>NC_059381.1:9798138-10441888 GCF_019703515.2 Myxocyprinus asiaticus
TGACGTTTCGTTCTGTTTTGTTCCAACATGATCACACAGGAAAAGTTTAACAAATAGTACATTTTTCACATTGTATTGTGAACGCAGCAAAGAAGCCAAGGGAGTAATCAAACACACTCACCTAAACTGTCCTCCTCTCTCCTGTGCAGCGCTGGGAAAATCTAATCATTTTAGTCAATTGGTTCTTTCGGACAGTTCATGTAAATGAACTAATAAACGATTCCCTTTTATAGTGCTGGGAACTTCGATTCATTTTATTGGGTCTGTTCTTTCGTACTGTTCATATAAATGAATTAGTTCACATAAATGATTTACTGATTCAAATGAGCCCCTTGCGACTTTGCCTTCTTTTTTAAAATATTTAGTTAATTGCTGCTGATTATCACTATATTTTTATTCAGTTATATAAAAATAGACTGTTTTATAGTTTTATTAGGGTATATTAAGCGCACTGTAAATTTATTTTCAATTTAATGTTGTCACTCTATTTGTTTAACCCTTAAAAAATTAACCATGGTTTTAATGACCAAAGTTCAGCCATGCAACTCTATATGGCACATGCTGATGGGTTCTTTGACTTGTTATCGGGTAGCCAATTGGCTCACTCACATGTGACATGTTAAGCCAACTGGCTCGCATGCCGTAAGCTGATTGGTTCTCTGACTTGTTATCAGGTAGCCAATCATATTATGTCTCTCTCCTTGTGTTTTATTTGTTTTATTATTTATTGTGTGGAGGCGTAGTGGGCTAAAGCACAGAACTGGTAAGCAGAAGGTTGACGGTTTGATCCCCACAGCCACCACCATTGTGTCTTTGGGCAAGGTACTTAACTTCAGGTTGCTCTGGGGGGATTTTCCCTGTAATGAGTGCAATGTAAGTCACTTTGGATAAAAGCATTTGCCAAATGCATAAATGTAATGTAAAATTTAAAGTTAAGATGGTTTCTCTGAAAACACAATTTGCTCAGGTGGTTTGCTGGGGGTTATTTCTATCAGCTTGTATGGTAAGGTCTGTTTTGGCCATGACACATAGAAGTGTGTCTTAATAAGATAAGCCTTAGCTAAATCTGACTGGCACACATCGCCATGGGTCATTTGATTAAATAAATCCACACATAGCTAGTTTGAATCACTAGTTAAATAATCTTCAGGCTTTTCTAGCTCAGGTACACATTCTAAGTTAGATCACTAATGTTTAAGCTATTCGGTTAAGAAGGTTGGGGCACAAAAGAAATTTAGTTAATTAGCATTACGCCATTTGGCTTGTGGCCTAGGCACACCTAGCTAGCATACACTCGGTGTGCATGGCTTTTCGGAGCAGCAGCAGTACATAGGTCTTTGCGATAGATCTGCTTGGTTTGGGGGGTTGTGTTTTTTGTTTATGTGTTATGCGTTTCTGCAACTTCCCAGCTTTGTTGGAGGATTGTTTTTGTCTATTTGTGCAGCAGCATTTAACACATGCTCAATGCAGCATGTCTTGCATTTTGTCTCATTGTGCAGCAACAGCAGGATGTCCATATGCTAACTCCGTATGTATGTGTTCTTCTAGCAGTACAAGTCTCCGTACCTGCTCTGCAGCAGCAGCAGCATAGCAGACCTAGTCCGCCAAGACCAATATCCTATCAATCATATCAATACTAACATTCGCATGCCAAATCTTTCCGAGAGTTGGCATGACTAAACTACAGTTATAATGTAGTAACTAGGGATGTTAATTATTATTCTATAATCGATTAAGCTTATTGATTGTCGATTAATTAATTTCAGGACAAATGAGTTCAGTAATCGTGCCAGCAGACGTTGATAGGGCTGCATGTCACGTCTTGTTCGCATTACAGAAAAATAACTACAATCAGTGTTTGAGCGTTTCTCTCTAAATTAACATTATGTTTTCTGCATACACCGTGGTATTGTGTTAAAGTTCAACATGACAGCAAGCACTGTTGATCCGCCGGTCTCCTTGTTTCATCCCAACCTACAATTACGTCAGTGATCGCCAGGAAAGCACAAAGGCATATTCAACTGACATCTCACCAGCACCAGAGAAACTGTATGTTATGTAGGCTATTGTGTTTATGCAGCGTGTTATGATTTGACTTAATTTAAAATAAAAAATAAGTCCAAAGGTCCAAAATATCCCACGATCCGCAACGTGAAGTTTTATTGAAGTCAAATAAGTATACAAGTTAAATATCTTGTATACAAGTTATTATTAACAGTAATTCATTAACAGTTATTAACCAATTCACAGATTGCCAGATGCCAATAATTGCATTTCTTAAGTGTATTAATTTAAATTATATTCAAAGTGTAGGCTAAATGCACATATTATTTGGAGTTCTCCAAGTGCCTTTTGCGGTATTAATGTTAACGATTAATTGATCGTTAATTTCCACAACGATTGATTATGAAAATGTCTGAAAACTGACATCCGTAATAGTAACAATGACTGTTATAACCATGTTTAACTTTGTGGTTATTATGGTTTTACTAAAAATATCATGGTTAAACTATGGCTACTGTTGTAAATCCATGGTAAATTTTTATAAAGGAATGTCAATGTATTAAAATATATAACTATCAGATGATATTATTGAATTCTGCAATCAGAACTGATTGTTACATCTCTATTTTCTTCTTTAAAAAGCTTTAATGTAGTCAGCTAGTTTTTGTTTGTAGCTTTTAGTGTAGCTTACTACGTTTTTAAAAGAGTACCTTAACGAAGCTACAGTTTCAAAGGAGCTTCCTAAACACTGCCCATACGTTCAACAACGCAGATCAATTTCATCAGCAAAACTTTCGACCTACTGTACTGTTGTCCAATTCAGTGTAATCAGTCTGTTTGTTCTGCACACAGAAACACTGTATGGACTAAATTTATGGTGCTTATATGAAAAAATAACATGCATGTTCTCCTGCGAAAAAAGGTCTGTAATACTGACAGAGTTGTCATTTTTGGATGAACTATTGGCAGGCCTGATAAACATACAAATTACATATTAATTTTATCTCCTTAAAATAGAGTGGTGACTCTGGACCATTGGTGATTTACAAAACATGTCATGTGCATGATACTTAGCAAGCGTGGGTGAAGGTGGCATTGTGCCATAATGTCTAAGGTGTGAAGTAGACAGCCCATGTCATGCACTGCTGCTGTAAAAGCAAGGATACGCTCTCATCTGGCAAAACCCTGTCTGATTAACACCCTGTCTTATCCCATCACCTCCGCCCCCCCCCCCCCCCCCCCCTGTCTCTCCCATACTTACTGCAGGCCCTTTCCCTGCCACTCTTTCTAAAATCTGCTGAGAAATACTACCAACCCCCTGGCACACAGTTGAAGAGTAAGAGAGAGAGAATATGAGAGAGACAGAGAGCGAGCTTAAAAGAGAGAGAAAATCGGCTGGGATAAGGAGCTGCTGCCGCTGACGTTACCCTTCTCGCAGGACCTGCCCATAAATGAACTCATTTTTCATCCTGCCTCCTCTGTTAATGACTGGCACTTTCCTCACGCAGAGCGCGGGCCTCTGAAGAGCGGCGCGTGTGACAGAGCTCCATTCATCTTCACATGATGGGAGCACAGGGCCACAGGACACCATGCCATGCCGTGCAGTCAGACACGTTCACACACGTCTGGACATGGACCCGACGGCGGACAGTGGCGACAGTTGGACAGGCAAGAAACGGACAGACTGGTAAGGATGCTATCGCTGAGTAAAGCTGCATAAAAAACAAGAGGCAGTCTGTGCAGGAGAGAGCCTGAACTTCCTGTTCTCAGGAGGAATTGAGAGTTGTTTATATTTCACAGAAGGAAAAAGTTGCACAAATGCAGGGAAATTGTGGCACATAGAAAGAAATCGTTAGATTAAAGTAGGCAGTGTTGGGGAGCAAGTAGCTGTAGGACATCCAAATAATTTGTGAATCTGTGTATTGGTTCACATATTACAAGTGAATCATTATTCTGAGATGTTCATGTAAATGAACCTGTTAAATGAAACGATTCTCTTAAATTTAGCATTGGGAGCTGCAATATATTTTAGTAAGTAATTTGTTTGGACGGTTCATGTAAATTAAATGGTTCACGCAAATGATTCACTAATAATTAAGTTACTTTCACAAATACGTTTTGTGAACTTTGACAGGCAAATTTGTTGCATTGACCAACAGGAAGGTGTTTGGTTTAGCAGTGACCTCTGTGGGCGGCACTTTGTAAACAGCTACAATGAATATTTAAAATGGACAAGGATATCATTTTAGTGACGAGTTTCTTTTTAACTTCACTCTCACAGAGTATAAAGTGCAGCAGTAAAAAGAGGCTACTTGGCAATTCATTTTTTGCTAGTTTCACATGCGCTCAACTTCTGCCCACCCCTTCTTCGCCTGCAGAATTTCACTGTACAAAGGTAAATGTGATGGTGCCATTATTACTTTAGACTGAGTATGTTCAATTTAACGCTGATACCCAAATTATTTAACTATATACACTGGCGGCCAAAAGTTTGGAATAATGTACAGATTTTGCTGTTTCAGAAGGAAATTGGTACTTTAATTTTAAAGTGGCATTCAGCTGATCACAAAGTATAGTCAGGACATTACTGATGTAAAAAAACAGCACCATCACTATTTGAAAAAAGTCATTTTTGATCAAATCTAGACAGGCCCTATTTCCAGCAGCCATCACCCCAACACTTTATCCTTGAGAAATATGCTAAATTGCTAATTTGGTACTAGAAAATTACTTGCCATTATATCAAACACTGCTGAAAGCTATCTTAAATTAAGCTTAACATTGTCTTTGTTTGTTTTTGAGTTGCCACAGTATGCAATAGACTGGCATGTCTTACAGTCAATATTAGGTCAAAAATGGCAAAAAAAGAAACAGCTTTCTCTAGTCAGTCATTGTTTTGAGGAATGAAGGCTATACAATGCTTGAAATTGGCAAAAAACTGAAGATTACATACAAATGTGTACACTACAGTCTTCAAAGACAAAGGACAACTGGCTCTAACAAGGACAGAAAGAGATGAACTTTTGAAACAGAAAAACAAAAAGAAAAGTTTAGAGTGGGCAAAGAAACACAGACATTAGACAACAGATAATTGGAAAAGAGTGTTATGGATCTTAACCCCATTGAGCTTTTGTTGGAACAGCTAGACTTTAAGGTGCGTAAGAAGTGCCCGACAAGACAGGAAGCGTGGGGTGAAATGTCACCTGAGTATCTGGACAAACTGACAGCTAAAATGTCAAGGATCTGCAAATCTGTCATTGCTGCACATGGAGGATTTTTTGATGAGAACTCTTTGAAGTAGTTTTTTTCAAATTGTAATAGTAATTTTTCATGTTATTAATGTCCTTACTATACATTGTGATCAGTTGAATGCCACTTTGGTGATTAAAAGTACCAATTTCTTTCCATAAGAGCAAAATCTGTACATTATTCCAAACTTTTGGCTGCCAGTGTAACTATATTGTTAAATTCTGAAATCAAATCATTTGATTGTTATCTATTTAAAAATATTTTCGTCTTTAAATAGCTCCTATGTAGTTAGCTACTTCTTGTAGTGTAGCTAACTGCTTTTTTTTAATTATAGCTTGACTGTAATTTAACTACTTTAAGTTATGAGTAGCTTGCAGCTTGGGAAGCAATAGTTTCAAAATAGCTTCCCTAAATCTGGTGCATGCAGGCATAATTTGAAAGGCGTTGTTAAAGAGCCCATGACAACACTTGGGTTCCATATCTGTCACTCACTCGACGTTGTGTCGATGTAGTGACACTAGGGGTCACTCTTGGGAGCCCGAGACACCTCTGGTCTTTGATAAAAGGCCAATGAAAATTGGCGAGTGGTATTTGCATGCCACTCCCCCAGACATACGGGTATAAAAGGAGCTGGTATGCAACCACTCATTCAGATTTTCTCTTCGGAGCCGAACGGTCATGCTCACTAAGCTGAATTCCCACAACTGTTCATTCACCTCTGACTTGACACTGATTTATTTCTGGCACTTCGGCAGAAATAAGAGTATATTTCTCTAAAAGAGTATATTTCTCTAAAAGAGCGGCACACACGGGACGTCTTTTTAAAGACGCGTCTTTTTAAAGATGCCTTTCCTTTGTGTGTTATTTCTTGTTGTGCTTGTTATCTCTCGCCTTCTGACGGTCACGATCACTGTCTTGGAGATAGCGTTCATGGATGGGTCATGTACTCATTGCGAGAACATGTCCATGGCAATGATGCGGCCGTGGCTTACCTTTGTTAGAAAGCAAGCCACCCCAGAGGCTCCCCGCCTCGGTCCTTCTACCCACAGGTATGAGGCCAGCGCGGCTAGCACTGGGAGCGATTTGGGGACACCAATGGAACCGCTTCCGGCAGGTATCCCCCGTGGACCTCCCATTCCCCAGCATGCTCGTCTGCCCCGAATTGGGCTTCCAGATGAGTCCGCCGGATCGTCTCACTGCGAGTTCGACCTCTTATTCGGAGCCCGCGAAAGTGATGAGCTCTCGAGCACAGGATCGGAGAGCTGGGCTCCTCCCTTCGGGTGCGGTCGCCCAGTCACAGGCTGACGCGGAGATGATGACATGCTTTCCCGGGCATCCGCGAGCGTCGGGCTAGAGTGGAAACCTCCGTTCTCCCCTGAACCCTCGCGGCTCGATGATTGGTTCCTGGGCTCGCGGCACCACTCAAAGCCACGCCCCGCCCCCGTTCTTTTCTTTCTGGAAGTAAATGAAGAGCTGACAAGGTCGCAGGAGGCACTTTTTACTGCCCAGTCCCGAACTTTCTGCTTCCCCGCCCTCACTACCCTCATTGGTGGGGCGGCCAAGGGCTATTCGGCAATCCCCCCGGTGGATAAAGGCGCTCGCAGTGCACCTATGCCCGCAGAGCGCCGCCACCTGGCGCGGGCGCCCAAAGCTCCCGTCCAAGGCCTGTAGGTTTACGTTGTCTCTGATGGCCAAGGCCTACAGTGCCACTGGACAAGCCGCCTCCGCCCTGCACACCATGGCTCTCCTGCAAGTCCGCCGAGGCGCTAAAGGAACTGCACGAGGGTAGTTCTGCCCCGGGATTGATGCAGGAGCTGCGCTCGGCGACTGACCTCACTCTCCGGGCGTCGAAGGTCCTTTGCATTTAATTGCACTGCATGCCCAAGTGGCTGCAGTACCCAAGAGTTCAGCAAGTGCAGTTTCCTTGTTCCCTGGGTCACGTATCCGGAGTACACAGCCGTCATCACGACCACCGTCCACCACTCTATTTGGCAGGTTTGGCGCTCCAGCGGCGGTCTTTCCGCCCCTGAGCGCCCAGCTGTGGCTGGGCACCCCGATGTGACAGTCTCCACGGGTCACGAGGACAGGCCTCTTCCTCCCCCATCCCAGACTGTTCCGGGGGTGGTCACAAGGAGCCAGGTAAGTACTTCGATAACCCTGAATTCAGCACGGCCACAACATGGTGTGGCACCTCGAGCTCCGCCCCGCCACGAGGCCCCACCCACTGGTACGTCCGACAAGATTGTCCCTTTAGTCCCCCTCACGCGGAGCTTGGATGCGTTGCTTGCGCTTTCCAATCCGTCGCGATGGCTGATCCAGACCATCCGACTCGGCTACGTGATTCAGTTTGCCAGGCGTCTGCCCAGGTTCAGCGGTATTCACTTCATCTTGGTGAAGGACGAAAACGATGCTACCTTGCACGCGGAGATTGCCACCCTCCTACGGAATGGTATGATAGAACCTGTCCCTCTGGCTGAGATGAAGAAGGGGTTTTACAGCTCCTACTTCATCGTACCAAAAAAGGCTGACGCAAAAACGCATTCTGGCGAGCATCCGGCATCAAGATTGGTTTGTGGCGGTAGACCTGAAGTACTTTCACGTCTCGATTCTACCGCGACACAGACCCTTCCTGCAGTTTGCATTCGAGGGTCAGGTGTATCAGTACAAGGTCCTCCCTTTCGGCCTGTCCTTGTGCCCTTGCATCTTCACGAAGGTCACAGAGGCAGCTCTTGCCCCGTTAAGGGAATTGAGCATTCGCATTCTCAACTATCTCGACGATTGGCTAATCCTGGCTCACTCTTGGGACATGTTGTGTGTACACAGGGACTTGGTGCTCTCACACCTCAGCCGATTAGGGCTTCAGGTCAATTGGGAAAAGAGCAAGCTCCTCCCGGTTCAGAGCATCTCTTTTCTCGGTTTGGAGTTGGACTCAGTCTCATTGACAGCACACCTCACGAACGAGCGAGCACAGTCAGTGCTGACCTGTTTGAAGGCGTTCAAACAGAAAACAGCAGTTCCACTGAAACTCTTTCAGAGGCTCCTGGGGCATATTGCATCCTCAGCAGTGGCCACTCCGCTCGGGTTGATGCATATGAGACCGCTTCAGCACTGGCTTCATACTCGAGTCCCGAGACGGGCATGGCACTGCGGGACACATCGCGTGGCCATCACGCAGGTCTGTCACCATCTCTTCAGTCCTTGGACCGACCTCTTGTTTCTACGGGCAGGTGTTCCCCTAGAGCAGGTCTCCAGGTGCGTCGTGGTCACAACAGACACCTCCAAAACGGGCTGGGGCGCTGTTTGCAACAGGCGTTGGTACATCAACTGCCTCGAGTTGTTGGCAATTCTGCTCGCCCTGTGGAGGTTCCAGCCGTTGATCCAGGGCAAGCACGTGTTAGTTCGGACAGACAACATGGCAACGGTAGCATATGTCAACTGCCAAGGTGGTCTGCACTCTCGTTGTATGTCACAACTCGCCCGCCGTCTCCTCCTCTGGAGTCAGCAGCACTTCAAGTTGCTGCGAGCCACTCACATCCCGGGCGACCTCAACACTGCAGCGGACGCACTGTCACAGCAGGTTACCCTCAGGGGAGAGTGGAGGCTCCACCCTCAGGTGGTCCAGCTGATCTGGAGTCGATTAGGACAGGCACAGGTAGACCTGTTCGCCTCCCAAGAATCCTCCCACTGCCCGTTCTGGTACGCCCTGACTGAGGCACCTCTCGGCATAGACACCCTGGCACACAGCTGGCCTCCTGGCCTACGCAAATATGCATTTCCCTCAGTGAGCCTACTTGCACAGACTCTGTGCAAGGTCAGGGAGGACGAGGAGCAGGTCGTTCTGGTAGCACCCTACTGGCCCACCCAGATGTGGTTCTCGGACCTCACGCTCCTCGCGACAGAATTCCCCTGAGGAAGGACCTTCTTTCTCAGGGATGGGGCACCATCTGGCACCCGTGACCAGACCTCTGGAATCTCCATGTCTGGCCCCTGGACGGGACGTGGAAGACCTAAGCGGTCTATCACCCACGTTGGTAGACACGATCACTCAGGCTAGGCCCCCTCTACGAGGCGCCTGTATGACTTTAAGTGGCGTATGTTCACTAAGTGGTGTTCTTCCCGACGGGAAGACCCCCAGAGATGCGCAGTCGGATCGGTGCTTTCCTTCCTGCAGGAGAGGTTGGAAGGGCGGCTGTCCCCTTCCACCTTGAAGGTGTACGTTGCTGCTATAGCAGCACACCATGACACAGTGGACGGTAAGTCCTTAGGGAAGCAGGACCTGATCATCAGGTTCCTGAGAGGCGCCAGGAGGCTGATCCCCTCCAGACTGTGCCTCGTTCCCTCATGGGACCTCTCTGTAGTTCTTCAGGGTCTACAGAGAGCCCCCTTTGAGCCTTTTCAGTCAGCTGAGCTTAAGGCACTCTCCTTGAAGACTGCCCTCCTGACTGCACTCACTTCCATCAAGAGGGTAGGAGACCTGCAAGCATTCTCTGTCAGCGAAACATGCCTGGAGTTCGGTCCGGGCAACTCTCACGTGATCTTGAGACCCCGACCGGGCTATATGCCCAAGGCTCCCACGACCCCTTTTAGGGACCAGGTGGTGAACCTGCGAGTGCTGCCCCAGGAGGTGGCAGACCCAGCCCTGTCGTTGCTGTGTCTGGTGCGTGCATTACGCATCTATTTGGATCGCACGCAGAGCTTTAAGATCTCTGAGCAGCTCTTTGTCTGCTTTGGTGCACAGCGGAAAGGAAGCGCTGTCTCCAAGCAGAAGATCGCCCACTAGCTCATTGACACCATAGCTATGGCATATCACGCCAAGGACATGCCGCCCCTGGTAGGACTATGAGCCCATTCTACCACTCTATGAGCCCATTCTGCCTCTCTAACAGACATTTGCAGAGCAGCGGGCTGGGCAACACCCAACACCTTTGCAAGGTTCTACAACCTCCGGGTGGAACCAGTTTCATCCCAGGTAGTGGCACGCAATACAAGCGGATAAGCCCGGGATAGCCAGTTGGGTGTATCGCTTGCACATAGTGCATTTCACCTCCTCTAAGCTGAAGACGTGCGCCATTAATTCCCAGTAGTGTTCACAAACTATGTTCCCTGGTTGACTTCCTCCGAGCCCTGTGGCAGTCGAGTTTTCGGAGAGACTCGCTGCCAGCCCAGTACAAGTGCTAACTAAGAGCCCTGTTCTGGGGTAGGTGCTCCGCATGTGGCGGTTCCCTGTAAGGTAACCCCATGCGATGTATATCTTCCGCTAATTCATTTCCCTGTTGGCAAACTGCATCTTCCCGTTGGGTAGGATCTACCATGAGACTTCTCCACATGGTCGGCAAGACCATGTGACATATTTTCCACTTAAATATCCCCCCCTCACTTTGAGAGACGTTGTGTCCCTCCTGCCACAACACTGAACTACCCGCTGAAATGGCCGGTCCTTGTCTCGGCTCCTCAGCATAAAACCCGAATGAGTGGTTGCATACCAGCTCCTTTTATACCCGTATGTCCGGGGGAGTGGCATGCAAATACCACTCGCCAATTTTCATTGGCCTTTTATCAAAGACCAGAGGTGTCTCGGGCTCCCAAGAGTGACCCCTAGTGTCACTACATTGACACAACGTCTCGTTCCCTCCATCAGGGAATGGAGGTTACGCAAGTAACCATGACGTTTTCTTTCCTGTGTTGACCAATTTTTCTATTGAAACAGTAAGTGTAGCTAAGTAAAACAAACAAAAATAGCCAATAGGCAATAGTTTAGTCACAGCCACAAACCATAATTTGTTACTTTTTAGTCAGTTGCAGGTGGTATTAGGGCAAGGGATATTCTCATTCTAGAGAGCATTCCCTCAATAGCAATCAATTGCGTGAGGGATTCACATCAATCTTAAACCCTCACCGCTCATTCATAACAATAACAACAACAAACAATTGTGGTAAGTCATGGCATCCACTCATATTATTGCTTCTTGCATTGCATGCCACTTGTTTACTATAGCTTCTTCCATCAGCAATGAGGGGTTTACATGTGATAAATGTAAGGAATTAGTCAGGCTGACGGAGAAGGTTAGAGTTAGAGACTGGCATCCAAACGCTAGTGGAGGTCAGTGAGAAAGAGAAGCTAGTAGATACTGTTTCGGATCTGGATAGAACAGTGAGCAACACACACACTTTGGTTCTGGCTGTAGAGCCCCCACAGTAGGGCATTTGGGTGGCATACTCGCTCAGCAAAGCGACACCTCAGCAAAGCAACACCACTCTCCTGTTCCTATTAGGGTTTCCAATCAATTCTCCCCACTCAGAATCATGTTAAAAGAGCTTTGGTTTTAGGAGATTCTATTGTAGGGAACATGGAAATAGAGACTCCAGCCACTATTGTTAAATACATTTCCGGTGCCAGATCATCTGACATCAGATCAAATTTACAAGTGCTGGCTAATGGTAAATGTAGATTTTCTAAAATTGTTATTCATGTCAGCACTAACAATGTCTGGCTTCACCAGTCAGAGATCACTAAAGATAATGTTAAAAAGGTATGTGAACTTGCAAAAACAATGTCAGACACTGTAATATTCTCTGGCCACCTCCCTGCTCGTCATGGTGATGAGGTTTATAAACTCAGCAAAAAAAGAAAAGTCCCTTTTTCAGGACACTGTATTTTAAAGAACATTTTGTAAAAATCCAAATAATTTTACAGATCTTTATTGTAAAGGGTTTAAACAATGTTTTCCATGCTTGTTCAATGAACCATAAACAATTAATGAACATGCACCTGTGGAATGGTCGTTAAGACACTAACAGCTTACAGACGGTAGGCAATTAAGGTCACAGTTATAAAAACTTAGGACACTAAAGAGACCTTTCTACTGACTCTGAAAAACACCAAAAGAAAGATGCCCAGAGTCACTGCTCATCTGCGTGAACATGCCTTAGGCATGCTGCATGGAGGCATGAGGGCTGCAGATGTGGCCAGGGCAATAAATTGCAATGTCCGTACTGTGAGACACCTAAGACAGTGCTACAGGGAGATAGGAAGGACAGCTGATCGTCCTTGCAGTGGCAGACCATGTGTAACAATACCTGCACAGGATTGGTACATCCGAATATCACACCTGCGTGACAGGTACAGGATGGCAACAACAAATGCCCAAGTTACACCAGGAACGCACAATCCCTCCATCAGTGCTCAGACTGTCTGCACCAGGCTGAGAGAGGCTGGACTGAGGGCTTGTAGGCCTGTTGTAAGGCAGGTCCTTACCAGACATCAACAGCAACAACGTCGCCTATGGGCACAAACCCACCTTCGCTGGACCAGACAGGACTGGCAAAAAGTGCTCTTCACTGACAATTCACGGTTTTGTCTCACCAGGGGTGATGGTCGGACTCATGTTTATCATTGAAGGAATGAGCGTCACACCGAGGCCTGTACTCTGAAGCGGGATCGATTTGGAGGTGGAGGTCCGTCATGGTCTGGGGTGGTATGTCACAGCATCATCGAACTGAGCTTGTTGTCATTGCTGGCAATCTCAATGCTGTGCATTACAGGGAAGACATCCTCCTCCCTCATGTGGTACCCTTCCTGCAGGCTCATCCTGACATGACCCTCCAGCATGACAATGCCACCAGCCATACTGCTCGTTCTGTGCATGATTTCCTGCAAGATAGGAATGTCAGTGTTCTGCCATGGCCAGTGAAGAGCCCGGATCTCAATCCCATTGAACACATCTGGGACCTGTTGGATCAGAGGGTGAGGGCTAGGGCCATTCCCCACAGAAATGTCCAGGAACTTGCAAGTGCCTTGGTGGAAGAGTGGGGTAACATCTCACAGCAAGAACTGGCAGATCTGGTTCAGTCCATGAGGAGGAGATGCACTGCAGTACTTAATGCAGCAGGTGGCCACACCAGAGACTGACTGTTACTTTTGACAACCCCCCCCCCCCCCCTTTGTTCAGGGACACATTATTTCATTTCTGTTAGTCACATGTCTTTGAAACTTGTTCAGTTTATGTCTTTGCTGTTGAATCTTTTTATGTTCATACAAATATTTACACATGTTAATTTTGCTGAAAATAAAAGCAGTTTAAAGTGAGAGGACATTTATTTTTTTGCTGAGTTTAGTAGATTAGTGTCACTGAATGGCTGGATATCTAAGTGGTGTCTGGAGAATAGCATAGGATTTATAGACAATTGGAAGAGTTTTTGGGCTAGACCTGACCTCCCAAAAATAGACTGACTCCATCCCTCCAGGGAAGGTGCCGCTCTCCTCTCTAGTCATTTGACTCATACTTTTAATAGTGATAGTATTTAACTATCTGGGGCCCAGGTCAGGAAGCAGACAAACTGGCTAATCCAAACGTCTGCTAGCTGCCTTGAGACATCACACAGGTCACATAAACAACAACACATAGAGAATGTATCACCTAGATATCACATAGTGACTGTGTCTGTTCCCCAAACTACCTAACACAAACCCCTCCCTAAATCATTTAGAAAAAAATCTGATTAAGGTAAAATCCAAAGCACTAATTGTAAATGAAATTATTACAGATCATAGTTTGGATGCGCTCTGACCATAACCTGGCTTAAACCAGATGAATATATTAATTTAAATTAATCTACTCCCCGAGGTTATTGTTATTAACATGAGCCTCATCTGAAGGATCGAGAAGGAGGTGTAGCTGTAGTTTACAGTGAAGTTTTTGGTGTTACTCAGAGGACAGGACATAAGTCTTTTGAACTAATAATGCTTAATGTGACACCGTCAGATACAATAAAAAAAATCTCTGTCGTCTTTTGCGTTTGCTACAGTATATATATCACCCAGGCCATATTCTGATTTCCTTAGTTAATTTGCTAATTTTCTATCAGATCTGGTAGTTACTGTGGATAGAGCTTTAATTGTCAGTGACTTCAACATTCACATAGATAATGAAAATGACACATTGGGATTAGCATTTATCGATATTCTCAACTCTCTTGGAGTCAGACAAAATGTGACAGGACCAACTCATCTCCATAATCATATGCTAGATTTAATTCTGTCATATAGAGTTGATATTGATACTACAGAGATTCTGCCACAGAGCGATGACATCTCAGATCATTACCTCGTCTCTTGTATGCTGCGATCAGCTAATGATACTCAATCTACACCACACAATCATTCAGGTAGAACTATTCTTTCGGCCACTAAAGATAGCTTTACTAATAATCTTCCAGATTTATTTAATATACTCAGTAAGCCAAAAAGTCTAGAAGAACTTAACATCAGAAAATATAAATAGTCTTCTCTAGCAGTCTTGATAGTGTCGCCCCAATTCGATTAAAGAAAATTAAAGAAAAAAGCCTGGAAAATGGAGCGCAAGTGGAAGAATACAAAATTAGAGGTATTTTGCGGTGCATGGAAGGATAGTGTCTGTAGCTACAGACAGGCACAAAAAGCTGCCAGGTCAGCATATTTTAACAAAATCATAAAAAATATAACTACAACAATCCTAGGTGTTAATTCAGTACTGTGGCTAAATTGGTTAGGAATAAACCCTCAACTGAGCCAGATATTCCGTCGCAGCACAATAGTAATGACTTCATGAATTTCTTTACTGATAAAATTGAAATAATCAGAAATAAAATTGGAATTATGCAATCGTCTGTCACAGTACCACAGAAAACAGTAATTTATAATTTTCCTCACGAGCAATTCAATCCTTCACTGTCATAGGTCATGAAGAGCTAACAAAACTTCAAAAGCCACAACATGTATGTTAGAACCAATACCAACTAAGCTCTTAAAAGAGATATTCTCTGTAATCTCAGAATCTCTTCTTAATATTATTAACTCCTCGCTATTCTTAGGACATGTCCTAAGAAACTTTAAAATGGCAGTTATCAAACCGCTTATTAAGAAGCCACAGCTTGATCCTGGAAAACTGGCTAATTACAGACCGATTTCAAATCTCCCGTTTATGTCAAAAATACTAGAAAAGGTAGTGTCCTCCCAACTATGTTCATTTCTACAGAGAAATAGTATATATGAACAATTTCAGTCAGGATTTAGGCCCATCACAGTACAGAGGTTGCACTTATCAGAGTTACAAATGACTTGCTCTTATCATCTGATCGCGGAAGCATTTTTCTTCTAGTGCTTTTCACGCTATATTCCATCACGTTCATTACAATCGCAAAATTATGGCCTGTTAATAGTTCCTAGAATATCAAAATCCACAAAAGGAGGTAGATTATTTTCCTATTTGGCTCCTAAACCACAGAATAGTCTCCCTGTTCGGGATGCAGACACACTCACTCAAAGTCTAGACTAAAGACTCACTATTTAGCCAGGCATACACCTAATTTATATTTAATATTATGCTTTAGTTAGGTCTGCCGGAACCAGAAACATTTATCATGCTCTATAACTCTGCAAAAAATTGAATGGTATCTAAGCTAATATTGTTCTATTTGTTTAGATTCATATCACGAGGGGGATTCATATCCCGAGATCCACCTCCGTTCCTGCTTGGTGTCGGACTCCACTGCTATGTGTCTCTGAGTGATGATGAATAAACGCAGCCAGTGCCAGCCAGGGGATGAACTGGTGCCAACTCCAACCATAAAACATGAGATGCTTCATATGCCACTGCCTGAACATTGGACTTAGGATAGACCTCACCGAAATGACCTGCTGGTTGAACTGCAATGCACCTCACTGATCTCTGCCTGCATCACCTTGGTCTAATGATGGACTACACTCTTAAAATGGAATACATAAACTTTCAATTATTTGCCAACAAAAGCCTTCATTGGCCAACTAACAAAGGATAATGCATCAATGTGAACTTCTGCAGTTAATCCAGGCTGAACTTCAAAAACATTAGTCATTAATCTTACAGTTCATACAAAATCTTTGTATAAACACTGGCCCTGAACACTTACTTAGTTTACTAATTTTAAACCATGACCTGCACTGCACACTGGCCACCTAGTGAACACACACACATACATACAAGAGATACAGTGCCCTCAAAACAAGACATTTATATCTAATACTAGCTCCAAAAGCATGGATGCAGGATTACCCTTTTTTCCTGTTATTACTGTTCACGATGAGCATATATCTCTGTTGAGTATATTTGTCACCAGGCACTCGGTTGATTCACGCTATGATAGTGACGAGCAGGTGTGGAAGAGAGACTCAGCGTGTGCATGTTTAAAGTGACTGAGAGCGCACACAAACTATTATCAGCAGACTGACCCTGCACTCATGTTTTATAAAGTGGCTTATAATCAGATTTATATAAGCAGATTTAATTCATTATTTTTATCCATTTGCCGTTTCTTTTCCTCTATAGTGTTTCAGCAGTTTATCAATCCCGTAAAGGCTCTAGAAAATTGACAACTCAAAATGTATACACATTCAATAGTCTTATGTGATTAACATCATGCTGGCCACAAAAAGATCGTTTGCGGGCCGGATTCGGTCCACGGGCCGCCTGTTGAGTACCATGGCTCTAGAGTGTAAAGAATGGTGTGAAATATAAAAAACATCCAGCGAGCGGCAATTCTGTGGGCAAAAACGGCTTATTAATGACAGAGGGCAGAGGAGAATGGCCAGACTGGTCCAAGCTGACAGGAAGGTGACAGTAACCCAAATAAACACACTATGTAGTGCTATGCAGAAAAGCATTTCTGAATGCACAACACATCGAACATTGAGGCAGATGGGCAACAGCAGCAGAAGACTGCTCCAGGTACCACTACTGTCAGCTTAGAACAGGAAACTGAGGCTGCAGTGGGCAAACTATCACCAAAACTGGACCGTAGACAATTGGGAAAACGTCGCCTGGTCTGACAAATGTAGATTTCTGCTGAGATACACAAATGGTAGGCCCACTGCAGCCTCAGTTTTCTGTTCTTGGCTGACAGAAATGGAACCCAACATGGTCTTCTGCTGTTGTAGCCCATCCGTCTCAAGGTTCGACATGCTGTGCATTCTGAGATGCTATTCTGCTCACTACAATTGTACAGAGGGCATATCCAAGTTACCATAGCCTTTCTGTCAGCCCGATTAAGTCTGGCACTTCTCCATTGACCTCTCTCATCAACAAGGTGTTTTTTTTAAATCAAGCATGATTTTATACATTACACTGCTGCCACAAGATTGGCTGATTAGATAATCACATGAATAAGTAGATGTACAGGTGTGCCTGATAAAGTGGCTGGTGAGTGTATATTAAGAAAGTAAATAGGGTCAATTTTGATTTAATGTTGACTTTGATTTAATGTTGACTGCCACAGATAACAACATATGATCTAAATATTAGCAAAAAACGTCATCAGACTGTAATATCATGTTTTTTAGATTTTTATTAAACTCATTGGCTTGTCTGAGCCCTCTTAGAATGAACATTTCATCCTTCTAACACTTTAATCAACACACATTTGAATATCTAATCAATGATCGACCAATGATCTTTTTTTAGAGAGCATCCTTGGCTTAAAAGAACAGACTGTCTAAAGCCAGAATTTCAAAGACACCAGTTGGTATGGGAGGGGAACTTCTATTAAGTATGCAAGTGTGCGATGGAGACAAACATCTCCCACTGTCAAACGCAAACTTAATTGAGAAGCCTGTAGGTCCTCAGGATTGTATTACCTTTTGGGTGGATGATGAATCACTGCCATAAAAACAATGTTATTATGAGATGACTATAGCACATGTCAGGGTTGAGGCACGACAAGAAAAACCGTGTGCAATTGTTTAATTTAGAATTTAGCTCTGATGCAGCTAAGAAGTTTTTACGTACGTTGACACAGAGTATTTGTCGCCTTCACATCTGTTTCTACAGGATGCTAGGCAACAACCACAACAAGGGCTTGCTGTGCACATGTAAATTATAGAGTTCTTATGCAAATAACAGGGGTGAAAACAATGCAGTACTGTAAAATCAACATCAATATAATGAAACAATGTTATAATGAAGCCCTTTTATCAATATACTTTAAATTTGAATACACTTTTCTAACCAAAGCAACCTATAAGTTCATGTACTGTACAAAGTCATGACAAGTGCAGGTCTGCCCAGAGGACAATTTTATTGCTCAGAAGATTGAGACATTGAGATATAAAAGGAATCTCATTTGTATTTGTTTTTTTTTGTTTTTTTTTTAGTATTTCTAAGATCAGATTTTTGCACTGGTACTCTCACAAACTGCTGTTGGGCAGCAAAGTTGTCTTTAAAAAATGTTTTACATCCTGTCTATGTACTAAATCTGGTGGATAAACTGACACCATCCCTGTATGGATGTGACAAAAAGAGAGATAAAGAGAGAGAGAGAGAGAGAGAGAGAGAGAGAGAGAGAGAGAGAGAGGAGTGGTTGAGATCTACATGACTTACCCTGGCAGATGGAAGTGTCTCAAAGTGACACTCAGTGGTGAACTAACACCTGGAGAAGAGCGAGTGGCCACGACTGCACCTGTGGCCATCAGGAATGGGTGCTGTCATGCCAGTTGCGCTGGCACTGGGGCCTGGCAGTATCATGCCAACCTGGAGCGGGTATACGCCAGAGCACATGGCAAACAAATCAACACTGAAATTATGTTTGAAATACATTACCAGCTGTGATAGAGAATGTAACACACACATACACATACATTGAGAGCTGAGGTGTAAAAACATTCAAAGAGGGTGCACATTACTGATATTTGCTTTGTGAGCACATGTGTGCAATTATGATTAAAGTGGAAAATGTGTGTCACAGTGGATTACGGGTACTGGTCACTGTGACTCACAGCTGTTGAACAGTCAGTCACATTGTGCCAGAAAAGCTTTTTGAATCATTGGAAATCGTGATGATCTATTAACCAAAATACAAAACAAAGGACCTATCAGCTGAAATTAGTTGAAATTAGAATATTTTTTATAGTTAGCATCAGCTATTTGGCTAGAATTTATTAGCATATGTATTTTGAAAATGATCAAACTGAATTACCTGAAAATATGTTCTCACTTTTAGCAAAACAAAAGGTCTGTTAAAGTCTGGATTTTTAATTTTTTAAACTGTCTAGACTTTTACATGCTTTATGCTTTTAAAGGAAAGTTATGAGTTCATTATGACGCAAAAGTACTGTACACTACGGAATTCATAAAATTGCAAGTTACTTGTGGAGGAACATTGTTTAGTTCTTTACGTAAGTTTAGTCATGACAACAGAAATATTTAGCATGTTAATATAGGTATGAATACAAATTGCTAGTCTTGGCGGATTAGATCTGCTACGCTGCTGCTGCTGCAGAGCAAGTATGGAGATTTGCTACTACTGCTGCTGCTGCACAATTAGAAGAAAAAACATGCTGCATCAAGCATTTATGACATGTTGCTGCACAATTAAACATTAAAACAATCCCTATGTAGCAGATCTAGACAAGTGAAGCTGGGTAGGTGGAGGGTTTCAAAGAAAACTCTTGCAGAGCATTGCAATGAACCGGCTTACTTGCAACGGAGCAAATTTAAATGTTAGGCAAAAAGAGAGTACCCAAGTTGATTGGCTACCCGATTACACATCAAAGAGCCTATCAGCTTACACCATGTGAGCTGATTGGCTTGACTTATCATACGTGAGCTAGCTGATTGGCTAATAGAAAACAAGTTGAAAGAACCTGTCAGCTTGCGCCATTCAGAGTTTGTCTAAATGTCTGAATTTAGTCATTTGTGCTTGCGCTACTGCTCTCCTGCGCGAATGAATCTGATGGTTTGAGGTTCACTCACGGTTGTCTGTGATCAACATATTAGAGCGGCTCTGATTATCTACGCCAAGAGCAACTGATGGTAAGAAGAAAGTCCTACAAGAGATATATCTGAAAAATATGTCGCCTTAGCAAGTAAGTAGCATATCTGCTACCGGACCTTCTTTTCTTTATAAACGGACATGATGTAAACACGTAAGAATGAATGATGGAAGCCTGAGTTTCCCGCCAAATCCAACCCACAGCTCTGAATGTAAAAGCATTAGTTTTTGTAGGCTTAAGGTGGCAATATGTGATGAATAAAATCTGGCCAAAAAGTAGGTGTTTTTAAGATTATTTGAGGTAGTTTGAAACAGCTTACCAGTGCAAACCTTTAGGAAAACTTTGTGCCGACTGTTAAACACCTTACTGCAGTTGGCCCACGTGACTCCACCTACTTTGACGGCAAAATCTTTTTCTGGTTAATTCCTTCACTCAGTTGAGATCAGTCAACTTAAAAACTCTAGAGTGCTGAGTTTCCACCCTTAAATACACCCATCATTGCAGTAGTATGGATGCTGTTCTTTAAAAAAACACATATAGAAACTCTTTTTCATTAATTTACATGGATTCTTTTCACAAAATTAATCATAAAATACAATAACAGAGAGTTACAGGTGCATGTTATGATCACATATATCATGTTAGCATTAGCGTTAGTGCCATGTATGCAGAATGTAAACATGACAAATTACACATTATCTACTGCATATATTACTTAAAATCAACTAGCCAAGTTGTACAATATTTTATAATTTTGCCATCTCATACAAATTATTATGGGTTGTCATGAGACTATATTAGACATAAGGAGATAACATCGCGTTCTAACCTTGTTTGTGCAAAATTATATCCAATATTTAATATAACCCCAATCGTGACCACGTACTGTAATGCCGATAAACCCTGAAACTTTGGCATAATACATGCAAGCATACCAGAAAGGGACTATTTACATAAATGTAATTCCTCTGGGTGGATTTTTCTCTGTTACACATAACCTGAAGTCGGCAACCTTGCATCAGTAGCTGCTGCACAGATCAATTTATGCAGCACTTCAATTTCGGTGAATCACACAAGTAAATGCGGTTGCTTTGCATCTGTCACGTTGCGTGGTTGACAGACTACATTTTCAAGTTGTTGTTTTTTTTTTTTTTTTTTTTTTGGCTTTTTGGCTTTTTGTTTTCAGAAGAACCCCTGATGAAAATAAAAAGACACTACTATCCATGCTTGAGATTTTCAACCCAGCAAGCACCCTGCTTAAACCACTATGACGGTGAATCTCAAAATAACATTATTAAGGGAAAAGTATGTTTTAAACAACTTCACAGCTGAAACAAAGATACACGCTGCACACTTCTGCTTTTGAACCCTGATTTTTGCTAGTTTTTACAAACTGGGGGAGTCTAAATTATTTTCTGTGGTAAATAAATCACAGATGTAGAGTAGTATTTTTAATTTCCCTAAAAATCTCTAAAAAGCAAATAAATATTTTCATTCTACATACATTTTACAGACAATACCATGTTCTGTCCTTTAACAGAGTGGTTTTCCTGAACTGTGCCCCATTATGCTTATCTTAAAACAGGTCAAATCAAATCACTTTTAGGTTTTCCATTTGCTGTATTTCCTGTGTGAATTTGAAGAGGCTGATCACTGTTTAGATGCTGTATCTACACAGAGGACATGTTACAGACAATCCAGTATATCCACAGCCTGACTAAATGGACAAAGTGTGCTGAATAGCCACAAAGGCGTCCCTCTCAGAACAAAAGAGCACATTAATGTAGACAGGAATTGCCATTTGATTTCTTTCAGGTCTCTTTTTTTCTCTCTTGGTGGGTCAGATAGGTCCCTGAACAAAAACAGACAAAGGCAGTTTTTCCTCTATTTTGAAAGGAACGGGCTGGAGAGAAAGGTTACAGGCAATGATAACATGTTTAATAAGACAAGGCCACAGCGGCAAGCTCTGTTATCTCACAAAAGACAGCAGAGAGAGGCAAAGTGGGGGGAGGGAGAGAGAGATAGAAGCCGTATGGTGTGTGTTAACCCCTCCCCACCCCTGCTCTGGTGGCCCAGCCTGTGGTCCACTCCAGAGTCCGGTCAGTCAGAAGCCATTACACCCACTATTAACTCCTGCTCAGCATCATTAAGCATGCAAATTGAAGGGGGACGATGGCTCAGAAAACTTTTTACTGCCCCCTTCCCCCTCCCCATCGTGCATCAGACCTTCTCAAGGCGTCTGGCGCTTCGTAAAGCAGAGAATCTAAGAGGTGCCCTAATCACTGTCAGTCCAATGTTATCCTTAATTTAAATCTATTCTTTGTCCTTTCTCCTCCCTCTGCTTTAAGATCTGTTCTGACCATCTACAATAAACACAAATCAAAGTGCAGAAAAAGGTGAAGCTTCAGAAAATTACAGCCTTTTGAGTACAGATATATTGATTACATACACACACAGTTGGGTGTCCTTTTTGGTTGGCATTTACTTTAAAGAATTTAAGCTTGTTTGGTGCAAAAGGGACTCGTAAATTCAGCACAGATAAAAACAGAAAAGTTCTGGTTATGTGCACCTAAACACCTGTAAATGATAAAATATGATCAAGAATGGCATGTTTCAAAACCTTGAAAAACATGAAGCATGGCAAAGCACTGTCTGTCAGTTACATTTAAAAAATAATGTATCTCTATGTATTGGAATAGGCTACGAAACTAATCAAGAGAGTCAGTCAGTATGTGTAGGAGAAACAACCTTATCGGCCTATTCTGTCTGTTTAGGGCCCTAGGCAGTGGGGATGGATCCATTTCATGGGATATATCGCCCTCCATTGGCTGTAGAAAGTGTTGAATATGTATTTGAAATACAAATAATAATGAAAAAGATTATACTGAATTCTACAAGGACTTAATGTAGGTTTCTTTAAAAAAATACAAACATACAGTGCAATTTTGTAATTAATTCTATTCTGAATAATGAGCAATAATACCATTAATGGGCTGTCCTTCTTTGGTGTTCTCTAGCAGTGGTCTAGGTTAGGATTTCATCTTAGATTGACTTGTTTATTGTCATAATCTCACGTTAAAATCATTTCCATTTTTCTTTTTGCCATCCACATTAATAAGGGTGCTTAATTATTTATGCTTTCATTAAGGCAAATTAACTTTTAATATTTTCGTGCATGTTTAATTTGGATGATAAGCAAGACAAACAGCTGAATTGAAGACTAATTAGAATTGTAGACTTGTAGACAAACAACTTTATAGGCAAGAACATAGATAAGTAGCATTTAATTTACTTCACTGACTGGTAGACTTCCTTGGAGAGAAAGTCTTTGAGTAGATAGAAGACAATTGATGTTGGTGGCCACGCCTTTTACTGATCCTCGGAAACATTTTAATTAGATAGTCACCTATAAATGTTGTAAATAGCAACTAATTAATCTTAAAGTAATTTTCACCTACTAGTCCACTAATTAGCTATTCATTTTCTCCTTAAAGTATCCCAAACCTGCCCCAAACAATCCAAAAAGTCCTTCTTCAACCTTTATATTCAAGGAAAAATTCACCCCGAAAATAGAATGCTGTCATCATGTACTCACCCTCATGTCGTTCCAAACCCGTATGCCTTTCTTTTTACCATGGAACACAAAAGGAGCACACAGTGACCTTTGGGTAACAAAAAGTACCATAAAGGTAGTCCATACAACTTTTACAAGTATTACAAGTCTTCTGAAGCCATACAAACGCTTTGCTGAACATACTAAAATTGAAACCATTATTTACTGGAAATTTGCCCAACGAAGCGCTCAAATCTCATTTCAGTCTGTTCATCACACAAAGCTATCGAATGATTTCAGAAGTCACAAGTCATATATTTTGTATGAACTATTCCTTTAGTTTTGGATGAACTAATCCTTTAACACTCTAACATTTATACTCTGAAAATGTACCATGAAATCTGAGTTTCAAATGAATCCATCCTGATAAATTGTAATCTCCTTGTTTTTCTGTATCCTGAGAGCACACAATACCTACAGCTATTGGTTTCTTTGGCAAACACCTGTAACTTTGACAAGACCATCTGTCTCAGCAAAAATACTTCTCTTTTATCTGTTTGTTTGTTTACTGATTCAAAAAGCTAAAATGATAAAACTGGGCAAATCTGCAGAAGAGTACTGGCACTGCTAAATTGTGCCACTTACAACAGGTGTCACATTAGCAACAACGAGGGGCAGCCAGGTTATTTGGCTCATTGGTTAATTTTACAGGGGTGGAATTAAAAGCCAGGCGGAGAGCCTTTTGTTCTCTAGTAATTTGGTAATGGGCCAAAAAAAAACAAAAAAAAACAAAATTATATTTTGGTAATATGATTATTATGCATTACATGGACAGGTTTCAAAATCAGATTAATCAGAAATGGAACTGAAAAACTAATTACCAAATGCATATTTACATTTATTACACAGGTCTCTGGAATACTTGATTCTGATTGGTCAATGGCGGTCTGATGTTTCTGAATAACAACCTCCCATCCTGGGATTAAGACATATCAGACCACTCATCTGGGTATTGCAAGTCGTCTTTAATACTTCTTCAGTGACTTCTACAAGTAAGCTAATACAATAATTTCAACCATATCAATATTAATTTTTTTGGCAAGTAGTCTTGTAGTAAGCTGGATAATGAGCGGTCAGATGGTCACTTTCGCAAAATAAACACCAACTGTTCTCATAACTACAGACATGATCCACTAAGTTTGACACTCCGAACATTTCTAAATACCTTTATTTAGATTAATATATATTTAGTTTTAGAATTTAAAACCTTAAAAACCTCTTTTTAATAAATGTTTAGCTTGAAAGGTATGCTCGTGCTATTTTACTAATAAATGCCACTTGCTTTGATATTTTATCTCATGCAATGACTTTTTATATTTCATAAATTGTTAAGTGTGACTTAAGTGTCCAAGGTATGTATAACTTCATTTCTGCATTACCATTTTACGTCCTTCCATTTTGGTTTCATAGTTTAATTTGATTCTCAATTACTTTTTAAGTCGTGTTTTTTTGTGTGACTCAGCAAAAACTTGTTGGTGTTAATTGACGGTGTGTTTGAACTCAGGCGAGGGCCAGGGGCCAAGAGCAGGACAGGTGGAGGCCTAATCATGCAGAAAATTAAGTCTTTGGTGGAATGGGGGAGGAGAAAGAGTAGGAAGAGAGGAGTAGACAGATAAGGAGGTGACATACCTGGGACCTGACCTGACTGGAACCAAACCAATACCATTCTCTCACTTCTTAGAAGAACCCAGCCCACCAGCGTCCAATGAAGTCCTCGTCCATCCTTCTATCTGACTGAATCTGATTAAGCTTACTGGCCTAAACGGCACACAAAAACAAAGTGACAGAATTCTAATTCCAGACAATACAGCAAATCTGAAAGCAACTACTACTTTTTAGTGGTGTTTATGTGGCCAAAAAGCAAAGGTGGGTAGAGTAGCCAAAAACTGTACTCAAGTAAAAGTATAATTACTTAAAAATTACTAAATAATTACTCAAGTAGAAGTGAAAGTGCTAACATAAATAATTACTTGAGTAAGAAAGTATCCAATTAAAAGAGTAGTGAGTAACTCGTTACTTTCACAAATAACATAATGGACATTAACTCCCTACATTCCATTACATAATACACATTTAACATATATTACAGAATTATTATTATTATTATTATTATTATTATTATTCATGGAAATTCTGTCATCATTCACCATTATGTTGTTTCAAACCTGTATGAATTTCTTTCTTCCATGCAACGCAATAAGGAGATTTTAGACAGAATGTTAGCCTTTGTCACCATTTACTTTCAGTGAATGTGTTTTATATATATATATATATATATATATATATATATATATATATATATATATATTTTTTTTTTTTTTTTTTTTTCTTTTTTTTTCTTTTTTTTTTAAGTGAATGATGACTAAGACTGTCAGTCCCTATCATTCTGTCTAACATCTTTTGGGTTCCACAGAATACAGAAGGCCACACGGGTTCGGAACAACATGAAGGTAGGGAAATTATGACGCAATATTAAATTATGGCTGAGCTATCACTTTGAAGGGGTAGTTCACCCAAAAATGAAAATTATCTCATCATTTACTCACCCTCATGCCATCCCAGATATGTATAATTTTCTTTCTTCTGCAGAACACAAATTAAGATTTTTAGAAGAATATTTCAGCTCTGTAGGTCAGTACAATGCAAGTGAATGGGTGCCAACATTTTTATGCTCCAAAAAGCAAATGCAGGCACCATAAAACTAATCCATATGACTCCAGTGGTTAAATCCATATCTTCAGAAATGATATGATAGGTGTGGGTGAGAAAGCCCAGTATACAGTATATGCAGAGAAGAATGTGAATCACCAAAAACAACAGGAACGCCACCCATCGTAAAGAAGTAAAAGTACAAATCTTTCATTAGAAATGTACATGAGTGAGAGTAAAAAGTACCTACTTTTAAACCTACTCTAAAAGTAAATTTTTATCCAAAAAGTTACTCGAGAAAATGTAGCATGTTACTACCCACATCTGCCAACCAGAGTTTGAGTCTAGCTCATTTCTTTTCCAGATCCCTTCCCTCTTCTTCTCACAATTGTATCCTGTCATATTTCAACTGTCCTTTCCAATAAAAGGCAAAAAGTCCATAAAATGGTATGGTTATTCGCTGCATTCTCACTGATTCTATCGCACTTTCACAATGACCCTTACCGCAATCCTGTCGCACTCTACAATCTCTCAGTGGCTTGTTTAGAGTGTTGTACATGACATTATATTAATCAGAAGTCTAAAAATCACACCAGCTATTGGGCTCTATTACATTAGCTGAGAGAGCACATTTCCAGTATGTGGAAAAAATATGCTCTGAGATGGCATATGCATTCAGAGAATGTCCTTATTGGTGCCGAGATGGAAGCTGACAGCGGTAAATTGGTAATCAGCTTCCTGGATATTGAAACATTTCTCATTTATCAGGTGGCAATGGTGGAAATCGTTTCATTGCATGTTTGTTAGCGTCCTGCAACCATGTGAATATGAAGCTCAGTGAAGGAATATTGTATTGTCCTGATAAGATTTCTCTTTACACACTTTTGATTTGTACAATGAATATGAAAGTATTGATTTTTATAACACATAATATAAAAAGGAGATCTCTATTATCTATTGATGCAAAATCATTAATATAATCACATATAACCACACGAGCTGACACATTAAAGAGTTAGTTTACCCAAAAATGAAAATTCTCTTATCATTTACTCACTTCATGCCATCCTAGATGTGTATGACTTTATTTCTTCTGCTGAACAAAAACAAGGTTTTATTATCTCATCCTTTCAATTCAAGTGAATGGTGGTCAGAACCTTTAAGCTCCAAAAATCACATAAAGGCAGCATAAACATAAATCCATATGACTCCAGTGGTTTAATATGCCTTCTGAAGTGATGCAATCACTTTGAGTGAGAAACAGATCAATATTTCAATCCTTTTTTTTTTTTTTTTTTTTTTTACTATAAATATCTATTTTCACTTTCAGAATGTGAAAGAATGGAGATTTATAGTAAAAAGGTCTTAAATACTGATCTGTTTCTCACCTACACCTATCATATCGCTAGTGTTGTAGTCAAGACCACCTAAACCGAGACCAAGTCGAGACCAAGACCAAGGCAGGGGAGACTGAGTCAAGACCAAGATCAGACCAGTGCGAGTCCCACATTGCATGACACACTTATGATAAAATGTGGAACATGCAATCCATAGGCACTCCTCAAATTGATCTGAAAGATCCACATTCCCATAAAAACACCCACAAGTTTCCTCTTCATTCACCTCTTTTATTGCCATATATGTGTGTGTGGTGTGTGTGTGTGTGTGTGTGTCAGTGTACCATGAGAAATGTCTTGATAAAATAATAAAAAGGTATTGCAGAGGTGAATTTTATGTGTGTGAAGTTTCTATGAGCAAACAAACACTAACAGCTGAAATCAACTTAACCATCTTTATTCAACACTCTTATTCCAAGTTTTACCATCCACCTGAAACAATACAATTTTGGTGCAACCATCACATCAGGTTTTCTGGATGACTCCTAGAAACCATCATTAAGTACAGAATATATCAAACAATTATTCAATACTTAAGTCTTCACTTTTCTCTGTCTTTTCTTAAACAATATAGTACGTTTTTTGTTGTTTTTGAACCAACAACAAGCCTTGTATAAATGTGTGCAATTTGCTAAACACATAACTAAATCTAGAAAATAGAACAAAGAATGCCAAACATAAGCAAAGCAGCCTATTTAAAATGTAAATGTTTAATGTAAGTAGAGGCGCATTACTCGGTCTCCACTCTCTGCTGTCACATCTCTAGCTCTCTCACCCAAGTGAGGGAGCGTTACCGCGGCATGTAGCGTTTATGTTGGAGCTGACATTAGCTAACGTTGATGTGACGTAACTTTATATACATTAGCTACATAGCTTTATGTGGCCTGTCTCATCATTGTTTATTCCAAGCAAAAACGTAACATTAGCAATGTTAGCTAACATTGCTAATGTTAGCTAACAACAATTTGTCACTACATGCCCTGTCTTCTCAATCTCTCACAAAGTTAACACTGCATTAGCTACATCCCTCAATATATGTTAACTAAACTAGGTAGCTTGCACACCTAGCTAGGTGGCAAATACCTGGCAAGCAACTCAAACTAGCGCCCTAAAAAACAGTAAATATATAGGTAGCTAATATGTATAGCTAATACTCACTAAATCTCATTGGGTGAGGAGTGAAGATGAGTTTAGGTACTGATGCTGCGTTCCATTCATCTTCCTGGGTGCCGACAAGATTGTGTGACGTCACGCACCTGCATCTCGGTGAAATCTGAGTTTAAAATTTCCGCACGACTTCCCAAGTTGTAATTATGACTTCAAGTGGCGTTCCGTTGCACTTTCCCCAGAAGGAAGTTGGAAAATCAGACTTTCCGAGTTGAATGGAATGCAGCAAGAGGCAGGTTGCTAATGTTAGCTAGCTAGCTTTGCTAGCATCACTTAGCTTACCTTTCTTTATGCTTCCTTTCTAAGTGCCAATAAAAGTTTGATGTGGTCCCAGCCATCTCGGTAAGCATTGCATTGCAGAACTTACATACTGCTGTGGGTTTTTTTTGGGCGCTTTTTTGCAGATGAACTCTTTGTGGTTTAGGTCAGTGTTTCACAATTTTTTTTTCTGCCATGGCACAATTTTTATGATTAAAAAATCCCATGGCACACCACTATACCAAATAACCATCATGGATAGTTTTCCTTTTCAAGAACTTGTCCATATTTTCTGTCTGTCTTAGTAGCATGAACTCGTAATGTTTGAAATTCAGCTATGCAAAAAACGCCAGTAACATAGGTACGCCGTATAATGAGGTCAAAGATGCCAAGAGCGCTAACTGGATAATGAAAAACCAACAAATCTGTGTCTTTTCCAATTTTTTGATTTGTTCTTGCAAATTAATTCTTGCAACGGCACAGCAAATACATTTTTTACTTTTTATTTATTTACGGTATTTTCCAGAAATAAAGTCATACCTGACTATAAGTCGCAGCAGGTCAAAATCACCTTGTTGATAGAGAGAAAAAAAAACCACATAAGTCGCACTGACAGAGGTTGGATCCGGCAGGCACTAGGTCCTGGGAGCAGCCGCGGTACACTAGTGGGTACAGTGGTTGTGAAACACTGGTTTTGGTAGCCGAATTGTATTACAGAAGATTTGTCTGACATCTCTCAGACAGCCACAGCTTCTTCTCCTGTCTCCCGCATTCACTTTCTTGGAGTGCGTGTGAAGGGAGGCGGGGAGGGGTGACAGCTGTTAACAGTAACAAAAATTTCAGATTAGAAATGAGTCAAGTTATTGCTTGCATTTGAAGCAAGAAGTTTTACGTCCAATCACAGTAATGATGTTAACAAATAAATCAGACGATCCACAGGCAATTTAGTGATATCCCCACAGTTGTGGTCTTGACCGGTCTTGAAATAAAATCCCGAGTCCTCTTTGTCTGAGACCGAGACAAGACTGAGTAAAAATGCGGTCGATTCCGAGATGAGACAGAGACCTTCAAAAAGTGGTCTCGAGACCAAGTACTAGGATCTTGAGTACTAGGGGAGCGCGGGGCACAAACTAACGCGGGGCTAGTTGTAACACAAGATATCGTCAAAAGTTCATTTTAAAGTAGCAAAAGTAAAAATTCACATGAAAGTAATTTTTCATGTCTGTTTTTACTGTTTATTTAAAATTAGGCAAACTTGGTATCATTTTAATCTCCAATCTTTTAGCTAGCAACTTGCATAGTCTTTTAACACTCAGATAGCCAGCAGAAGTGACCAGCCAGGTTTAAACCCCAGTTGTGCCGACAGGGCACGTTGTAACACTGCGTTATACAAAAAACTATATGCAATTCCATGCAGTCAGGTATGTAATTTACATAATTCCCCTTAATGCGTGTATGTGCGGGAGTGTGTGTGTGTGTGTGTGTGTTTGTTTGTTTTGTCATCAAGCCATGCATTACTTCGGTCAATGCTGTGGCTTTGTTGTGTATTTATTGTCAAGTGTCAAAATTATTGCTATATTATATATGACAAAGTTAATTAATTGCTTTTATTGACATGAAAATTTAGTTTAGCTAGAATTTTTAATTAGATAAGATACAGTTGTTAGAGGGGGATTTTAAGATGTTATATGGTGCTGTTACAATGTGCTCCTCACCTGTTACAACGTGCCCCGCCTGTAACATTTCACTTTCATTTTTTCGAGGTAGATTGAGAAAAAAGTATATGCTGTGTGTAATAGACATGTGTGAAATTAATGTGAAAAAATAAAAATACATCGAACCCCAAGTACATTTACACAAACTTAAAAAAAAACAAAAAGTGTTAGTTTGTGCCCATCTCTCCCCTACAACACTGCATATCGCTTCTGAAGACATAGATTTCACCACTGGAGTTATATGGATTACTTTTATGCTGCATTTATATGATTTTTGGAGCTTGAAAGGTCTGGTCTCTATTCACTTGTATTGTATGGACCTACAGAGCTGAAATATTCTTCTAAAAACCTTTGTGCTCAGCAGAAAAAAGAAATTCATACACATCTGGGATGGCATGAGGGTGAGTAAATGATGACAACATTTCATTTTTGGGTAAACTATCCATTTAAGACAAATGCGATAATGATTTTTGGTAGTTAAGGATAAGGACCCAATAAATTTGCTTGACGAGTGCAATTTTCTTTCCTGTGTTGACTAATTTCCAATTGAAACAGGAAGTTTAGGTTGGACATGTGGAAGGGTTGTCCCCTGTTTTTAAAATAGCCAATAGCCTTTAACAAGTCACACACATGAACAATAATTTGCTACTTGCTAGGCGGATGCCTAGGTGGTATTAAGGGGAGGGACATTCTCATTCTAGAGAGAATTTGATTGGACGAAAATCTGTTTAGTGCAGGATAAGTCGTCAATATTTTTGATCAGTTTTCCTGGAAGTGAAAGACTGTACATATTATAGGAGACAATAAGCTAAAAGTGAATTTTCAGTGTTTTGGAGTACACTTACACTAGCATATGGATGGCCTCAAAGCTAAAACACGGACTAAAAGCCACAAAACTCTCATTTTGATTTCATGTGGTGTTTAATATACCCATACTGTTTTGCTTGGCATAGTCTAAGAAATAAAACCTCACACTCCATCATGGGTTGCCAAGATGAAGGAGTAAGAAAAAAAGAAAAAGCATGAAACACTTAAAAAAAAAAAAAAAAAAAAAAGAGGAAAGGGCTGGAGTTATAAAGGACGACAAAAAGGCAATCAACTTCCTCAGCTGTGGCCATATGTTACCAAGGTGATGTTCCATGAAATCGATCCCATTGTTAATATCTGCCAGCTCCTGGGCTTCCATAGTCTTAGCTGGCTCTTTGCATGCTGATCTGGGCATGGCTGAAAGCACAAGAGCAGGCGATACATGCTACCAAAAAATAAAAAAATATGAATCAGAGGGTTTTTTGGTTTTGTTTTGTTTGTTTGTTTGTTTGTTTGTTTGTTGTTTCTTTGTTTCTTTGCCTTACTGTGCTGGATGTACTGGATTTCTCTCTTGACTTCTCTTCCAGAGATCATTTTATATAAACTTGCTAAAAGTACTTCCAGTGGTGATGTAGCAAGAGCTGTCACACATAATCTCTATGCATATTTGTGATTCATAGTCTCAATGTTCAAAACACAATTGCTAAGATTGGAACCAATGTTCTCTATAAGGTAATGCTAATGTTTTCGAATAACACAACTGTTGTATTATGCACACTATTAATTCTTATGATGGCTAAGCCAAGACCAACCACTATGTATGTTAATTAACACAGGTTTGTCCTCATTTATAAAATATCATCTGTGTCCTAATGTTTTTACATTGTATATAAATCACAGGCAGAGTTGGAGGTGAAGCCCTCAAAGCGAACAAAGTTAACTTCACAGTCCTCCAAACTTTGTGAAGGTAATAATGGAGTAGGAGTAGTAGTAACTTTAAAGGGAATACTGACACCAGTATCCTTGTTTTTTGGTTTTGAATCATAAAATTGTTATAATAGACCATAACAGTGTTGCAATTATCAATTCCAGGCGTTGTCCAGGTGTTAATTGAACTTCTGTAACAGCATGGTTATAGAGTTGCTTTAATAATTCACAGGAACAGAATTTCCAATACATTAATTGTAACAGTAAATGTATAACAATACAATGTATAAATAAAAAGTACATTTAATCATAGACAAGTTGTCTTGCCACTATGGGGTGTTCAGTTATACCAAAATAGGTCAAACCATTGTGTTAATAGCCCCTGAACAACATAACATGAGTGCTATGTTGTTTTACAAACAGTTTTGGAATATAATATACACTCATCATCCACTTTAATGGGAACACCTGTACACCTGCTCATTCATGCATTTATCCAATCAGCCAATCATGTGGCAGCAGCACCCTGCATAAAATCATGCAGATACAGGTCAAGAGCTTTAATTAATGTTCACATCAATCATCAGAATGGGGAAAAATGTAATCTCTGTGACTTTAACCGTGGCATGGTTTTTGGTGCCAGATGGGCTGATTTGAGTATTTCAGAAACTGCTGAGCTCCTTAGAATTTCACACACAACACAGAATGGTGTGGGGGGGAAAAACATTGAGTGGGCGAAGGTTCTGTGGGTGGAAAGGCCTTGTTGGTAAGAGAGGTCAGAGGAAAATGGCCAGATTGGTTCAAGCTGCCAGGAAGGATACAATAACTCAAATAGTCACTGTTTACAACCGTGGTGAGCAGAAAAGCATCTCAGCATGCACAAAACATTGCACCTTGAGGTGGATGGGCTACAACAGTAGACAAGAACAAGAATCTGAGGCTATCATGGGCACAGACTCACCCAAACTGGACAGTTGAAGATTAGAATAGGTAATTATTTTTTTCTAATCTTCAACTGTCCAGTTTCTGTGAGCCATGATAGCCTCAGATTCCCGTTCTTGTTTCACAGGAGTGGAACCCGATGTGGTCTTCAGCTGTTGTAGCCCATCCACCTCAAGGTTCGATATTTTGTGCATGCTGAGATGCTTTGCTGTCACCAAGGCTGTATAGAGTGCTTAATTGAGTTACTGTATCTTTCTCAGGAGCTCGAATAAATCTGGCCATACTCCTCTGATCTCTCTAATGAACAAGGCGTTTCCACCCACAGAATTGTTGCTTACTCAATAGTTTTCATTTTTTGCACCATTCTGTGTAAACTCTAGATACTTTTGTGTGTGAAAAGTCCCAGGAGATCAGCAGTTTCTGAAATACTCAAACCAGCCCATCTGGCACCAACAACCATGCCATGGTTAAAGTCACAGAGATCAAATTTTTTTGTTCATTCTGGTGACTGATGTGAAGATTAACTGAAGCTCTTGACCTGTATCTACATGTTGTTGTTGTTGTTGTTGTTATTTTACATTATGCTGCTGCCACATAATTGGCTAATTAAATAACTGCATGAATGTGCAGGTGTACAGGTGTTCTTAATAAATTGGACGGTGAGTGTATCTGCACACTGCATCTTTCTTTGTTATTTACTTGTACTGCTTGTAGGTTTGACATTATTACAAATAATTGTGTTGTGTATAATTACTATATTTTAGATGAATGCAGTGATCTGGCTGGTGACATCATGTACCTGGCAGCAAAATTCATCCCTTAGAAAAGAGTGGGTCAAGCCTTGTTGGAAGAGGGGAATGTCCATGCAGCCGTGGCCAAAACAGAAGATTGCAGGTAATTTAGTAACAATTTACTACTACACTTGACATTAACTGAATGATTCAATGATCAACTGAACTGGAAAACTAAATAAATTTTGGTATTTTCAATTTCAGGGAGACCTTGAAAGCTGTAAAGAATGCTTTAGAGACTAATTGGGAAACATTTGACCTGGAAAACACATGGTCTTGGGCCTGCTGTTATAAAAGGAACTTTTTAATTAACTGATGCATGTCTTAAAGAGAAAATGAGAGCACTGAAATCAAAAGACTCCACAGATAAGTAAGGTTTTCCCCCACTTTATTTTATATTTTCATTGTTTTAAATGCTTGTTTTTTTTTTGTTTGTTTGTTTGTTTGTTTGTTTGTTTTTTTGTTTTTTGATGTACATTGTTTAGCAGTACAAGAAAATAAACAAAGACATGATTTATTTTGATCTGCTTACAGTTATAGATGCTTGAAACCTCACTACACATACATAGAGCCTGTTTATTATGCCTTTTTTTAAGAGAGAGAGAGACTCAATACAACAAGCAATAAGCAACAAGTAGTTCATTTATACAGGTGCATCTCAATAAATTAGAATGTCGTGGAAAAGTTCATTTATTTCAGTAATTCAACTCAAATTGTGAAACTTGTGTATTACATAAATTCAGTCACACAGACTGAAGTAGTTTAAGTCTTTGGTTCTTTTAATTGTGATGATTTTGGCTCACATTTAACAAAAACCCACCAATTCACTATCTCAAAAAATTAGAATATGGTGACATGCCAATCAGCTAATCAACTCAAAACACTTGCAAAGGTTTCCTGAGCCTTCAAAATGGTCTCTCAGTTTGGTTCACTAGGCTACACAATTATGGGGAAGACTGCTGATCTGACAGTTGTCCAGAAGACAATCATTGACACCCTTCACAAGGAGGGTAAGCCACAAACATTCATTGCCAAAGAAGCTGGCTGTTCACAGAGTGCTGTATCCAAGCATGTAAACAGAAAGTTGAGTGGAAGGAAAAAGTGTGGAAGAAAAAGATGCACAACCAACCGAGAGAACCGCAGCCTTATGAGGATTGTCAAGCAAAATCGATTCAAGAATTTGGGTGAACTTCACAAGGAATGGACTGAGGCTGGGGTCAAGGCATCAAGAGCCACCACACACAGACATGTCAAGGAATTTGGCTACAGTTGTCGTATTCCTCTTGTTAAGCCACTCCTGAACCACAGTCAACGTCAGAGGCGTCTTACCTGGGCTAAGGAGAAGAAAAACTGGACTGTTGCCCAGTGGTCCAAAGTCCTCTTTTCAGATGAGAGCAAGTTTTGTATTTCATTTGGAAACCAAGGTCCTAGAGTCTGGAGGAAGGGTGGAGAAGCTCATAGCCCAAGTTGCTTGAAGTCCAGTGTTAAGTTTCCACAGTCTGTGATGATTTGGGGTGCAATGTCATCTGCTGGTGTTGGTCCATTGTGTTTTTTGAAAACCAAAGTCACTGCACCCGTTTACCAAGAAATTTTGGAGCACTTCATGCTTCCTTCTGCTGACCAGCTTTTTAAAGATGCTGATTTCATTTTCCAGCAGGATTTGGCACCTGCCCACACTGCCAAAAGCACCAAAAGTTGGTTAAATGGCCATGGTGTTGGTGTGCTTGACTGGCCAGCAAACTCACCAGACATGAACCCCATAGAGAATCTATGGGGTATTGTCAAGAGGAAAATGAGAAACAAGAGACCAAAAAATGTAGAAGAGCTGAAGGCCACTGTCAAAGAAACCTGGGCTTCCATACCACCTCAGCAGTGCCACAAACTGATCACCTCTATGCCCCGCCGAATTGAGGCAGTAATTAAAGCAAAAGGAGCCCCTACCAAGTATTGAGTACATATACAGTAAATGAACATACTTTCCAGAAGGCCAACAATTCACTAAAAATGTTTTTTATTGGTCTTATGATGTATTCTAATTCTTTGAGATAGTGAATTGGTGGGTTTTTGTTAAATGTGAGCAAAATCATCACAATTAAAAGAACCAAAGACTTAAACTACTTCAGTCTGTGTGCATTGAATTGATTTAATACACGAGTTTCACAATTTGAGTTGAATTACTGAAATAAATGAACTTTTCCATGACATTCTAATTTATTGAGATGCACCTGTAGATTTCATTGTCATATCAGATGTTTTGATATGCAATTTATGAATGGCAGATGCCAAGGACAATTTATATTGTGAAAAGTTTTAGTCTTTAATAAACACTGCAGTAGGTACAAAGCTTCTGTAATTTTTGACTATGGTATTTACTATCTTACTACAGCTTAAACCAAATGAAAGTTGATGCTTTGTGTGGAATTCAATAGCTAAATCGGTGTGGTGTGAAAGTATCAGTATCAGAGTGTGGTTTTCAACGATGTGCACCATTCACTGTAAAGCACTCAAAAAGTGCACTCTTTGACTTGACCAAATTTTCTATGCAATTAACATTATTCCATTTTTGTAAAGAACTTGTGAAAATTTAAACTGTTCTTGCCATCTGCCTTGGTTTTAGTAATTCCTTTAAAGTTTTTATCAAATTCTGCCAAATGTGTTGAAACTAGTTTGTGTGCCCTCTCCTAAAGCTTTTCCAGGCAGAGAGTGAGTGTGGCTGTTGATTCCTGACTGATAATGAAGTATGCAAATGGAACTCCTCTTCCAATACTATTACTCAGAAGAAGTGCATACAATGCATAGCCAAATGAGGTCATCCCTTTGTAGGTGGCATCCATAAACATCATGGGATGTGGATGTTCCTTAAGTAGTTGTTTTTGCCAGGGTGTCTGTACTACAATTATCAAGGGTTGTTCAAGGGCAGCCACTTAATGGCTGATAAAAACAAATGTTCTCCTTTAGCTCTGATGTGGCAAGTATATCCACACTGACACAGTCTTTTACATCAGGAAAAATGAGGGCATTGATGCTCTTTTTGATTATTCTTATATCCTCTGGTGTAATGTAGTATCGACGATTGTGTTTGTCCATATGTCCATGCCTTTCTGCCCAATCAACACTCTTCAGAAGTATTTCTGAGACTATTCCTTGCTCAAGCCACATGTCAATGAAAGCCAGTAGTTCTGGGTCAACACGGTTTTTTACAAAATCTTCTTGCATTTTGAAGTCATGTACAAAATACTGAAACACAGTGTGCACAACAGCATCTGAAAATCCAGTATCCTTGATTATATTGAAAGACACATAAGCCCTGCAAGAGTTATCCCTGGTTTGGGTTGGTTTTGAACCACTTCCAGTTGCTTTGTTTGATCTCTCACATGCATAATAGTAGTAGTCCTTGTGAGTACATACAGGATATTTAAAATAGCTGTGAGTGTCCTCTTCCAATTTCTTGATATAAGACTGCATGAAGTCCTCTTCCTCAAAAACAACAACTTCTTGGATGACCTCAGGATCTGTAACCTTCTTCAGCTTTCGTTTAACACTTTCAGTCCAAATGTTCTCCATTTTTTTCTAAAAAGGAAATAAAACAAAATTAGGAGAGTATTCAAACCATATCCTAAAAACAATACAGTTCTTTTGACCAAATAAATAAATAAAAAAATAACCATTTACAGAGTTTACTAACAAAAAAATAAGATTATCCTTATAGAAGTAGAATGCCTACAACACAGTGTTCCTGCCCCAAGAGCAGCAGCATTACCCTACACCAGTAATCCTAACCACGGGGATTAATAATGCTCACAGCACAGTTTTCCTGTACCAAGAGCAGCAGCATTACCCTACACCAGTAATACTAACCACTGGGATTAATACAGTGCAGTTTTCCTGCCACAAGAGCAGCAGCATTACACTACACCAGTAATACAAACCACTGGGATTAATAATGCCCAGAGCAGTTTTCCTGCCCTAAGAGAAGCAGCATTACCCTACATCAGTAACACTAACCACTGGGATTAATAATGCTCATAGCACAGTTTTCCTGCCCCAAGAGAAGCAGCATTACCCTACACCAGTAATACTAACCACTGGGATTAATAATGCTCACAGCACAGTTTTGCTGCCCCAAGAGCAGCAGCATTACACTACACCAGTAATACTAACCACTGGGATTAATAATACCCACAGCAGTTTTCCTGCCTTAAGAGAAACAGCATTACACTACACCAGTAACACTAACCACTGGGATTAATAATGTTCACAGCACAGTTTTCCAGAGCAGCAGCATTACCCTAGACCAGTAATCCTAACCAATGGGATTAATAATACTCACAGAACAGTCATTCTACCCCAAGAGCAGCAGCATTACCCTAAACCAGTAATCCTAACCACTGTGATTAATAATGCTCACAGCACAGTTTTCCTGCCCCAAGAGAAGCAGCATTACCCTAAAACAGTTACACTAACCACTGGGATTAATAATGCTCACAGCACAGTTTCCTGCCCCAAGAGCAGCAGCATTACCGTACACCAGTAATACTAACCACTGGGATTAACACAGTGCAGTTTTCCTGCCCCAAGAGCAGCAGCATTACACTACACCAGTAATACTAACCACTGGGATTAATAATGCCCACAGCAGTTTTCCTGCCCTATGAGAAGCAGCATTACCCTACACCAGTAACACTAACCACTGGGATTAATAATGTTCACAGTACAGTTTTCCTGCCCCAAAAGAAGCAGCATTACCCTAGACCAGTAATCCTAACGACTGGGATTAATAATGCTCACAGCACAGTTTTCCTGCCCCAAGAGCAGCAGCATCACCCTACACCATTACTCCTAACCATTGGGATTAATAGTGCTCACAGCACAGTTTTCCTGTACCAAGAGCAGCAGCATTACCCTACACAATTAATCCTAACCATTGGGATTAATAATGTTCACAGCACAGTTTTCCTGCCCCAAGAGCAGCAGCATCACCCTACACCATTACTCCTAACCATTGGGATTAATAGTGCTCACAGCACAGTTTTCCTGTACCAAGAGCAGCAGCATTACCCTACACAATTAATCCTAACCATTGGGATTAATAATACTCACAGCACAGTTTTCCTGCCCCAAGAGCAGCAGAATTACCCATACACCAGTAATACTAAGCACTGGAAATAGTAACTCCTACAGCACAGTTTTCCTGCCCCAAGAGCAGCAGCATAACCCTAAACCAGTAATCCTAACCACTGCAATTAATAATGCTCACAGCACAGTTTTCCTGCCCCAAGAGAAGCAGCATTACCCTACACCAGTAATACTAACCACTGGGATTAATAATGTTTACAGCGCAGATTTCCTCGAAGAAAAACTAAGCAAAACAATGGCTCAGCAACATCTAACTACTGAACACACCACAGAACAGATTAGATTTTGGCTTTCTGTCACTCCAATACCAGTCGCTCGAATTCAGTCCTTCAGATTTGAGTCATTATTATCCAAACTTGTGTCTGTGCTTCAGTTAGTCAGAGTCCAACATGTTCTGTGGTGAGCAGAGCTGTTATGATGCCACCTTATCTAATGCTAACTGGCTGTTAGCCTAATAATAATGTGCTCTTTGACTCAAGCTAGCTAAAGAGTTAAACCCAGATTACCAAATAAACATAATAAAATTCTTACCTTTGGAGAAAGTGTACTCACGTCTCAAATTCTTCCAACCGACGCATGCTCCCACTACCAACACTGCTGAGACGTTTTTTTTTTACTTGAGCCCGCCATTAATTGTTTATGGTTCATTGAACAAGCATGGAAAACATTGTTTAAACCCTTTACAATAAAGATCTGTATTTGGTTATCAGTCATTTGGATTTTTACAAATTTATCTTAAAATACAGTGTCCTGAAAAAAGGACATTTCTTTTTTGCTGAGTTTATAATGCATCATATTTTGTCATTATATGAATATTCGCTGCCCAACTCAATGAAAGAATGTGCACAACATGCATCTGTCCGTTCTTCCTTCAGGTTACCGTAGTAATCTTAGTAAGCATGCACCAGTTTTTTTAGTGACTGTCTAAACCATCTGTTTTCAAATAACAGGATATGCCATAACCATTGCGTTTTAATATGCGTGTTAAGTTGAAGTTCTGTTTTGAAGACATTGCATTGTGTTCCATTTAGCTGCACTCTGTCTAGCTGTTTGAAACACTCACCTATTGTACACTGTCACTATTGTACACTGTTGTGTGTATGTCCCCAAATGTTCGCTCTTGTGAGGAAAGCCATGATGCTCTGTGTTGTTGTTGCTGTGATTCATGAAGTGTCCCATTCAACTCGGAGAGTCTGAATTTCCACCTTTCAACTGGGGAATGTGCAACAGAATGACACTTTCTATCGGACATCTAACTTGGAAACTCATGCAGAAATCTTCAACTCCAATTTCGACGAGATGCAGGTGTATGTTGCGTCATGCAGGGCAGGGAGGTTTACAGTAAGTGACAAACATTCACTTTTATTAAATAATATCCATTAACGAGTCAAAGTTCTTACATTAAATGATAATAAAACGTGTTTAGCAAACGTTTTGCTGAGACAGGTGTTCAAAACACGGTTAATGACACTCTTTTGATGATCATAACGATAGCATTGCAGTGTCGTATATCAGTTTGGTTGCTATGAGGCATCCCTGATAATCAATGTACCCCTCAAAATCACAACGTAATCAATATCAAAATTAAAAATAAGCTCCCTCTTTGACACGTTTGTGTTTAGTTGTCAGATAATTGTCACTGAATTTTGTATTAAGTGAATTCACATCATGCGTGATCACTATCGATCATCGTTTTCAGGAACGATCATTGCTGCCACGTCCGAATACTCGTGCCCATCCCTAATTGAAACGCAGATAAACCTTGCGGCAGGATCGTAAGTTGCTCTTAACTGCATTCTCAAGGAATTATTCATATGGGCCCCAATGGTATAAAGTACACTAGTGTTTGTTTTCAGTCAAAAACTCTGAACAATTGATTATTTTTGCATTGCTTGAACACGGAGTCATTTGCCCCTTTGATTCATTTGAACACTTGATTCTTTGACCCTTTTAAAATTAGTCATTTAAGCATTTTCTGTTGAGTGAAACTGAATTGGTTCATTGATTTATTGTGGCTGATTCTTTTCCTTTCAAATGTAAATATTGGTTAATTTGAGTTATTGTTTCCTCTGTGAATTGTTTTAAAGTGATTCGAAGGATAATATCTGAAGGTATAACATACTGTCATTTGATTTAGATTTCTCTGGGAGGAAAAAGTCATTTGAGTTCATTTATTGAACTTTGTAATTGAAAAGAGGGAATTTTAACATGTCAGTTGTTTCATTTAATGTGAATTTATAAACAGGTGTTTATTTTATTTTATTTTATTAATAAATCAGATAGTTTGTTAACCACTACCAATCTTTCTAGTGGATTGAATCAGAGTTTTACATCCTTAGTATTTATAATATAAGGAGCACACTCACCTAAAAGGAGAGTTTAGTATTTTATTGCGAACAACATTAGTATACAAATAGTTTTCTTGATTGGAGGCACCGTGCTAATTAAGTTGATTTTGCATATATATTTCCAGAAGTGATACTGCAGAGTAAGATCCAGCCAGTTCACAATTAAAAGCTTGGCACCCAGGTTTCCTTTATTACAGTTATGATAGAAAAGCACAATATCCTGTAACTACAGGGTTACATTTACATGCCCCTCATTCTGTTATTTCCTCATAACTTCCTTTATGGTAACCTGTAACAGCCAGAAATATTTTGAGCCAAGTAAAAGTGAGAATAATGTGAACCAGGAGCGCTCTACGTTCATAATGCAAGTTATAGACGAAATCTCTCTCAAGATGGTCTGAATTCGGTTTGGTTTAAAAGGATCTGAGTTTGTTTAAAGCACTCACATATGAGGCAATATTCTTACAAACTGTTCTCAAAAAATCTCTGAAACGATTCAACGCCCTTGGTATTATCAAAGCGGTCAGCTGAATTACACGCCCTCGGGAAGCAAAAGCCCCTTTCCTTTATATTGCACCACACTCAGAGTTTATCAAATTCAGCAGATATCCCACAGTACATCTTATCACAATGCTATTACGAGAAGCTTTACAATACATGTCTGGTGGAAGCATGAGAGTCGCTGCTGTCAGAGAGGGCCAAAGCTCGCTGCCTCTGCTGCTGCCTGGAGACATGCAGGCAGACAGCAGGCAGGAAACAGCAGGCAAAAAAGGCCTTTTGTCCTTGTCCCTCTATTAATCTGAAGACTGAAAATCCCAAAGGGATTGAATGTGTTACTCCTAAAGCTTTTTTCCTCTTGCCAGTCTGACTGCAAATTAAAAGATGGGGAGGGGGAATAGTGGAGGGAGGGAGTGTTAATTGCTCACCAATCAATAATTCTATAATTACTTTGTGACAAATGGCTGGCTAGCGGTGTTGGAACTGGTAAGAAAAGGGAAATGTGGGGTTCAGGTGCCGGTGGGGACGTGTAACGGGGGTTGGCTACAGCCAGAAACGGAAATATTTGCTTTTGTGCCTGCAAGAGCCGTCACTCCAGGCATTGTGAGATGGAATTTGTGTCAGGTTTAAACAAGAGGCGAAATTCACTAGGGAGCTTCTGTCTGGGGCTTCAGAGAGAGTGAAGTACTGCAGGATATCGGTGTCCCTGGTGAAATCACGGAGTAAAATTCATCCACAATGAAAACTGAGGTGGATTTAAAACTTTTACTTTCCACAACTTTTAAAGGGATAGTTGACTGAAAAATGAAAATTCTGTAATCATTTACTCACCCTCTTGTTGGTTCAAACCCGTGCAACTTTTTACTTTCGTGGAAAACAAAAGGAAATTTTAGGCAGAATTTTTGTCTCAGTCACCATAAAGAAAACATCCTTAAATGTGCTTACAGCAAAAGCTACTTTTGGTCATTTTAAATGTGTAAATTGTATGTCAATATACGCAAAACGTTAAAAATTTTACTCACCCTGTAAACAACAGCATTTTAAACATAAATAATTTTCTCAAAAAATTTTGTTTACTTGATTCAATGCCCATGTGATAAAGTCTATGTCGGGGAAACTTCTCGCCCCCTAAAGACCATATCACAGAGCATAGAAGTGCTATTAGAAGAGGGGATTTGTCCAACACTGTAGCTAGGCACTTTAAGGAATTTAACCACTCTGTGTCGTCCCTTTTGTTTCTGGCCATTGAACAGATAAAACCCTCTGTAAAATGGTAACATGGACCATTTTAGGAAGAAAAGGGAGGCATTTTGGATTTATTATTTAAAAAGTGTATCTCCTCTAGGAATGAATGAAGAGTTTGTAATGAAACAATTTTTATGACTTAACACATTTTATATTTTTATTTATTTTTTGTAATGGACTTTGAAATGTATTAAGCTTTTAACTGTATTTAAAAGTCTTGTGCATAACTGTTCTTTGTAAATTGTTTTTTATGATGTGCAATCGAGTGTGGCTTTCTTATTGACTTGTTCTCTAATTAACTGCCTAATTGGTGCAATTAAGATTGGTATGTTCTGATTGGTGGCTGATGATTATCCTGTCCATTTCATTGATTGGATCTTATCTTTGTTTGTATTCAAATAAGTGCCCTGCAAAAGTTTTCTTTTAACCTTTTTAACCCTGATGAAGGCCTGTGTGCAGAAGCGCGTCGGTTTAATAAAGTTTCTCCCCTGTACAAGTGTTGCTGGATTAATTTGCCTCATTTGTGCTTTGCTCTGTCCATACACCTTGTTTGTTGGTGATGTTGCACCAGATTCAGTATCCCAATCTCAGTCACCACTCACCTTCATTGCATCTTTTTTCCATTCAATGAAAGCATGGAAGTAAACACTCCCTTGGGTGTTCAATCAGAAATGTACCTGGCACAAACCCTCCCTATTATCTCAATCTTTCCATAGGTTTCTATGGAAGTTTCTTTATAGAGATATGTACCCACTCATCTCTAAAGTTTTTAAATCATCTTAAAGGGATTGTTCACCCACAAATTTAAATTATCTTATGATTTACTCACCCTCATGCCATCCCAGATGTGTATGACTTTCTTCTGCTGAACACAAACACGACTTTTAGAAATATATCTCAGCTTTGAAAGTCCATACAATGCAAGTGAATGGTGGCCAGAACTTTGAAGGTCCAAAAAGCACAAAGGCAGCATAAAAGTAATCCATATGACTCCAGTGGTTAAATTTATGTCTTTAGAAGCATCAGGTGTGGGTGAGAAACAGGTCAATATTTAAGTCCTTTTTACTATAAATCTCCACTTTCACTTCCACATTCCTACTGGACAGGGAGGAGAACTTATAGTAAAACAGGTCTTAAATATTGATCTGTTTCTCACCCACACCTATCATTTAGCTTCTAAAGACAGATTGAACCACTGGTGTCATATGGATTACTTTTATGTTTCCTTTGTGTGCTTTTTGGAGCTTCAAAGTTCTGGCCACCATTCACTTGCATTGTATGGACCTACAAAGCGGAGATATTCTTCTAAATATCTATGTTCAGCAGAAGAAAGAAATTCACACATCTGGGATGGCATGAGGGTGAATAAATGGTGAGATTTTTAATTTATCCCTTAAAGGTGAAAATTTGTAAAAGAACAGTACACTGAGAGTTTAAATGAAAAAAGGAAAACACATCTGGGTTAAAACTGGTATTACAAAATTTGCACAATTTTATTAAAGGTTGTTTTAAATAAATCTGAAGAAAGAATTTGTAAATCTATGTAGCATGCATGCTTTATCTTACATTTAGGCCCTTGTATTTCTTTGTCAAATCACCTGTCACCCTGCCTTTGACACAGAATCCATTTTACTGCGTGTCACCATTAACCTTGAAGCAATTAGATTTATTTACCTTCCCTTCAGACAGAACACTGACTTTCATCCACTGTTACCAAAAACCTTGTCTTTGTTTCTGTTAGAATAATAATTATTTGTATGAAGTACAACAGAAATACAGATGATTTTGAACGTGAAATACCATTTATTTCATGTCCTTTCAAGCATCACTATCACTATTGCTCATACTTGGGGTCAAGGATTTGAACAACCCCTTCACTGTAAGTATTAAACTTCAGTGCATAACTCATCCAGCACCATTTATGCATGAATGGTACCTTGAATCATGTGGCTTATTGATGAAAAGTTTTCTTGAAATTTTCTAAGGCATCAGCAGTGCTGGGTATTAACAGATTATATGTAATCTGGATTACATAATCAGATTATAAAAATCAAGTACTTGTAATCAGATTCAATTACATTTAAATACTCAGAATCAGATTACGGTTACTTTTTTACAGATTACATGATTGCACATTAACCAAATGGCAATAAATTGTTCATAATTTATTGATTCCCCTAATTCTTTTTTTTCCTCCTCTTTTTCTCCCCAATTTGGAATGCCCAATTCCCAATGCACTCTAAATCCTCGTGGTGACGTAGTGACTCGCCACAATCCAGGTGGTGGAGGATGAATCTTAGTTGCCTCCACATCTGAGACCGTCATCCCACGCATCTTATCACGTGGCTTGTTGAGCGCGTTACCGCAGAGACATAGTGTGTGTGGAGGCTTCACGCTATTCTCCGCGGCATCCACGCACAACTCACCACGCTCCACCGAGAGTGCACCACATTATAGCGACCACGAGGAGGTTACCCCATGTGACTCTACCCTCCCTAGCAACTGGGCCAATTTGGTTGCTTAGGAGACCTGGCTGGAGTCACTCAGCAGCCCTGGATTCGAACTCACGACTCTAGGGGTGGTAGTCAGCGTCTAGTCACCCCCCCCCCCCCATTAAATTTGTATGCCTTCTCATGACAAATAATTATGCAAGTTACAAAAAAATGTTGATGTATAGCTGTGAACTACTATGTCTACATATCCAGTGCTGGCTGATGTTTTCAGGTGGTCCCTTACCACACCCTCCACAGTTTTGGTACGTTTTAGCACAAAGTGTCGACATTTCAGACATTCACTTACCCACCGTAGGCAAAATTTCCAATAAATATCAAGGGACAAATCTTGTCCCATATTGATTTGTTACGGGATGCATCATTTCATCTTTAAATACGGGATTATCCCGTATTTTATGAGACGATCCCGTATTTTATGGGATGGGTGGCAACCCTAAATCAGATTTACAATTTTCACCAAGTGGACAGTAAAAACAGGTGAAAAATCGGTAACACTTTATATTTCAGTGTCCTTGTTACACTTATTACATGAATTGACTATAGTAATAACAGTCAATTATGCATAATTACATGTTGTTAATTAGTAATAATCAGTAATTACTTGTGTAATTACACTGTAACAAGGACACTGTAAAATAAAGTGTCCCAAAAAATCCATTAGACTTAGACATTAGCGTGACATAAACAACACTCGAACATTTTTAACAATTAACAAATTTCTTACAGGTATATAATTTTAACCGGTATATCAATGGATGAGCTATAAATCCCAGAAGAGCACACAAATATTCTGACCAATAAGGGGACAGTTTGCTTACATGTGAGTTTTATTGACAGTTTTGGTTCATTTTGAAATTGCCTTGTGAAAGCGAACCGAACCAAGAAGAAAATGCAACATTGTAACAATTTTAGCCCCTGTTTCGGAACAAATCAATAAAACTACAGGTCTGAAAACGCCCTTAAACCTCTGGGTGAGCGCTTTTGCTTTTGCTCAGTAAGCAACTGCCTAGCAACAACTCACAAAACCTTAGTAACCACCTAGTAACACCCAAAGCAACCACCCAGAACACCAATGCAACAACCCTTTTAAAATACTCAAGAGCACCTTAGCAATGGATTAGCAAATACTGGGAAGTGGTCAGGTCAACATTTTGGCCTGTTCAGTGGTTCTTCAAAAAATGTAAAAATCTAGTTCCAGTTGGTTTTCATGCCGGATTTTCAAGAAAATCATGCCTCAGCAAGTGAAACAACATTTGTGCCTTAAGTCATTTCAATTTCAAATTTATCGGTGGCCAACTCTTTTGAAAGATCTTGAAAACAAGGGATATGAAAATGTATGATGCCAGCATGGGCCAATTGATCTTGGGGCTTTTACAGACTGTTCAGACTACACCCCCCCCACATGCCGAGTTGTTTTATTTAGCTCTGCTCCAAGTCTGTGTGTTTGCGCTTAAGTATCACGGGGAACTAATGAAGTGCAGTGGGAGGCAGCCACACATACTGTGGCTTAATAAAGCCAGATATGGACCACCAATCCCCTGACTGCCAGAGAATTCAGAGAGAGCGGGGCACAGTAAATACGTTAGCGCAAACCCATTCTGGAATACATTAGCGGTATTCTTACTGCTCTGACTGCATAGACATCATAGGGGCGAATTCACTAAACAGTTGCGCCACATTTGCATGTGGATTTCAGTGCAAAAACCTGCCTTTTATTAACTAACCACCTGCAGGCCAGTTTAGCCAAGGCGCTACTATACAGTGAATGTGCTGGTATAGTGCCGTTGCATGCATAGTCATTATCATTCTTTCTTTTCAGTGCAAACAACACACCTCGCTTCTATGTAAATTGAGCATTATAGATTGTACCTTATTTATAAAAAGTCAACGCTATTTACCTAGCACCATTAACATTGCTCAATACTAGGGAAATCAGGCCATAACATTTATTTTGTTTGAAAGAGATGTTTGTGCATGTTGTGTCATGATCATGGCAATAATAATTCATTACAGTAAATGATGATTAAATAATGGAGAACAAAGTTATAACTTGACATATTTCACAAATGTGTGGAATTTGCATCATTACCTCATTTGCGTAATTCCTTTAGTGAATCGGGTGCTACAACAATGCAGACTGCATGCAAATAAAGACAGTGGTGCAAATAATTTTTAGGCCACTTCCACACTAATCTGTTTTTGTTTCAAAACTTAATTTTCAGTTTCCTAATGTCATCGTTGTCCAAAGTGTGCGGTAATAGAGATCATTTTCGAAACGGTAGAGGAAAACCGTTGGATGAGCGGCGTATACACAGCAAAATAAATGTGTTTTCAAACTAAAACGTATTAGAGTGGATGTGGCCTTGGTGAATTCTCCCCTCAGTCTAAGGCAGTGACATTTTTGGACGCATGACTGTGTTAATCAATAACTTTATGGTTATGTTAGGATATTACTATCCATTGACAATACATTTTGATTCTCATGATGATCAAAGGAATGTTGTTAGGACAGAATGTTGGCACAAAAAAAATACACAGGAGATACAACATTAATAGAAAAGCCTACAGCAGTCGTTTCAAAGTCTTAAGGATGGCAAACTGTTGAAATGAAGTAGCAGTACTGAAAAACAGCAAAAGGTTATTTGAGGACAGCAAGGTTGTATGTTAGTTCAGCAATGATCAAAGACCCTCCAACGGTGATTCCAATGGCTGCAGCCATCTCACGAATCACAGACGGGGAGCAAAGAGGCCAGATCTATAGCTCCAGGCCAGCTTTTGATGGATACTGATTAGGGTGAGTGTAAACACTTGCCCCCCTTCCGGCATGATCCCTTGTTATCAAACCTAAGATGCAATGATTATCTTCAAAATTTTCTCCACTACATTGATCCCAAATCATAGCACCTTTGGTGGCTTCCATCCGATTATTGGGCATTATTGTATCTCGCCTGTCGTGGATCCTTTGAAATGTTTTGGTTTGGGTGACATCTTTAGAACTTTAGATTAAATCTGGCTTTTTACTTTCCCCAAGAAGCCTCTGAAGTTGCTGCATGTATTTGCACATTCCTCCATTTTCTACCCTCTTGTATTTTTCACACGTGTGCTCAGAGTTTTTGGTTGTCAAAGTTAAATAAATTGTTTGGGGACCAACTTGTTAAAGTAAAGGTGGTGATAAAGTAGTGATTTTATGTTTCTTGCGAAACAAGAGTCTTCTAAATATAATTACAAGCTCTGCATCTGCCTGAATTAATTACTGCATTTACATTAGAATGCTGTGTATAAGAACTAAAGCCAAACACTAAGTAAACAAGAAGTGGAGGTGTTTAGAATAAACAGAGTTTACTGAAAATAGCTAAGGGGTTGTTTTGTGTTGTAAAATCCACTTTGGTTACATTTTAAACATACACAGCACAGCCAAAAGTATGTAGACATCACCTTCTAATAAACCGAGTCTCATAGAATGAAGTACATTTTTGCAAACTGATTTTTATGTGCCGCTTTCTACGTTTTGCTGCAGATTCCTGGTGAAATTAACACTAGAGGTGCTACAACAACTGTGCGTTTTATTCACTTTCACACAAATCACGTATACTATGGTTGTTTATGACTTTATAAACACATATTTTTCACTCTATTACTCACACCCTGCCATGTTATGATATCGAAATTTTTTCAAAATGTGAAAAAAGATACATTTTAAAGCCTGTATTACAGACCCACCTACATTTACACATGTATTCCAAAATTATTAGCTTCCACTAAGGAGACCGAGTCTCAAGTCCAGCCAAGGATGCTCGGAGAGAAAGTAAAGCAAAAGTGCCATAGAAGTGTCACGAAATGACATGGTTGCTTCAGTAACTGTGCTTTTCAAGTCGAATTTGCTTAGAAAACACTATCGTTTAGGTTTAGGCATTGGTTAAGGGTAAGGATGTCTGTTTTGTTAATCACTTATTTATCTTTTTGAACACTATCGGTTAGGTTTAGGTGTTGGTTTAGGGTAAGGATGTCTCTTTTGTTCACTTCTTATTTATCTTTTAGGACACTATTGGTTAGGTTTAGGGTAAAGTTTTAGGTTAGGGAGGAACGTCTTACTCATTAAAACATCCATCTAATATTCACCTTAAAAACCTCATCTGATTACAACATTTCACTCACTTTTGGTGCCCCCCGTTGGACATTTCAGTAGGAAACTGCAGCACGTACTAGAAACGTGTAATGAAGCATGTAATTTTTGTTTGCAAAAATGTTGCCATTGTCACGTAAATTTCATGAATTTCAATAACATTTTGGCTACATCCAGTACTAGGTGTCTAAAATCATGCATACAGCAATGCAATGTCCTTTGACAAACATTTGTAGAAGAATGGGGCCCTTTTCTGGTCTAGCATGACGATGCCCCATGAGTACTAAGCTAAAACTAAGTAAGGTCCAGAAAGAAATAGTCCATGGAAGAACTTGAATAGCTTTCACAAAGTCCAGAGATGAACCCCACTGAACACTTGCAGTACTGTGTAAAAGTCTTAGGCACATAAGATGTTTCACAAAAACATTTTTCTTAAGATGGTTATTTATATCTTCAGCTTTAGTGTGTCAATAGGAAATATACATTTTCGACTCCCAAATATTTGTTTTGTGAATAGAATAGAATAGAATAGAACAGTGGCCCCCAACACTGACACACCCAATACAGGTCTTGGGGTCTCCACTAATGAGCTGATGAGATGAATCAGGTGTGTTTGATTAGGGAGATAAACAAAATGTGTAGTTTTGGGGGGGCCTCCAGGAACAGGGTTGGGAACCACTGCAATAGAAGAACAGGGAGCCCTGCAAAAAAGATGGCATGTACCCCACAGAGCCCCCCACTGAACATCGATTCAGTCTGGGATTAAATGAAGAGACAGAAGCAATTGAGACACCCTAAATAGATAGAAGAACTGTGGTGAATTCTCCAAGAAGCTTGGAACATCCTACCTGCCAACAACAAAGAAAAACTGTGTTTAGGTGTACCTAGGATAATTGGTGCTGTTTTGAAGGCAAAGGTGGTCACACTAAATATTTATTTACCTTTTTATGTTCACTGGACTTAATATGACAATTTATAATTGAAAACTATTTTTGAATTATTTTTGAAGACATCCTCACTATGGAACATTTTTCACAAGTGCCTAAAACTTTTGCACAGTATGGTGAGCTCAAAGATTTATGCACACACTTACAACAGAAAAGGTATATATGGTCACAATGCTCATTTCAACAAACTGACTGATGTTTTAAGCATCAATCATTAACCTTCACAGTATAGGTCCATATTCACTTCATAGCTCAAAAAGTGGTAGTGGTTGACCAAGCTCTAGTCTATTCATTTTCTTCCAGGAATACATAATGAAAAGCAAATGTCTAAGATAACATCTGCCTCCTTACAGTAGCTGTACGGACTGAAAGAGCTTTAAATCATGTAGCTATAATGTATAGCGCAATTGCAAATCCAACTCCAGCGCCGTTTATGCAGTATATTTAGAACATATGCAAATGTACTTATCTTTCCCTACCTAATGTTTTTTCTCCCTTCACTAAAATGTGAGTAATGTACAGATCGGTGTTTCGTAACAAGTTTTAATTGGAACCCACGAAAAGCTATTTGATTATTTTCCAAAGTCAGTCTAAAACACATCTATGTGCTTCAACTTATTACTTATTAGACACCATAATCCCAGAAACATATTTTAAGCATTTCTAAAGATAGATGTCATTGTTAAACTCACAAATCAAAGTTTTAGGTCATAATGCCATTCACATGTGTCATCTAAGTGCGCAACATTCTTAGAATTAATTGAGGAAGAAAATAAGGTTATTTGGAACACTTACTAAAACTTGACCATGAAAAGTCAACAGCAACACAGCATCTCTAAACAGAGAGGCATCTTTTTGTGCTGTACAATTTCCATTTTCTCATATATCTTTTGGATACATCTCACAGACTGACATGACATTAATGAGAAAAAATTCTCAAAGACTAATCTGAGCCTCAAAGTTATGGGGGGTTTTATGCTAGATTTAGATAATGATGGAATACCAAGTTTTGAGTGGCACATCAAACTTTGCCCGGCTCATTTGTGCTCAGATCAGCACGGAACTCTCATTAAATGCCTTGCATGCTGCAGACCAGAGTCTTTCATTGGCACAGGCAGCCAGCAGACAGCCTGGAAAATAGCTGCTCAAAAACTGAGCGACTGTTGAATCCTGGCAATACTTACTGTCTCGGAGTCTTTAACTCTGGAGATGATATGCTTTGCTCTGACACAAATAACGTGTCTGGATTCATAATGGCATGAATATGAGCCCCTCATTGAGATTTAGTTAATTTACAAACTATCTGAATTTCCCATTTGCCTTAATGCAACATCATTAAACATGGGCAGTTAGTGTGCATGAGATTGGTATTGGAACAATAGCATAGCACACGTTACCTTATCTTTTTATGTACAGTGCATTCAGAAAGTATTAAGACCCCTTCATTTTCTTCACATTTTGTAATGTTGCAGCCTTAAGCTAAAACGCTTTTAAAAATAATAATTTTTCACATCAATCCACACTCCATACCCCATAATGACAAAGCAAAAAACAGATTTTTGATAACTTTGCAAATTTATTAAAAAGAAAAAACTGAAATATCACATTGACGTAAGTGTTCAGACCCTTAACTCGGTACTTAATTGAAGCACCTTTGGCAGCAATTACAGCCTCAAGTCTTTTTGGGTATGATGCGACGAGCTTTGCACACCTGGATTTGGGGATTTTCTGCCATTCTTCTCTGCAGATCCTCTCAAGCTCTGTCTGGTTGGATGGGGATCGTCGGTGGACAGTCATTTTCAGGTCTCTCCAGAGATGTTCGTTTGGGTTCAAGTCCGGGCTCTGGCTGTGCCACTCAAGGACATTCACAGAGTTGTCCCTAAGCCACTCTTGCATTGTCTTGGCTGTGTGCTTAGGGTCATTGTCCTGTTGAAAGGTGAACCTTCAGCCCAATCTGAGGTCCTGAGTGTTCTGGACCAGGTTTTCATTAGGGATATCTCTGTATTTTGCTGCGTTCACTTTCCTTCAACTCTGACCAGTTCCCCATTTCCTGTCGCTAAAAAACACCCCCACAGCGTGATGCTACCACCACCATGCTTCACCGTTGGGATAGTATTGCACAGGTGATGAGCGGTGCCTGGATTCCTCCAGACATGACGCTTGGAACTGAGGTCAAACAGTTCAATCTTCATTTCATCAGACCAGAGAATCTTATTTCTCACAGTCTGAGAGTCCTTTAGGTGCTTTTTTATGTGTCTTGCACTGAGGAGAGGCTTCCGTCTGGCCACTCTTACCATTATGCCCATATCGGTGGAGTGTTGCAGTGATGGTTGTCCTTCTGCAAGTTTCTCCCATCTCCTCACATGATCTCTGGAGCTCAACCAGAGTGACCATCGGGTTCTTGGCCACCTCTCTTACCAAGGCCCCTCTCCCCTGATTGCTCAGTTTGGTCAGGCGGCCAGTTCTAGGAAGAGTCCTGGTTGTTCCAAACTTCTTCCATTTAAGAATTACGGAGGCCACTGTGCTCTTAGGAACCATCATTGCAGAACCTCATGACTTGGTTTTTGCTCTGATATGCATTTTCAGCTGTGAGACCTTATATAGACAGGTGTGTGCCTTTCCAAATCATGTCAAATCAATTGAATTTGCCACAGGTGGATTCCAATCAAAGTGTTGAAACATCTCAAAGATTATCCAGAGAAATGGGATGCACTGAGCTAAATTTCAAATGTCTTAGCAAAGGGTCTGAATACTTATGTCAATGTGATATTTCAGTTTTTTCGTTTTAATAAATTTTCGAAGTTATCAAAAAACAGTTTTTTGCTTTGACATTTTGGGGTATGGAGTGTAGATTGATGTGAAAAAAAATTTAATTTAGTAAACAGCACTTAGCTTTAAAATTGACATGAAATGGGATTCGTAACCCAGTTTACCTTTATAATCTGACATGCGATAATTAGTGAAAATGCTTCTATTTTGTATTTTTCTAATTAATACAATTTTGTTTTTAATACAAATTATTAGCAAAACAATGAGTAAAATAATGAATTTATATTTAAAAATCTAGAATTTCTTAGTATTTGGTAGGTCACCCTATTGCTTTAATGACAACATGCACTCGAGCTTGGATGGACTCAGCAAGTTTATGAAAAACTTGATGATCCATGATCTCCAGCATTAATGTTCTAAAGAACATCTTGTGTGCTTTAATGTAAGCAAGGAAAATCTGACCTTAGTTAAAAAACATTTTCCTATCCCAGCTTATTATGAAGAGACAATATAAGTAAGCCTTTCGTAGGTTGATTTTCACCAAAAATTAAAAAACTCTTTGTGCTGTAAATATTGCCATGTTTTGAGCGCCCCATCCAGCTCGACACAACAACATTGACTCGACCAGTAGAGTAAGTTTGGGGCAGGACTATCTGTTTGTTCGATCGATGGCAGACTGGGTAAATGTTTGAGAAAGCTTTTTGAAAAGATTTAAAATGTTTGCAATTCTGTTTGGTGATGCTAGTGGCAAAGAAATTACACACTTCAGCTTTAATATGGTCAACGTCACCGATTTGCCAGCCTGATCTCATGTAATTTATGTGAGAATGACAAAATTTTTGCAAATCAAAATTACGTGCTTCATTACACGTTTGGCTGCAGTTTCCCAATGAAGTGGGGGGTGGGAGGGGAGGTGCAAAAGCAAGTGAAATGATGTTGTAATGAGACAAGGTTTTTAAGGTGAATATTAGATCGATGTTTTAATGAGTAAAAAGTACCTCGCTAACCTAAAACTGTAGCCTGTAACCTAACCAGTATTGTTCAAAAATATAAATGAGGTGAACAAAACAGACATCCTTACTCTTAACGCCTAAACCAAACCAACTGTGTTTTAAAAGCATATTTGACATGAAAAGCACATTTACTAAAGCAACCACTTCATTTCATGTTTCTTCTGTGGCACTTTCACTTCACTTTTACTCTGAGCGCCCTTGGCTGGGCTCAAGGCTCAGTCTCTGAGTCCAAAGTCCCATCACTCTATCAGGTGAGCTACAGCGCAAGCAAATTCTATAGGAATATGTGTATAAATGTAGCTGGGTCTGTAATACAGTGTTAAAATATTTTGTTTTTCAAATGATGTGTTAAAGTGTTTTGATATCATAACATAGCAGGGTGCGAGTAATAGAGCGAAAAATTATTGTTAATAAAGTCATAAACAGCCACTGTAGCCATTATTTTTGTGAAAGTGAATAAAACGCACAGTTGTTGTAGCAGCTCTAGTGTTAATTTCACCAGGAATCTGCAGCAAAGCATACAAAGCGGCACATAAAACTCAGTTTGCAAAAGGTTTGTTATAGTAACATTCATTCTATGAGACTAGGTTAAATTTGCTTACTGATGAATCTTAAATATATCTTCTTTATTTTAAGGCATAACTTTTCTTTAAAGATTTCAAAATCTTAAAGGTGCACTCAGTAATTTTTTCCTCATTAAAATAGTTTAACTCCTAAAGACATGAATTGTAATTTTGCAATATATGTAGGAAATCATGAACACATATTAAAATGAAGACTCCAGTCATATCAGTAACCTTATAAAAGCTGTTTTATTCTACATGGAGATGGTCCACACATGGGGGCTACCATGATAGAATCACATGACCAGCCGAATACTACTCGCTTAATCTCAGTAACTGTCCTGTTATTTGACACTTTCACTCATTGATTAACGTAATCATGGCTGACTGTGAATATTACATTTCTACAGTGTCATCTGAAACTGAAAACTATTGATTTTAAATGATGTTCCATCCAAGCCGCTAGGTGTCATTGTAAGTCCAAGATGACACAAAGACAAAAGTTACTGAGTGCACCTTTAAAACTCTGTTTATTTCCAGAATGACCAGAATGAGCCAGGTGGTTGCAAAGAAAGGGTTAAAAATAAGATGGTTGTTGATGTCAGCCGAAAAGGAAAGTTGTTTCAGAGGCAAAACAAATTATTACATTTTGATGTAAGATTGCTAAAACCAACATTTTTTTCTTTGGAATAATTCTTTGGAGTAAACAAACACCTGTTCTGATTTCATGTTGACTTTATGAAAAGAGATACTAATTAACTATGTTTTAACTTTCTAAATCAGTGGTTCAACCTTTTTTTTAAACTAGTGTTGTTTCGTTAATAAATTCAGCAGGCTTACACGTCATAAATGCGAGACCAAACCTTGCGTTTCTTGAATTCAAACAGATGGAGGGCTTTATCTGGGGCCTATAAAATAAAAATGCGAAGACAGAAACTAATAATAAAAGTGATATTGTTCATATATTTCAGAAATAAGTGAAAAGACCAATAATATTGCATATTTTGTTCCACTGAAATGCTCATTCTACATTACAGCATTGATTTTGAGTTGGATGCAGATGTAAATGTACTCGTTTCAACAGCAGTAAGGTTATCTAATAACATCTATAAAAAGTAAACCAGTTATTTTTTCTTACACTCAAAAATGTTTTAGCCTATTTTTTTAGAATTTACAAATTTCTATTTCATCTTTTAAAAAAAAAAATTATTTTGCATTTGCCCTTTTGAAAAGTTTTATTTATTCATTAATTAATTATTTTATATAGTTTTAACAATGGTATTTGTAACAAGACCATAGTAAGCACATGGAAGCATGGATCTTCTTCACTACCTTGGTTAGATGTAACATGATTTCTGTAAAACAAACTATGGCAAATTTTATGGCAAAAATTAATTATATTCCCTCACTCCCATAATGTAGCCTATGACAAACCTATGACAAATTTAATAGAGCTGAAGTAGTGATATGATAATATTTATTATCAATCTATTTCTCCCTAAAGTACAGTTAGTATTACTATAGTAAATTCAAAGGTGGTGAAGTAGAATTCTGTGACTAATTCAAATGGTTTCCGATACTTGCTTCTCACTGATTCTCGCAGAGCTCCTAAGAGCTCGAGATTGGCCTGCGAGTAAAAATTCACCTTTTTTGCCTCTCGTTGCTCTGTCCATTGAGATGTGTCCATCTACAGAGCCATACAGGTGCATTAGCTGAGGTTGTGCCTCTGCCTGTTTATTTGACGCTGTTAAACCAGATACTTCAGATGTGTCGCTAGACTTTAAAATCAGATGAACCGCGGTACAAATGTGTGCCAACCCGTATAATTGAGAACCAACTGATATACTCCAAGTCTAGATAAACGTTTTAATGCAAAGAGGAGCTTGACAATAGATTTGATTATTATGAGTGATAAACGCCCCCCATTTGTAACCTAACACCCCCCTCTCCACTAATTTGCTCTCAGCACCCCTGGCACCCTTTGAATGCCCCCATTGAGAACCCCTGATCTAAATGACAGAGTAAGTTGAAAGCAGCTCATTGGAGTAATTACTGTGACAAGTCAAGGACTGGTCTTCATGGAGACCAGAGGTGGGCAAGGCTCAGCAGAGGAGGGCGAGAGGGGGTCTGTGCAGAGTGTCGGCTGTGTCACAATGGGGTAGGAACCAAGCTTGGAGCAGATTGTTTATATGTAATGCAGTCATGGGAACCATGGCGAGCTACGTCTCGGGGTGCAAGGTGACATCTCAGAGGGTCCAAAAGCAGATGGAGAGGGAGGAGGGTGAGAAGGGGGCAAGGGGGGGCCTGGCAGACAGACAAAGAGCTCAGACTGTCACACACATGCAGAGCTAAGTGACAGCAACCAGCGTGCAGGACCAAGTGCTACAATATGGCACCTTGGCCCACCCATCATGGGCAGTATGGCAGGCCGTTCATCTCTAAGGAGATGTGCAGGGAGAATGAATGCAACAACAAATTCCTTGTAAATGCAATCTCGTTGTTTACCAGATTACAGGGTTTATGGTGTTATGTTGTCATGGCAACGAAGTTGTAAAATTGGATATAACTTTACAGAGAAAAGGTTAGTTCATGATTTAATCAAACTAAAATCATGTTAACACACATATTGTTTGCGTCTTGAGGCTATACTTTTGAAACAGTAAGTATTTTAACATTACGGATTGGCCCCATTCACTTCCATTGTAAGTGCCTCACTGCAACCCAGATTCTTCCTTTTATTAAAGAAAAAGAGAGAAAAGTCAACATTTTTTTTGTGTGTGTTAATCAACTTTATGCCACAAATGTTTTCGATTGAACCCGGAATATTCCTTGTTGTGTTGTTTTGATACAGTTTAGACCTGATGAACTTGCCAACTCAGTTCAAAGACAGTCAATAATGTGCAGACATCCAAATTAACTTTCTACAGTATGTCACGGCAATGTATATAAAGTACAGTATGTATAAACATGAACTTGTGAGCAGATGCTTTATGCTTTCCAAGGCCTCGAAAAATGGCAGAAAAACTGGCACAGAGTCCTATTCTATTGATTAATGGTGGGCAGGTGGGGTTGTAGTGGCACTATGGCATTGCATCTGTCTGTTTATACATTCTCTGCTTTCAACCCACCTCACCCACACCAGCGCATCAGTCGATAAATTTACAGCCATCCGCTGGGCCGGTATGCTAATGAGATCCATCCACAAGCTCTTTGGAGGAAACTCCCACAAGGTTCATCTTTAGTTTTAATCACCCTGTCAACTGTCATTCCATCAGCATGTAGAATCCCACCCTTTCTCTTTTACCTAAAAATAAACAATGTGGAGAAAGTGAGAGACAGATAGACTACATAAATCAGTATTCATTGCAATCTAGCACAGTTTTACATTCTTAATGGATATACAAATAATAATAATAATAAAAATCATCTTAGTCATCATGTAACTGAATCTTTCATTAAACTCAGAGTGTTTCCAGAGTGCCTGTTAAGGCCTCATCAAATCAACGAATGCCCACGGAGGGCGCCATCTCAGTTGATGGGGGCTGAGAGATGGCCACTCAGTATGCACTGCTGAAGTCATTGATAAGTCTGTTGCCTTTTATTCTGTGGCTTGCCCATCGATCCCCTGCGCTGCTCAACCTTTGTCTGGGCAGCAAAGCCTGAGACATAAATCAAGGTCTTGCTACAGAAAGTTTCTCCGCAGGAAGTGGGAGAGAGAGTGAACCACATGGGGTTGAAACTAGGCAACTACAATATGTTGTTTTGGAATAATTCCATCAGGTTTTATAATGAGTGACAAAATAAGTGCTAGGTGCTCTGACGATGTCTGGTGAATTTTTCGTGTTATTGGCTGAATCTCATGAAACCTATCAAGAACAGATTGTGGTTGTATTTCACCCCAAAATCACAAAGAATGTCTTAAATAAAATAATTTTAATGAAAAAAGAAAATGAAACCTATTTTAGGACCAGTAAGAACTTTTGCATTGTGACATTATTTTCATGCCAATTAAAGGAATAGTTCCCCAAAAATGAAAATGTTCTCATCATTTACTCTCCCTCATGCCATCCCAGATGTATATGACTTTCTTCTGCAGAACACAAATACAAATAAACAAATAAAATAAAATGCAAGTGAACGTGTCCAAATCTTTGAAGCTCCAAAAAGCACATAAACGCAGCATAAAAGTAATCTATAAAACTCCAGTGGTTTAATCCATGTCTTCTGTAGCAATCCAATCCAGTTTTGGGTGGAAACAGACCTAAATATAACTCCTTTTTCACTGTACATTTTGCCATTGCAATCTCTAAACACAATCATGATTTCAAGCACGATTACACTTCCTAGAGCTTAAAACATTTAAGAAAATTTACTGCCCAATTCTCATTAGCGTTACGTGGCTGAATGTTTGACTTTTCCCATTGTTTTGAATGACAATTAACCTAAAAAAAATATGTTGTATATTGAATTTGTTTACTTTTAAATCAGCACTTCATATTTAATTGTTTTTTTTTGTTTTTTTAATAATATATCATAATGACCATCTTTTGTCACATTGCGTTTGAGAGAATTGAGGGGTAAAATGTGCATAACTATCATGAAAATAATGTCACAATTCAAAAAATGTCCTTAATGGCCCTAAAACTAGGCTAGACATTTTTTTTATGCAAAATACAATTTCTTATACATTTCTTTTGATTTTGGAGTAAAATAGGACCAGGATATTTTCTTGACAGTAGAATCACTCTATAGGCTTTTCAGATAAATGCAAACATAATTATAAAACACAAAAAAAAAATCATGAAACATTAAATCATTAAATGTATATGTACCCAAACATCAAACCACTGTTTTGGGCATCAAAAACTGCAATTAATAAAATGTATAATATAATAACATACAAAATACATGTGATAACATGCCTCGACCATGACATTTATGTACGTTTATGAAAATTGGGTGAAATGCGACATGGAGTTGTAGAATTCACTCTATTCCTAAAAAGTGTCTACAACCTCTTTACATTTCTTACTTTCGCTGTTTGCATACAAATTTATGCATTTCCACTTCTGCTCTAAAAGTAACAGATTAGCTTGCACCACAACAACCAGCAACAGTGGTACCAGTCCTCCCAAAGAGACCACAATCAATGAGTGCAGTTGGATCGCACTCCGTTTGCATTGTCTCACAAGCAACCTAAGGTTTTATCTCCAGGGCGCCATCCGCAGCACAATTTGCCGCTGCTGAAGCTCCAGGAGCTATAAAACCACCATTATGGCACAAGTTGAGCTGATAGGAAATTCATTTGAGAAGCACATTAAGTTGGAATGGTATGCATATGTTCCCTGCTCCCCCCAACACCCCCTTCCTGGTTATCTTCAGCTTTGCTCTGTAGGAAATTCATTAGCTTCTGGTGCCGGGCATGGAAATACTACTCTGGCACACTTTGTCTCCATTTCTGAGAAAATTAATTAGAGAGAACAGACACCATTGCCGACGTGCCAGCCTCTATTCTGACAGTTGCTCCCTTTTTCCCCCCACAAGTATCATTATTTTCTGCTGTTGTTGTCGCTTTAGAAATGTTCTGTGCATCTAAGGGATTGCTGTATCGATCCACTCAAGCCTGTTAAAAAAAGTCTGGATTAAATTTGCTTGTCTCTGTGTTCGTTGGTCATGCTTTTAAAAAATACTGTTTACTGTGAGAGAAGACAGTATTGAATTTTAGTGTCTTGCTAGTATATTGGGCCATTTACACAATGCACACGCTCCATCTCTATAACACGCACGGATGAAAATTACATATCTCGTATCTTTTGTTTGTTTATTTATTTATTTACGGGTGTTAACAGAGAAGCTTGCAGCTGTATACAAATTGTGCTATACCTTATCTTTTTGGTCTGTAATATTCCTTACTGGATACTCCAACTCTATCTGTGGATGCAATATATTTTTCCCCCCTCTTGCCAAAACCAATCGCACTCCATCCCTTTTCACGTTTTGTGTGTGTGTGTGTGTGTGTGTGTGTGTGTGTGTGTGTGTGTGTGTGTGGGCGGGTTTGGGTGGTTTACAAGGACAATATTTTAGGTTACAAACTGGTAATCACATGGGTATTATGCTATAAATGTGGTTTATGAGGACATTTCTAGTGTCCCCATAATTCAAATCACTTGAAAAACATACTAAATGATGTTTATTTGAAAATGTAAAAATGCAGAAAGTTTTGTGTGAGGATTAGGTTTAGGGGTAGTGTTAGGGTTAGGGGATAGAATCTATAGTTCGTACAGTATAAAAATCATTATGTCTTTGGAGAGTCCTCATAAGGATAGCCGCACCAACGTGTGTATGTGTGCTTGTTAACAGATAAGGCCAAGCTCCTTCACTAAAGGACAGTGATAGATTCTAATAATGTATTTATAAAAGATACCATGAAAGTTTGTTAATATTGTTAATAAGTGAATATTAGTGTTAAAGGAATAGTTCACCCAAAAACGAAAATTCTTTACTAAGCCTCATCTCATTACAAACTAATAACTTTTGTTTCTTATGTGGAACACAAAAGGAGGAATTTGGAAAAATTGTACTGGTCATTCTTGTCCATGCAATAACAATGGGGACTGAGGCTTTCAAAAGGCTTTTAAAAGGATGCAAAGGCACCGTGAAAGTATTGTAAACTTGGTCCATAAGACTCCTGTGCTTTATGCCAAGTCTTCTAAAGACATTAGATAGCTTTGTGTAGAGAAAAGACCAAAATTTAAGTTGTTATTCACTGAAAATCTTGACATCTGGCCTAGCTCTCCTTGGCACGTTCATAAGAGAGATGTAGAAGTCAGATCTTTTCAATGAATCAGTTGATCCAGTTCACAAAACAGGTCTAAATGATTTGTTCACAAAGGTTCACAAACTTCAAGGCACTCACTCAATTAACAAAATGATCAGGGTTAACAACTCACTGAGGGGAAGATTATTAGTGAATAACAACTTACAGTTGAAGTCAGATGTTTACATACACCTTAGCTAAATACATTTAAACTCCTGACATTTAATTGTAGAAAACATTCCCCGTCTTAGGTCAGTTAGGATCACTACTTTATTTTAGGAATGTGGAAGGTCAGAATAATAGTAGAGATAATGACTTATTTCAGCTTTTATTTTTTTATCACATTCCCAGTGGGTCAGAAGTTTACACACACTTTGTTAGTATTTGGTATCATTGCCTTTAAATTGTTTAACTTGGGTCAAATGTTTTGGGTAGCCTTCCACAAGCTTCTCACAATAAGTTGCTGGAATTTTGGTCCATTCCTCCAGACAGAACTGGTGTAACTGAGTCAGGTTTGTAGGCCTCCTTGCTGGCACACGCTTTTTCAGTTCTGCTCACAAATTTTCTATCGGATTGAAGTCAGGGCTTTATGATGGCCACTCTAATATTTTGACTTTGTCGTCCTTAAGCCATTTTGCCATAATTTTGAGGTATGCTTGGGGTCATTATCCATTTGGAAGACCCATTTGTGACCGAGCTTTAACTTCATGGCTGATGTCTTGAGATGTTGCTTCAATATAGCCACATCATTTTCCTTCCTCATGATGCCATCTATTTTGTGAATTGCACCAGTCCCTCCTGCAGCAAAGCACCCCCACAACATGATGCTGCCATCCCCATGCTTCACAGTTGGGATGGTGTTCTTCGGCTTGCAAGCCTCACCCTTTTTCCTCCAAACATAACAATGGTCATTATGGCCAAACAGTTCAATATTTGTTTCATCAGACCAGAGGACATTTCTCCAAAAATTAAGATCTTTGTCCCCATGTGCACTTGCAAACTGTAGTCTGGCATTCTTATGGCAGTTTTGGAGCAGTGGCTTTTTCCTTGCTGAGCAGCCTTTCAGGTTATGTCGATATAGGACTCGTTTTACTGTAGATATAGATACTTGTCTACCTGTTTCCTCCAGCATCTTCACAAGGTCCTTTGTTGTTGTTCTGGGATTGATTTGCACTTTTTGCACCAAACTATGTCCATCTCTAGGAGACAGAATGCGTCTCCTTCCTGAGCAGTATGATGGCTGCGTGGTCCCATGATTTTTATACTTGCGTACTATTGTTTGTACAGATGAACATGGTACTTTCAGGTGTTTGGAAATTGCTCCCAAGGATAAACCAGACTTGTAGAGGTCCACAGTGGTTTTTTCTGAGGTCTTGGCTGATTTCTTTTGATTTTCCCATGATGTCAAGCAAAGAGGTACTGAGTTTGAACGTAGGCCTTAAAATATATCCACAGGTATACCTCCAATTCAGTACACCACCTATCTGAAGCTAATTGTCTAATTGTCTAAAGGCTTAACATAATTTTCTGTAATTTTCCAAGCTTCTTATAGGTAGAGTTAACTTAGTGTATGTAAACTTTTGACCCACTGGAATTGTGGTATAGTCAATTAAAAGTAAAACAGTCTGTCTGTAAACAATTGATGGAAAAAATTACTTGTGTCATGCACAAAGTAGATGTCCTAAAAAACTTGCCAAAACTATAGTTTGCTAAAATGAAATCTGTGGAGTGGTTAAAAAATTAGTTTTAATGACTTCAACATAAGTGTATGTAAACTTCTGACATCAACTGTACATTTAGGTCTGTTCCTCACACAAAGCTATTGTATGATTTCAGAAGACTTGCAATCTAGCAGAGTCTTGATCTTGTGGTCTTGGTCTCAAGATGTCTTGAGACCATATAAAGGCGGTCTTGATCTGGATCTGGGTCCTTACTCAGTGTCTTGGTTTGGATCTCAGCTTATGATCTTAGTCAAGACCTCAGTGTATTACCAGTGCACTAAATGTGATAATTATTTCACCTGCTAGTTGCCGTGGCATCTTCACCATTACTGAGAATTTGCAAGTACTTCTGCCTCTGTGTCATCATGCATGCTTTGACAAGCACTGTCTCGTTCATCAAATGGATGTAAGTGCGATAACTATGGCAGTCGGTGCACCGGTAACATAAACTTAAATGCCTCTGATTGGCTTTTGCATTCATGCGCTCAACAGACATGTCTGTAATTTTTGAAAAATAAACTGTTATTTTGTTATATTAATAATGCATATGAAACACAATTCTCAGTTACCCATGGTTTTGGGAAGTCCGACTCATTTCCGCAAATCAGTTCTTTCAAACTGTTCTTTTCAATTATTGCGAATGTTTTACATCAGATGGTGTGTTTACATCATTTGTCTTTCTTTATTTCGATCAGAGATGATCAGTGTTATTGTCAGTGAAGAACATTCTGTATATGCATAGTTGTTTTACTAGTTTAATTTTCTAACAATAGTTTTCAATTAAGATTCCATCTCTTGGTTTAACTTTGATTAGCAAAGATGAATTTGGAATTTAATGTTAACATGTGAATCAGCCATCTGTGAGACGGAGAGTTCATTTATGATGCAAAAAAAGCTTGAAGGAATTTTTCATAATTTTTAACCAATCCTAGAGCAATCAAATAAGTATCCACTAAGAATACATTAAGATCCTATTGGATAAACTGACATTGTATTATTTCATTAACAATCTATTAGCATTCCTTTAGGATTTTGTTTTTTCTTCTGCAATACAGAGCCATATATGACACTTTTTTATCTTTTATTATGGTAGAAGAATAAACTGCTTTGTGACACCTGGGGCATTTGGGTTATGAAGGCATCTTGTAAAACTGGACTGTTTTCTCTATATAGCTGTCTGGAAAATATCAGAGCCTGCAGTGGTCAAAGTTGCATTTGAAAACTTTAAAGATTCTTAAAATATAAATTCAGCATCTTGGTACATTAAAATTTACTGCCTGGTTCTTGAACCGATAGATCTTGTTCTGGGTCTTGGTCTTGGGGATTGGTCAGGATCTGGGTCTTGAAGGGTCTAGTCTTGGTCTGGGTCTTGAGGGGTCTAGTCTTGGTCTGAGTCTTGGATGGTCTGGTCTTGACTACACCTCTGCAATCTAGTGCACAAGTTGTATGGGTCACTTTTATGGTCTCAGTCTCTGTTCATTCTAATTGCACGGAAAAAGCGGCCAGTACAATTCTTCAGAATTTCTCTCTTTGTATTCCACAACAGAAATAAAGTCATATGTGTTTGGAACGACAAGAGGGTGAGTAAATGACAACAGAATTTCAATTTTTGGGTAAACTATCCCTTTCACTTGAAGGAACCTTTTACATTTCTGTTGAGTGTCCTCGACATCTGCTCCTTGTCGTTGTCCTCTTTTCTCACTCTGATTGTAGGTGGAGTAGGTTATTGAACTCTGGGTTGAATACTAGTGGGACTTGATGCCCTCTTGTAGTAGAGGTGATTGGGAGCTGCTTTTTTTTTCTTTTTTTTTAGCCAAAGCAGGTCGAGAGGAGCAGTGTTGTGGTGATATAAAACATTGATCAGTATTGATTTTGTGTGTCTGCGAGTGCACGTCCCTCTCTGTCTCTCCGCGCTCACCTCCTTCTGCCCGACTTTCAGGCTAAGATACGAAACGATTTTTACTCCTCTGTTTCTTAGTGGGCAGCATTTTATCTAAACAGAAGATGGTGGAAAAATCTTTACAATAGATAAATATAAGAAAACAAAATACCTTCTCAGGGATGGAAGGAAGACACGGGGAGCTGTGCCACAAGGTGTGCAGATGCCCACTTAGTCTTAGTTTGTAATTCATCCTATGTAATGTATGAGTTCCATCAACACCATCCTAAAAAAGACATTAATCAAAACAGTACTTGAACAGAGTGTCTACAGCTAAACTATGAGTGGTTTTACAGTTTAAGTGGTGTTACTCATGCTTTTCAAGTAGTTGTCTTAAGGTGGTTCACACTGCCCCAAAAAAACTCCAGCATTTTAAACATTCTAAATCTGGCTGTTGGATTCTAAATATTGGGAAGAATTCATTTTCACACTAACCCAACAAACACTAAAAGGGTTAACACACTGAACCAACAAAACCTAACAACCATTGGAGTTTTATGTTTGTTGGGGCACCTTAGTGTAGTGTTAACTACCTTTTTAAGTCAACATGAACATGAACAACATGACCTGATTTTATCTGAAATTGACTTGATCATGAAAAGTGGGCATTACATACCAGAATGGAGCCAGGTTGTTGGAGGGTTGGCTTGAAAAACAAGAGGAAATGGTGATGTCAGCTAAAAAGTACAAAGCACCTTAGAGGACAGGAAGGGAATTTATTTTCTGAAATAGTTTTGGGTTCCCTCGCAATAGCTTTATCAATCCATTACGAAAATGAATCATGGTTTTAATATAGCAACTGTAGTTGAAATATGGTATTCAAAACAATTACCACAGTTACCACAAAACTTTACCATGATTTTACTACAGTAACTATAGTTGAACTATGATATTTGTAGTAAAATCAGCTGTAGCAGCTACAATATTTACCATGGTTTCACTACAGTAACCAGATTTTAACCATGATATTCATGGTAAAAACCATAGTAATAAGACAGGAAAAGCAAAACTATGATAATAAAAAATCGAATCCTAATAATTCTGCCAAAAAACATGGTGAGTTTTGCTATTGTAAAGCCATGGTTAAATTGTGGCACATATACAATGGTTTATATGGTTAATTTTCGTAAGGGTATTTTTTTATTTATTTATTTATTTTTTAATCATGGCTTGTACCACAAATTAACCATGGTGTTACTAAAGTAAAACTGTAGGTTTGTTTTTGGAAGAAAGATTATCTGATTACCATAGTTTGGGTTTTCTAGTATTATTACTATTGTTTTACTATGAGTATCATGGGTAAAACATGGTTACTGTAGTAAACCCATGGTAAATTTTGTGGTTATGGTTTTACTACAAATACCACAGTTGAACTTTAGTTACTGTAGTTAAACCATAGTTAGTTTTGTGTTTATTATTGTTTTACTACAAATACCATAGTCCAACTATGGTTACTTTAGCAAAACTGTGGTTAATTTTCGTAAGGGATTGATAAAGCTATTTCAAGGGAACCCAAAACAATTGGGAGGGAAGGCAAAACTTTTTCCTGTCCTCTAAGGGGCTCCGTAAAACAGGAAAGTCGTTTCAGAGGCAGAGCAAGTTATTGTATTTTGATAAAAGCTTATGAAAATAAACTTTTCACAATGCACAATGAGACTTTGAAAACTGCTAGTCATGCATGTTACAGCTTAGAGTGATTCTTTGCCATTCTAAGAACACAGAAAATGTGCAATTGCATTTGATTTCTTGTGGAACTATTAAATCCTGTGCTCCTGTCGTTCTGGAAGTTCAGGCAATGTTGTCGAACTGTTGTGGGAGTCAGTGAGAGCATGAATGTCTTGCCGCAGAGCTCGAGTGCCCAGCCTTAGGTCCCTGACTGTTAATTTGCAAGGCGTGGAGGCCACAGTTCTGAAAATCCCATCAAGCTGCAGTTCCAGGTCTACGCGCAAGAAAGATGAAGCATGCAAGCTCATCAGGAGACATGGCTAAGCCCTGATGCTTCTGCTCTTCTTGTACCCCCCTTCCCAAAACTCTCTCTAGTGCTATTTTCATTCACTTCCCTCCACTTCCCTTTAGGGAGAGTGTTGCAAGGCCAACAAGCCGGAACCTCTTGCACCTGGCCTTAGGGGCTGTCGCTCGCTTGTTGAATAAAGGAGCTGACTAGCTGATTGATAGACCCTCACCATTCCATGCCCCTTGCACGTTTCCTGGTTCACTGCCTTAAATAAGAATCCTTTGCCAGGCAGACTGGTTTCAGTGTTCGTTAAATCTGGTCCTTGATGGATGGTACCAATTTTCTGCTAAACCCTGTTGAGTCACCTAAGCATCCTCCCTCCCCTTCTGTTCCTCAGGTAAATCCCTGGTGTCCAGGAAAACAGGAGTATTCTAAAATGGTATCAATCACACCAAAGGCCACTCTGCCACTGCGCAATGTTTCAATTATACCTCCTGCTCCCTCTCACCCCACCGTGCCCTCCAGACAAAAGAGGAGAGCTCTCCATCTCCTGGGCAACAGAAGCCCCTTTATCTCTTTTAATTCATTTCAGGGTTATTTATAAGCAAGTCTATCATCCCCCTATGGGCTGTACCAACCCCAGAGCTGACAGATGCTGCCAAAGCCCAAGTAAGCTGCTCTTGCCTGCTGGTCCGAAAGGTATCGTCTGGAGCCCACGGAGCCCTGAGCTTTGTCAGTCTGGCGCAATGGGAGACAGACGGGTGAAAAAGTTAAGCAGGTGCAAGCCCAGAGTCTGTGGTGTGTCAGGGTCATTTGTTACCCAGCAAGGACAGACACATTCCCTTTAGACACGATTCGGCAGATGGGAGGTCACTCTTGCAGTGGCAGAAAACTGGAAGCAGTTTTAAGGCTGATTTATACTTCTGCGTCGAACCTACGATGTAGCCCCTACATGTTTGTTTGCAATTATAGCTCTGCGATGGTGTGTGTGCGTTGTTTCACGAGTACTGCTGTGTGAGTGTCACTGAGCACCTTATTAGAAATACTAGGGTCCTAATAAAGTGCCCGATGTGGTCTTCTGCTGTTGTAGCCCATCAGCCTCAAGGTTCGACATGTTGTGCATTCTGAGATGCTATTCTGCTCACTACAATTCATATGAAGGCTGAGTTACCGTAACCTCTGTCAGCTCGAACCAGTCTGGCCATTCTCTGTTGACCTCTCTCATCAACAAGTCGTTTCCGTCCACAGAACTGCAGCATACTGGATGTTTCTTGTTTTTGGCACCATTCTGAGTAAACTCTAGAGACTGTTGTTCATGAAAATCCCAGGAGATCAGCAGTTACAGAAATACTCAAACCAGCCCATCTGGCACCAACAATCATGCCACATTCGAAATCACTGAGATAATTTTTTTCCCCAATTCTGATGGTTGATGTAAACATTAACTGAAGCTCCTGACCGGTATCTGCATGATTTTATTCACTGCACTGTTGCCACACGATTGGCTGATTAGATAATCACATGAATAAATAGGTTTACAGGTGTTCCTAATAAAGTGCTCAGTGAGTGTATAAGCATAGAAAATGCCTTCATTTTTTTAAATAATTATATGTCATTAGAATTTCATAAATAAAAGCAATGTAAGTCATGGATTCAAACGTATATATTAAAGTGTTGTAGCATTAAAAACAAGTTAATCTAGGTATGTCAACATGTTGAGATATGTTAATACAGGTGCATCTCAATAAATTAGAATGTCGTGGAAAAGTTCATTTATTTCAGTAATTCAACTCAAATTGTGAAACTCGTGTATTAAATAAATTCAATGCACACAGACTGAAGTAGTTTAAGTCTTTGGTTCTTTTAATTGTGATGATTTTGGCTCACATTTAACAAAAACCCACCAATTCACTATCTCAAAAAATTAGAATATGGTGACATGCCAATCAGCTAATCAACTCAAAACACCTGCAAAGGTTTCCTGAGCCTTCAAAATGGTCTCTCAGTTTGGTTCACTAGGCTACACAATCATGGGGAAGACTGCTGATCTGACAGATCAATAATTGACACCCTTCACAAGGAGGGTAAGCCACAAACATTCATTGCCAAAGAAGCTGGCTGTTCACAGAGTGCTGTATCCAAGCATGTTAACAGAAAGTTGAGTGGAAGGAAAAAGTGTGGAAGAAAAAGATGCACAACCAACCGAGAGAACCGCAGCCTTATGAGGATTGTCAAGCAAAATCGATTCAACAATTTGGGTGAACTTCACAAGGAATGGACTGAGGCTGGTGTCAAGGCATCAAGAGTCACCACACACAGACGTGTCAAGGAATTTGGCTACAGTTGTCGTATTTCTCTTGTTAAGCCACTCCTGAACCACAGACGTCAGAGGCGTCTTACCTGGGCTAAGGAGAAGAAGAACTGGACTGCTGCCCAGTGGTCCAAAGTCCTCTTTTCAGATGAGAGCAAGTTTTGTATTTTATTTGGAAACCAAGGTCCTAGAGTCTGGAGGAAGGGCGGAGAAGCTCATAGCCCAAGTTGCTTGAAGTCCAGTGTTAAGTTTCCACAGTCTGTGATGATTTGGGGTGCAATGTCATCTGCTGGTGTTGGTCCATTCTGTTTTTTGAAAACCAAAGTCACTGCACCCGTTTACCAAGAAATTTTGGAGCACTTCATGCTTCCTTCTGCTGACCAGCTTTTTAAAGATGCTGATTTCATTTTCCAGCAGGATTTGGCACCTGCCCACACTGCCAAAAGCACCAAAAGTTGGTTAAATGACCATGGTGTTGGTGTGCTTGACTGGCCAGCAAACCCACCAGACCTGAACCCCATAGAGAATCTAAGGGGTATTGTCAAGAGGAAAATGAGAAACAAAAGACCAAAAAATGCAGATGAGCTGAAGGCCACTGTCAAAGAAACCTGGGCTTCCATACCACCTCAGCAGTGCCACAAACTGATCACCTCCATGCCACGCCGAATTGAGGCAGTAATTAAAGCAAAAGGAGCCCCTACCAAGTATTGAGTACATATACAGTAAATGAGCATACTTTCCAGAAGGCCAACAATTCACTAAAAATGTTTTTTTTATTGGTCTTATGATGTATTCTAATTTTTTGAGAGAGTGAATTGGTGGGTTTTTGTTAAATGTGAGCCAAAATCATCACAATTAAAAGAACCAAAAACTTAAACTACTTCAGTCTGTGTGCACTGAATTTATTTAATACACGAGTTTCACAATTTGAGTTGAATTACTGAAATAAATGAACTTTTCCACGACATTCTAATTTATTGAGATGCACCTGTATTATATATACAGAGTAAAAGCCATGAAAGTATCAGAGATACATATAAAGTTGTAAAAAGATTTGGATTTCTCGCATTTTCATGTTACTTCATGAAACAAACAGAATATTAAAAAACAGTAAGTACTCCTGATTATAAAGAACCCAAATACAATGTAATATGATGCAAAGTTACCTCAGATATCTTTTTTTATCATCCTGTGGGACGTCTCTAGTTATAAAGCGGACCAATTACAGCTGTTGTGGTCTGCGTAGACACGACAAATCATTAAATTTTTGGAGATGTGCATGTCAGGTGCAACTGCATCAGTATTGTGCCTCTAGTTGTTATGAGATATTGCAAAATAATCGTCACAATTCTACAAGGTGGCAAATTCATTCAACTTCATTCATACGACTTTCTTCCGCATTTCACATCAGGGCTTTTAACATTAATACTATGATTATGTTTACGCTCTGGTAAGGTGAAACACTATATAGTTGGGTTTAGGGATGAGGTTTTAGTTAGGAGTTAAATTTACGAAAACACAGTTTTGAATTAACAAGGAACAAACACCACATCGGGAACTACAAGGGCACAAGGGAAGTGTCTCTCATTGTTGGGTGTATAACTAGATTTTGAATGAATAAACGGCACCTCATACTATTGTGACTAATGCTCCCTACACACCATCTGCATCAACCCAATTATAATAAATAAATGCATAAGCTTATTTAGGTGATTTATATTCACCATCTTAAATAAAAAGAAAATGTTATCCATTCAATCAAATAAATTCCACACAGTCTGTCAACTTTCTCTATTGCTCCCTCGGCTAATCAATGTCACATTCAATAAGTACTCATTTATGACATTTTGAAAGTTACAGCTTCAGAAATTACGGCTAATTTTTCTCCATCTACTGATTTTTTTAGACACTCAATTTGAGAGGCATTACAGTTGGTGAAGCAGAGTTTCATTTCGGCACAGTTCATAAAATATGACATTACTTCAAGGTCAAGTAGCACTCGGAGTGGCTAAGATCCAGTTTCCAGCAGTAATCCCTTCCTTAAATTCCTCTGTATCAAAGCTAGCATACGGTCCATCAGAACAGCTGGGTCCTCAAACTTGAATGATGCATTGCAGAGAACGTACCCATTACCAGTCTCATTAATTAGCTTCATCTTTATTATCTCCCTCAGGCCATGGCTATTGATTAAAAATTCTAAATGAAATGAGGTTGGATCAATGCACCTCTCATTAAATCATCAACTCTTATGACAAGAATATACCAGAACTTAAGTTTACCTCTCACACCAGGCCCGACAAGCGTCATTGCTCAGTGGAGTCTTGGATGTCTAAAGATGCTAAATGTGGCATGTAAGCCACATGGGAACGATCTTCATGTGTAACTGTACAGCAGGGGAAAAAACTATTGAAAGCATACTTTTAGCCAAATGTTAGCTCTGAATTGATTACAGAAAAGACTGTGGGAATGGTTTTGCAGTGCCATCGGTGCTCTAATAAAGTGTCTCTACACAGGAGTTATTATTCAGTTTCACTAGATGAGCTTTTTAGGTAGTGATACTTCATATTAATTAGTTTGGCAATATACTGTACGCAAGTCATTGCTACCTGATGGAACAATAATGAGGAATGACTGAACGTTCACAGATTTTGAAATAAACAAAAATTATTTTTAAAGTTCCTCACACATTAACAAAGCCAAAATAGCTATTTAGCTACTGGTTAAAGGGATAGTTCAACCAAAAATGAAAATTCTCTCATCAATTACTCACCCTCATGCCATCCCAGATACAGTATGTATGACTTTCTTTCTTCTGCTGAACACAAACAAAGATTTTTTAGAAGAATATTTCAGCTCTGTAGGTCCATACAATGAAACTGAATGGTGGCCAGAACTCATACATTTAGTCAATAAATGTTTTATTTCGCACAATGGAAAAGAACTTCAGGGTAGATGAAAATTGTTTATTGTTTTGTCAATAAAATACAATAAAATTAGGCCTTCATCAAAAGAGTAATTAGTTGTAAACCTAAAGCTTACTTTTTCAAATTAAAAATGTAACTACATATAAGCAATATTAGAAAAGATATTATGGGAGTTGGAAAGCAGAAAGTGTGGAAAATGTGTTGTCAATGCTCTATATTGTGCATAATTAGTTTATCGTGAGATGTCATTTTGCATGTCACTTGTTAATTTAGCCAACCCTTTATTTAGATTTCCATTTGTTTAATGCTGGATAATAAATTTAACAGAATGCCACTTAATGTCCCTTGGATATCATTGTTTTTTGGATGTAGGTCAACTTGAAAAAGATTGAATTTGATTTTGACCCCATTAATCTTAAGTTTATTTCATTGCATATGGTCATCACAATATCCAACAAGTTCATCGCGTATCACATTTTCCCTCCATATCGTGCAGATCTAGCGGCCAGTTCTAAACCTTTTAATTTTTCCAGAGGTAAAAAAACAGGCTTATATTTTAGATGGTGGGGCAGTGAGATAAGAAATAAGACTTGTTATATGAGGAAATAACATTATTTTGCCTATATTACCAGATTGACTTTCTCTAAAAAAAAATTTTATACCAACATTTTGAATATCATCCTCCTTGCAAAACTTACGCCACTGATGTTACCCAATAGCCCACGTGGCCTTGGTAACATCAGCTGAAAACGAATGTTATTTCAGAGGCGGAGCAAGTTATTACATTTTTATGAAAGTTTACAAATCCAAACTTTTTTTCTTTAAAATAGCATGCATTAATGAATCACACATAATAAGATTAGCAAAGGGCATTAAAGGGATAGTTCACCCAAAAATGAAAAATCTGTCATCATTCACTCAACCTCCAAACCTGTATGATTGCCTTGTGTGGAACACAATATATGATGTTAGGAATATGTTTTTTCATTTGTTTTTTTTACATTTTCCACTGAAATTGGACACTAATTCTAGGTTTAAAATACTACCAATTTTAGTGAGAATAAAAAACGGTTTATTGCTGGGTTTCCATTCAAAATGTTTAGCATGTTTTAAGCGCATTTCTAAAAAGTCGGCTTAAGAAAATACGAGTTGTTGCACGTTTCCATCCACAACGTAATGTGCATTATCATGAGGGAGCCGCCTCGTCATGATGGAGCATCTGAATGGCCTCTCCCTGCTTTGGGGACAATTTTATTTGCTGAAATATCTGCGATGCCCACACACCATCAGTCTCCGCATACCTGGGAGCGCCTGCTCTCAAAACTGTTCTGACAGGATGTGAGGACCCACTTTAAAACCAGCTGTGGGTTAAACATTTCCGAATGGCAAGCGCTATGTTCAAAGAATTGTGTGCCACGGCCGGACCTTTTGGTGGGCTAGTAACATCAAGCTATCGCACACTCATAACACATGCCCGAATGGTCAAAACATGTCATCGCAATTTCATCGCATTTGCAAATAAACTGTTTCCATCTCCTTAATGTGCATTTTAACTAATGCGAAACTCTAGAAAATCCACCTCCTCTTAGCACATTCAATTTTAAGCGAATTTAGAAAGTTTATTCGCATATCAAGCGTTTCCATTCTGGATTTCTTATGCATAAATTCAAAATGTGCATAAAAATTGTTGGATGGAAACCCACCTATTATGGCTCTGACGGCATATAAGGTCCGAAATTATTCTACTTTTTTCTCTGAATGTTTGCATTGATGAAGGCCAAAGCTTTGAAGCCAAAATGGCAGTTGGACCGGCCAAAACACAATCTGGTTCCATTCCCTTTCATACGCCGCAATACGGCAAGTGGATTTTGGGCATCTCTGGTTTCTTCCAGGAAAGCAAGTATGTTCCTGAGGGTGGTCTGGGGTGGGAGGCACAGCCAGACACACCTGTGAGTGGTACGGATGGGCTTCATTCACCCTGGCACACAAACAAAACAACTGGCGGGGCTCTTCTGCAGATGGGCACGCAGGTGGGCATACGGCAGGGCAGGAGGGAGCACAGGGGGCTTCTGCCAGGTTTGTGTCGTCCTTGTAGCTCAGACTAGGTGCATTTCTTTTTTCCAGTTGATCACATCTGGGCCGAGGTCCACGATGATTCACTTTAAAAAGGGCAGTCAATGTGAGGCTGTACTGCCCTCTATAGGAGCTACAGGTAACTTCATGGCATTGCAAACACTATGTAGAACACAAACATATTCATTTCTCCAAGCAAACTTCACCCTTTCAAAATGAAGCTATCCGAAACTTAGAGGTATTTTACATAGTTCCACAGCAAACAAATCCATTTACAGCGGATGATAAAGACATGAATGCACAGCCGGAGTTAATGTTGAACAGATTTCGTCTAACAGGTAATTCCATCACCAAGCAGTGGAACAAGGGCTTCAATTGGGTCTAAATGAGAACAGCCGTGTTGTTTGTTGTTTTGCGACACAAACGCGCTTACTCACAATGTGTCATCATTAGTCACTGAGCTTCTGTGGGTATAAACTACAGCCGCAAAAGAACAAAACTATTTATCAGAGAGCAAAACAATGGCATCAAAAGCCACTGCATGACGTATACCTCGCCCATCTCATTAAACGTGCCCACCCACAATCTGTTGAGCCATACTTGAAATAATATTAGAATGCTGTCTTTAATCCCAATCAGTTTACAAAAAAAAAAAAAAAAAAAAAAATCATCGTAGACTGGCAAAGCCACAAACAGCATTGATTTCTTAGGAATGGAATACAGACAGCTAATCGATAGGAGTGTGTGTCTTCTGCGCAGGCCATGAGTGCAAATCAGTGTTAGGGGAGGCGTCATTGACAGGCAAAGTAAACCTGTTCTAAAGCAGTTAGTGACCTGGTTAGCGCCAACATTAAGGTGCATATACAGTTGTGCTCAAAAGTTTGCATACCCTTGGAGAATTGGTAATATATGTACCATTTTTAAAGAAAACATGAGTGAGCAGGCAAAACACATTTATTTTATTTCTTATGGGATTCATATTCAATTGTAGGTTATAACAGAATGGCACAATCATAAAACAAAACATGGCAACAAAGACAAAAAGACAAAAAAGTCTGCATACCCTTAGTTCTTAATACTGTGTATTGCCCCCTTTAGCATCAATGACAGCGTGCAGTTTTTTGTAATAGTTGTCTATGAGGCCCCAAATTCTTGCAGGTGGTATAGCTGCCCATTCGTCTTGGCAAAATGCCTCCAGGTCATGCAAAGTCTTTGGTCGTCTTGTATGAACCGCACGTCTGAGATCTCCCCAGAGTAGCTCGATGATATTAAGGTCAGGAGACTGTGATGGCCACTCCAGAACCTTCACCTTTTTCTGCTGTAACCACTGGAGGGTCAACTTGGCCTTGTGCTTAGGGTCATTGTCATGCTGGAAAGTCTAAGAAGAATGCAAATTGTCTGCCAGTATTTTCTGATAACATGCTGCATTCATCTTGCCATCAATTTTCACAAGATTCCCCGTGCCTTTAGAGCTCACACACCCCCAAAACATCAGTGAGCCACCACCATGCTTCACAGTGGGGATGGTATTCTTTTCACTATAGGCCTTGTTGACCCATCTCCAAACATAGCGCTTATGGTTGTGACCATAAAGCTCTATTTTGGTCTCGTCACTCCAAATTACAGTGTGCCAGAAGCTGTGAGGCGTGTCAAGGTGTTGTCAGGCATATTGTAACCAGGTTTTTTGTGGCATTGGCGCAGTAAAGGCTTCTTTCTGGCAACTCGACCAAGCAGCTCATTTTTGTTCAAGTATCGTCGTATTGTGCTCCTTGAAACAACCACACCGTCTTTTTGCAGAGCAGCCTGTATTTCTCCTGAGGTTACCTGTGGGTTTTTCTTTGTATCCCGAACAATTCTTCTGGCAGTTGTGGCTGAAATCTTTCTTGGTCTACCAGAACTTGGCTTGGTATCAAGAGATCCCCAAATTTTCCACTTCTTAATAAGTGATTGAACAGTACTGACTGGCATTTTCAAGGCTTTGGATATCTTTTTATATCCTTTTCCATCTTTATATAGTTCCATTACCTTGTTACGCAGGTCTTTTGACATTTCTTTTCTGCTCCCAATGGCTCAGCATCTAGCCTGCTCAGTGCATCCATGTGAGAGCTAACAAACTCCTTGACTATTTATACACAGACACTAATTGCAATTTAAAAAGCCACAGGTGTGGGAAATTAACCTTTAATTGCCATTTAAACCTGTGTTTCACCTTGTGTGTCTGTAACAAGGCCAAACATTCAAGGGTAATTTCTGTTAAAATTATTATTTAAAAAGCAGCCAAACAACTATGTGATAATAAATGGCTTCATATGATCACTATCCTTAAATACAGTTTTTTGCATGATCAGTCTTATTTTCAAAATCAATGCCAAAATTTCACAATTTCTGCCAGGGTATGCAAACTTTTGAGCACAACTGTAGTGTGTTGTCTGAATTGTTCTGGATATTTCACATAAAACACTTGCAGCTACATCCACAGAAAATGCTTATTTGCTGTTTAGGTAGACTTTAGGTTTCTAGATCTCAAGAATAGTGATGTGCATTTGGGAATGAATCATTCTTTTGAACAGGTTCTTTTCAGTAAACCGGTTGAACAAGTTCACCATTTCGGACTGAATCGGGAACAGTTTGCATCTGGAGTTTGTGTCTGACGCTCCAACTTGAAAGGAGTAATAAAAGTCCTAAAAGCATATAAAGGCAGCATAAAAGTAATCCATATTACTCCAGTGGTTAAATCTATATCTTCAGAAGCAATATGATAGGTGTCGGTGAGAATCAGATCAATATTTAAGTCCTTTTTTTACTATAAATGTCCACTTTCACTTTTACATTCTTTTGTTTTTTGCGATTCTGATTATTTGTGCATATCGCCCTTTTGTTTTTGGCAATTCGGATTATTTGTGCATATTGCCACCTACTGGGCAAGGAGGAGAATTTATAATAAAAAGGACTTAAATATTGAACTGTTTCTCATCCACACCCATCATATCGCTTCTGAAGATATAGATTTAACCACTGGAGTCTTATGGATTACTTTTTTGCTGCCTTTATATGCTTTTTGGACCTTCAAAGTTCTGGCCACCATTCACTTGCATTGTATGGACCTACAGAGCTGAAATATTCTTCTAAAAATCTTTGTTTGTGTTCAGCAAAATAAATAAAGTCATACACATCTGGGATGGTGTGAGGGTGAGTAAATTGTGAGAGAATTTTCCTTTTTGGGTGAACTACCAGAAATGGCATTAGCAACCCATTTTAGTTCCATAATGTGTCAAATTTAAAAGTGAAACAGGATATTTAACAAGACATGTAGGGTGGAACTTGAATCTGTTGGGTGTTAATTGGATTGTGAAAAGTGGTCACAAGTGGCTGGTTGAATAAAGAGGACTTGGTGATGTCAGCTGCAAAAGAAAGTTATAACTTATAAATAATGCATACTACTACCAGAGACCTGTATTAAGTAAATAGGATCCATTTAGATTTTGACGTGAGGTGTGTAATTTCTGCGCCACTAGTGTAACCATCAGAATTGCAAAAATATATTTTTTTCAAACATTTTTCCACAACACTTCTGCTGTCTTCCATTGGTCAAAACACAGATAGTTCCGGGCCAAACTCACGGCATTCGTTAAGCCACTGTCTGCATGTCGATAAAAACTTGGCTGCACGAGAACAGTATGGATTAGTTGTCTAAGCAAATTAAACTAATTATTTTAACATAAAAATTACACTTAGCTTTAAATATATAACAAAAACCTGCTGTATTAAATATATTAAATCTAAGCGAAAGAAACAACTACTACCAGAAAAAACTAATTCCTACCTCTTAGAAGTGGTTGTGTTGTAATTCTTGCCCAACGAATGGCCCAAACATATTATTGTCAGACCAGCCTTGGTCTTTGCCCTTTCCTGCTCATCAAATCGCTGCTTCACCTCTGTTCCTAACTCAACTAAATGATTTATTGATCCAGGCCAACCTCCATATAACCTGTAAATTACCTCAACACCATGCCATTATCTACCAATGATGAACAGGGCCCAAAAAACCACGAAGATGCCTCTCAGAGGAGACTTCATTCAATGCTGGACCAAAGTCTGATTCAAACTTTGATCAGGCTTAACCTGCTTTGTAATAATTACTATTCTTGTGAGGGGCTGGAGGAGGTTGGGGAGGTTCAATGAATCCATGGACCCATGACCGCCCTGCCTGAAAGCCTTGTTTGAACTTAGCGAAGAGTTGCAGCCCAATCCGCCAGCGAGAAAAATGAGATGGAGCTAGCAATCCGGCACTCGGGTCTTCTCCGCAATCCTTGGACAATGGGTTTAAGACAAAATATATAATAAAGCTGGATAACAGATAACTAAAAGGACTAGTTGGCCCAAAAATAACATTTCTGTCATAATTCTCAATGACTTTGAATGTAGTACAAGCTACAACAGGCAACAAATACGGTGCATAAAATAATTTTTATAAAAACATATAGTTCTGACTCCAATTTCTGACCAGATGAGTCGCATTCGAGGCTGTTAAGTACAATACATGCAACTGTTGCCGATAAACACAAGCCTATGACTACTCATTCTAATATTAATGTGACTGGTTGCTGCACTGCTTGGCAACTGTAAACAACCTACAGTTATGCTATGAGCCACAATATATTACTTGGTAAAATAACTATTTATTGGACATTCGTTTTTTCATCATATTGTTGTTATCGCCATTTTATAAGCAATAAGCCACTTTAAGTTGTGCATTACAGTGATTTTACCACAGTAAAAGAAGGTACTCTGCTTCACTTCATGGCTAAGAACAACATTTACCCCTGGTAAAATTACTGTAAAGTATGGCCTCTGGCTTATTGCTTTAATCAACTTTTTCATTTACACTCCACAAATCAGTACCATGATAAAAATCAATACTGAACTACACAAAAGGGCTGAGGTTGGCCTAACCAACTGCATAAAACAAATAAAACTAAACTAATAACCACCAGAAACATGAGCCAAAATTGCAACGCATATCGTGCCAAAATTAATGTGCTGCAACTCTATCAAACAGGAAACTAGGGAATTAAATAGCAAGTAGGTGGCCTCATTCCACCACTGAAGACACAATCACTAATGTTGGGCGGTGCAATTATTGCTGTGGAAAAAGCAGAATTAATAACTCATCATTCATGAGAGAGGTCAAAAGTTTAATGGTACCATTTTACTTGGATCTCATCACACTAATTATACTTTGTGAGAGAAAAATTGTGAAATAAAGTACAGGATTTCTTGTACCATGCTAACACTTCATAAGTTTAGGGAGAACTTAAAAAAAGCAGGTGGGCACTGCCCTCCTCTGGTCCTTTGGAGAACAATATTTTCAGGACAGCAGGTCAAAAAAATGACTTTTCATACATGCTCTTCTCATACAAATCAGGTTTGAAACAATGTAAGGGTGAAACACTGTGACATTTTTAATGCATTACAGTAATGAAAATGCACCTAATATTGTCATAAAATTTTTTTTAAAAACCTGTAATGATAATTCTTTATGCAAAATATAATTTATTTACAAGGGGTGAAATATGACTGGGATGTGTTCTTGACAGGTTTCGTGAGATTAAACCAACTGTATAGCATACGCAAAACAAAAAATAATGTTAACAATTTGAAATATTTTATAATACATTTTCACACAGATTCCTTAAATCACTAGCTTCATCCAAAGCACTGGTTTAACCAAAGAGCAAAATGTAAAACAGAGTGGACAAATACTTTCTTTTTCTACCATTTGTTTTGAAATAAAAATAGATTGTATTAGTCATCGACATTTTGCATATTAACAGACCTTTTAAAAACCACATACAGCTGGCAGTAATGAGAACATTTCAAATATTTTAAACCAACACACAGAGTCAAAATTAGTATGAGCTTAACAGGCAGCATCTTTGCTTCCAGGAATATAAATGCTAATGTGATCACAGGCTAAATAACAAAACAAAACATGAAATTCCAGTTCGTGGAAAGCTAATGGTGGTTTTTCTCTAGCAAATTTCCAGACCATCAGCACTTTACAGTCTGACTGAGGCAACCGGGGCCCTCACTTTCAGGGCCCCGTTAACAAGATCTCCTCATGGTAGAATCCACAAGGACATTTAGTCTCGTCTCATCTTCTTCCCAGTGCAGAAAATTACACCAGACAAGAGAGCACATCTCAAGGAAGTCGTTAAAATATCACGAAGCAACACAAATATTTTGTAATATTAAACTGTTCTCTGACGTACCAGTGTAATGGAAAGGCAGCCGCCACGTGTCTTTGTACTCCGTAGCTGATTTTAGATCAGACACATTGCTTGACAGACTCAGTCATTGTTACAGTAGAGTGGATGAGTGCGCTTTTCGTAATTGTGTGGGAAGAGCTTAAAATAAGCTTGGAGGTCATAGATTAGAAAAAAAAAAAGTGTGCAGTGAGCGAGCAAGTTGATTGCTGGCATGCTGAAAGAGCATTAAACAAACACAAAGCTGACCCTTGTGTACCAAAAATATAATCTGATAAAGATTAACTGACCAAGCTTTCAGTGTCGTACCATCATTGCAAAACACACAAAAAATGAGGGGGCACAGCAGAAAAACAAAGTCAAAACATGATGAGCAGCACATGTATCCATAAAAACATTAATACTTTAAAGGAATAGTTCACCTAAAAATGAAAATTCTGTAATCATTTACTCACCCATGTTGTTTCAAATCTGTATACTGTTATTTCTTACATGCAACAGAAAAGTATACATTTTTTAAGAATCTTTATGCATAGGGATCACATCTGTCGATATGCAAAAGCACCATAAAAGGAGTCCATACCATACTATAAGTTTTGCAAGTTCTGCATGGAGAACAGACCGAAATTAAAATAATTATTCACTGATAATCTTGCCCTCCACTGAAGTGCGTCTCTAGCCTGTGTTCACATCCACAGTTTTAAATAGTGTGCGGTGTTGAAGCAAATTTGCCATCAAAGACATTGACACCGTGTTTTGAATCTAAACTGCTAAATTATTCTACAAAAATTTCTACTTTTGTGTTCCACAAAAAAAAAAAAAAAAAAAAAAAAAAAAATGTAAAAAATAAGGGCGTACTGTTTTGGAATGGCATGAGGGTAAATAATGACAGGATTAGTATTTTGGTGAACTATTCCTTTAATACAAATTAGTGTGACAGGAAATATTAATTAATTATTAAATGTGTCTGTAATGGAGTAATTCTTGAACAAGGACTGTTGGTGAAGTATTTGGCACTATATGAATACATATGACAGCAGTTGAGAAAAAGGACTTTTGGTCAATTTCAAATCAATGAAGTTACAAGTAAATGAGCACCCATTACTCAAACATGCATCTAATTTGATTCAGTATTAGTCCTAAAAAAATAAAAAAAACTGGATCAGGGCAGATTATGCTCAATTGTGCAGCACGCACTGCTACTGGTTGCAGAAAAAGCCATCCATTAATATAGTCTAAATATACACTTGCAAATTCATACATTCTAGAGAAAAAAAGTAGATTGCTTTATGGAGAACTTTAGAAATGCATTAAGTATGCCTAAAGAAAGAAGGCATGTACAGTACTAACAAAACAAAAAAAATATCCCTTTTTACACAGAATTATTTCACCCAAAAATACAAATTCTGTCATTCCAAACCTGTATGACTTTCTGTGGAACACAAAAGGTGAATTTTTGAAGAATATCATGGCCACTCTTTTTCATATAAAAAAAAGTGAATGGGGACTGATCCTGTGCTAAATGACAATAAGCACAATAAAAGTATCATTAAAGTGGTTCATACAACTTGTGCATTATATTCCAACTGTTCTGAGGCTTTACAATATTTTGGTGTTAGGAAAAGACCAAAATTGTGACCAAAGTAGTTACACTTTTATGGTGCTTTTTTTTCTTCTTCTTCTTCTTCATTTGGCACTCAACATCCCTGGTCCTCATTCACTTTCATTATAGAGAAATAAGTAATCAGGAGATGACCTTTGCTTTCTATGGAAGAAAGAAATTCATACAGGTTTGGAACAACATGAGGGTGAGTAAACAAAATAACAGAATTCGTATTTTTTGGTGAACTATTCCTTTAAATAGATATTTTGCACATACATTGTACATAATAACCAGTCACAGCCCTTACAATACATCCATAACCTCTAACAACTGTACGGTTGGTTTATTTGGCCAGCTGTATGTGTGGAGGCTGGTTTCTATTAATATTAAGGCTCAGATCAAAAATTACGGCATCTCAAAGACATTCACTGTTAAAGCAAAGGCACGGATTAATGCATGAGCTTTAGCCATGTATATCATGTTTAACTATTGTAATGGCACAAAAAAAAAATTAACATCTAAAATGATTTTTTCTTTAAAAGTGAATCATGTACAACAGTGACCTTCATAAATAGAGGCATGTTGTCCTGTTTTTACATAGTAGCATTCAAACCCTGGATATGATGTGAAAAAAACTTGTCAGTTCCCAGAAGCAACAAACAAAGACATCAACAACTTTGCAAATGCTTTGCATGGAAGACGTGCACAAACTCCAGATGTTTTCCATAAGTCTCACTGATCCCATTCAAAATATGCAATTTCATCAAGATCCACAGGATAATCAGTTAGATGTATTGGCTCTTTATTATCAAATCGTTCTCCTTTGTAACTTTTCCAGCGTCCAGCCGGTAAGTAGATATCTCTTTCCTGCTTTCCCGGCTCCAGTACTGGTGCCACCATCAAGTCATCTCCTATCAGAAACTGTGAGTCAACTCTATAAGCAGTTTCGTCACTGGTGGCTATCCACCATAATGGGCGAATTATGGGGTCTCCGGTGTCCAGAACTTCTCCAGCCAATTCTATAACTCTGGGAGCCACCAGTGTTGCATGTAGTTCAGTGAACCGCTGAGCGATAGCCACCACTTCATCATCGTACTCCCATGGAGGAATGGAGAACTGCATAGAGGGCATGAAAGCAGAAAGCTCAAGCCAGCGGATATAGAGCTCACGGTCCGGCAGTTTTCCATTCCCATCAGTACGGTTGGGATAGGCATTGCCTCCAATCATGTCTGGAAGGATGAACTGGTAGCCCAGGATACTAATGGTGAGGACAGTTGGGATCAGAGACTTTAGGCCAAGCTCATAGCCCCACACAGAATCCCGATCGTTAAGACGGAAGAAACAGGAGATGTTTTGAGAACCATAGCCAGAGCGAAGCTCGGCACGCTCATTGAAAGGAATGGCCATTTCAGTGTACCGCCTCGTAAAGGTGCTTGGGTCAGGGAGGTGGGCTCGGGTTCGGAACTGCCAAGGTAAGTAGTTCGTCTCGCCTGCATCCAATTTGAATGAGGAAACACCATATTTGGAGCGTAAAGAGCGAAGCTGGGACATGAACCAGTTTCGAGCTTCTGAATTGGTGAAATCAAGGATTCCACCAATGCCATTCCACCACTTTACCAGAGCAGGAAGCTGGCCTGTTGGCTCCATCACGAACAGGCCTTTCTGTACACATGGCCCAAAATTAGCAGAATCATAATTCACAAAGGGATGTGTCCACAGAGAAATGAGAAAGCCATCTGCCTTGAGCTTCTGAAACATGGCAGAAGCGTTTGGGAATTTCTGTGAGTCCAACTCAAACTCCCCGTATTGACTAGTGTAGCGATCATCAAGTTCTAAGTGGCTGCAGTTAAAGCCATATTTGTGTATATTCTCTGCATAACTCAAAAGCTTTTCCTGGTTGATGTCGGTCTTATGTAAAGCCCATGTTGACCATATGGGGTGCCGGAACATTTCCTTAGCAGGCACTTTGTTGGGTTTGGGGAAGTATCTCCGAACCATCACCTTGTGGATGGAGGTCACATCTGGGCCCACACAGACTCTGTAGCTGAGCTCAGCATAGGGAGGCCTTCCAAGTGCAGGTTTATATGGACTGTCCTGATATCGTGCCTGGAAGTACATGGTTTTCTCTGTGTCATTCCAGCCCAGGTGGAAGGGCACAGAGTCATTGATCTTAATGGCAGTGGCATTGGATGATAGCCAGTAGCGCTCCAGGATGCCACCAAAGTCATGACGATTGGAGTACACATCGCTGGTGACAAAAGGTTTGGGTGCCTGCTGGCCTGAGATGACAATAGGCCAATGCTGAACAGCAGTCTCAGCACCACCATACCAGTACGATTCGTTGTAGGACATAGCGTGTTCCACAGGCCGGTCAGACTCCAGCTCTTCCCAGCGCACACGGTAACACATCACTGTCTCCTTTGGCTTCACCGTCATAATGAAGAAGTTCACCTTACCTGCATATGAATGCGAGCAACGAAGGATCACTCCCTCTTTAGAGCAGGAGTCGAGATCAAGCATGCCAGACCTGAAAAAGCATTCATAAACGGCTTAAACAATTTTTTTCCTTTAGGTTGGCATTTGTGAAAATGTAATAAAATATGGAGAACTTTTATCAAAGAAGAAAAAAATTAGAGTGAATCTCACAAAAACATGTCCAGGTCACATTTCACCCCAAAATGAAAAGAACAAAAATAAGAAATTTTATTTTTCAATTCTTTTTGTAAGAATATGAATGCCTATTTTGGGACCATTAAGAATTGTGACATTATTTTCGTGATAATTAAGTAAATTTTTCCACCAAATTATTCTTACCGTAATGCATCTGGATGTTTTACTTTTGACTTCCAATTTATTTTCAATTGTATTTGCATTAGAGTGATAAAGATCATTTGTTTTACAATTACAGTGAAAAAATACTGTTTTTTTTTAATCGATTAAAAATGCTACCATGATATATAAATATTTTACTTTATTTTTTTTTACATATATTTTATTTTTCCACATTACAGAAATGAGAATTCGATTTTTTGCATTACGCTAATGAGATCTGGGGGGAAGGTGCTTTATAGTCATGTAAATAATACGGTCTTAGAAATTTTTTTGTGGTTTTAAAAATAGCTTTATAAGTAAAATGTACATTTCAATCTTTTGATTTTGGGGTGAAATAAAACTCAGACATGTTCTTGGCAGATTTCATGAGAGTCACCCCTATAACTGAATTATTCAGTTATCATTGACTAAATCACATTTTGTTTTTGTAATAAGGTTTAAAAGAGGTCAGAAACATATAAGCAACACCATATACACTGACCTGAATCCCATCTTCAAGACAATCCCCCCAGCCTGGTTGCGGATGAGAAAACCATCCTTATTCAGATCAAGTAATTCTGTCTTCAACAGGTCAGCTTTACGTAGAGAGGCTATATAGTAACACCATGCTGTCACGGCCGCAATCACCAGAATCACACCAATAACTCCAGCCCCCACAAGAGGCCGACTGTCCTTGTTCATCTTCTTAATGGGCACGCCATCAATTATGGTTCCACCTGCGCCTCCCGGTACTACTTGGTACATTCTGTGGTTTATTTTTGATTTCACGGTCAAGAAGTTGTATAGGTGACCGTTCTATTTGATAAAACTGATGAGGGGCTAAAATGTTGAATGTACAGAAGAAAACGTGGTAGACTTGATGAGAAACTAAAGGAGAATTTAGCAAAACAGCCAGAGTAGATTTGTTGCTAAACGTACAATATGGAGTCCTGCATCCATTTTTCCTTCTCTCAGTGTAGACTTTTCCTCCTTTTCATCGTCCTTTATGTGCCTGGAGAGAAAAGAGTGGCAAAAAGTGTCAATGTAAAGTTTGAATAAAAAATCCAAATAGAAATCTACTTGTCTTGCAAAAGTCACAATACGAATTTCAGCATTAACCTCAAGTACACAAAAACAGCCTTTTTAGCTTTTGCTCTGCGTTGGTCTGCTGGAAAGTAAAGGCATTAACAAACCCACTCTATGAATGCTGCCAAGGTTGCTAATGGTGGCAGTGTGTGAATTGCCTGCTTCAGGAGAACACAAGGGCCCGTGGGTTTGCAATGTACAACAGCACCTGCAAGACTTTGAGACTGGCACAGAACCACCAGACAGACATGGTTTGAAATGAAAATCACATTTGGCTATGTTTGCTATAGAAGAAAGGCCTAACAAGGCTGAGCTACATGTAGGAGAACTCTAGTTTTTTGCTTTTGAGAGAAATGCGTCAAACCAATTTGGTTATGCTAAAAAAGTTAATTTCCGCAAGAAACAAGAGACGTGATTTCACTAAGAACAAACACTTCCTTAACAACGAAGTTCCTTCCTAAATCAAAGAAAATCTAAAGTAGGTTTAGTTATTTTATAAAATAGACCCTCTGTCCGAAATCGCATACTGTCAAAGTATGTAGCCTACGGTATTTGATGAAGGACACACTTCTCGGCTGGTAAAACAGTTCTTTCAAAAACAGGATCTGGAATGGTTACATTAGGGTGGCAATTATATGTATTCCATCGAACGGGGAGGGGGGGAGGTTTGCTGCATGTGTCTTCAGTTCCAGCACATTTCGTTAGGGTTAGCGCCATGACAATACAATTCCACCCATTTGGTTTACCGCCATTCTTTTAAACCCAGCTTTTTGAATGTGACGTCACCTCCTCTCCCGAGGGATTATAAAGAAAGGGAATGGAATCGGGCCAATTTTTAGAGGGTTTAAAGGTGAAGTGTGTAATTTCTGCACTAGTAGTGGCAGCAAACAGAATTACAAAAATAAAGTATGTTTTCAAACAACCTCTGCCAACACCCCTTACATTTTAGCCTTCCATCCACAAGGAGACTGCGTTTTGGCAGCAAAAACTGAGCTTTTTGAAAACGCTCTCCCAACGGAGATATCTGAAAACTATGACATATTTGTTGTCATGTGACGCAGTCATGTGATCCATTCAACCCAAAACAATCAAGATGGTGGCCCACATTGTAGAGGTGTTACTGTGCCTGTTATTCACTTTAAGAGCATTGGTTTTTGGGGGGTTTTTTTATCCCCTTCTCTCCCCAATTTGGAATGCCCAATTCCCACTACTTAGTAGGTCTTCATGGTGGCGCGGTTACTCACCTCAATTCGGGTGGCGGAGGACAAGTCTCAGTTGCCTCCGCTTCTGAGACAGTCAATCCCCACATCTTATCACGTGGCTCGTTGTGCATGACACAGCGGAGACTCACAGCATGTGGAGCCTCATGCTACTCTCCGCAATCCACGCACAACTTACCACGTGCCCCGTTGAGAGCGAGAACCACTAATCGCGACCATGAGGAGGTTACCCCATGTGACTCTACCCTCCCTAGCAACTGGGCCAATTTGGTTGCTTATGAGACCTGGCTGGAATCACTCAGCACGCCCTGGATTCGAACTCGCGACTCCAGGGGTGGTAGTCAGCGTCAATGCTTGCTGAGCTACCCAGGCCCCACTTTGAGAGCATTGTTAAAGATAAATGTTACTTTGTACAACCTTCACAATGCATTCCTTCATAGGCGAAGCCAAGTTTACTCAAAACTGGTGTCCGGTGACAGAACACGTGTACAATTGCATTTCAGACCGCACATGGATAGGCGATTTTTCACATGTGCTGTAAGGGGATTTAAGCGTTTTCATACGTTTCAATGTTGATGAGCAACTTTTGGAAAATGCTTGAAAACAGCAGTGTGGATGGAGAGGGTTTCGAAAACAAAAACGCTGTTTTCAAATGTATCCGGATTAATGTGGACGTAGCCTTAGGCTCATCACGCCCTTTCACACTCTCTGATTCCCTATGAACAAATAGGCCATACTAAATAAAAGGTGACACCGGAAAAGCAGAACAGAAAGTGTGGCAGAGGAATCGGGTCGTCCGACAACATCGCCAGATTGAACGGCAGCTGGGTTTGAGGGGGATCCAGCACATGAGGTAGGCACATGAAGCCAGCACATGAAGACTTTTGGCAAGTCTTCGAATTTTGGCTTTAACATCTGTAGGCTAAACTACATTTCTTTTACTCACTACATGTCTGCCATGGTTGTTCATATTCCCCCGGCTGAACAGCTAGTTCAAGTAGCCACGCCCCAGACTCACGCTATAGGTTGAGCTAGAAAGAGATGGGTAGAGCTGAGCAAGCCGCTCAAAATATATACATCAATGTTTTGATAGTGCCTGGGAGGCTCAGTGTTTATACATTTGGGGGAGGTAAACCCACAAATGGCTTACTTATATTTGTCATTGAACAATAAACTGGAATAGTACGTACATATTTTGACATGAAAGAAGTTACATATTTCACCTTTAAAGGCAGAAATATGAAGCTTATAATTTTATAAAAGCACTTGAATTCTTCTGTTAAAACTCATGTATTATTTGAGCTGTAATGTTGTTTAAATTGTCGTTTTTACAGTTTTTAAGGGTTTGAGTTTGTTGACATTACATCGTCATGACAACGAATTTGTAAAATTGGCTATAACTTCACACAGAAAAGGTTAGTATGCGATTTTATCACACTAAAATCATGTTAACATATTGTTTACGTCTTGTGGCTATACTTTTGAAACAGTGAGTATTTTAACATTTATGGATTGGCCCCATTCACTTCCATTGTAAGTGGCTCACTGTAACCCAGGTTTTTGGGGGTTTTTTAAAGAAAAGGAGGGATGAGTCAAAATTAGTTTTTGTGGTATTTAATTTTATGCCACAAATGCTGTCGATTGAGCTTAACTTGTAATGAACCCGGAATATCCTTTTAATGCTTTAATCATGCACAGAAAATTACAGAAAAAGAAATTACGTATACTTGACAGGAAAGGGGACATTTAACAAGGGTAATTTGCTAGGCAAATAAGTGAAATACCGTTCAATTGTACACTGAAATAAGACTTAAGCTCCCACAACACTTAGCCTATCTTGACAAGGCATTATATTCAAAGAGATAAAGCACATTTGTTACCTCACAGCACTTTAAGTAAACACAATTCTGCTGATTCAGAACATGTGACTTCAAGAAACAGTTTCTTCAAACTCTTTGCACCATTATTTTTATTATTATTATTATTATTATTACCAGATAGAGACTCAAAGAGCTCGAGAGAAGTACACACATGCACATTAAAAATAGTTCAGAGTATCAGACTGTATGATGAGTAAACTTTAACTAAAATAGCCACAGCACTGGGAAACACACTATGAATATTATTTGACATCCAAGAGAGGCGTGCATGTTCATTTTAGCTCAGATGGGTCAAAGGGTAACAAGTCTTGAGACATGCAATAGTTTCGAGAAATAGTTACAAGAAGGCTAATATCGCAATTGGTCTAAAAGTTTGATGGGGAAAAGAAAATATCCTTGGAAAAACAGTTTTGTATGTTTGTCACATGACGAGACATATGCAGCAACAAGAGAGCGAAGAGCCAAAGATCTACCAGCCAAGGGTCAAGACGGCTGTAAAAACACTCAGGGTGTAACTGAGGCTGACTGGGCACGAATCCGCAATGTATATTCCTAAACGTTTTTGCATGAGATAACATACTTACCAGCTCGAGTAGTCTTGTTTTCGTGTGCTGTTGACATGTTCCCTCGAACAGTTCACTTCATTCGCTGAACTCGGTGTCTTGTTATTGGTGCAGTTTGTGCGGTGCTCACACACTCCACTCTGCACTGCTCTGTTGCAACTCTGGGAAATTGAGTCAAAGAGTATTTAGCAGAGACGGGCCATTTCTATTAAACTGAATGGGAGAAATTGGAACGCTCAACGGTCAACGGATGTAGAAAGGAAGTCCCGCCTTACAGGTAAAAAGAGCCAATCACCTTTTAGATAAAGACACCGCCTGTCAATCGTCTCGGAAACGCGCATGCGTATTAGCTTTACAAGCCGGGAAAATAGCGGGTTTTTTTAGCGTAATCTCAGGTAAAGAAGCACAATTTATGATACCAGCGTTGTCATTTTACTGCTGATTCGAAATATGATCTTTGATCGTAATCTTGACCAACCGTTTTTAAGATTTCGGTGTTCCCCCATTCAAGTAGATAGGAGCTGCACTGGCATGACTGGAAATAGCCTCCCGGGAGCTTTCCAAAGATGGCCGCCAGTGGACTGACTTGATTGAGTTTTCTGCTCTTCGAAAGCGGAAGCGTGAGTATTGCTGTTTGGCGATGTTATCTATCAGCAGTTTAAAATTCAAAGATATCGTTTTTTGTTTGTTTTAAAAAAAAAATTAATGCCAAGAGCAACACTAAAAAATGTTTGTTTTCTTAAACTCAAATTTGCCATGGTAACCATACAGTAGTTCCCACCAAAACACTCATTACTTCAAATACTACAATATCCTAATAAATCAATATAGGAATATTTTAACGTTTTATATATAATTATTTGTATTATTTATATTTTGTAACAGTGCTAGCTCATGAATAGTAACTGTAGTGACTATAGTATTGGAGTAAACTGTGTATACCATGGTACATTTTTGTGAGGCATGTTAGTTTGTTAATCCATAATCATTTATTGAATAATAAGAAATAATTCATTTAGCCAAAACCATGACGTTGTTAATGTGTACAATGAGTATTAAACATTAGAACCTTTTCAGCCAAAACACTACTAATTTTAATTTAATAGGAGTGGTTTGTACCATGTTTCTGTGGTAACTATCATTATTTGTTGGAAACTATGGTTTCCATGGTACACTTTTGTAAGGGACAATAATGAGACTTATTGGGCACATCCCTTAAACACCGTTTTATTTGTTTTCATTTTATGCTCGTTTTAAAGCCAAAAAAAATACATTCTACGGTCATTAAAATGAAAGGCAGGATTTCACGCCACACAACATACCTTAATACATTTTAAATAACATTAGACAACTGCCTAAAAATAAATAAATAAAACAATTGCCTAAACACTGGTTTTTAATAGTGCATTGCTTCTGACACAAACTCAGGGTGGATGATGTAGTGTCCAACTTTATAGGGCTTCACCACATGGAAACAGCTGTGTCCTTCACTGCAAATGAAAACATCTGGATTTAAAAAGGGATAATCCCAGCCATTCAGATCCATTAACAGAGTTCATGCTTAGACCTTGAGCTGAAATGCCACATTTGCAGCTAAGCAACATGACATGATTACATTGAAGGCACTAGTCTGAATCAAAACATCATGGGACACTTAAGCCCTATAATAAACTCAGCAAAAAAAAAAAAAAAAAAAAAAAAAAAAACCCCATCCTCACTTTCAACTGCTTTTATTTTCAGCAAACTTAACATGTGTAAATATTTATATGAACATAAGTAACAGTCAGTATCTGGTGTGGCCACCAGCTGCATTAATTACTGCAGTGCATCTCCTCCTCATGGACTGCACTAGATTTGCCAGTTTTTGCTGCGAGATGTTACCCCACTTTTCCACCAAGGCACTTACAAGTTCCTATCTTGCAGGAAATAATGCACAGAACGAGCAGTATGGCTGGTGGCATTGTCATGCTGGAGGGTCATTTCAGGATGAGCCTGCAGGAAGGGTACCACATGAGGGAGGAGGATGTCTTCCCTGTAACGCACAGCATTGAGACTGCTTACAATGACAACAAGCGCAGTCCGATGATGCTGTGACACACCGCCCCAGACCATGACGGACCAGTCCAACAGTCCAGCCTATTGCGGACAGTCTGAGCACTGATGGAGGGATTGTGCATTCCTGGTGTAACTCGGGCAGTTGTTGTTACCATCCTGTACCCGTCTCACAGGTGTGATATTCGATGTACCGATCCTGTGCAGGTGTTGTTACACGTGGTCTGCCACTGTGAGGACGATCAGCTGTCCTTCCAGTCTCCCTGTAGCACTGTCTTAAGTGTCTCACAGTATGGACTTTGCAATTTATTGCTCTGGCCACATCTGCAGTACTCATGCCTCCATGCAGCATGCCTAAGGCACGTTCACGTAGAGGAGCAGGGACCCTGGGCATCTTTCTTTTGGTGTTTTTCAGAGTCAGTAGAAAGGTCTCTTTAGTGTCCTAAGTTTTTATAACTGTGACCTTAATTGCCTACCATCTGTAAGCTGTTAGTGTCTTAACGACCGTTCCACAGGTGCATGTTCATTAATTGTTTATGGTTCATTGAACAAACATGGAAAATATTGTTTAAACCCTTTACAATAAAGATCTGTAAAGTTATTTGGATTTTTACAAAATTATCTTTAAAATACAGTGTCCTGAAAAAGGGACATTTCTTTTTTTGCTGAGTTTATGTCTGTGCAGCCTGAAAGAACAATCAATCTTTTCTGCTTGGTTCAAATGAGATTTTGGAGGGATAAATACCTGCAATCAGAAGTTGATTTTGACAGTGATCTTCTGTGATGATAAAAGATGGCATGATGTTCATCTGTTGATTCCATGCAGATCTAATATGATCTTGGCCTGAGTACTTCCTGAGTACAAAGAAATTATGATGGGATGAAAAAATATGCCAGATATGTACCTCAAGCGATTTGAAGGCAAATGCATATTATTATCTGTTCATAAATCTACAGTCCAATCAGAGAAGAATATGGTAGGTTCTCTTTGGTATCAGAATGTATTGGACTTCATAAGTCACTTTAAAGCAATAGTTTGCCCAAAAATGAAAATTCTCTCATCATTTACTCATCCTCATGCCATCCCAGATGTGTATGACATTCTTTCTTAGGCAGAACACAAATGAGGATTTTTTGAAAAATATCTCAGCTTTGTAGGGCCTTTCAATGCAAGTGAACGGTGGCCAGAACTTTGAAGGTCCAAAAAGCACATAAAGGCAGCATAAAAGTCATTCATAAAACTCCAGTGCAGTGGTTCCCAACCCTGGGCTTGGAGGCCCCCAATACTACACATTTTGGATATCTCCCTAATCAAACACACCTGATTCAACTCCTCCGCTCGTTAGTGGATACTCCAAGACCTGAATTGGGTGTGTCAGAAAAGGGAGATATGCAAAATGTGCAGTGTTGGGGGGCCTCCAGGAACAGGTTTGGGAACCACTGCTCCAGTGGTTAATCCATGTCTTCTGAAGGGATATGATAGATGTGGGTGTGAAACAGATCAATATTTAAGTCCTTTTTTACTATAAAGCTCCACTTTCACTTCTACATTCTTTTGTTTTTGGCAATTCACATTCTTCATACATATCACCACTTACTGGGCAGGGAGAAGAACTTATAGTAAAACAGTTCTTAAATATTGATCTGTTTCTCACCCACACCTATCATATCACTACCGAATATGGATTTAACCACTGGAGTCTGGCGGCGGCGGTTTGTGTACCATCATTGAAAACAGTTGTTTCGAATTGTAGAATGCACCCTGTCGTCTGCCAGACGCGTCCAGTGTGCGACCTCCCCCCCTCACGAGTCAAACTCATATCAGAGTAGAATTTTGGGGAAATTCACTACAATATGTAGCTCATCTGAGAGAGCATGGCACTAGCAATGCCAGTGTCATGGTTTTGATTCCCAGGGAACAGGCATACTGATTAAATGTGTACTTTAATTGCATTTGAGTTGCTTTGGATAAAAGTGGCTGCCAAATGAATACAAGTAAATGAAGTCTCTGTATAATGTCAGTATAATTCGACTTTGTGAGCTTTTCTAATAAATAAAAAAAAAAAAAAAAAAAAAAAAGAGACAAAACAATAGATAAAATGTTCATGCATCTCAAATACAAAGGCAAATGTATTACCCTTGTGTGTTCGTGGCTGTTGCAGGAAGAAAGTCAGCTCGCTGTGGTTTGAGAAGCCAGCCAGCAGGTGGCAGTGTACAAACTGCAGAAGAGGCCTCAGGTGGTTTGGAGTCTCTCTGAGATGAGCTCTGCACTGGATGTACATGTGCCGTCTGTTCATCTTGATTTCAATAGAGAACAAAGAGAAAGCAAACAGTGAAGCAGCACGTGTGTATATACAGTTGTGCTCAAAGTTTGCATACCCTTGGAGAATTGGTAATATATGTACCATTTTTAAAGAAAAGCAGGCAAAACATTTATTTCTTGTGGGATTCATATTCAGCTGTAGGTTATAACAGAATGGCACAATCATAAAACAAAACATGGCAACAATGAAAAAAATGAAATGACCACTGTTCAAAAGTCTGCATACCCTTAGTTCTTAATACTGTGTATTGCCCCCTTTAGCATCAATGACAGTGTGCAGTCTTTCGTAATAGTTGTCTATGAGGCCCCAAATTCTTGCAGGTGGTATAGCTGCCCATTCGTCTTGGCAAAATGCCTCCAGGTCATGCAAAGTCTTTGGTCGTCATGCATGAACCGCACGTTTGAGATCTCCCCAGAGAGGCTCGATGATATTAAGGTCAGGAGACTGTGATGGCCACTCCAGAACCTTCACCTTTTTCAGCTGTAACCACTGGAGGGTCAACTTGGCCTTGTGCTTAGGGTCATTGTCGTGCTGGAAAATCCAAGAGCGTCCCATGCGCAGCTTTCGTGCAGAAGAATGCAAATTGTCTGCCAGTATTTTCTGATAACATGCTGCATTCATCTTGCCATCAATTTTCACAAGATTCCCCTTGCCTTTAGAGCTCACACACCCCCGAAACATCAGTGAGCCACCACCATGCTTCACAGTGGGGATGGTATTCTTTTCACTATAGGCCTTGTTGACCCATCTCCAAACATAGCGCTTATGGTTGTGACCATAAAGCTCTATTTTGGTCTCGTCACTCCAAATTACAGTGTGCCAGAAGCTGTGAGGTGTGTCAAGGTGTTGCTGGGCATATTGTAACCAGGCTTTTTTGTGGCATTGGCGCAGTAAAGGCTTCTTTCTGGCAACTCAACCATGCAGCTCTTTTTTGTTCAAGTATTGTCATATTGTTCTCCTTGAAACAACCACACCGTCTTTTTCCAGAGTAGCCTGTATTTCTCCTGAGGTTACCTGTGGGTTTTTCTTTGTATGCTGAACAATTCTTCTGGCAGTTGTGGCTGAAATATTTCTTGGTCTACCTGACCTTGGCTTGGTATCAAGAGATCCCCGAATTTTCCACCTCTTAATAAGTGATTGAACAGTACTGACTGGCATTTTCAAGGCTTTGGATATCTTTTTATATCCTTTTCCATCTTTATAAATTTCCATTACCTTGTTACGCAGGTCTTTTGACAGTTCTTTTCTGCTCCCCATGGCTCAGTATCTAGCCTGCTCAGTGCATCCACGTGAGAGCTAACAAACTCATTGACTATTTATACACAGGCACTAATTGCAATTTAAAAAGCTACAGGTGTGGGAAATTAACCTTTAATTGCCATTTAAACCTGTGTGTGTCACCTTGTGTGTCTGTAACAAGGCCAAACATTCAAGGGTATGTAAACTTTTGATCAGGGACATTTGGGTGATTTCTGTTATCATTATGATTTAAAAAGGAGCCAAAAAACTATGTGATAATAAATGGCTTCATATGATCACTATCCTTAAATAAAGGATTTTTTTTTTTTTGCGTGATCAGTCATATTTTCTAAATCAATGCCAAAATTTCATAATTTCTGCCAGGGTATGCAAACTTTTGAGCACAACTATGTATATTTCTGTATATAAACAGTCTGTTCCATTATGTTCCATTCAATTATGTTTTATCTCCAAAATTATAGGTTTTCAGGTTGCCCGCAGTGGCCACAAAAAAATATTTGGAAACTAAAGCCACACTTAAAAATAGATGGATTTCATTGAATTAGATTAAAAAAAAACATCAGTGACATCTGCAAACAAATTATTCTAGACCTTTCCTCTGAACTACACTTTTTTTTAGAAATTTTTGCAATCATTTGATGTATGAAGTCAGTTCCCCACATGTTCACACATGTGTCCGATTAAGAGTAACCACAGGTGTAGTATTAGCTCGTCATATTAACTGAACATGTTTAACTAACATTTGACAACCAGAAAGTGTCAAAATGCTATCTGTTGCTTAATCATTTGAAAACATTCATGAAATGTTTTGCTTGAAAGCTGTGCTCATGCTACAATATCTTTCTTTAAAGTAAATTAAATGATATTTTGTAAGGTTATCTGATGCTGAATAACATTTTAAGTGCGGCTTTTTGAGCTCACAGTATGTTCAACTCCCTGTAATACTGAATAGATTGAATTTGCACTGATTTGATCATAACAGAAATAACTTTTTGAATCAACGGCAGCAGTAGTGGTGCAGATTTCATTTGTACCTGGATACTGAACTGAAATGTGTCTAACTGGAGGTAAAAAAGAGGAAGGAGGAGCCATCGTCTGAAAGTGCTTCCGTGATCCGTATCCTGTCTGCAACGTTCTTGGCATCAGGAAGTCCTGATTGGCAAAGAGATGCAAAAAAGAAGAAACAAACCCTAAGTGGCATTTAATAGCCTATAACACTGACAGTGCAATGTCAATAAACATTGTGATATAGATTGTGAGTTAATCCCAGTGCCTGATGCCCTGATCCCTGTTTAGTTGTTAGGAAACAGTGTATCTGGATCCTTTTGAACAAGACCCCCCACATGTAGGTTGTTTTGCAGAATCAAGTGGCTACAGTGCTCTTTGGGCTGATGAATTATTAAAGATTTGTCAAGCCAGTTAAATTTCAGTTAATTGAAAAATGGTGGTTGTTGTTTACAGTATATATTATTATTTTAATATTGCCTTTTACCCCTAAATATTTAGCTTATAAACAGCTATAACCATGTTTCAATCACGCATTAGCAAAAATTATATTAATTAGTAAGAGTGTGTTTATGCTAAACAAACACTTCACAAAATGCATAACAAGTAAATAATGAATGGAACCATTTCGGCTTTCAGTTTACAAGATTATTAAGAATTCCTTATGTATTATGTTACACTAATTTACGAAAAAAACAAAACTTAATTCACAATTTTCTTATGGTTCAAGGTTTACAGCTGCAGAATAAGGTGTAAATTCAAATAACACATACACTCAAAAAAATATTTTAACCTATTTTTCAGATTTACACATTTCAATTTCATAACAAATTTCCATAAAATGGTATTTCAGTTTATTTTGTTAAAGATTCCTTAACTCAAATTAATAGAAATTTGTTATGAAATTAAAATGCATAAATCTTAAAAAACAGGCTAAAATATTTATTGAGAGTATGAAAAAACCTTCAAAACATAAATTAAAAGACTCATTTCAGTAACACTTTACAATAAGGTTCTATTTGTTAACAGAATGCATTGGGAATCATGAACTAACAATGAACAATGATATTTAACAGAATGTATTCATCTTGGCTATTGTTAATTTATAAATATACTATTGTACATTTTTTGTTCATGTTAGTTCATAATGCATTAATAAATGTTAACATATACAACTTTTAATATTAAAAATTTGTTAGTATGGGGGGGCCTGGGTATCTCAGCGAGTATTGATGCTGACTACCACCCCAGGAGTCGTGAGTTTGAATCCAGGGCGTGCTGAGTGCTGAGCTAGGAAGGGTAGAGTCACATGGGGTAACCTCCTCGTGGTCGCGATTAGTGGTTCTCGCTCTCAATGGGGCACTTGGTAAGTTGTGTGTGGATCGCGGAGAGTAGCATGAGCCTCCACATGCTGTGAGTCTCTGCGGTGTCATGCACAACGAGCCACGTGATAAGATGCGCGAATTGACTGTCTCAGAAGCAGAGGCAACTGAGACTTGTCCCGCCATCCGGATTGAGGTGAGGAACCGCGCCACCACGAGGACCTACTAAGTAGTGGGAATTGGGCATTCCAAATTGGGAATAAAATAAAACAAATTTATTAGCTTTGTTGAAATTAACATTTACCAAGATTACTTTTACAGCACATATTATTGTTCTCATTAGTTCATGTAAACTAACATAGTTGACTAATGTCAGCAAATACAACCTTATTGTAAAGTGTTGCCAAAATGTATTAGAATGGAAACTTTGGAAAGTTGAGTTTTTGAGATATACAATAAATACACACACAACTACACACATCAATGTGATAAACAAATATGAATGATGGGTTTTAAACCCCTCTTGCAAAATGAAACCCATGTAAATGTCCGAACTGCTCCATGATTTATGGTGGTCCAGTGAAGATAGCAATTGACAATGCATTATAAAATTTCAGGTTAAGTCCTGGGTCTTACCGGCCGTGGATGAGGATTGTTTCTGCGATATGCAGAGGACGGTCTGGGCCGGGTGGGTTTGACCCGAGCTGGGTAACTGAACTCTTCTGAGTAAGTGCTGCTGAAGTGTAGCCGAGGACCCATTACCCCTGCTTTCACCAAGAGTCTGTCTACAGCTCACAGAATGTACATGTAACCCTACAGTAGCACACTCTCTCCCTCTCTCTACATTATACTCACTACCTCTCTATAGTTTGCCGTTTCAGTGCTTCTGGGTCTGTCCTGGTCCTGTTCTCAATACTTTTATCTATCTAAATTCAGCTCAATTAAAATATCTCATCTATGTATCACTCTGTCCTTTCCTTCCTGCATCCTGGCTGTCAATTACATGATTTGAGACCAAACAAAAGGCCAAAGCAGGTGCCCACACCACTTAAAAGCTAAAATTACATTTGAAATCTAACTACACATTCTAATCAATCACATGTGATGTGATTCTGGCATTAGCACCAAGTTTCATACTACACGCTCCAATGGGATAATATTCTTAGACATCAGTCCTTCATCAGGTCACAGGTTTCATTCCCCTCAACCAGAGTGCCAGTAGCCGCCAATCAATAATTCAGCCCTTAGATCCATTATGACTTCTGTGGTCTCAGTGGGAGACTGACTGAGAGTTAAACTGGTAGGGTTAGATCGGTTTCAAGTGAGACAGTCTGGATAAACAATATAGAAAAACAAAATAAAGAGAAGGAAGGAAAAAATAGGGCTGGAATATGGTGGATTGTCTTCATTTATTATTTCTTTAAGTTGAGAAAACCCTGTTTCTCAGTGAATGAATGGTGCTACAGCAACCTATTTTAGAATGTGTTTCATTCATCAAAAGTTAATTTAAAGGTAAAGTGTGTAATTTCCAGACTGATCACATTGTGAATTCGGCAAAAGTAGATTGAAAGTTTTGCTGGTGAAATCAATCTGTGCTTACCGAAATTCAAATCACTGCCCCCAGTGGCCAAAGCTGGAAGTGTTATTGAACATATGGGCACGTGCTAGCTCCAGTTTCCAAGTGAAATGTCCACAGGGTGGTGCAAAAAGCGAGTTGTATTATTAGTAGAGCTGTCAGAATTAATGCGTTAATGCATGCGATTTATTCAAAAATGTATTCGCTAATAACGCATTTACCGTTAATACAGCATACACAAGCATAAACACTTGTTGGAAGGGCGAACCTTTTGCAATGCGTCCACCAAAAGTAATTACACTGATGCATACTTCACAACACACACACAACAGCGCTTCCATGTCAGTGATAAAATTATGGAGAAAGGACCTCTCAATGCCATTTGATATACAATACAAGCCCAGATGGGAATTGTGATAGAAACTAAGTATTTTTCAGCCTATGTAAGGAACATTTTAACTATAAAAATTGTCTGATGGGGGATGGTGCTTGTCAGTAATTTGGCAGTATATGGTTGATTTTAGTGTACATTAACTTTCGGAAGCAACATGGCAATGTCTTGTATGATCATTGTCATTTCTGCGCCACTAGTGACACCAAACAGAATTGCAAAAATAATGACATTCAAACAGGTTTCCCAAACACCCCCTCATTTTCCATTGGTCGTACAAACAGACAGTCATGCCCCAAATTCATTGGTTTAGCTCAGTGATTCCCAACTGGGGTACGTAAGCAGGTTCCAGGGGGTACAAAAAATAACTGAATTTTGTCAGTGCTGAACCCAACAAAATAATAGGGATTAGAGATTTTAGAGACATTTCGATTTTCCAATTAATTGTGATTTTCATTTGAACAATCAAGATATCGATCTTTTACTCTTTGCAAAATTAGGCATTGAGATCTTTTCACTGTGCTGAGAGTAAAAGTTCCAAGTAGGTTAATGTGTGTTCAAAGATGAGATTAATACAATCTATTTGTCAATGTCTCTTTTAACACCTTTTCTGTTCTTTACAGTCAGTTGTTGATCAAAGACAACAAAAAAGAATCATTAATTCTAATCACACATAGCACGGATGTGCAAAGAAACCCTGCTCATAATATGTTAAAATACGCTCAGTGGCTGAACAGCTGGTAGTTTTAAAGAGACAGTAGCATATTAGCTCATGTTTTACATATCTAAGTAAATATTTGTAAATGGTATAAATTATGCATGTAAATAACTGTGAGAAAAGTTGACCTTCTCAGTTGATCTTTTAGTAAATATATTTAAGCAAGCTGACATCTCACAGCTAGTACTCAGTTCCTATTTTCATAGTGTGTGTGTGTGTCAGTGTAAGGGGGTTCGGTGGAAAGGAGGAGGCGAGAACCGGCTTGAGAACTTAATGAACAACTTAAACAAAAACACACAACCATAAACACACACAGTACAGCTGCCTGTAATTCTCTCTCCTCTAACTGTCGTCCCCGGCCGTCTTTATCCCTCGCGCGCCCCATCAGGCTGATTGGGGATCGGGCGTGCGTCATTCCAGCCCGGCCCCGCCCTCTTCGGCTCTACACTCCTCCCGGCGTTGCCTCAGGCCAGGGAGCCCCTGGCATGACGTACATCCCCCCCTTACTCTCCGGGGGGCATGCCTTGCGCCCCGACTGCCGGCGGGTCATCCCCGCCTTCCTCAACCTGGGAGGAGACAGGAGGGGAAAAACAACAACAAAAACAAAATAGGCGAGGGAAAGGCCAACACGGAGCGACAGAGAAAGGGAGAGGAGAGAGAGAAAAAGAAACTCACCGGTTCTCTGATGCGCCGTCAAGTGGTCCTCGATCACTCCTCCACCCTCTCAGGTGGACGGCAGCTGCTCCTCCCCGGGCGGAGCGGAGTCAGACCTCCGACCCCCAGCAGACAGAATGCCCCTCCGCGTTCCCGGCGTCCCGTGGGGACACTCCTCCGCCCCTGGCAGCGGCCCTACCACTCCAGGCGGTAGGGGAGTCGCTTCCCTCCTCCCCCCGCGGACGGCGATCTTCTCTCGACCCCTCCACGTTTCCGGGGGACGGCAGGGCACTCCTCCGCCCCCGGCAGCGGCTCCCTCGCTCCAGGCGGTCAGGGAGTCCAGTCCCCACTCGCCACGCGGACGGCGGCCGTTCCCCGCGTCCGGGTGGTCGGGCTACTCCGTCCCCGTCGGATGGCAGCGGCGCTCCCCTGGGTGGACGGCAGTCTGCAACGGGAATCCCTCCTCCCTCCCGGGTTTCGGCACCAGTGTAAGGGGGTTCGGTGGAAAGGAGTAGGCGAGAACCGGCTTGAGAACTTAAATAATAATTTAATGAACAACTTAAACAAAAACACACAACCATAAACACACACAGCACAGCTGCCTGTAATTCTCTCTCCTCTAACTGTCGTCCCCGGCCGCCTTTATCCCTCGCGCGCCCCATCAGGCTGATTGGGGACCGGGCGTGCATCATTCCAACCCGGCCCCGCCCTCCTCGGCTCTACAGTCAATAATGGAAATCGTGTGGAAAAGGTTCCTTGTTTTACTCCTCTGAGTGTCTCAGGTCAAAAGTTGAACACCGTCTAGTTGAACTCGTCTATTCTAGAATATTTTCGTTTCAATTACTTAATTAATGCAGAATCTGTATGTATGTCTTTTTCAAATAAGGTAATGACTGATCTCATTGGATAATGTAGTTAGTGTACTGCTTTTCCTGTTCTTACAAAGGTATATAATGCTGTGCTGAACAATAAAGTACAAGAAATCTCTGATGCATACTTAAGTGTCTGTGTCAATCATTTCTCCCCTCGAGGATCCGGATCGAGACAGCGACTGCAGACCTGACTTGATACTTAGGGGCCAATTCTAAAAATTCCTTACAATAACAAACATGTAATAAAACTTATGTATGCAATATGTTAAAATGCAATTTCAAGGCATCATATTTATTGATGGAATACATGGAGTTTGTGTATTTTTAAAAAGCTAATATGTGACCAAATTTGAATTTTTTCAAAATAGATATAGTTTTGTCATTTGTATATAATTGCGACTTTTTATGCATAATATTAACTTTAATGCAACTTGCATTATGCAGTGTGCATAAGAACAGCGCATCCGTCTGCTCTATTGCATCACGCCCCTCAGTATTAGGTTGGTTTTTATAGCCTATCAGCGTGCATTCGTGGGGCATATTAGGGTGGTTACGTGCCGCCTAGATGCGCGTCATGGTCTAATGACCCCCCCCCCATTTCTGCTACAATCTGGCGTAGTCAGCAGGATGTTTTCATAATTGGTCAGAGGCGTGGATCCATGAATATTATTCTTTATCTGTGTGATTGAATATAGGCTAATGGTATTGTGTTATTTTGTATTTTTATCAGAAAACAAAACAGCAGCATATGGTTCTGGATGGGAGGGAGTTAGTGGGCTGATAGCTCTTTGACCTTTCCTTCACCTGGTCTTCATGTTGTTGCCTACCTGGTGGTGAGTGTTTGTGCCTCTAGTTATGAAGGGGGGAGTTGCAAGAACTGGAATGTCTGGTAGCACATTTTAATGAGGGGTTGCGTCAAGCACAAAGTCTAGTGATGCTACCAGATCCCAGTGTAGCTCCCTTAGGGGTAAGTGAATTGGATGAGGTGGTTAATGCCTGTATGTGGGCTCCTCATCTGGGGGGTGTTGACCACACCCTTTTTGGCCACTTTGTGAGGTATGCGCAGGGGGAGACCAGGTATGGGTTGGGTGTGGAAAAGGGGGACCCAGATCAGCTATTGCCCTTCATGGGATTTCACTGGCTGACATAGCTCTGTTGGAGGGTATAAAATTTGCCTAATTCAGTTTTGTTCTCACTCGGCAGTAGAGTTTCAGTTTGGGTGGGAAGTCCATTAGACTAGGAGTCTTTTTATCATTTACCCACATTTTTTATTGGGGGTGGTTTAAGTGCCCTGCTTGGTAGACTTGTGATTCACTTGTTTCTGCGATACAGAACTGACTTTCTTGAACACAGTGACATATAGGGTCAGGATTGTTTATGGCGCGAAGCAACCAATACCTAAGCTGTACCACAGTTGGGTCTTGAGATGTTCTGGGAGGTGGGGTCAAGCTACTCCCAGTGTTGGTCATTGGTTATGGCATCAAGCTGCCAGTGTTTAACTGTATGGTATTTTCTTGGAATGCGTTGATGTGGGGTCAGGATTGGTTTTGGCGTCAATCCAATGCCTTAGCTGTGTCCTAGCTGTTCCTTGAAGTGTTATAATGTGGGTTCAGGATATCATGATTCTGTGTATTTGGTGTAGCATCAAGCAGCCATTCATTTTAAAAACTGGGTTGTAATGTTGACTTGTTGGCTTCCATGTATGAATCCCTTCAAGTTTTTCATATAGGTTGGTGCCTAGTGCTACCCAGTGCTATAACGACTTTTGTAGGCCCTGGAATTGGCTTTTGGAGTGTTGATCGTCAGGGCGACGATCCAAGAGCTAGGGGTAGATTGTAGTGAGACAGACTACTGTCTTATAGTTTTTCCCTTAGTTCTGTCATTTGTGTATAATTGCGACTTTTTATGCATAATATTAACTTTAATGTGACTTGCATTATGCAGTGTGTATAAGAACAGCGCATCTGTCTGCTCTACGCCCCTCAGTATTAGGTGGGTTTTTATAGCCTATCAACGTGCATTCGTGGGGTATATTAGGGCGGCTACGTGCCGCCTAGATGCGCGTCATGGTCTAATGGTCCTGTTTTGATTTCCTGTTTTGTTGTACATTTACAACTCTGTCTCTGGCTCTAGAAGTGCTGTTTTTGTACTCAGACAGAGATAAAGATCACACTTCTCTCTGTGTGTATATCTGAGCCAACGAGATCATCATTAAAGTTTGGAAATAGTGTTATTTTGTTCTGATTGAAATCACTTTATTTTGTTATTGTTTGTGTGAAGTTGATCTTAGCATGGTGATTTGGCATGAGCTCTCCCCTGCCCATCACACTAACATATTTTGTTTTGTGTGTTAAAACCCTTAGAGGTTTTTGTTTTGTTTCCTTGTCTTGGTTTATGATTATTTTGTTTTCTCTTCTGTGTTCTCAGGAGATGAGGGCCCAGTGTAGGGGGCTAGCCATTCCCTGCTAAATGGTGGTAGTGCCCCTGTCACATGCAGAGTGCTGTGTATTCACAATTGATTCACCTGTGTGCTTGTGTGAGTGAGAGTGTACACTTGTGGGTGAAGTGTCTTTTTATCGGGGGAATCGCTGCGCTCGACTAGCCTACCTGCTCCTGGTAAGCCTCAGCCCTCTGTGGTCAGCAAGTGTATAGGCTGTTTTATGGGTATGTGTGTGAAGCCTATTACAAACCACGAAGTTGATTGCAGTGCTCATAATTTTAATACACCTAAGTGATGGAATGAGCGTATAGTACCCATCTGACTTATGTTAAAATAAATAAAAATATTTTTCTACTTTGGTATTCACGTCTCTTGCCCTTTTGTTTTGAAACAACGAACCTGTGTGCCCTTTTCTATTTGGGATTGGGTTAGTATTTCCCTGTTAATTACAGGGTGGCGTAGTCAGCTTATCTATGGGTTTTCCATCGAATATATTAGCATCTGCAGTATTCTCCCCGCTCCGCTACACTAGGATAACAGAAAATATTCTAACATCAAAACGTTCACCTTAAAGCATTAAAACTGAAATTTGATGTGACCATATAATACATTTAGGGGAATTTGCTTATGTTATGGTAGTAGCTACAACATTTTGGGTGAGGGTAATTAATTACTAAATACCCTTATGAATCAAAGGACATCTCATAAGAGATAATTAATCATTTAACTTAGGATTTGACCCTGATCTGCAGTCACTGTCAGAACCACAAAATATTCTCCTTTGCAGAGATAATGCAGGTAAATCAAAATGCAGTCAATAACTTATTGTACACAGGACAGCTTTTAGGTTACTTAGATGGTTCCACAGGGAAAAACGTTCTATACATAATTTAGAACCAGAAATGGATCTCAAGGGAGGTTTCTGTCCAGTTATATGTGTATTATGAGTAAATAATTACTCAAAAGGAAATAAACTATTTAAATTAGTGTAAAAAATAGTCCCAAGAAACATGGCAGAGACAGGTTTCTAGCAGGTGCACAGCTGGTACCATGAAGCTTATTTTCCTTTTAGGTGTTTGGTGCTTGCATAATGCCACTAAATATATGTGACCCACAGGGTTGGGAGGGTTACTTGTGAAATGTATTCCACTACAGATTACAGATTACATGCTGTAAAGTGACATTTGTAACGTATTCCGTTAGATTACTCAAGGTCAGTAACATATTCTAAATACTTTGGATTACTTCTTCAGCACTGGTAGATTTTTTTCACTTGTTTTGACTATAAAAACTCTGCCAGTACAGTAAGACAAAATACACATGCTAAAAATACATTCTCTGAAAAACCTAAATATCTTATGCAGTGTTGTTTCTAAAACAAGATAAATCTAACTGATCTTGTTTTAAGGATTTTTAGATATTTTTACAGGAAAACAATAAAAAAAATATCAAGAATATGATTTTTGCCCTAATATCAAAGATCTTACTAGAAAAAAAGAAATTATGATCCAACGTGAATTTTCTTGATAAAAAAATATGGTCGAGCCTGGTAACATGTGCATGTAAAATGGCTTGAAATAGCATTTTAGCTTAGCGTAAAGCTGACAAATTACACAAGGTTTATTTCTATTTCTTCTGCTCCAAACTTACTTCAAACTTACTTCTTTGTCTGCTCGTATGAATGTAACACATCATAAGAAAGTGTTTCACTGCTGTTCAAATGCACTTAGGATCGCATCATTTATGTGTATAAATGTTTTCCATCTGACTAAATATTAAATAAAAAAAGACAATAAAATGCAAAGTAATCTCTTCAGTAATCAAAATACTTTTTGAATGTAACTGTATTCTAAATACCAATGATTTAAATTGTAACTGTAGTGGAATACAGTTCCTTATATTTTGTATTTTAAATACATATTCCCGTTACATGTATTTCGTTACTCCCCAACCCTGTGCCACATTCAGCTGCCTTTGTGTGTAAACCACAGATCTGCTCACTCTTACTTGGCATCAAGTTTCTTTTTAAGTGGCTCATGACTTATTTATGAGTTCCGCTCCTACTCAGGACATATCAAACTTTCATGGGTAATCATCTAATTTAGTCTCTGTGTTCACTGACAATGTGTAAACGAACAGTTTCACTAAAATGGGTACAAAGGTTTAAGAAAACCACAGTAGGCAATGGTAAGTTTGGGTTGATCTTGAATTTTAATTTAAAAGTAATCAAAATAGAAAAACAGGAGAAACTGCAAGGGAATGATCAAATATACAAGTAAGTAGCTTTAAATTACAAAAGCAAACATGTTTTTATTCCTCTGAAGGTCTTTCATTAAAAATAATACACTATATCTACTCAATAAAATTGTGGCAACAGATTACAAGCAATTTATTAATTAAATTCAACAACACTAAAGAATTGAGTTCATTAATCAAATTAGAATTAATCAAATTAGCTCCTTACAAATCAACCATTCAAAATGAGTAACTCCAAATAGCACACAAAACAAATAAGTAAAATTTAAATAAATATATTGGTTTCCTTGGACAAAAAAAAAACAATTGTTTTGATTTAACACAAAAATAAGTTGGTATTATTTTTAATGAGTGGATTAATTAAAATAATTTAATTAAATCTGATTTCAGGTATGAATAACAGACATAGACGTTAAAGATGAATTACGAACTCCTTTATTATTGCCAACAACAGTCACAAAAATAGCATCTATTAGTATTCTCAGAGTGAACATACACTACTCTTTATGAACAGAACTGCATATTTTTTTCCAATTACCTTTTAAGGCATATCAATTCACACAGGATGAGAAAAGTGCAAGTTTGCAAAACTAGTCTCTTTTTGTGTTTCACTCTTTCTAGGCATGAACTGTTCAAAATACACAATGCAGTTGCACTGTTGTTGTTTTAATTAAAATAGATATAAGAAACAAGGTTTCCAACTTTTCTGAACACAAAAGAAACTGTGACGTCTTTTTCTGTAACATAGAATCACAGAACAAATTATACTAATAATCTCATTTTAAAACAGTGTAGATTTGTACAACTGGACTTATTTAAAAACAATCTCATATTAAAACAGCAGTGTAGACTTGTGCGACTGGACTCTGTTTGACAGCTTTGAAGCATCCTGCTCCAAGAGAAGTTTCTGAAATACCTCAAAGGTATACTTTAGATGCCTGGGATATTGGAGGTTCAGTGCATAGGTCAAACCAAGGAGGACACAGCAAGCCCTGGGAACACCTTCAAGGCCTGTAAGAACTTTCACGCCCTCGATAACGATTCCAGTGATTCTTTGTCAAATGAAGTTCCCACATGGATTGCGTAATAGACAATTTCTAGGTAGCCAGCTATACAGCCACCCAAAAATAGGTCAAAGGCAGCAGACTTCAACCTAAATGGGAATAAAAAAAGTCAACCTGGTCTCAGAGAATCCCTATTATCTACATCAAAACACTTTTATTATAGTGCATGAGCTGTAAGGTGATAAATTTCAATGTTTGCATTATAAAACTACAGTTACAAGCTTGTTGTGTGGTAACTCAATTAATAGAGCATTGCACTTGTGATGCAAAGGACCGGGGTATGAGTCCTGAAGAGCGTGCGAGTCGACGCTTGAGCCGAAATTGATATAGAAGCACCACAAAATGATGTGGTTGCTTCAGCAATTGCTTTATCTCATCTCACGTTTGCTTTTTATGACACTATCATTTTGGTTTAGGTTTAAGGTTTAGTGTAGGGAGGTAGGTTTTGTTGATTTAAAACTCAATAGAGCATTAACTTTAAAAACCTCATCTGTTTGGGAGACAATTTTAGTTGCTTTTAGGTCCTTTTCGGTCAACCCATCTTTTCCAACCACTTGTCATACAGGGACCACTTTTCACAATCCAATCTATTCCCAATAATCAGTTAAGTAAAGTCAGGCCCTACATTGTTTTGTATTGAATAACCCATCTCATTTGGAAATAAGTAACATGCATTACAGAAATAAAATGGGTTGTGAATGCCATTTTAAGCTTTGCTTCAAAACCAGCCAATTACATGAATCATTCACCTGTACATCTTCATTGGTTAACTCGTTTGATCAAAGAAGGTGATTTCAGGATCCCTATAAAATTCAGACAAAACACAGGCTTAGTGTGTTTATATCTCTGTGTATGTGTACATCCTCTATTGGGCATGTCTATTTGCTATCCAAATTAGCAGATTAGCATTCACCAAACTTGAACTTTAATTCATGTGGGACACAAAGTAAAGTGTGACCACACATTGACAATGTTAGTACAGTGTTTTTTTTTTTTTTTTTTTTTTTTTTGGACATGTATTCCTTGAATTACTTTAGTGTGTCATGTAAATACCATGGTATGTGAAATATGGTAATCTTTAAGTACTTTCACTGTACCGTGGTTCAATTACATTACTTTTTTGTAAGGGTATGATATCATCAAGTCAATGGACCTTAATCAGATTAGCATCATATTTGATTTTTTAATTAGTGTTGATCACTCAACTGACCTAAACATTTTCAGTAGACAAAAAAGTTTCACAAAAGTTGAGAAAATTAATTTTGTTTTAGGATCTTTATACAGCTTTATACAGTGCATGTCATTGAAGAGACTGGAAGTCTATCCCTTACAGCCTTGTTTGCATTCACGTCAAAAATTAAATATAGTACTACTCTAACTTAGGTCTGTGGCCATTGATTTAGTCACATAAACTGAACAACAGCATGAAAGAAAAGAAAATTATGATTATTACCCAGCTGCCCTTGAAACCCTGCATGTCTTTAGGAGACACAAAAAAAGACAGTTCATATAATAAGGTAGGTTGGATGAAGAGAAAAATATAGTTTGTGTGTGTTTGTCAAGGTTACTGTGCAGGTTCAAATTGTCTAGACAGTCCAAATGTTTGCCTCACCTTGTCTGAAAGATTGTAAATTAATCTTGCCAAGGACTCTGCAACAATAACAGTGTTCCTCTTGAGTTTCCTGATATCCATCTGTGTCCTACATACTCAAGAAAAGCATTTATGGTAAATGGTGGATCTGTCTTTGACTTCAAGACCCAAGTCTACCTGCTAGTGTACTTCTTAGAGTTGAGAAAATGAACTTTTAGTAAACACATTTACATTCTTTTTTTTTTCCTTTTTTCTTTTTGATTTTTTTGTGAAAACGGACCAAAATATTAATGACTTACATTGCAATTGAGGAATTTTCCAGTTGTTTGTGATTTCTGGAAACCATTTTGATTCAGACTGATTCACTAATGACCATTTTGACCAATTTACTGAAAATAAGTTCTACTTACACAAGCTAATAAGAGCAATATTTAGGTGATATTTTTTATACTTTAGAGCAGAGCATAACCAGAAAAATGTATATTCACTACTGAAATCTCCATTGCTTTTCTATTACTTTTAAGGTTTTATTAATTTGCATGATTTTTCTAAGAAAACAGATTTTTTAAATTCCCTGATATTTCCAGGCTTTCTATGACCTTGGGAACCTTATGCACAAAACAGATCTTTGGCCAATCAAATGGTCCCACCCAAATTTCCTTTATTTATAGTAAGTACACTCATCAAGCAATTTCAAGGGGTCTTTCAAATCGTATCCTGAAATATTTGATGTAACAGAGCTGCACATCTAAAGTAATCTAAAACAAATTTATAGAGAACTTCAGTTACACTTTTTTTTAGTGGTCTAAAGTGATTTGACATTGGTAGGATTTGGTGGGTTTCTTTCACATGGTGTCCAGGATAGACCCTCCCAGCTCAGATTTGGGGTTCTGACAGTGTAAATCCTGGGATACGTTTCATTCCATAGCGCTCATGTTCCCAAGCCACTGTGGTTTCCTGCAGGTTGATCTTCTTATGGACAGCTCCATATCTCACCCAGGGGATGATCTGGAAACACAGAAAAGATTGGTATAGGCTTGTGGGAAGGATCAAATGAAAATCACAGTTCAGGTTCAAAGCAGGATACATAGTTTGACTTCTAACCCATAAATAATCCAACCTAACCTGTTCCAACTGCTGAATGAAGTCATATTGAGGGGTTCCAGGCTGAGGTGATTGTGAAACATGCAGAAAAGGCTAATCTCCGGTGCCAAGAGAGTCCACTCATAGAATGAATGCCACATTGTCACGCAAAAGACTGGATTCTGCAAAGGAGCCTTAAATAACAAATGTAATCAAGGTTCTGGGTTTTGTTTTTTTAAATGGCTATTGTGTGGTTTGAAAATACATTACTGTGATATTATCATGCAATAGTTCCGGTTACTGAATGAGACATCAAATAATTGTTTTTAGAAACTAAGATTGTTTCCATCATCAAGAAAACATGAGAAATATCTTTAAATCAGCTTAAAGAGAGTGAAGGGGGCCATTAATGAAGGTGACGTACCGGTGCAAGACCAAATGTGTCATAATGGGCCGTAATTACAATAGGGGTCTTCTCCAGTTTATTTGACTGACAGGTTTAATTACAGTATAGCTCAACACTATTACATTCTACCAAAAAGGATAGAGTTGCTGCGTGAGGCCAGCTGCCATACTCACCTCTAAAGTAACGATGGTGGTATCAGTAATTGGCTCGATGGGGGAGTTGTTGCTCACTAATTTTTGAAACACTGTTGCAGTTACTGTACAATGGAGAACTGACATAGAGTAAAATAAATAAAGTCAAAGGAATAGTTCACTAAATAATTACGATTCTGGCATGTTCCAAACCCATATGACTTCCTTTCTTCCATGAAAAAAAAAAAAAAAAGATTTTAAGCAAAATTATAGTCTCAGTCACCATTCATTTTTATTGCATCTTTTTGCCATACAATAAAAGTGAATGGTGATTAACACTAACATTCTGCCTAACTTCTCCTTTTGTGTTCCACAGAAGAAAGTAATTCAGGTTTGGAACAACATGAGGGTGAGTAAATGATGATGACATAATTTTCATTTTTGGGTGAACTTCAATTTCTGACAATAATTCTCATATACCAGTGTGATAGACTAAACACAATGGTAAATATGGGTGCTTTTGGTATTTACAGATAAAACTTGAAAGTACCCCCTCTCATCTCTCACTAACGCAGAGGCAGACTTGGTGGCTGCAGCTTGATTGAGCTCCTCATACACGCAGAGCAGCTGGTCGTCTTCTGGGACCACATACACAGGCATTAGAGTTTCCTTCTGTAAGATCTGAGATTCAGTCACCATGAAGCCCTGGGGATGGTGGGGGAAATTTTCTGACCTTTAGCTAACCAGGTTGGGGAATTGAGAGGTATCTAAGCAATCTACTTTCATAATCACAAATAACCTTTGTCCAAATACCCCCATATATAACATGCTTCGCTGTATATAAATATTTCATGAGTGACCTGCACTATATCCTCTGGTACAGCAGAAATGTTTTGGGGGAGCAGGATTAACATAGCTGCTGCATTCTGTCTTTTGGCCTCCAGGTAGCGCTCTGTGGTAAAATCAGGCAGCTTCATGATCACACAGCAACAAGTCAGACTTGTGTCTGCAGCCCTGCCACCACAATAGCTCCATGGCAACCTGAGTGTCAAAGGTCAGGATGAAAAGGTCCAGTTGTGTGACTTATGTCCCACCACACCAGTAAGGAAAAAAAAGAATAGAGCCAAACTGGCTGGTCCACCATCTTCCTTTATAAGATGAGATCAAGTGCTTGAAGGGATAGTTCAACCAAAAATGAAAATTCTGTCATAATTTACTCACCCACCCCCGTGATGTTCCAAACCCATATTACTTTTTTCTTCTTCTGTGGAACACAAAAGGTGTTACGCAGAATGTTAGCTTCAGTCACCATTCACTTCCATTGCTTTTTTTGTCCTTTCTATGAAAGTGAATGGTGACTTAGACTGAACATTTTGAATGATAACTCCTTTTGTGTCATATGGGTTTGTGTCAAGGGGTGAGTATAAATTACGACAGAATTTTCATTTTTGGGTTAACTGTCACTGAAATTTTAAGTCATAATCATAATACAAATAATGCATTTAAGACTTGTTGTAATTACATCTGTGTAGACTTGCACATTTCAATTAAAAGTATCAAGTTTAATGATAACAACATGGGATTTTTCTCCAGTGGATTACATTTTAAAACATTTTTCCCTTCCATAAGGAACCTTCCAAGCATGTTACCATATTTGTCCTGATGTAAGTTGTACTGTTGCATCCTGTAGGCTTTGAACTCATAGGAGGATGTTGCAGGCAGGGCAGACATCAAAATGTGTTTTATCGGTATGTCCTTAGAATAGCACCAGTCAACACAGTTAAAATGCAAAATTTAAAACAAATTATACATTATTAGACAATAATCAGCTATATAGAAACATAACTGAAACATTGGTTGCATGATTTAAAAGATGGAGGTTATATATTAATTGTTGAGTAGTTGAGCAGGTGTGGTGCAAATGGTTTTGTTATTATAACCCTGCAAAACAAAATACATTTTGAAAGATAAAGTTAAATATTAAATATATTAGATATTAAATATGCATATTTAACCTATTTAGTATTGTAAGATAATATATACAGTATACACTGGCAGCCAAAAGTTTGGAATAATGTACAGATTTTGCTCTATGGAAAAAATTTGGTACTTTTATTCACGAAAGAAGCATTCAGCTGATCACAATGTATAGTCAGGACATTAATAATGTGAACAATTACTATTACAGTTTGGGGGGAAAAAATCAGAATTTCTTAAACTACTTCAAAGAGTTCTTATCAAAAAATCCTCCACGTGCACCAATGACAGCTTTGCAGATCCTTGGCATTCTAGCTGTCAGTTTGTCCAGATACTCAGGTGACATTTCACCCCAGGCTTCCTGTAGCACTTGCCATAGATGTGGCTGTCTTGTCGGGCACTTCCCACGCACCTTACAGTCTAGCTGATCCCACAAAAGCTCAATGGGGTTAAGATCCATAACACTCTTTTCCAATAATCTGTTGTCCAATGTCCATGTTTCTTTTCCCACTCTAATCTTTTCTTTTTGTTTTTCTGTTTCAAAAGTGGCTTTTTCTTTGCAATTCTTCCCATAAGGCCTGCACCCCTGAGTCTTCTCTTTACTGTTGTACATGAAACTGGTGTTGAGCAGGTAGAATTCAATGAAGCTGTCAGCTGAGGACATGTGAGGCGTCTATTTCTCAAACTAGAGACTCTGATGTACTTATCCTCTTGTTTAGTTGTACATCTGGCCTTCCACATCTCTTTCTGTCCTTATTAGAGCCAGTTGTCCTTTGTCTTTGAAGACTGTAGTGTACACCTTTGTATGAAATATTTAGTTTTTTGGCAGTTTCAAGCATTGTATAGCCTTCATTCCTCAAAACAATGATTGACTGATGAGTTTCTAGAGTTTCTTTTTTGCCATTTTTGACCTAATATTGAACTTTAGACATGCCAGTCTATTGCATACTGTGGCAAGTCAAAAACAAACACAAAGACAATGTTAAGCTTCATTTAACGGACCAAATAGCTTTCAACTGTGTTTGATATATTGGCAAGTGATTTTCTAGTACCAAATTAGTAATTTAGCATGATTACTCAAGGATAAAGTGTTGGAGTGATGGCTGCTGGAAATGGGGCCTGTCTAGGTTTGATCAAAAATTACTTTTTTCAAATAGTGATGGTGCTGTTTTTTTACATCAGTAATGTCCTGACTATACTTTGTGATCAGTTGGATGCCATTTTGGTGAATTAAAGTACCAATTTCCTTCTGAAACAGTTAAATCTGTACATTATTCCAAACTTTTGGCCGCCAGTGTATATATATATATATATATATATATATATATTCCTGATTTCTTCTATTTTTGTGTATTTTTCATACTTAATTGTTTTAGAACTTCAATATATAATATATATATATTGAAGCAAAATAGTTATCCAACACCTATATCATCCATGTGAAAAACTAACTTCTCTCTTAAACTTAATAGCTGGTTTTGCCGCCTTTAGCAGCAACAACTGCAACCAAATGCTTCCATTAACTGGAGATCAGTCTTTCACAATGCTGTGGTGGAATTTTGGCCCACTCTTCTTTGCAGAACTGCTTTAGTTCAGACACATTGGAAGGTTTTCGAGCATGAACTGCCTGTTTAAGGTCCTACCACAGCATCTCAATCGGTTTCAAGTCAGGACTTTGACTAGGCCACTCTAAAACTTTAATTTAGCTTTTTTCGAGCCATTCAGAGGTGGACTTACTCATATGCTTTGGATCATTGTCTTGCTGCATAATCCAGTTGCGCTTGAGCTTCAACTCATGGACTGATGACCGGAGGTTCTCCTTTAGGATCTTCTGGTAGAGAGCAGAATTCATATTTCCCTCAATTATTGCAAGTCGCCCTGGCCCTGAAGCAGCAAAGCATCCCCACTCCATCACACAACCACCACCATGCTTGACCGTAGGTATGATGTTCTTTTTGTGGAATTCTGTGTTTGATTTACACCAGACGTAACAGGACCCCTGTCTTCCAAACAGTTCCACTTTTGTTTCTCATCAGTCCACAGAACAGTCTCCCAAAAGGTTTGAGGATCATCAAGGTGTGTTCTGGCAAAATTCAGACAAGTATTAATGTTATTCTGGGTTAGCAGTGGTTTTCACTCTTCCATAGATGGGATTTTTGGCCAGTGTCTTTCTGATAGTGGAGTCATGAACAGTGACCTTTATTGATGCTGCCTAATATATCCCACCCCTTGACAGGTGCCATTGTCATGAGATAATCGATGTTATTCACTTTACCTGTCAGTGGTTTTAATGTTGTGGCTGATCAGTGTATATACTGTATATATATATATATATATATATATACATTTGAAATATATTACAATATTTAAAAGGTTAAATATAGGCTTACATATTTAAAATACATTTCAATACTAATTGAGTGTTATCTTACAAAAATGTAAGTATTACACATTGCCAGGACAGTTCACAATAAACATAAAACAGATTTGCCTAGAAAGATACTATAAATTTTGTGTGTAGCACTAAAGTTTGGGTGACATTTAAATAATTAATTAACTCTTGCTAAATATTGAAACAATATAACAGGCAGGGGGCCACAGGTAAGCCTAGTACACCATCTGGCCCAGAAAGGATAAAGCCAGGCTAATCAGTTCTTTCCTCCAATCCCAGGCAACCTACAGCACGTCTTCACCCCTCTTTCTTAGTTGTTACAACTTCCTGTTATGTCACTGACATATATACTGTATGTAAATCCCAAAATCTAAGTATACCAGAAGGATTATGGATGAAGATAGGTGACACTGGCAGGAAACAGGGGAGAGTGAATATTTTAAGCACGTACCCTAAAGCAGGGGTGAGAAACCTTTTACTTATCAAGGGCCATTCGAGTATTTACAAAATTATTCACGGCCATACAATCGATTGCAATTTCTGCTTGTGGGTTAAAAAATAATGTGCAGGTGCATTCTGTACATTATACAGTATTTTGCATTATTATTTTTTAATAATTATTTAAATGGTTTATTTACAGTTAACAGAATAAAGGCCATTTTTATGCTTATAAAATTAATTCTTGAATGGCACCGGGGGGCAGTTAAATTGGTCTTGCGGGTCTTATTCAACCCTAAAGCCGGACGTTCCTCACCACAGCCCTAAAGTCTCGAAGGCCTAAATACCAAACTTTTATTTTCGCCAGAAATTGTAATAAATAAATAAATAAATATATTGACAGCTTGCCCCAACATGACATTTGTGAAAAACACCATTATCCTGAAAACACAGTTCAAATCTATCTTGACCCTTTCCTGAATGTATGCCAGTGTGTTTTTATTGTATTCACTTGCTTACCCAACAGCTTTATTACAAAAATATTTTAAAAAAATAATTGTAATTTATGACCATTTTGAACTAGGTGTTTGAAATCAATGTACAAATCCACAGCTAGAGACAACATGCATTTTTGTAACTGGACTTCTAACTCAAAACCTTAAAGATACTGAGATATTTCCCATGTGACAACCAGCCCCGGTCTCCCATATATATATGCATAAAAAACAAAACACAAGTCAGTTGCGATTGTATTTTCCAGATGTATTTACTGATATTCTTCACTATACAGAACAATAACATTGTTAAATACTGGTATGGAAACAGTTTTTAGGTATTTTACAATGATATTTATTGACAGAATGGCAAATAAAATGTAAGAAAGAAAATAAAACAAACCTTAAAAAAAAAAAAAAAAAATCCCATTGATATCAATAATTTAAAAATATATCACTGGCAATAAATAACATGACCCACTGTATAGCTAATTCAGTGTAGTAACAGAGAGTGGAGAATGATTCAGGCATTACACAATCTTTACCCAAAGCAGATACACAGTGTTGTAAATGACTGACGTCCTTATTCAACACACACAGATGCAGGAATCGGTCAGTCCTATGGTTCGTCTACAAGTACTATGACAGTTTAGAGAGTGAAAAAGTCAGGGAAGAGGCAAATTCTCCATTTTCATATCTATATGGTGAGCTTATAGAACAGGCATTGTGTAGGTTCTCTGTTGCTACAATAAGATCTCTAAAATACTGAAACAGTGTGGTATGGCAATGTAGTATGAAATATTTGCCAATATATCAATACAGCAATGAAACAAATCGTAACTATTTGGGGAACATAGAAGCAAGGAAAAGTTTACCAAAAAAATGACAATTCTGTCATCATTTACTCACCCCAATGTTGTTCCAAACCCTATGATGTTCTTTTTTTCAGTGAAATACAAAAGGAAATGTTAGGCAGAATGCCTCAGTCACCATTCACTTTCAATGTACGGAAAAAAAAAACTGAGCCTAACATACCCTTTTCACAGAATAAAGTCAGTCATACAGATTTGAAACAACATGAGTGAGAATAAATGATATCAAAATTCATAACTCAGGTTTATAAAAAATATATTATTATATTTTTACATTGTGATTTTCCTTTATACATTCTCCTAATGTAGTACATCAAATGAAACCTTGAGTGTTACTAGTTTGGTACTTGTTTAAGGGGCATTGAATTACAGCTGGCAGTGGCAATGAGGTGGCGATCTGCACATTAGATGATAAAGTGCACTGAAAGCTTTACAAAATATACAACGGCAAATGAATAAATTCTCTGAATGAAAAATGTCTCATACTGTACAGTTGCATGACCAACATAAAACACATATATTGCAAAGATCTACAGTACAATCTTCAAATGTAATGTAACAGCATTCACTGTTGCTCTCATAAGAACAGGTGCTTAAAGTGATAGTTCACCCAAAAATTCTCTCATTCTTTACTGACCCTCATACCATCCCAGATGTGTATGCCTTTCTTTCTTCTGCTGAACACAAACGAAGATTTTCTGAGAACAGTTCAGCTCTGTGGGTGCTTTCAATGCAAATGAATGGCTGCCAGAACTTTGAACCATATAAAGGCAGCATAAAAGTAAATCTTACGACTCCAGTGGTTTAATCCATATCTTCAGAAGAAATATGAAAGGTGTGGGTGAGAAACAGATCAATATTTAAGTCCTTTTTTTTTTTTTTTTTTTTTTTTTTTACAATCAATCAATCACTTTCACATTCTTCTTTTGTTTTTGGCTATTTGTATTCTCCGTGCATATCGCCACCTACTGGGCAGGTAGGAGAATTTATGGTTAAAAAAAAAAAAAAAAGACAAATATTGATTTGTTTCTCAACCAGACCTATCATATCGCTTCAGAAGACATGGATTAAACCACTGGAGTCGTATGGATTACTTTTATGCTGCCTTTATGTTCTTTTTTGGAGCCTCAATGTTCTGGCCACCATTCACTTGCATTCTATAGACCTACAGAGCTGAGATATTCCTCTAAAAATCTTTGTGTATGTTCAGCAGAAGAAAGTCATACACATCTGGGATTACATGAGGGTAAGTAAATGATGAGAGAATTTTCATTTTTGGGTGAATTATCCATTTAAAACACATTTTAGTGATTTGAATGGAGTGTTTTCGAGGGGTTTCTTAAAAAGCCATCAAATGAGAGTGAATTAGAAAAGCAGCAAATGAACAAATGTAGAGTATCCTATTGATATTGAATATCCTATTGAATGATATCTCACTTTAAAGTAACTGCAAAGATGAGAACATTAAAGAGCGAACTTAACAGAGTTTAAAATTAATTTCTGGCATCTTTTAAAATGCTGGCCATAAGCTTTCCTTACTCAATCCATCTTTCAAAATAAAGACACAATGCATTTTATGCATTTTGGCACAAATCAGATTTTCTGTCATGTTAGCAAGCCTCTTGCCCCCCTTCGAAGACATTGCAACAATTCTAAATAAAAAGCTTTCAAAAATGAATTATTGTATCTTCATTGTTTTACGTTCCTCTTAGTTCTGTATAACCGTTGTGGCTTTGTGTTCATTACATAAGCCCACAAACAACAAGCAACACTGATCAAAACATGACACACAAAAAAAAAGAAAAACAAGTAAACAATCAATATAGACAGTCTTCATTAGTAAAGCACATTCCAACTATTCAATGACATTCCCTTTCAAGACAATGACATATTCTGTGTGTATCTAAGGAGATCAGTCATATGTATGGATATCTCAAGAGTATGCCCTTTTATTAGTGTTTGCTACAGAGCTGCACATACGCTAATACATACGTTTGAAAATATGGAGAAATCTAAATGATTTAGGTTCTCCTGGTCACTATGCACTCCCTTTTATTTGAAATTGAAAACATCTGTCAGCAGTAACGACAGAAAGTGTGAGCCAAACAAAGGTAAATATAAGAGTACGCATTTTCACTCCAAATTGAGGAACTTGTAGTAGTGTCATACTTTTTTTGTTCCATTTTAAAATATATTTTAGCAGCTGCATCCTTTAGCCACGCTGTGCATTCATGTATACCTCAACGCATCTATACCCACCTAAGTCTAGCACCCTTTGGTGATGATACAAAGACTCACATCCTACCATAGGAGGAACCAAAGACAGTAACATTTTCTTTTTGCATTTTCATTCACTATTTTCTTCCTATGTAATATTAATTGTAACACCCATTCTACTGTGTTTATTTAAGTTCTTTAGTAGTTAATCTATGCTGAGTGTAGTAACTGTGAGCTCAAGTCACAGGGTTAAATGGGGTGGGAGGGGTTCAGGGGGAGGAAGGGGCTACTGGATTTCACAGGCTGTGGAGGAAGTGGCTTGGCAGCACATGCAGGTGGGATTGACGGATTTGGGGGGGATGAGGTCCAGATCTTCATCATCTGGGATTTCGTCCAATCGGTAGCCGTCCTTTAGCAGCTGGATGTTTAAGTCTTGGTTTATTTGCTGTAGGAAAAGCACAGGATTAAACAAAGTTGTTAATCATAAAATAATTGATCAATGTTATTAATTATGACATGATTAACGCTATACAGTGGCAAGAAATGGATACAGTGGAATTACTTGCATTTATGTATAAAATTGTCTGAAAATTTGATCTTCATCTAAGTTACAATAATGAACAAACACAATCTGTTTTAACTAATTACACACAAATTATTGTATTGTTCTTGGACATATTGAATACATCATTCAAACATTTGCAGCGTAGGTTGGAAAAAGTATGTGAACCCCTAGGCAAGTAACGTCCACAGAAGCAAATTAGAGTCAGGAGTTGGCAAACCTGGCATCCAATTAATGAAACGAGATTGGAGGTGTGGGTTAAAGCTACTCTGACTTATAAAAAGCACTCAAACATTTTGAGTATGCTATTTACAAGAAGCATCTGCTTACGTGGACGTGCTGACATGCCTCACAAAAAAAAAAAAGAGATCTCAGAAGACCTACAATCAAGAATTGTTGCTTTGCATAAAGCTAGAAAGGGTTACAAAGTGAGCTTAGATATTTATCTGTCCACAGTTCGACAAATTGTCTATAAATGGAGATGATTTAGTACTGTGGATACTCTCCCTAGAAGAGGACCAGCCAAGATGACTCAGAGGGCACACTGCAAAATGCTCAAATAAAAAAAAAAAACCTGGAATGACATCTAAAGACTTGAAGGAATCAGTGGAACTGGTTAACATCTCTGTTCATGAGTATGCTGAAGGGTTTGATTTTAGATCCCCACACCAGTCTACAAAGGGGGGAGTGAAGGGGTTAATATTCGAATATCCTTTTACTCTTACAAGTTATATCTCATCTTTTATCATCCTCATTTATTCCTATTATATTAATACATTTTCTATTTTCCTTTTACAATAAGGTGTAAGTAACATGTATGTAAACTGAGAGGTGACTGAGGGTCTGACTCTGATGCCAGGACTGCAATAACAGTGATTATTCATTTAGCCCGGCTCCTGGAGAATATGCATTTATATTGTACTGCATTTATTCACAAACATATGTATCTGTTATAATTATTACATAATCAACTATTCTATAACCATTTGATTCTAGTTTTATTAATCACTATTAAGTGAATGAGAGAGACAGAGATTTTAGTTATGATAAGATTTTATTGTCATATTAGGTGACTATGTACATTAGTAGGCTTTGTGTATATGCTCTTTGTCATGCTGTCTTAATTTTCTGCAGATGGTGAAAAGAAAAACCGCATTCCACCAAAGTTAGGGAAATATATAACGCCTACCCGTTGCAATGTCTAAATCATTCAGTGTTTGGATTGTTTATGGTGCCCTATAACATGTGACATCTGCACATGAGTTCTGTAAAACCAATGATGGGAACTTGATTAATGTTATGGCTAACTAATGATTGTTTGCACGAAGGTGGAAACAGACCATATTTGTAAAGTGCTAAGATGTTTGAAGTAAGTGACCTATCAGAATCACAGAAAGTGTTGTACTGTGACACCTCTATTTCAATTTGCATACGACTATAATTGCTTGTGAATATTTCTGAATCGTGGCTTCTTTTTTTATTTTGTATTACTGAACCACTGGATTCAATTGACTTGTAATGCTTATTGGAACTGCGGAGAACAATTAGTAAACTCTCAATTGATTGCAAACCTGAGTTTTTATTCCTCAATATTCATATTGGGGACCCAACTGTTACCGCCAACAATACTATATGGATAAAAAGTCATGGTGTCGGGGCCTGGGTAGCTCAGCCAGTATTGATGCTGACTACCACCCCTGGAGTCGCAAGTTCGAATCCAGGGCATGCTGAGTGACTCCAGCCAGGTCTCTTAAGCAACCGAATTGGCCCGGTTGCTAGGTAGGGTAGAGTCACATGGGGTAACCTCCTCGTGGTCGCTATAATGTGTGGTTCTCGCTCTCGGTGGGGCGCATGGTGAGTTGTGCGTGGATGCCGCGGAGAACAGCGTGGGCCTCCACACGCACTATGTCTCCATGGTAACTCCATCACAGGACACCATGAAGGAAGCCGCTGCTTTCCAACAAAAACATTGCTGCACGCCTGATGTTTGCCAAAGACCACCTTGACACTCCACTACGCCACTGGGAAAATGTTTTGTGGACTAATGAAACGAAGGTTGAATTGTTTGGAAGAACACGCAGCACTATGTATGGCGTAAAAAGGGAACTGCATACCAACATGAAAACATGATCCCAACAATTAAGTACGGTGGAGGGAGCATCATGATTTGGGGCTGCTTTGCTGCTTCGGGTCCTGGACCGTTTGCCATCATCAAGGAAAAAATTAATTCCCAAGTTTATCAAGATATCCTACAGGATAATGTCAGGGTGGCTGTGTGCCAGCTGAAGCTCAGTAGAAGCTGGGTGATGAAGCAGGACAATGACCCTAAACATCCACTACAGAATGGCTTAAAAAAAAAAAAATCCACCTTTTGGAGTGGCTCAGTCAGAGCCCAGACCATAACCCAATAGAGATGCTGTGGAATAACTTCAAGAGAGTCGCTCACACCAGACATCCTAAGAATATGGCTCCAAAATTCCTTCTGAACATTAGGTCTAATCCGCAGCTACCAGAAACACTTGGTTGAGGTTATTGCTGCCTAAGGAGGTTCGACTAGTTTTAAAATCCAAGGGTTTCCTTACTTTTTTCCACAGTACTGTTAATGTTAAATGGGATGTGTTCAGTAAAGACATGAAAGATTATAATTGTTTGTGTGTTGTGAGCTTAAGCTGTGGTGATGTGGGCATGGCTGAGCGACGTCTGTGGAGAGCAAAGCCGGAAGAATGGTAAGGATTGACACCTCTGGGAAATTATCTCTAACAGCTGTTCTGTGTTACAAGTGAGAGCTGGAGAGGGATAAGATGGCAGTTCAGACCGCCAGAGGGAGAGCGAGAGAAGCAAACAGAGTTCTATGTGTGTGCATTTATTACTGAAAATCAAACCCTTTGATGTGACGCTGAAATGTGTATGAAAATAAAGACTTAAGTTGAATAGTTTACCCGGTCCTTGCTTCCTCCTTCAGTAGAGAGCTAGTGATCTATCCCATAAGCACACTGTGTTTGTCTATATTTGTTACTTTGATAGTGATGAGATCACAGTTTATGACCAATTAATGCAGAAAACCAGCTAATTCCAAAGGGGTTAACATTCTTTTTTCTTGCCATTGTATGTGATGGGTAAATGTACAATCAGTCATTCATTATTGGAAAATAAAACATGAAGGGGTTAATTTTGCAATAATGGACATCTTACTGTACACTGTACTTACTGTATCCTGCTTATTACACGATTACATACCAAATATATCAATCAATGGACATGCAATATTGATTTGAGTTTTAGATATTGTATTAAATGAGAAGAAATGGGCAGCGGTGTGATTTGAGAGACATGAAACTAGCACAGCTTTGGGACAATAGTCAATTATACAGTTTAGCGATCATTGAACAAAAATATTTGACCAAGGAATGCCACGATCAACCAATTGGAACAAGTATTCCAGAGCTGTGTAATTATAGGTGTTATTCCATGAAAGGAGGTGATCTATGACATGATGTCTACTTTATAAGAGATGTGTTGTCATAATTATACTACAGCTTATGACGACATCATTAAAAGACTGTAAAAATAATAGCTAACTGAATAAAAACTATACCAGTTTAAGGTTATGAGATGGTGATGATGTCTGAAAAGGGGTCAAATGGTTAAGTGACATTATTTCAAGGCATAAATACCTGGTCCCTCAGACATCTCACCTCGGCTGAGGAATATCCAGATGATGAATATCTGGACATATCAAAGTCATCATCACTGAAAAAGAATAGAATGTAGACAGTCACATATGGGCACATTCAGTTTCAGCTAAACAGCTATGGTCCAATGAAATCACTGTCCTTCTGCAGCAAACCTGAGATAAAATTACATTTACATGTATGTATTTGGCAGACACTTTTAATCAAAGCAACACAGTGCATTCAAGGCATACATTTTATCAGTATGTGTGTTCCCTGAGAATCGAACCCATGACTTTGCGTTGCTAGTGCAGTACTCAGTTACAGGAAGCCAAATCATTTCATAAACCAGCTGAAGCAAATAAACACTATTGAGACATTAATGAAGACCAGAGTGTACACGGACTGTGAATCACGTTGACAACTGAGTGAGCATACACAACATTTGGCACATTCAATCAATACAGTGAGACTTACTCAAATGCACTGGAGTGAGATCACATTAGAAAAACATGGAGATTGCATTTCAACCACATTGATCTATCAGGAAATATCAGCAGTGACAATCTGGAACCGTCCTGCCGATTTCTGCAGTAATTAAAGGCTTGCTTTAATGAAGCTGAGGTCTCCAATAAGCAAAAGCAAGTGTTGCAAGAGATTGGCAGGAACTAGTACAAGCATTTGAGAGACAGAACGCCTGAGTATGTGACAGACAGTGGGTGTATGTTCTAAATCACTGATCGGTTGCAACCCAAAAATGCATTGCAGGTCGGTTCTCATAGGGTCACGGACAACAGTGGAAAAAATAGGTGAAATACAATTAATGAAATAAAAACAATACAATAATTTTGCACAGCAGAATAAATATGCTTATCAAATTTAAAAAGGGAGGAGAAGACACTTCCCATATATTGCCGACCTGGTCTCATAGAAATTCGTTACCTACATTTTTGCCAAATTATTTTTACGTGGGTCGCTGTACATAGCGCAGCAGTTTCCAGGAGAAATAAACACTAGAGGCACTACAATGACTTTTAATTCCTTTCACACAACTCATGAGTACAACCACAGATTATCAGTTCATAAACACTTACTTTTCACTCTGTTCCTCACACAATTCTACATTATGACATCAAAACACTTTTACTACAGCACATGACTTGTAAGGCGATACATATTCGCGTTTACATTACATAACCAACTACTTTTATAAGCTTGTTCGAATGCGATCAGATAGAGCGTTGCACTTGCAATGCAAAGGCCCGGAGTACGAGTCCTGAAGAGCACGCGAGTCAAAATGTAAGTCGAAAGAGTCATGTAGAAGCACCACAAAACGACGTGATTGCTTCAGCATTACATTTACATTTTTCATCTCACATTTGCTTTTTATGACACTTTCGGTAAGGTTTAGGTTTAAGGTAGGTTTGTTGATTTAAAACTAGAAAGAAAATAAACCTTAAAAGCCTCATCTCTTTGGGGGAAATTTAAACTCGCTTTTAGCGCCACTCAGTGGACATTTCAACTCTGAACTGCTGCGATAAATTTAAGGAGCCACGTAATACTTAGCAAAAATCCCAACACAGTCACATATTTATGAGATCGGGCTCTTTATTGTTGATGCCAAAGGCTGTGCATCTAATCAAACTCTATGGTAACTGACGCTCTGCGCGTATCCTCTCTGGGTACCTTGTGTCACTATTAAAAGTGACCCGGCAACATCGTATTTTACATTTTTCAGATTAATTTAATAAAATCCAGCTTAAAACTATTCAATTACTCATTACTCCCGTAGGCTCTCATTGGAAAATAGCAAATGCATGTCAGAGTAACGATGGCCCCGGCAACAGTTGCTAAGACAGGACTGGTCAGAAACACTTTTAAGGCAGGGCTTAGCGAAGGGTCAATTTAGCACAAATTCATCTGTCACTTGGTAGAGGCTAGACAAATTAGGCAGATCCCAACATGGACAGGTTTTTTGACATGCCCTTATCCTCAAAAAACAGTTTTCTCTAAACCTGAGCATAGTTATGCCAAAACTGCCTGTCACAGACCATATCATAGTCTAAGAGACCTGATTCCGGTCACAACTAACTGTAAAATCTGGGTCCAGAAGCTTACCAGTAGAGAACTGCTCTAAATGTACACACTGACTTCTGTCAGACAATGAGTGTTACATACAGTATGAAACACTGAGGCTGGAATCGAAAACAGACAGAGATACACAATGAAGGATGGGTGACCTAAAACATGACTTAATCACAGTTGTAGGCAGCTGAGGTCACAGAGATGCATTAGACAGCTGGCAGCACAGAAAGCATTAAGTTAAGAGACCCATCCGTGTGAGACACTGTCATACTGTGCCTGATCATATGAACCAAACAGCAACCAGGCTATTATGACTGAACAGATACTGTGACGCATCTCATTACAGAAGGGTGCAGACTGCACAAATGATACAGATGATCCAAAGTGCTTTGGACTTTTGTCAACAAACATGTTTTCCTGATTTTCCAACTCTTAATGGCTGAATTCTTGAAAACAGATTCCAAGAGAAATCATGGCCAAAAAGAGACTCTTAATGGCAAATCTGCACTAAAAGCACTTAATTTAGTCCAGTATATACGTAACCTAGTTTAAAGGGGCAATATCATAAAATACATAATTATTCACGGAAAATTCTCGCCGATGCTTAAACTACTATGCATGTTTAATAGGCTTAGTAAATGTAAACAGTGTATGCAGTGCGAGCCAATGTGAATAATTACATACATTTGGTCTCACAGAACTATCATATGGCTTCAGAAGACTTGGAATATAACATACAAATCATGCAGACTATTTTTATGAGATTTTTATGGTGAATTTGCATCCTTTTGAGGCTTGACATAAAAAAGGATGCAAAATGTTGATTCATTTTTCCAATGCTTAAAAGAATAGACCGGGTTCAAAACAAGTTAAGCTTAAATCGACAGCATTTGTGGCATAATGTTGATTACCACAAAAAATTATTTCGACTTGTCCATCCTTTTCTTTAAAAAGCAAATCAAAGTTACAGTGAGGCACTTACAATGGAACTGAATGGGGACAATTTTTGAAAGGGTTGAAAAAGGCAGAAATGTGAAGCTTATAATTTTATAAAAGCACTTATATGAATTTGTCTATTATACCTTATGTATTATTTGAGATGTAAAGTTGTTTAAATCGTTGTTTTTACAGTCATTTTAGGGTTTTAGAGTTTGTTGGCATTACATCGTCATGGCAACGAAGTTGTAAAATTGGCTTTAAATTTACACAGAAAAGGTTGGTAAGTGATTTTATCACACTAAAATCATAACATATTGTTTAAGTCTTGTGGTTATACTTTTGGAACAGTGAGTATTTTAACATTTACGGATTGGCCCCCATTCACTTCCATTGTAAGTGGCTCACTGGAACCCAGATTTTTGCTTTTTTTTTTTTTTTTTTTTTTTTTTAAAGAAAAGCAGGGGCAAGTCAAAATTAATTTTTGTGGTAATCAATATTATGCCACTAATGTTGTCGATTGAGCTTAATTTGTATTGAACCCAAAATATTTCTTTAAGGGTCTCCCTTTGCCTCAAAAACATATTCTTTCAGTGAAGCACGTTAATTTTAAATCTTTTATGCCATGTCAATTTCTCACACCAGACTGCAAGGCACCAGCTTTAGCTGTATCAAAATTAGCTGGCATTTTGATTAAATGTCAGCTTCTTTTGAGATGGAAATGGCTACCATTGTGGCTGCTCGAAGAATGGCACAAAACTTTGATTAGAGGATTTATTTCTAAGCTCTTGTCATTTTATGAATTCTAATCCTGCTCTTGTACTGAAACATTCTTAAATATCCACAACAAATTTCTACACCACTTCCCAGACAATAATGAATCTCATTTTTAGGGATAGTAATCTGAAGTGTGTCATACCTGTCTGTGTCAAGTGCTACAAGAGGCTTCTCATCTGGACTCTGGTCTAAGGATGAATAGCCTTTATTAGGGACAACCAACCTGCAATGAGGAAAGGTAGACAAGAGTGTTAGACAAAGTGAATCAAACATGTATGGCCCATGTCTATGTTGATGAATGTAGAAAGACGTATGTCATATCGCTTTGATTGTATCATCTGCCAGAAACGATCTAACAACTGATATGGGTTTTTCAATGGCTGATACTAATATCTAGAGATCAGTGTTGCAGATGGCCAATAAAATGCCAAAATGTAGGTTGTACTGTACAATACAGTTTAAGCAAAAGAGCATTCATTTTACACAGTATTTACTCAGAATTCAACCAAACATGTTTGAAAATGTGCATTATCCATTATCCATTTATGCTGTTGGTAGCACAATTATTTTGGTTGACCAAGAGGTTATTATAATGAGCAAAATAGCCAAGTATTGGCAGAAATATAAGACTATCACAACCAGTAACCCTAAAAAAATAGGCGTTTGATTTTAAATAATTAGAACATATAAACGATGCTTGCCCATGCAAAAGTTGCCACCACAATTCTAGGGCGATGTGGGTGGTTGCCAGCATGTAGCTATGTGGTTGCTAAGGTGTTCTGAGTAGTTTTTAGCATGTTGCTAGTTGGGTTGGGAACCGAGAATCGGTTCTTATTCAGAACTGGTTAAATTATAATTTTTTTTAACATAAGGGAACCGAATGATTTTCATGACTTCTGGTTCCCTTTAAGGGGTTTTGAATGTACATTCCTCAGCAGATACAGATGGAACACTGTATTTTTTTTTTTTGTCATTAACAATTTTTATTGATTCCACACACAAATCAACATAAACAGCACATGAAAAAACAGAATCAATTTTCAACTAAATATACCCTGCTCCCTCCCTCCTTCCCCCCCACCCACCCACCCAACACACATCCCAGTGGTCAGACACCGTATAATAACAACAGACACACATACAAGCAGACAGTCCAAAAAAAATAAATAAATAAAATACTCCGACATAAAAAAACAAAGAAATTGCCCCAAAAAAAAGAAAAAGGGTTCCACACATCAATTAATTACATACACACCATTTAAACTGTCCCTCTCTACTGTTCCTCCCTGGCACCCTCCAAGAAGGCCAAATAAGTGCCCCACTTCTTCTCAAAGGCACCCAAGCTGCCCAGCCGCCTATGCGACATCTTTTCAAAGGCCGCCACTGTGCCCAATTCGGTGCACCACTCATGAAATGAGGGTGCACCAGCCGACTTCCATCCCCCAAGGATCACTTTCCTGCCGATCATCACACTGGTAAAGACCCAGTTTTTAACGTGTGTGTTCATTAAGTTAACCCCTGCCCACCCAAAATACAAAGTCTGGGGCAGAATGAAATCTGAGTGCTCAGGATCTCACAGACATAACTCTGAACCCTCGACCAAAACTCTTGAATCTTAGTACAATACCAAAAAACATGGGCTATGTCCCCATCCTCTGATTGGCATCGCCAACAGATGGGTGTATCTTTAAGACCAGGCCTATGCAATCTAGAGGGAGTCCAATAAAAACGTTGCAGAATCTTAAATTGAATGAGGCGCATCCTTGCATCCCTAGACATAGACTTGGCATTTTTTAAAATTCTACCCCATTCTTCATCCTCCAGTACTAAATTCAAGTCTTTCTCCCATAGCTTCTTGAGAGATGTCAAAACCCCATCCCCTAGACTCTGAATTAGCCAGAAATAGTATGCTGAAGCCTTGTGACCCTTTCCAAAAGCCGCTAGTACCATCTCAAGAGTGTCTGCAGCTTTAGGGGGCTGTGAACTACACCCAAAGATGGTACAAAGTAGATGGTGCAGCTGTAAGTACCTGAAGAATTGAGATCTGGGAATCCCAAACCGGTTTGTAATATTTTCAAAGGATCTCAATGCTCCATTTTCATACAGGTCACCCAGCGTAGCAACTCCCTTCTCAATCCATTCTGTCCAGCAAAAAGGGGACTTATTAATACACAGTTTAGGGTACCACCACCCCTGTAAAATCATCCTCCTTTCTTATCGCGGCTGCTAATGGTTCCAGGGCAAGACAGAACAATAATGGGGAAAGAGTGCAACCCTGACGGGTGCCCCTATCCAGAGTAAAGTAATCTGAAATTAATCCATTTGTTTGTATTGCTGCTATAGGGTGTCTATAAAGTAACTTGATCCAACCAATAAACGTACTCCCGAACCCATACATTTCCAAAATCTTAAAAAGATATTCCCATTCTACCATATCAAATGCCTTTTCGGCGTCAAGTGAGATGGCAGCGACTGGAGTCTGATCATTCGCCACTGACCACATGATATTGATGAAACGCCTAATATTATCAGAAGAGCTATGATCCTGAATAAACCCCACCTGATCTATATGTATAAGAGATGTCATAACTTTACTTAATCGGTTAGCCAAAATTTTTGCCAAAATTTTTACATCTAGCTGGATCAGGGAAATTGGATGGTAACTTTTACACTCGTTTGGATCTTTGTCCTTTTTAAGAATCAGACTGATCCGGGCTTGTGTCATGGTTGGAGGAAGCTTTCCATTCTTTCATGATTCAGTATAAACTTCTAACAAAAATGCAGCCAGTTCTGTAGCATAAGATCTAAAAAATTCAGCGGCAAAACCATCTGGCCCCGGAGCCTTGCCTGTAGGCAGGGACTTAATTACCTCGTCAAGTTCCTCCAGGGTTATTTCAGAATCAAGAGAATTTTTTGCTCATTCGTCAGTTTAGGAAGATCTAATGGTTCCACAAAGTTTCTAATATCTTCATCAGTAGATGAAGACGTGGAACTATAGAGATCAAGATAGAATTCTTTAAAGGCATTATTAATATCAATGGCCGAGGTAAAAATTTCACTACCAGCAGATTTCACTGAGGGAATGGTAGAAAAAGACTCTCTCTGCTTTATATATCTAGCCAAAAGCTTCCCTGCTTTGTCCCCTGACTCAAAGTATGACTGTCTTGCCCTGAACAACCAAAACTCCACTTTCCGCAACAAAATAGTATTATATCTGTATTTCAATCGGGTCAATTCTCTGAGACCATCAGACAACATTCGGCGCTTCAGCTCTGCCTCGGCACTTTTAATATTTCCTTCCAACTCCACGAGTTCTAGTTTTTGATGAATGAGGCATACTGTATGATCCAACCCCTAAGAACCGCCTTAAGTGCCTCTCAAGCCACGCCCACAGAGGATACTGAGGACCAGTTGGTCTCCATATAAACATTGATTTCAGTCTTTAACATTTGTTGGAAATCAGGATTTTGCAAAAGGGATACATTAAAGCGCCAACTATAGATTTCTTTTTCTCTGTATGTGGCAACATCTCTAAATTCACCAGGGCGTGATCTGAGACTAAAATGTTTCCAATTGAGCAATCCACAACAGATGAAATGAGGGACTTAGATAACAAAAAAAATATATATTCTAGAGTAAATCTTATGAACTGATGAAAAAAAATGTATAATCCCTACCAGATGGGTTCAAAAGTCGCCAGATATCTGCCAGACCAAGAGTTTTACACATCCTGTGAATCATCAATGTTGCTCTAGGAGGCTTACACACTTTTGCTTCACTATGCTCAAGGACTGAATCCATCAAAAGATTGAAGTCTACTCCCAATATTATGTCATGAGAGATGCCAACAGCTTGCAACATCCCATCAAGATCTATAAAAAAGCCCTGATTATCAACGTTAGGTGCGTAAATATTAGCCAAAATCAACCTTTGCCCCTGAATTTCTCCTAAAACTACAATGACTCTTCCTAATTTATCTTTAATATGTTTAAGACATTTTAATTGTAGATGCTTATTTATCAGTGTAATGACTCCCCTGCTCTTACTTGAACCAGCACTAAAGAAAACATGTCCACCCCATATCTTACCAAATTTTTCAGCTTCCTGCGGGGAAAGATGTGTTTCTTGAAGAAACACAATATCATATTTCTTACGTTTAAGAAAAGAAATAACCTTCCTTCTTTTTATAGGGTGCCCCAACCCATTCACATTCCATGTGGAGAGAGACAACTTATTCATATTAACATTTGACATATTGATATAATAAAAAAATAAAAAAATGAGTGTGTCAAAAACAAGATTACACAGACCACATTCCCTATTAATGCAACAATCAAACCCCAAATTTCCCCCCAAGCAAAACAAACAGAAAAAAGATAAACGTGCGCATTAACCCCGCGCATGACAGCGCCAACTGGCGACAATCCCTCTAAACTCAAAGAGTCCATGTACGCATGTGAGAACCCCCGTGACAACTTTGCCATCGGATTATTCAAGTCCGGTGTTTCTGCACAAATTTTGTGAGGCAAAATTACATAACAGAAAATACTTTGTAAAACAGGCAGAATAACAGAAAAAACATGTAGATTCATTCACAGAACTGTCTTGAAGGTGTGTTCCTCCACAAAATAAACTCCAGCTGATATAAAGCCATTCAGTTTCCTCAGACAGACAAACAACTGTTCAGTGAGCCAGCTGTTATGAGTCCAGCAGATGAGGTAATTATTCTACTAGGAGGCATAAGCACAAAGAACAAACAGATTTAACCACAACTGTCCTGAAGTAGTGTAATTCCACAAAACAAGCTCCAGCCGCTAGGCGGAGCCAGCACGAAAAACAAAACTGGCATCCCGGTTCCTCGGATGATCAAGAGCCAAACTAACTCGGAGGCCAGCGCAAAAAAACACCATAACTTACTCAGCCCGTCAACTTTATAAAAGATGTCCTTTATGTGAGCATGTAGACATTTTGCGGTCATCCATAGTGTCCATTCACGATCTGGCCGGGAGCTTCAGTGTAAAAAAAAATCTTCTGTCAATGCAAAAGTTTCTTGGAGTTATGCCACAAAACAAACTCCAGCCGCTAGGCGGAGCCAGCGCAAAAAGAAACAAAAATGGCACCCAGCTTCCTCAGATAATAGAGGTTCTCAACCGTGAGGCAGTCCACTAATATAAGAAACATCAAATGGCTTACTCCAATGTATTTATGAAGGAGAGTGCCTGTTTTGGACATGTAAATACTTTGCGACCATTCTTTGTTTCTATTCTCAGTTTGGCCGGGAAAATCAATGCAAAGGCGATCTTCTGTTGGTGTAAGAGTTTCTTGCATTCCCTGAACCGATCGCGTTTCTCTCGTTGAATTTGCAAAGTCCGGGAACAAGAAAATATTATGGTTCTTCCAAGAAAGCTTCCCTTTACTCCTCGCCTGGCCCAACACAAGATCTTTATCGGATGATTTCAGAAATTTGGCCAGAATGGATCGAGGCCTATCTCCCTCACCAGATCTTCGAGCTGGGACTCTGTGAGCTCGCTCGATTTCCAGCTTGTGGCCTGTTATGTCGAGCAGACTCGGGAAAAGCTCATCTAGGAATTTCACCATATCTCTGCCCTCTTCATGCTCAGGAATTCCAACAATTCGCACGTTATTCCTTCAGCTCATATTTTCGAAATATTCCAGTTTTTCAGAAATTAATTCCAAATCTGTTTTGGACGCGGGAGGATTAGCGGATAATTCCATTTCCAATGACTCAAGATAATCAATTCGTTTTTCAACTTCTGTCACTCTTGTAAACAACTCAGAGAATTTTGTTTCCATCGCCGTAATCGATCGACGTATAACAGCGAGATCCTCCAAGTCAGCAACAACCTTCGTCAGCATTACCGAGATGTTGGACAGTTGACGCTGAATTTCATCTCCCGACGCGCTTTCCAAATCCTGTCCCCGGTCCGCAGTCCCATCAGAGGCCTCAGCTTGAACACGTAAGTGTCTTTTAATGTCTCCAGAGTCTGAGGATTTTGACTTCTTTGCCATGTTTACCTCAAAGAACAAGTATGTAACTAGGTCTTTCGAATCTCACCAGATTATAACATGAAAATAATTAAAAAACTAGCAAAGTTCGCAGAGCTCGTGTCTCACAGGTCTACCTCTTGCATGGTGTCACGTGAACTCCGATGGAACACTGTATTAAAATACTTTGACAGTGTTTCCAGCGCTACCATTCAGCGGCGCTGAAACACCACTTTTGAATCAGCACAAAGTATACAGCGTGAACGAATGACTCCCAAACAATTATGAGTCGGGTCTTTGAATCGACACCACATAACATACAGCACTTCCTCCCAAATGAATGACTCTTATCAGCCGGTTATATACAGAACTGTAACTGTATTATGTGTAAAGGTGCTGTAAGCGATATCAGAAGTTCCAAAACCACACACTCCAAAGATAACAAATGAGCATTATTGGGACCGACATCGTGCAGAAACGGTTGTCTAAAACAACAGCAGCAACATAGCGCCACCAGACAACTGTTATGAACAACATGGCTTAAAAATGGCAGTAAGGCTCAATAATTCGCTGCAACTACAATACTATGAGAACGCGTAAAATGATTAACAGGTCGAAAGCATCATTGTCCGTGGCCCACTGACACATTTTATTTGCCGTTTACAGAGTCTAGTGCTGTCACAGAGACAGGTGAGATGTCTTATTTCAACACACAACACTTATTTCATTAATATTTTTCAGGGAGTATTTTTTGCATACCTTTCTATGAAAAAAAATCACTTACAGCACCATTAAGGCTCCTGAGACTTAAATCAGAGTAATTACTGGATGGTTGCAGATATGAAAAATGTGTATTTTAAGATACACATTATGAGATTTTGTTGTAATTAGTGGTATTTTACAACAAATAATGAATCTTAATTAAGGTCTATATAAACACCTTTTGCAAGAATCTTTTCTGTTAAAATATGAAGTCATCTCATCATTTTGTAACGGACCGCTAAGGGAAATAAATGAGAATTGCATTTTTTATTTTCAAATATTTCTTCCTCAAATATAGTCAAATAATTGTTAAATGGAACAATTAAGGAATCGTTAGATGAACCGGAACCGGAATAATTAAATTCCTTACATTTCCCATCCTAGTTGCTAGGAAAGTGCTAGGGTGTTCTTGGTGGTTACTTACTAGCCCCAAAGATTGCCTACCTCCAAAGATATGACTCAGGTCCCTACTTCAATGTCAGAAGGAGCAATAACAATTGCTAACTTTTCATTTTAAAAGCAATGGAAACTGCAAATAAAAAGCAATATGGCTCAGTTTAACACCATCAAACCTCTTTTCCATTAGCCAGAGACGCACACGCTAGACATTTTTTGTTCTTCGTCTCTGGGACAAAGGCATAAGTAATTCTGTGACCCTTAGGCTATCAAAGCATAAACAGGCCTGTGTGGAGATAATCTACAGACCTAGAGCTGTGCTTTAAACAGGCCTGCGGACGGGTCCACTAATCCTGACAGGGCACAAGGGACCGGTGGGGCAGCAGAGGTCTTCACAAAGACTGCATTAACACTGATTAATATTCACAGACAGTACAGCCTTGATTTAAACCCCTCTGCTAGTGTTTTTACGATTTGAGGTTGTTGTTGTTGTTCAAATTTTTTTCATGTATTAACCAAACCAGTCATTATTATAAGGCTATAATGTTGTTATTTTGCAAAATTGTACAGTAATGCAATCATGTATGGTGTTGCTATCCACAAAGGTTTCTTTGGAAAGCTATTAGTGGGGTTATGTTCTCAAAGTTCAAATTGAAAATGAGGGTGGATAATTATGTTAGTGTTTGTGTAGGCACATTGTACATGCCTCACCTTGTTCTGGCCATGACGTTATTTTTCTTGGGTTGCTGATTGACTGGGCTACCCACAGTTCCGTTCTTTACCGACCCCTTCCTTGCCAGCTCTCTCTGTTTCTCTGTGAAAAGAAAATTATCAGGCAAGATGGAAATGACATCAGATGTGCAAATTATCCATTATATATCTGAAATTAAACATTGTTTTCTATTGGTCCAACTTCGAAAAACTGTATACTAGAGTTCTACATTCTGGTCCCTATATATGTTTTTTTCTGCATTGACATTTTTTTGGCAGCTGCTCAATCAAAATTTCAGCCCACCAATGCAAATTCAATTATATTCATCTCGTGTCCTGCACTTCATTTACGCGAAATATGCTTCTAATCTTACCACAGAGACCTAGCGCGTGTGGAGGCTTCACACTATTCTCCGCGGCATCCATGCACAATTCACCACGTGCCCCACAGAGAGCGAGAACCACTTTATAGCGACCACGAGGAGGTTAACCCAATGTGACTCTACCCACCCTAGCAACCGGGCCAATTGGTTGCTTAGGAAGCCTGACTGGAGTCATTCAGCACACCCTGGATTCTAACTTGCGAATCCAGGTGTGGTAGTCAGGGTGCTGAGCTACCCAGGCCCCTAGGTTAGGGGGTTGTTCAATTCTCGGTCTCACTTTATATTAGGTGTCTTTAAGTAACTACATGTTGTTCTGCTAAATTCTCAAAAGATTCACATTCACTGCTACTAAGGTTGAGGTTCAAGTAGGTTTAGGAGTAGGGTTAGGGTTAGGGGTTAGATTTAGGTTAAGGATTGGGGTAGGGTTAGGTTTAGGATTAGGCTAAATTTAATAGTGTAACTTCAGATGTAATTAAATGTAAGTACAATGCAACAACACATATGTACATAGTAAGTACATTATATCAAATGCTTAAGTACATAGTAGTTAAAGACACCTTATTTAAAGTATGTCCCAAATCTCTAACCCTAAGTATAAGCAATATTATTCGAATTACAATTTAAGAGCCATCAAAATCCTTTGAATCTAGCTTAATATCTAGAATACGATGTCAATGTCATGGCAACATGCAAAGTTTTAGTATGCTTTGTGAGTACAGGCTTTTCATATACAGTAATATGTATTCTGAGTAGTTCTCTAGCCAAAGAACAGTTTCTTTAGGCGTGAAGTCAGTACTTGATTTCCATGCAGTGGCCTCTGTGTTTGTGTGTGTGTGTGTGCGTGTGCATGTGCGTGTGTGTGTGGTGTATTAGGGGTGTAACGATGCATCGATCCCATGACCAACGATCCAATGTTATCGATACAACGCGTAAATATCGATATAGAAATTTGTTTAAGATGTACCTTTATTTTAATTCTCTCATGTCAGCCACATCCGTACGCATTTCTGTCAGGCGATGAAGCAACCTTATTACATTCATTTGACTTTATAAGCACTAAATATGCTTTTCCTGTGGGACACGGATGTGCACTTTGAAGCCAAATTTTGCTCTGTTATCCATGCGAGTGCATCAACTGGGCACTCCTTAAAACGTGAGCTCACATGACAAACGCAGAGCAGCTCACATGTGCGATTAATTCAGGCTTCCATCGATATCGTTGCACATGCGACCCATTTTAATTTTACATGAGAATTTGCTATTTAAAAGTACCATGGAGCAGTTCAACCATCATGTGAAACATCTTGACAACGCCGACATTCTGAACAGCACTAATGAGGGAAAGAGAAACACCTGCTGCCCAGCACTAGCATCAGTTATAAGACTTTACACATCTACACATCAACACCCTTACTAACATTTAGCCCAGTTAACTGTGGAAGTTGTAGCCAAGAAAACAACAGATAGCATGGATAGTTGGAAACAAGTCATGGGTATGTAAGTATTTTGAATTGGACTAAACTGAAAAATTAGCTGTCATCAAACGAGTGATGATCACTTGTGTGTGACTTTATTTTTTATATTATTTATCTGTATAATTTTTTTCAACATCTGAAGTATCTTATTTTGTTGTGGATGTCCCAATGTGCATACAGAGAGCTGAATAAAATAATCAAATTATATTTTGGTTGCATTTGAGGGCAAAATAAAAAAAATAAAAAAAATGTACTGATTGTGTAAAATAGGCACATAATATCGGAATATCGATCACCGAAAAGAGCCACTCACCTATCTTTACTTGTAGCGGGGAGGGCTTGTAGTTGATAGCGACTGACTCAGGTTCCCTCGTGCTTGAGTCGGCCTCCAAATTAGACGTTGCTGCAGGGTCCTGAAGACAAAAACACAGTCATACTTATCAGCTATTTGCAACACTACATTTCCATGGGCAGATGCTAGATGTAAGAGTTAAAATCCCCATGAAGTGCCTTGATGGGCACAGTTTGATTTGGTGTTTTGATGTATTTCCAACTGAAAAAGGAAGTGGGGGCGGGACATGTTGAACGACTTATCCCATTTTTAAAAATAGCCAATAGGCTTTCGTTTTCAGCCACACACACATGCCCCTTTCCAACATGCTGCCCATGTCAGATCCACTTACTAGGGAAACTTGAGAAGCGATCTCAATTCCGGCCTGATTTACAAAGGCTTGAAAACTGAACAATGATCGAACTGACAACATTAATCCATAACCAGCCCAAAAACACAGACAGAACTTTGCAGTCTTTGCTTACGAGGAGTCTGGAGCCATTGTGCAAGTCTAATGCAGATGAATGAGAAACAAGCGAGTAAAAGATAATATACACCGATCAGCCACAACATTAAAACCACCTGCCTAATATTGTGTAGGTCCCCCTCGTGCCGCCAAAACAGCACCAACCCGCATCTCAGAATAGCATTCTAAGATAGAATAGCTTCTTCTCACCACAATTGTACGAGTGGTTATCTGAGTTACCAGTAGACTTTGTCAGTTCAAACCAGTCTGGCCATTCTCTGTTGGCCTCTCTCATCAACAAGGTATTACCGCCCACAGAATTGCCGCTCATTAGATATTTTTTGTTTTTGGCCCCGTTCTGAGTAAATTCTAGAGACTGTTGTGTGTGAAAATCCCAGGAGATCAGCAGTTACAGAAATACTCAAATTTCCTCGTATCCAGCTCCCGCGTTGGCGCGTCCCATTCAGAAGTGATTATCCCTATGCCCTATTCCCTTTGAAGACAATTACCCTCCACTGTGAGAGCTTCAGGTAGCTGAAAGGTGATAACAAGGTGATAACATAATAAAGAGATTCTTATTGGAAATTCTGTTTGAACTACAGCATGGATTGTGCTCCCTTCGAAATGCCCTGCGAAAGCGTGATCAGCGCCAGTTAGCCAGATACGCTTAACTGTTGTAAGGGGAGGGTGCATTCTCATTCTCTAAAGCGTTTGATTGGACAAGATTCCTAAAAATATAAAAACTAAGAAAATTTGTTAAATAAACTAGACCTCACTAATTGACTAGCCAGTTATTGGACTACTAGTTAGAGGTCTGCAACACGTTGGGTTTTGGGCCGGGTTCAGGTCAGTTTTTTAAAGTAGGATTTCGGGTTCGAGTTTGTAATTAATGAAAATTATAAAGACAGTGAGCGATTTTGGGTCGGGTTCTGGCTTAAAATCTGACAGTACCATTCATGCTGGGTAGGGTTGGGCCACAGAGTCTCGGGTACAGGTCGGGTTTCATTTTAAGGCCTGTGCATACCTCTACTACTAATTGACTGTTCAACCATCTTGATCCATCATCCTTTATATGAGTGCAAATCTATAAAACCCTCCTAAATTTGAATCAATGTAATGGGAGAGGGTCTCTCTCCCCCCATCCTATCCTACCATGCTCAGTGTGCTGGTGAAAAGCTGACTGCAAGACAGATTTGTTGTAAATAATCGCATCTGTTGAAGCAGGGCAAGTATCAAGGGTGTTGATTCAATTGGGGTTGAGTAAAATAACAGAGTTTGCACAATGTCGCCACGCTGTCAGTGGAACGAATCCTTTTAATACATTTCTCTCAAAAAGTCTCCAAGTTGCTTTCACAGCTGTGCTACAATGACTTTTGGATTTCAAGAACTAAGAAAGATGCAAGATGACCCTTGCAGTCAGAAACTTCCAATTTACTGGCTTAGATATATCTCCGTTAAAGGAATAGTTCACCCAAAAATGAAAATTCTCATTATTCACTTACTCTGATGCCATCCCAGATGTGTATGACTGTCTTTCTTAAGCAGAACACAAATGAAGATTTTTAGAAGAAGAGCCAGGTCCTTATAATGGAAGTACACGGGTGCCAGCACTTTGACGGTCCAAAAGTCATACTGTATTTAGGCAGCATAAAAGTAATCCACACGACTCCAGTCGATCAATAAATGTCTTCTGAAGCAAATCGATACGTTTGTGTAAAAAAATGTATTGATAATTAAAACGTTATTAACTTTTAAAAAGTGCTTCCTGAGGCAAAGCTTGACGTAAGCATGTTGATGAGTTCAGGCGAGAATTCGGAAGTGGTGCTTATTTACAGCAGAAGAATGAACGTCATGCGAGAGCTCCCTCATATCAACAGCATCAGAGCCCTGGATGGAAGCGCCAATTTAAAATTAAAACGTTTTAATTATCTACTTGTTTCTTACAAAACCTATCAATTCAGTTCAGAAGACATTCACTGATCATCTAGAGTGGATTACTTTTATGCTGCCTAAATGTTACTTCTGGACTGTCAAAGTGCCGGCACCCGTGTAGGCTACTTCCATTATAAGGACCTGACAGAGCTCTGTCTTCTTCTAAAAATCTTAATTTGCGTTCTGCTAAAGAAAGACAGTCATACACATCTAGGATGGCATCAGGGTAAGTGAATAATGAGAGCATTTTCATTTATGGGTGAACTATTCCTTCAAATAAAAACATTCAAAAAAATGTTAATTAGATTAAATTAGATCAGACCGAATAAGACCTCATCAGACCCTATTAGATCTTATCAAACCTAATGGCTGGCTGGTTGCTAGGAATTGGGTCTTGGGAGGGTCTTGGCTGGTTTCTAGGTATTTCTAGGCTGCTGTAGCTATTGTTTGGTGTTGCCACACAGACAGACATACAGATACAAAGATCAATCGATCTTCTCTGCACCATAATTTCAGCACAGCTGCTTAGTGGAGAAATGGATGAGGGGAACAAAAAGAGATTCTGGCTGTTATAGTAACATATATTTCTCCATGCATAGTTGGCTCGCAAGACATACAGTTCTCCATGCATAGTTGGCTCGCAAGACACCAGGCATGTTTTTTTTTTTTTTGCTTGAGTCCTCAATATGAAGGGTCTAAGCGCTCTGTGACATCACCAGGAATTGGGAGAAACAGAGGGAGCTTGTTGAAGGAAATGTTGGGAGCACACCCACCCCACCTCAGCCAACAGAGCGCCTATTATGACCTAAAAAAAGCCTGACTTCATTGGAGACAGTCCATGAGGCCACTTGAGACTCTTTGGGCTGTCATTATGAGGCGTGCAGTTACAGAAATGATACAATCCTGGTGCAGTTCTCATGACACACCAGATGATTAACCTATACGTCAAACTCCAGTCAATAGCTGGTCAAGAGATAGGACATGGTCAAAATGTAAACAGGCTTGCGCACAAAACTGTGCACACTGGATAAGTCAACAAAAGCGCCAGTAAAGGTGTTTACATGCAACGCGAAATTGGATTCAAAATCTATGTGTGCCGATTGTTTTTGCTAGCTTAAATCATTTATTACCTTGCCCCATCCCCAATAAAAGAACATCGTAAACCATTAACATGGTCTTACACATTGTCGCTTATGAAGCATAATCAGTGTAAGAACATGCATGTAAACATGCTTAATGGCTCATAAAGTAATTCTACCCTCAGCGAAAGGCAATATCACATTCTGGACAAACAAGACAAACATTACTAGCTCATATTGCTAGTGACTAAATAATGCTAATACCTGGGAACATGGGATGTAGAGAATATACTAGTCATATCACAAAGAAATCCTCTTGAAAAACACACACAAGCATAGTGGAATTAGCCTATAGCAAAACACTCTGTAAGTAGGGAGCAGCCTTGTTGATAAAGGAAACCTCTTTGCCCACTGGCTCAGTCGTGGCATAGTGCCAGCTGTAGGCCTGGCAGGGTTCTTACAAACCCTTTAAGCACAGCACCAGCTAAAGATACCAGCAGGGGATTGTGGGTAATAGCCCAGCATGATGCCCTCAAGCTCTAAAAGCATCAAATCATATGTTGAGCATAAGTACATTGTCATTTATCACGGTCTGAAGGAGTTGCTGGACCACTATGTAGGCAAATTTTCATTGTTTGGAGCATCGGGAACCCAACATCTTCAAAGCTAGAGGGCAGTGGTGGCTCAGCGGTTAAGGCTCTGGGTTACTGATCAGAAGGTCAGGGGTTCCAGCCCCAGTACTGCTAAGATGCCACTGTTGGGCCCTTGACCCAATCTGCTCCAAGGGTGCCATATCATGGCTGACCCTGCACTCTGACCCCAGCTTAACTGGGATATGTGAAAAAAAGAATTTCACTGTATATGTGCAAATGTATAATGTGTGATAAATAAATATAATTAATTAATTAAAATAAAGCCTTCGCATATCAACATAATCTAAAAATAAAACACTATCTGTGCCTTTCTGCTTTTGGCCTACACGGGTGTCCAATGAGTAAGCTGATGTATTGAGTTTTCCAGTCAACCATAGTTAAAATACACAGACTACCAAAACCGCAGACCACAACATCAAAGTCATGCATATTCCACAGGCTCCATGTACAACTACCTGTGAAATGTATCCAACGTCTCCATGAGAAAAACAAAGCAGAGTGGAGTGATGCCTCAAAGCAATACTGAGCCCAAACTGATCCCACACTAATCTCTGTTTAGGGTTTAAACTGATTTAGTATGTTATTACAGAATCCAAGATTACAGTGATCAGAAATCTATTGGAACTCTCAAGACTAAAACACATTAAAGCTAGTCTTGATCAAAGGCACACAAATCAATAGAAACCAATTAACAACCAGGATTAGTGAACCCTTGAGCTTTGGTTATTATATTGTAAACCTGAAGCTCTAATGTGAAATAAATCTCTCAATGTTCAGCCACTTTCAGTTTCAGTGGATGTCAATGAGAAGGTCAACTTTTAATACCAGACATACTGTAGATTCATGTCTATATACATGGTTGACCTTGTGATCCGAACTCCAGGATCCTTCTGCCCTGTCCATGTCTTGTCAATATGGCAGTTTTGTAATGTAGGTTAGAAGATGAAGATGGGCTACTGGGTTGCTGACATGGCTGAACCAATAAAAAAGCTTGGTGGGATTATCTGACAAGTTGCACATTGGACCAATCACAGCATAGCATGAACCATACAGTGATTAACAGTTGCTGGTGGTTGTATATTGACCCAGATAGAAGAGCTAGACTCCCTCAAAACCCACTAGCAGTACTAACTATGTAAAGTTACAGGCATAAAAAAAAGACATTCGTGTGAAATATTGCAATATTAAGGCTAATTTGTTGGCCTACGGTCTAATGCACTGTGGCCTATAAAGCCTATATGACTGCTCAGACATGTTATTATTATATGTACAAAGTGATGGTAACTATGATTTTCCCAAATACAATACATTTCTGGATTAACATCCTTGTTGGTCCAGGAACAACATTCCAACATTCCCAATTTTAGGGTTAGGGATAGGATTAGCACTGGGGTTGTAGCTTGAACAGCATTCTTATCAACAAGTCACATCCTTTTGATTTTACAGGTAGTTAAATCAAAGTCTTTCTAACAAGTCAGTCCACTGGCGGCCATCTTTGGAATGCTCTCGGGAAGTTATTTCCAGTCATGAAAGTGCAGTTCCTATCTACCTGAATCGGGGAACACCAAAATCTCAAAAACAGTTGGTAAAGATTACGATCAAAGAACATATTAAAATCAGCAGTAAAATCTGACAATACTGGAATCATAAATTGTGGTTCTTTACTTCAGATAAAGCAAAAAAATAAAATAAAATCCTGGCTTGTATAACTAATGCACATGCACATTCTAGAGTTGATTGACAGGCAATGTCTATATCTAAAAGGTGATTGGTTCTTTTACCTGTAAGGTGGGGCTTCCTTTCTACATCTGTTGCGTGTTGGGCATTCCAATTTCTCCCATTCATTTTAATAGAAGTGGCCCATCTCTGCTAAATATTCTCTGTTTAAATTGAAAGTTCACCCAAACATGGAAATTATGTCATCATTAATCACCCATATGTTTTTCCAAACTCATGTGACTTTCATTCTTCTATGGAACACAAAAAGAGATTAGGTAGTATGTTAGTCTCAGTCACCATTCACTTTCATTGCAACTTTTTTCCATACAATGAAAGAGAATGGTGACTGAGGCTGTAATTTTGCCTGGCATGTCCTTTTGTGTTCAGCAGAAAAAAGTCATACAATATGGAACATGAAGGTGCTAATTCACTCTTTTTGGGTGAACTATCCCTATAATGTTAAGGTTAGGACCAAGTCAATATTGTTCCAGGACCAGTAAAAGATGTTAGCAAAACAGTCACCACAAATCAACAGGCACTATGGTGGCAGCTTACTGTTAATAGCCGCGTTTCCACTATTGGGCCAGTGCGAGCCAGGGCTATAAACGGGTCAGCCGGTGCGAATAGCTTCGGATCACAAGCTGCAAGACACACCATTGGGCAAATAGCCCCACAGCGTTGCCATAAAACCTGCCATTGATACGCCACCCTGGTGCCAACATCACACACCCCACCCATTTCACAAGCAAGAGAGAAGCTCAAGCTGAGGCATCAGACTCTTGAGACTAGCTATCCCTCAAAATGAACATGGTGGAGACTAAACTGCCATCTGTTTCCTTAATTTGGTCTATGCTTGGTGGACAGCGAGATCGGACTCAGCGAAACTGCGCCTTTGACACTGACCACGCCTCAATTCACAATTGGCCTTCTTTGGCCCAAGGGTAATCGGCGGGCCAAAGGTGCTTGGCGGTCGGCCCAGAGGAAGCACCGAGCAAACACGATGAAGCCTCGGAAGTGACAACGCAACTGGCCCTGGCACACACAAGCACTCCCTCATTTGGCCCGATAATGGAAACACGGCTAGTGCTGACCTCCTTTTATCTGACCAAAGAGCATTCTGAAATTAAAATTAGGCCCTCCTGTTTTTCAAACAAGCATGTGGCCTAATAGAGTTTTCCTTAAGCCACATTTCTTATACACTAGACTTCCCATTATTTTAGAATGCATTGCAATAACCTTTTAAATTTAAAAAAGGAATTAGCATTCTGCTCAACAAAGCGGGTGTGAAAAGCAGGTGCCATGTTGCTGTTCTGCCTGCAGTAGAATGCATTAGCATGAGAAAGCCCACTGGGTTGTATAGAGAAACAGCTGGCTCTTTGGCAATTGTGGGGCGCCAATGAAAAAGGAATGACAGTAACACTACAGGCCATATCTCACCAATCCAGCACATCTAATGTGTTGCCCAGACAACACAGGTCTAGTAACTGAATAAAAACATATTGTTCTGTGTAGGCCTGTGTCTGTTTACCATTGTCTGGCAGACCAGATCAATTCATCTCAAGGCATTGGACTTCAATGGACTCTGCATTTTATATACAAATTTGATGGATGACAGTGTGACAGCTAGATATATCATTTATAATATATTAAAAATAAAATATAAGTATAAAAAGGAATAAAATAAAAGAAAAAAAAAGAAAATACAGAAATACTTAATCATAAAGAAAAACAAGGTCATAATACCTTAGAAATGTGCTATTCCTACCATTGTTGATGAGTTTAATAGATTGTATAGTATGAGAGACTCCTTAAGAAGGGTGAACATAAAATTACAGTAATTGTCAACAAGGAGGGACTGTCATTGTTGCGTCATCTTACGTTCGAAACGTCACAATTATATATAATTTATACGAAATTTTAATTCCATTGACGCTTAATAGGAAACGCCCTGATGCATAACTGCTTGCACTAAAAACACTATGACCCAAACGATCATTTGGCTAACATATGGTAATATTTGTGGGCCATCTTAGGTTAGACCAAACATACGATGGATGACATTATTATTAGCTGAAGTCAAGTTACATAAACAAACGCATCATATATGTTCTCTGCACACACACACACAAAAAAAACAAGATACCGTTGATTGAGCTTCACTTCGCGTTGCAGTTAACGACATTAAAAATGACATTCTGTAGGCATTATGTTTGCTTATGTTATTTAAATCAGCTTTTATAATCTGTCCTCCCATACAGATTTATTATTATCACTCACTCCCAGTAATGTCATTTCCACGACTCGTAATGTACACTGTGTTATCCTCCATGTAGTGAGAGTCAGTCGCACTTACCAGCAGCTTCGTCTCTGGATTAACCGGTGGCACTTGAAATCTGTCAGTTTCCTCCATCATTTTTTTTAAAACTTCAGCCTGGCACAGTGTAGGACAAATGTTCAAAATAGTACCCTAAATGAAAAACGCATTTATTCACTCTCTGGATCAGGTCAAAGATGCCCAGTTGTCCAGCATCTTCTCGACTTGTTTTCCGCTATCTTGCTGTTACTCGTCAGAGGTGACTCAACAGCAACATCTGACTTCCGGGTCCGGAACCCCTCCCATTCTGAGGAGGAGCTGAATAATTAATGAGTATGAGTTAGGTAACTACGGTACAACAGAACCGACATACAATTAATATATATATATATATATAATGTTTTGTTTATTTTATTGTTTTTTATTTAAAAAAAATAAAAATAAAAAATACCCCAAAGTAGTTATTACTGTTTATTGTTAAGTTGTTCTATAACTTGTTCAATGCTAAAAAATAAATAAATAAATAAAGATATTATTAAAAGTGGCACTGCAATAATGTATTATTATGTATTGCTGGTATCATGGTGCTTTAATATTTAACATTTTTATTATCCAAGCACATGCATTATCCCTTAAACTCATTCCTCAGGTCTTTACTGACCTCATTCCACCCCCTGTTGTGCCTACACCTATTCCTCAATCTTTCCCTTATTAATAGTGTAGCACAAACAAAAACAAAAACTATATATATATATATATATATATATATATATATATATATATATAAAACGGTATAAGTACCAAAAGTGTAGAAGGTCATTAGAGACCATGGTATATAATAGTGTTGTTGTTTATTTTTTGTTTTTGTTTTTTTTTTGGGGGGGGGGGGGGGGGTTTGCACTTCCATAAATTATATTTGTATGATTATTTCATATCTATATAAGTTTATTATTACATGATATCTATTTATTTATTTATTACAAGAGAAATGAGTACTATAGTTATACAAATAGATATATATCATGTTGATTTTCTGTGTGACAATGGTGAATTATTATTATACCGTATACCTGTACACTCAAGATGGCATTGTTTTTTCAGTGATTGACTTGATTTTCATTTGACATTTCTATCTGATGAAGAAACAACATGGAAGTAAACTATAGCAAGTGTAACACATAAGCAATATGATATGACTAATGTCATTTGGGTGTACAATTGAATTTATGTAAGTTGTGCATCTCTTTAGACTCAATAAGTGCCTGAGAAAACACAAAGGTGTAGCTTATGTGTATCTTTTGTGTTATGTGTAGCTCAGCATGTTTTTGACAGCCAGTTGTGTCTCATGAAATTTCAGTGTGAAAGTAATGAATCCTGTTCTAGATTTGCCCTGATTTGTTGCATTATCTCTTTGATACATGAAAAATAAAACATCAAAATATATCAAAATATATTATTTCTAATTTTCTCGAAAGTTTTACACTATATCGGCATTTTGAAGATGCATTTGTAATAGATATACGTGCCGGGTCTCTAAAGACCCGATTATGTAAGAGTGTTTGGTGGAATTCCCATGCATTTAAGTGTTAACACTCTTATTATTTAGTTTATTATTTTATTGTTTATTATGTATTGTTTTATAGTTATTATATATATATATATATATATATATATATATATATATATATATATATATATATATATATATATGTTTTTTTTTTTTTTTGGTATTTTATTATTATTTTATATATTTTAATATTTTAAATAATTGTATGGAGCATTTAGTCTTTTATCAGATGATCAAACAAGAATGGCATTTTTATTATTATTATTATTATTGTTGTTGTTGTTGTTATTATTTGTCTTTTAAAAACAATGTTGTGGGGCCCCTACAGAACTTATCTATTTCTCTTTCAGCTCTTTGTTGCACTTGATAAGATGGTTATGTAAAAGTATGTAATATTTTGTAAATATAGTATTAATGCCTTGAAAAACATTATTAGAATATATATATATATATATATATATATATATATATATATATATATATATATATATATATATATATATATTTTTTTTTTTTTTTTTTTTTTTTTTTAAGAAAACAGTTTGTATCTCTATCGCCCTCTTGTGGTCATGTTTGGGGACCCTTCTCCTCAAAACAACCCATATTAAAGGAATATTCAGGGTTTTATACAAGTTAAGCACAATCGAAAGCATTTTGTGGTATTATGTTGATTCCCACAAAAATAATTTCGGCTCGTCCCGTCTTTTCTTTAAAAAAAAAAAAAAAACAACAACAAAAAAAAAAAAGATGCAAACATTTATGTTAGAGTGATGTACTTACAATGGAAGTGAATGGGGCCAATATTTTGAGGGTTAAAGGCAGACAAGCTTATAATTTTATCAAATCTAACACATTAATTCTTCTGATAAAACTCATGTATTAAGTGAACTGTAAATTTATTTAAATTGTCATTTTTAAAGTAGTTTCAGAGTTTTAGGGTTTACAACGTTAGTTCGTCTTGGCAACAAAGTTGTAAAATTGGATGTTATTTTACACAGAAAAGGTTAGTAAGCAATTTCATCACACTAAAATCATGTTAACACGCATATTGTTTACGTCTAGTGGCTATACTTGTGAAACAGTGATTATTTTAACATTTACGGATTGACCCCATTGACTTCCGTTGTAAGTGCATCACCGTAACCCAGATTTTATTTTTAAAGAAAAGGAGGGATGAGTGAAAATAATTTTTGGTGGTAATCAATATTATGCCACAAATTTGGTCGATTGAGCTAAATTTGTATTGAATCCGGAATATTCTTACAATGACTTTTATTTTGAAACCCAAATGACCACAACTATTCCAGTTCCAGTATCTTGTAACATTAGATCATTCGTCATCATATTAGATTTTTTACCATTTCAATCATTTTTACAGAAGGACATGCTAACCCACATTTATAAATAAAATGCAAACACAGTCACAATCATAAAATTAACTTACATTAACTTATAGAACTAGTTTGGATTTAAAGGCATCTATTGTATGGCACGCACATCTGTATCTTGAAACAACCACAGAGTGTTAGTTTGAAAAACTATTCTGTTTAAAACACTTTTATTTTGAAAGTCAAGCTCTGCCTCTTCACTGTTAATGCAACTGTCAGCTTTCCAGCGTCAGTTACAGTAACACAGAAACTTTCTGGTTATTTGATTGTTGTTTATTGTCTGTTGGGCAAAGTTTATCGTGAATGTCGTTAAACAGAGACAGTAAGCCTCAATAGTGTCCTTGACAACCTGCAGCTTGGATCTGTGTTAGGCTGGTTTCTAGGGGCACCGTTGCTATAAACCCTGCACTACTGAACGTTAAGCAAGGTCTGCGCTTTCTTCCAATCACGAACAAGAACTGGCGACGAAACCTTTCGAATCAGCCAATCAAATGAAACACCGATTGTGCCTACCGGAAAACAGGCTTTTCGAGGCTCTGGGATGACGTGAAAGCTGAAGTAGCTCGCTACTATTTTAATGAACAAGTTAACGGTATCGACGTTTGAATGTTTTTAATTTCGCATGGTAAGAAACCTTTTGTGTAAACACGTATTTTGACTCATTATAGAGCTTTCCAAAGAAGGAGAAATCCTCAAACTGTTCGACTGTTCTTCTCTTCATAGACAAACCTTTTGGTCAATTCTCTGCTTCTTAATTTTAACTTTTATTTAATTAGCTTATCTGTGTGATGCAATAGCAGTCTTGTTTTTATATATTATCAGATATATTGACAATTAACTTGCAGCTACGTGTCATATTTTGCTTTTATTCAAAGCTGAATTAATTGGTGATGTAATGTATGCTTTTATACATACATACAGGTACTTGCATATTCTGTTTGTTGACAAGACATCAGCTATGTCATGTAGCGGTTGTTGTGGTTTCTATTTACCTCTTATAGTCTTAAGGACAGTACTCTGAAACATGACCTGTCCTGAAGATGTGTGACCTTTAAAATGATACTTCAACCATGTGTTCCCTGATCCTAAACAAACATTCATCCTATACTGAACAAGTATTTAGTGTGTAGTTATGTGAATTTATTGGATTTATTTATTTGTGAATTTATGTGGTGCTAAAATTTGAGTGTGTAAATTAGAGGTTGACCGATAGTAGATTTTGCCAATACCAAAGGTGGTGGAAATGGCTGATAACCGATTAATTGGCCAATAGTTTTTAAAATCGATTTATAGAATATATTATGATAAATGTTCTTAGTCTTTCCTTACTATAACGGGCACAGACACAGAGGCTACAAGAGTCCAAAATAAATAAAACCCCCGATATAGTTTTTTGTTCAACCAAAATCCCAATAATAATCAGAAAAAAATTAAGATTTGGTGCATAATGTGTGAATTTTAACTATAAACAAGAAAGAAACACGCAAGGGACTGTTATTTTGAAATGACGGAGACTTGTCTCTGTTACAGTGCTCTTTATTTAAGTATAAACCAAATCAAGCTTTTTATAGCCTATACTGTATATTCACCAGATGAAGGGTTGTATGTATGTGTGTGTGTGTATATATATATATATATATATATATATATATATATATATACACACAGTTGTGCTCAAAAGTTTGCATACCCTTGGAGAATTGGTCATATATGTACCATTTTTAAAGAAAACATGATTGAGCAGGCAAAACACATTTCTTTTATTTCTAATGGGATTCATATTCAGCTGTAGGTTATAACAGAATGGCACAATCATAAAACAAAACATGGCAATAATGAAAAAATTGAGATAACCCTTAGTTCTTAATACTGTGTATTGCCCCTTTAGCATCAATGACGGTGTGCAGTCTTTTGTAATAGTTGTCTATGAGGCCCCAAATTCTTGCAGGTGGTATAGCTGCCCATTCGTCTTGACAAAATGCCTCCAGGTCATGCAAAGTCTTTGGTTGTCTTGCATGAACCGCACGTTTAAGATCTTGCTAGAGTGGCTTGATGATATTAAGGTCAGCAGACTGTGATGGCCACTCCAGAACCTTCACCTTTTTCAGCTGTAACCACTGGAGGGTCAACTTGGCCTTGTGCTTAGGGTCATTGTTGTGCTGGAAAGTCCAAGAGCGTCCCATGCGCAGCTTTCATGCAGAAGAATGCAAATTCTCTGCCAGTATTTTCTGATAACATGCTGCATTCATCTTGCCATCAATTTTCACAAGATTCCCCGTGCCTTTAGAGCTCACACCCCCCCAAAACATCAGTGAGCCACCACCATGCTTCACAGTGGGGATGGTATTCTTTTCACTATAGGTCTTGTTGATGCCTCTCCAAACATAGCGCTTATGGTTGTGACCATAAAGCTCTATTTTGGTCTCGTCACTCCAAATTACAGTGTGCCAGAAGCTGTGAGGCGTGTCAAGATGTTATTGGGCATATTGTAACCGGGCTTTTTTGTGGCATTGCCGCAGTAAAGGCTTCTTTCTGGCAACTCGACCATGCAGCTCATATTTGTTCAAGTATTGTCATATTGTGCTCCTTGAAACAACCACACCGTCTTTTTCTAGAGCAGCCTGTATTTCTCCTGAGGTTACCTGTGGGTTTTTCTTTGTATCCCGAACAATTCTTCTGGCAGTTGTGGCTGAAATATTTCTTGGTCTACCTGACCTTGGCTTGGTATCAAGAGATCCCCGAATTTTCCACTTCTTAATAAGTGATTGAACAGAACTGACTGGCATTTTCAAGGCTTTGGATATCTTTTTATATCCTTTTCCATCTTTATAAAGTTCCATTACCTTGTTACGCAGGTCTTTTGACAGTTCTTCTCTGCTCCCCATGGCTCAGTATCTAGCCTGCTCAGTGCATCCACATGAGAGCTAACAAACTCATTGACTATTTATACACAGGCACTAATTGCAATTTAAAAAGCTACAGGTGTGGGAAATTAAACTTTAATTGCCATTTAAACCTGTGTGTGTCACCTTGTGTGTCTGTAACAAGGCCAAACATTCAAGGGTATGTAAACTTTTGATCAGGGCCATTTGGGTGATTTCTGTTATCATTATGATTTAAAAAGGAGCCAAACAACTATGTGATAATAAATGGCTTCATATGATCACTATCCTTCAATAAAAGACAGTTTTTTGCATGATCAGTCATATTTTCAAAATCAATGCCAAAATGTCACAATTTCTGCCAGGGAATGCAAACTTTTGAGCACAACTGTATATATATATATATATATATATATATATATAATGTTTATACACTGGCGGCCAAAAGTTTGGAATAATGTACAGATTTTACTCTTATGGAAAGAAATTGGTACTTTTATTCACCAAAGTGGCATTCAACTGATCACAATTTATAGTCAGGACATTAATAACGTGAAAAATTATTATTATTACAATATGAAAACATTTTTCAGAACTTCTTAAACTACTTCAAAGAGTTCTAATCAAAATATCCTCCATGTGCAGCAATGACAGCTTTGCAGATCCTTGGCATTCTAGCTGTCAATTTGTCCAGATACTCAGGTGACATTTCACCCCACGCTTCCTGTAGCACTTGCCATAGATGTGGCTGTCTTGTCGGGCACTTCACACGCACCTTACAGTCTAGCTGATCCCATAAAATCTCAGCGGGGTTAAGATCCATAACACTCTTTTCCAATAATCTGTTGTCCAATGTCTGTGTTTCTTTTCCCACTCTAACCTTTTCTTTTTGTTTTTCTGTTTCAAAAGTGGCTTTTTTTTTGCAATTCTTCCCATAAAGCCTGGAGCCCTGAGTCTTCTCTTTACTGTTGTACATGAAACTGGTGTTGAGTGGGTAGAATTCAATGAAGCTGTCAGCTGAGGACATGTGAGGCATCTATTTCTCAAACTAGAGACTCTGATATACTTATCCTCTTTTTTAGTTGTACATCTGGCCTTCCACATCTCTTTCTGTCCTTATTAGAGCCAGTTGTCCTTTGTCTTTGAAAACTGTAGTGTACACCTTTGTTTGAAATCTTCAGTTTTTTGGCAATTTCAAGCATTGTATAGCCTTCATTCCTCAAAACAATGATTGACTGACGAGTTTCTAGAGAAAGCTTTTTCTTTTTTACCATATTTTACCTAATATTGACCTGAAGACATGGCAGTCTATTGCATACTGTGGCAACTCAAAAACAAACACACAGGCAATGTTAATTTTCATTTAACGAACCAAATAGCTTTCAACTGTGTTTGATATAATGGCAAGTGATTTTTTTTTGTTGTTTTTTTTAGTACCAAATTAGCAATTTAGCATGATTACTCAAGGATAAGGTGTTGGAGTGATGGCTGCTGGAAATGGGGCTTGTTTAGATTTGATCAAAAATTACTTTTTTCAAATTGTGAAGGTGCTGTTTTTTACATCAGTAATGTCCTGACTATACTTTGTGATCAGTTGAATGCCACTTTGGTGAATTAAAATACCAATTTCCTTCCGAAACATACACCGATCAGCCACAACATTAAAACCACCTGCCTAATATTGTGTAGGTCCCCTCCCGTGCCGCCAAAACAGCACCAACCCTCAGTTCTTCTCACCACAATTGTACAGAGCGGTTATCTGAGTTACTGTAGACTTTGTCAGTCTGAACCAGTCTGGCCATTCTCTATTGACCTCTCTCATCAATAAGGTGTTTCCATCCACAGAACTGCCGCTCACTGGATGTTTTATGTTTTTGGCACCATTCTGAGTAAATTCTAGAGACTGTTGTGCTTGGAAAATCCCAGGAGATCAGCAGTTACAGAAATACTCAAACCAGCCCGTCTGGCACCAACAGTCATTCATGTGATTATCTAATCACTCAGCCAATCACTGTCTAATCACTGTGTGGCAGCAGTGCAGTGCATAAAATCATGCAGATACGGGTCAGGAGCTTCACTTAATGTTCACATCAACCATCGAAATGGGAAAAATCATGTGATTTCGACCATGGCATGATTGTTGGTGCCAGATGGGCTTGTTTGAGTATTTTTGTAACTGCTGAACATATGTGTTCATCCAAAGCAGTGGTTCCTGGACGCCCCCCCAACACTACACATCTCCCAAATCAAACACACCTGATTCAACTCGTCAGCTCGTTAGTAGAGACTCCAAGACCTGAATTGGGTGTCAGAAAAGGGAGATATACAAAATATGCAGTGTTGGGGGGGAATTCCAGGAATAGGGTTGGGAACCACTGATCTAAAGGACTGGGATGCTCCTGAACACTAAATATTCTGTATTTTGTAGTCTAATCCATTCATTTCCAATGGCCGGTCATTTTTGACCGGGAACACACCAAGTGTAACAAAAGTGAAATAAAACCAGTAAAATGTAAAGAAAATGGTCAATTTTTTTGTGTGTTTTCAGAAACCATATTTGAACAAAGTCAAGGATTTTTATTCCAATTGGATTAAGTAAAGAAAAAAATTTCAGGGTCAAAATGACCAGAACACAACATAAATAAAATAAAATTACTATTAATTAAAAAATTATTTTTCCACAGGGCAAGTAAAATGTCGCCAGAACAATTAAAAATCTGAACTACTGACCCGACTGCACTTGGCAAAAAAATCCTTACTGTTTACCCCTGGTAGATTTTAGTGATAGTCTTCTGTTAGTAGGTATTCATATTATCGAGACAATATAATCAAAATTTTCTGATCAGGTTGGAGTATAATGCAACCTCGTCTTCTACATTTCACTATATTACTTAATTATCACATTTCGTATTTTATAGGCAGGATTGTGTTTGTTGCTTTGTTTTACTTGGTCAAAGTTTAATCTGTTTGTTTTTTGCAGAGAAGATCAATGAGAACAAGCTCTTCCTCTCCACCACTTCACGTGCACGTGAACGAGAGCACACCTGTGCACGTGCATGTGAAGAAGAGCATGAAGAGCAGCCCTACCAAGACAGCCCAGGTACATTATACTTCTCTAGTCTGTGCATAGACATCTGCCCTTAAAATATCCTTGAATATATAATATCCTTATTCTTTCACCCTAGATTTATCTTGTATTTTGAACATTTAATTAATCCAAAATTCCATGAGATCACACAGCATGTTTATCTTTATATGTTTTAGGTTAAGCCCAAAAGCAGTTTGCGTCCAACTGCTAAGGTGAAGACAAGGGTCCCATGGATACCACCTGGCAAGGTCACAACTCGAGAGACCTCATATAAGTGGGAGGTCAGCCAAAAGTATTCAAGATCCTTTTACACCCAAATCATTTTTAATATTACACAATAAGCAATGTGTCATTTTTTGGTCTTTTGTGGAAGAGGAAAGAAACGAAGAGAACAATTTTTGGGATTGCAAATTTAATGTATGTTGCAGGGACCTACCCATCGTCTGGAGATAACGCCTCTCTCAGAACCTGAGCGCTCCCAGTCTCCTCTCCGTATGGAAGATCTCTCCACTGATGAAGAGGAGGTTCTGCATGGACGCATCAACCAGTATGAGAAGAAGATTGACAGCCTGATGACAGAGGTCAGCTCTCTGAAAAATGAGGTGAGAAGAAAGTTACTGAGAAAAGTTTCATGAAAACAATGATTTATTTTTTTTAAATGAACCAGCATGTCAAAGACACATAGTTGAATAGCGCGTTAAACTGATAGTTTGCCCAAACATGACCATTCTGTCATCATTTACTCACCGTCAAGTCGTTCCAAATACATATGACTTTCTTTTTCTGTGGAACATGAAAGGAGATGTTAGGGGCTGACTGAGGCTAACATGATCTTTTTGTGCTCCAGGAAAGAAAGTAAGTCAGTCATACAGGTTAAGGACAAAATGTAAATTTTTGGATGAACTTACCCTTTAAAAAGCAAATTAAAAAAATGCTAACATTTAGTGTCGATAGTATCAATTTTATCAGAGAAATCTAAATCTGATGGTGATGTTTGTATTGGCAGGTAGAGCTTCGTAAGAAGGAGCAGCAGTTAGAGCGTCAGTCTGAGAGGTTGAGCGCCTCGCAGCGTGTCATCGCTGTGCAGGAGGAGGAGCTTGCAGAGGTCTCTCGGGAGCTTGAAGCCACAGAGCAGGAGAACTCCCGACTACGAGAGTCCATGGAGAAGATGCTGGGGGAAAGTGATTTTGGGAGGTACAGTGGAAACTTGTACGCTTTTAATCATTGAACATTATTTCAAAGCATTGCGTTATTGCATTTAAAATGTGTTTTAAATGTAATTTGAACTCATTTAGATTAGAAAGGGACAGTCTGCCGCTTGACAAAGATGCTCTACTCAGGAAGTTGCTGGAAGCAGAGATGGACAGTAGTGCAGCTGCCAAGCAGGTGTCGGCCCTTCGTGAAACTGTCAGCCAGATGTCTAGGAGTGTGAGTGAAAATGCACATCAGTATTAACCTTTCAAAACAGCCTCAGTTTTTGGTCGCAACCACAACAAGCAACAAGATATTTTGACGATTGCTTGGTTTCTATTTCTGCGGCATTCCGTTAGGTAGCCCCGCCCACAGTGGAATCTCATTAGACCAAAATCCTGCTCCATATAGCTGCATATATAAGTAATAGTTCACCCAAAAATGAAAATTCTTTCATCATTTACTCACCCTCATGCCATCCCAGATGTGTATGACTTTCCTCCTCCTGCAGAACACAACAAAGATTTTTAGAAGAATATTTCAGCTCTGTAGTCCCGCACAATGCAACTGAATGGTGACCAAAACTTTGAAGCTCCAAAAATCACAAAGGCAGCATAAAATTAATCCATAAGACTCCAGTGGTTTAATCCATGTCTTCTGAAGCGATGCAGTCGATTTTGGGTCAGAACAGACCAAATGTAACTCCCTTTTCACTATAAATCATGACATCAGCAGTCTCTTTGGAGATCATAATTTCAAGCTCAATTACACTTCCTATAGTGCCATCTAGCGCTCTGCTCGTGCGTCAAGCACTAGGAAGTGTGATATAGCTTGAAATCATGATCATGCCTAGAGATTGCAATGGCAAGATGTACAGTGAAAAAGGAGTTATATAGTTTGGTCTGTTCTGACCCAAAACCAATTAGATTGCTTCCGAAGACATGGATTAAACCACTAGAGTTTTATGGATTACTTTTATGCTGCTTGTATTGCATCACTTCATTAGGACACAGTGTGAAGGATGTGTGTGCATACAACATGTGTTGCATCAAAAATATTTTATTTATATTTGTGCAGGAGAAAAAGTCATCTGGGTCGGACTCGTCGCTCTTGGCCCGACAGAAGGATCTTTTACTTCAGAAGCTGGAGACTTTTGAGAGCACTAACAGAGCCCTAAGACATCTTTTGAGAGAGCAGCATAGTCGAGAGGTGTGTCCAGCATGCAAGTCGGATATAGTTTTAATCATATAATAGTTATTAACCTGTTCTTCATTACTTTGTTTTTTAACAGATGGACTCACTGAGACTCTTGGAGCAGAAGGATGGTCTTCTGAAAAGGCTTTCTGATGTGGAAGCAGATAATTCGGTTTGTCTTTTTATACAGTACTTATTCTGTAGGAATAATATACTTGAATAGTGCATGCTGTTCTGCAAACAGATGGTTTTAACTTTTAGCTTTAACACTGGGATCATTTCTTTTCGCCAGCATATTCTAGTAAAGCTTCAGGACAAAGAGAGAGAAGTTAATCAGCTGACTTCCTTATTAGAGAATGAGAAGGTATACTATATTTTCTAGTAAGTTTATAGATGTGGCTGACATGGTTTTATTGTTTATCATTGAGACTGTGAGGCCTTACGGTTTATATATCTTATTGAAACAGGAGAGTTCAAAGACCACCACTGAATTATCCAAAGTCCTGGAATCCACCCGAGCCCACCTTCAGGGTCAGCTACGCAATAAGGAGGCAGAGAATAACCGTCTTAACGTTCAGATCAGGGTAATGCATACAGCATCGGACTCATTAAAATTCAAGCAACATGTGACATTGTCTTATTTTATAGTGTTTATACTACAAAACATGTTGAGTTGAAGCATCATGATATCCAATCTTGACATCAGAAATAGGTGATGTTGTCTAACTCTTCTCTGCATCTGTGATGTGTCCAATTTGTTTAGAATCTAGAGCGCTCCGTCAGCCAGCAGAAAGGGGAGATGGATCACCTACAGGAACAGTTGCGAGATCTCAGGCAGCGGGCAGAGGCTGATAAGGAAGCCCTGAAGAAAGCCACAAGGGCACAAAAACAGCGGGCACAGCGCAGTGAAGACACTGTGGAACAGCTCAGCGCCCAGCTCATGGAGATAGTTAGTGGAATAGAGATTTTGGAATGGTTTACAGGGACTATTCTGGGTTCAAATCCAATTAAGCTCAATCGAAAGCATTTATGAAATAATGTTGATTATTACCACAAACAGTTATTTTGTCTTGTCCCTCCTTTTCTTTAAAAAAAAGCCAACATTTGGGTTCCAGTGAGGCACTTATAGTGGAAGTGAATGGTGACAATCCGTAAACGTTAAAATACTTACTGTTTCAAAAATGTAGGCACAAGATGTAAACAATACATGTATTGACAGGATTTTAGTGTGATAAAATCACTTACTAACCTTTTTTGTGTGAAGTTATACCCAATTTTACAGCTTCAGTGCAATGACGACATAACGCCATAAACCTTGTAATCCCGGTAAACAATGATTTAAGCAACTTTACAGCTCAAATAATAAACGAAGAAGAATTGATGTAAGTGCATTCATAAAATTATAAGCATCACATATCTGCTTTTAAACCATGCAAAAATTGCCCCCATTCACTTCCACTGTAAGTGCCTTACTATAGCCTAAATTTATGCTTTTTGCTTTATTTTCAAGAAAAGAAGGGACAAGTCGAAAATATTTTTTGTGGTTATTAACATTATACCACAAATAATAAGATTATTAAATCCATAATATTCCTTTAATGCCTCTTTTGGGTGACTAGGGCTATTTTCAATGGAATAGTTGCATACTGCACAGGATGTCCTATATTCTGCATACTATTTATTTAAAACAGCATGTGAAATAGTGGGTAGTTTGCAACAATATATGTTTCAAATAGTAATACGCTACACTGTTGTCACAAGACCTCACCATGCTGCATATTTAAGTAAGTGACAGCAAAAAATTTACTTTTATAAATATGGTTATTTTGCATTTTTAATCCAAGTATGTGTGAAAATTCTGTGACTTTTTGGCAGTCTGATCAAATATTGAGTCAAATGGAAAAAACGAAAATCATCAAACCAGAAATGGAAAGTCAGTTTGATTGTGTTAAATTGTGGGATATAGCATTCCACACAGTGTGCTTTGGTTATATACTGTACAATTTGGCAAATGTTTTTGGTCATACAGAAAAGTTGCATGCCATTCACAGTATGAATACTGCATACTACTTTCTTTCAAAAATAGTAGGTAGTAGGCCATTCCAAACATACTATGGACTTTTGGTTAGGCTCAAACCTATGTCAAGGAAGTTTAGTTTTCAGCTGCTAATGGTGGACTAGTTTTTTGTTTAATTTTTCTATTAAAAACAAAATTTGATTATAAATTATCCAATCTTCTACACAGGAATCTCAGTTGGCAGATGCTGTGTCAACTGCAGAGAACTGGAGCAGTTGCCATGCAAAAGATATGAAGGACAAGGGACAGCTAGAGATGGAGATCACTTTGCTAAACAGGTTAGCATAGAGGTGTTTTCCTCAACTCTCAAAACCATAGAATAGAATTTATTCTTTGAATTATAATGTCAATCTACATACAAAATAATTCAAAAAAAGTGTTGAAGCATATGCAAATTGTTCTAGATCTTTTTGTGTTGTTTTAGTCGTATTACAGACCTGACGGAACAGCTGCACGGGCAGGAGGAAAAGACCCGATCTGAAAGAGATGGACTTTTGGATCGGCTGCATGAGCTCACTACAGAGAACACAACTGTTCGCCTGGAGAACCAGAGCCTTAAGGTTTGATGATCTGCAGCTGTCCTGTCCAGTTTGTTCCCTTTTTATATTTTTACTCACAATAGTTCAGTGGCCCTCATAATGATGGTTGTAAATAAGTAATACAAATGAACAACTCAAATGTAATCATCTGAATTATTGTGCTCGTGTAGGCCACTTTATCTGCCTTGGAGGAGAAGTTGTCATTGTCCCAGTCTGAGATCCAGCAGGTCAAAGTCTCAGTGAAGCACTATGAGAGTTTAGTGGACAGCTATAAAGCCCAGGTGTGATCATCAAACTCTTACACATGCTTCAAGCTCTTTTGCCCATTTTTGCATATATTTGTGTGCCAGGGATGTGCCGTCCATGTAAGCAATGTAAGCAGTGCTTACCAAACAGATGGCTGAAAAGAAAATGACACTATGAAATATTTAAATACAGTTGTTAATATAAACTACAAAAAAACTAAAAGGTTTTTGTTCAAATTCATCATTTTTTATCTCAGTTGAGCAGCACAGACATTTATTAATTTATTCGCTTTCATTCAACACTGTACGTTCAATTAAATTGAATCACGCCTGCTACTCTACAAATGGTCAAGGTGAGCATGCTTACCAAAATGAGTAAGCCGATCAGAAGCTCCTTCCTTCAGTCACGTTATCTGATAGGCTATTTTTGTTTTGCATCAACAAGTTAAAGTTCACATAACTATCCGGTCAGGTCTCCTAAGCAACCAAATTGGCCTGGTTGCTAGGGAGGGTAGAGTCACATGGGGTACCCTCTTCGTGGTCACTATAATGTGGCTCTCTCTCTCGGAGGGCCGCATGGCGAGTTGTGCGTTGATGCCATGGAGAATAGTGTGAAGCCTCCACACGCTACGTCTCCGCGGTAACGTGCTCAACAAGCCATGTGATAAGATGCGCGGATTGACGGTCTCAGACGCGGAGGCAACTGAGATTCGTCCTCCGCCACCCGGATTGAGTCGAGTCACTACACCACCACAAGGACTTAGAGCGCATTGGGAATTGGGCATTCCAAATTGGGGAGAAAAGGGGAGAAGAAGAATAAAGTTCACATAACTAATACATTAATAAGCACTAAAATTAATATCTGCAGTGTAAGAACTGACGACCTGTGTGGATTTGGCAAAGTTAATTTCAATAAAAAATTGAGACAGAGAGTCTATCGAAACTTCAACAAGCGGGTGAGACTTTTACAACAAAGTGACAGAGATGTTCATTCGTAAGGAGGGACACATGGGTTTTGTGTTCCATTAAAGGTATGTTAATGTATTTATAAAAAATTTGTGTTGGTGGGGGCCTGGGTAGCTCAACGAGTATTGATGCTAACTACCACCCCTGGAGTCGTGAATTCGAATCCAGGGCGTGCTGAGTGACTGCAGCCAGGTCTCCTAAGCAACCAGATTGGCCCAGTTGCTAGGGAGGGTAGAGTCACACGGGGTAACCTCCTCGTGGTCGCGATTAGGGGTTCTCGCTCTCAATGGGGCGCGTGGTAAATTGTGCATGGATCGCGGAGAGTAGCATGAGCTCCACGTGCTGGGAGTCTCCGTGGTGTCATGCACAGCGAGCCACGTGATAAGATGCGTGGATTGACTGTCTCAGAAGCGGAGGCAACTGAGACTTGTCCTCTGCCACCTGGATTGAGGTGAGTAACCGTGCCACCATGAGGACCTACTAAGTAGTGGGAATTGGGCATTCCAAATTGCGAGAAAAGGGGATAAAAAAAAAAAATGTGTTGTTGATACTAGGTCATTGTTTCTGTTTAGTCTGAGGCTATACAATAGTGATCTGGAAATCATGTCCTCCTCTGTCAGTTTTATAGTTCTAACCTTAGGCCGCAGTGTCTGTTTAAAAAAATATATTAACGGATGACTGCTGTGTTTACATTACATTTGCCTTGTGCATTCAGGTTAAAATTGTTGTCTTTGGTGATCAGATTAGTTAATTGCTGTTGTCTATTCCAGTGTTTCTGAACTGTGGGAAGAGTGACGTGAGGCCTATGATGTTAAAACTAGTAACTGGATATGTTTTCTTATTCTTTTTGTTGTATGTCAAAACAAGCTCTTCTGGCACTATGGTTCATTGTATGATTTAATGGACATAAACATGCTCGGCTCAATATATGATCATCTTTTATTTGTGTGATATGAGCAATATTACTGTCTTGAATTTTAAAACTATTTGGTCATGAAGTTCGCCACTGTGACGATTGTCTCGATTGACTGGTGGGTTCTACGGCAACAATTTACGTCAGTAACATTTCCGCAACATTACACTCGCCCATATAACGTCTTTTGGGCACAGCGTTTAATAATGTGTATTAAAAATATTTGATGCTTGCCCAGTCTCAAAGCCCACGGCACATGCCTGTTGTGTGCATGTTTTTTATGCCATTGTTTATTTGAGTTTGTCAGGTCTGCCCTTTTTCCTTTGAATTTGTAGGTGCAAAAGACCCGTGCTGAAGCAGACGAGCACTGTGCACGTCTGCAGGTGGCCGAACGTGAAGCTCAGACGGTTAGAGAAGAGCTGGACCAAGAGATCCAGCAGGTCAGGAAGCAGCTCCTTGGTCGTGTGGCAGAGCTTGAGCCACTACCTGAAGCTCTAAGACGTGCTGAAGTGCAGTTGCAGAAGGCTCATGAGAAAGAGCACACTCAAGAGAGGAGAAACCATGAGCTCACCACGGCGCTCGCAGAGCTACGCATTAAGGTGTTTGTGCACTTGTATGTTTACAGCAAAAAGCTTTGAAAGTAGTTTGATACCTTTAATATTAAAACACAGCAAGTGGTTTCTTTACATCTTATATTGGATTATTGGTGGACCCCCTCCAGACTACCCAGATTGTTACAAAAACGGGTCATTCAGAAATAGTCATGGAAATGACATCACAGTCATGAGCACATAAACATATTCATATCCATTATTCAGCAACTTTGAAGGGTTTGTTACTTATTTCATATGTGAATAGAGTAGCCAATTATTAAAAACCTCATTCACATTTTAAAGTCTTAAAGGTACAGTAGCAAAAAAGCTTGTTTGATTCTAAGGGTCAGAGAGACTGTGGAAATGGTCCTGTAAAACTAAATTACAAAGTTTTTGCTGCAAGTAACATTTTAATGTTAGTCAAGGTATAAACATTGTCTTCAGGGGCTAAAATAAAAGGCTACATAGATATACAGTGGTGTGAAAAAGTGTTTGCCCCCTTTCTGATTTCTTATTTTTTTGCATGTTTGTCACACTTAAATGTTTCAGATCATCAAACAAGTTTAAATATTAGTCAAAGATAACACAAGTAAACACAAAATGCAGTTTTTAAATGAAGGTTGTTATTATTAAGGGAAAACAAAATCCAAACCTACATGGCCCTGTGTGAAAAAGTGTTTGCCCCACCTGTTAAAACATAACTGTGGTTTATCACACCTGAGTTCAATTTCTCTAGCCACACCCAGGCCTGATTACTGCCACACCTGTTCTCAATCAAGAAATCACTTAAATAGGACCTGCCTGACAAAGTGAAGTAGACCAAAAGATCTTCAAAAGCTAGACATCATGCCGAGATCCAAAGAAATTCAGGAACAAATGAGAAAGAAAGTAATTGAGATCTCTCAGTCTGGAAAAGGTTATAAAGCCATTTCTAAAGCTTTGGGACTCCAGAGAACCACAGTGAGAGCCATTATCCACAAATGGCGAAAACATGGAACAGTGGTGAACCTTCCCAGGAGTGGCCGGCCGACAAAAATTACCCCAAGAGCGCAGCGACGACTCATCCAAGAGGTCACAAAAGACCCCACAACAACATCCAAAGAACTGCAGGCCTCACTTGCCTCAGTTAAGGTCAGTGTTCATGACTCCACCATAAGAAAGAGACTGGGCAAAAAAGCCTGCATGGCAGAGTTCCAAGACGAAAACCACTGCTGAGCAAAAAGAACATTAAGGCTCATCTCATTTTTGCCAGAAAACATCTTGATGATCCCCAAGACTTTTGGGAAAATACTCTGTGGACTGACGAGACAAAAGTTGAACTTTTTGGAAGGTGTGTGTCCCATTACATCTGGCATAAAAGTAACACCGCATTTCAGAAAAAGAACATCATACCAACAGTAAAATATGGTGGTGGTAGTGTGGTGGTCTGGGGCTGTTTTGCTGCTTCAGGACCTGGAAGACTTGCTGTGATAAATGGAACCATGAATTCTGCTGTCTACCAAAAAATCCTGAAGGAGAATGTCCGGCCATCTGTTCGTGACCTCAAGCTGAAGCGAACTTGGGTTCTGTAGCAGGACAATGATCCAAAACACACCAGCAAGTCCACCTCTGAATGGCTGAAGAAAAACAAAATGAAGACTTTGGAGTGGCCTAGTCAAAGTCCTGACCTGAATCCTATTGAGATGCTGTGGCATGACCTTAAAAAGGCAGTTCATGCTCAAACCCTCCAATGTGGCTGAATTACAACAATTCTGCAAAGATGAGTGGGCCAAAATTCCTCCACAGCGCTGTAAAAGACTCATTGCAAGTTATCGCAAATGCTTGATTGCAGTTGTTGCTGCTAAGGGTGGCCCAACCAGTTATTAGGTTTAGGGGGCAAACACTTTTTCACACAGGGCCATGTAGGTTTGGATTTTGTTTTCCCTTCATAATAACAACCTTCATTTAAAAACTGCATTTTGTGTTTACTTGTGTTATCTTTGACTAATATTTAAACTTGTTTGATGATCTGAAACATTTAAGTGTGACAAACATGCAAAAAAAATAAGAAATCAGGAAGGGGGCAAACACTTTTTCACACCACTGTATAATATGGTCCTTTTTTTACAAACGTGTTGCTGAGTTTTTGTTTTCATGCTCCCCCATGCTTTTAGCAATTGGAGATTGTTACGCCAATTTCCAGTAAAAAAAATAAATACAAATTATACAGCAAAAACAGTTACACACTGTATTTGAATACTTAAAGGAATAGTTCACCCAAAAATGCAAATTCTCTCATCATTTACTCACCCTCATGCCATCCTAGAAGTGTATGACTTTCTTTCTTCTTCAGAACACAAACAAAGATTTTTAGAAGAATATTTCAGCTCTGTAGGTCCATAAAATGCAAGTCAACAGGGTCCAAAACTTTGAAGCTCCAAAAAGCACATTAAGGCAGCATAAAAGTAATCCATACAACTCCAGTGTTTAAATCTATATCTTCAGAAGCAATGTGATAGGTTTGGGTGAGAAACAGATCAATATTTAAGTCAATTTTTACTATAAATTCTCCTCCATGCCCAGAAGGTGGCGATATGCACGAAAATGTGAATCGCCAAAAACAAAAGAAGAACTCTTAGAGAGAAGAGTGCTTAGGAGGGCTGTTTGAAAGTTTTATGCTGCCTTTACAGTTGCAGTCAAAATTATTCAACAGTAAGGATTTACAAAGGTAAGCTTTTCTGATGACCCAGAATTTTTAAACTTTACATCTATATCAGTTGAGTGATGCATTCAAGTCATAGTGTGAATATATAACCTAATATTTGTAAATAGCAGGATTTTTTTTAAATACAGCCATGTCATAATTATTCAACCCCTACTGCATGTAGCTGTTTCTTAAATATGTAAGGCTACACAAGTAATTGTTTTAAAACATAAGTCATCAATCTACAATGGCACTTATTTAAGTTTTAAAATTTAAGCATTGTAAGCAAAAATGTATTTCTATGCAAAAAATGCAATTAAAAATAAGCTGTCTCAAAAGCTAATAGAGGAGATTATTTCATTACACAAGAAAGGTCATGGCTAAAAGTACATTTCTAAGGCACTTCAATTTCCAATAGACAAAGTTGGCAGCACCATTCATAAATTTTTTAAATATGGTACAACAGCAACCTTCTTGGGGTGTGGAAGAAAGCAAAACTTCACCAAGGGAAATGTTGACTCCAGTTGACTGAATATTCAAGAAGTAATTAGGAAAGACCTGTGGAGTCCTGGAAGGTTTTATAGACATGACACTAAACTGAAAATGAGTTTTAGACCCATGGGTCAGCAGTATGTCTGGAGTAAGATGACAAGGTGATGACAAGAACGACACCATCCCCACAGTCAAGCATGGAGGTTGGTCAGTCCTGTTATGGGGGGTTTTGCAGCTGCAGGAAACGGCTATCCTGACTATGTGACTGACACCATAGATTCTTTCAGGTATCAGGCCATTTTGGCATGAAAAACGTGATGCCTTCAGTGTGTAAATTTAAGCTCGGTGATCACTGGACTTTCCAGAAAGACAGTAACACCAAGGATACATCCAAGTTGTCCAAAATCTGGTTCAGGGATAGGTCGTGGAATGTCCTTAAATGGCCCTTTCAGTCCATCATTAAAATCCCATTGCAAACCTTTGTTGGGATTTCACACAGAAACCAAAGCAATGAGCTGGAAGCTTTTGCTCATGAGATATGTGTAAAAATTCTAATAGAGAGGTGTCCGAAGCCTGAGAACACTCACCTGAAACATTTATTTGCTGTTATTAAGGATAAAAGATGCTCCACAAATGATTGACTTTGGGGGGTTGAATATTTTTGGCATGACATTTGTGGAGAGAATTAATTATTTTCTATTTTAAAATTTGGGTAAACTGAACTCTTTGTTCTCAAAATCACTGAAATGTGTATTAAAAACTTACTTTGACTGTTTACTGAGGTTTTAGTTGATGTGTTTTAATTCACATCACCAGAATGTATTGCTGGTCAGGGGGGTTGAATAATTTTTATTGCAACTGTATATGCTTTTTTGAGCTTAAACATTTTGGACCCTGTTGACTTACATTGTATGGACCTACAGAGATTTGTTTGTGTTCAGCAGAAGAAAGAAAGTCATACACGTATGGGATGGCATGAGGTTGAGAAATGATGAGAGAATTTTCATTTTTGGATGAACTATCCCTTTTAAGCCACTGTTCCTAATTTTAAACTCCATTATTACATGAATGATGTCTTCATATATTGATAGATCTTTATATTCTCTGGTTGACTAATTTAGGTGGAGCAGCAGGGCAGTCAGGCAGAAATGGTGCGACACAAGAACATGGTGCTACTGGAGGAAAACAAGCAGCTTCAGCACAAAGCAGAGGCTCTTGAACGGTCTGTCACATTATCCTTCAGCATTCTTCTATTTTTTTATTTTTATGTATTTTAATAACATGCTCTGTCCTCTGTTGTCAACAGAAAGATGGAGGAGGCTAACTCCCAAAATCGAGACCTCATGCAGGTGATAGCAAAACGTGAAGAATCGATTCACAGCAACCAGGTGCGTCTGGAAGAAAAGTCTCAGGAGTGCAGTATTCTCACCCGGCAGCTGGAGGAGGCGCTGGACGATGCTCGGCGGCAGGTGAGGCTCCAATTTTGTTAAGCTTTTACATAAATGGTTTATGATTCAAAGGAATGCTGAAAAAGGCCTTATCTGAGATAATACATCAGAACTGTGCAACTGACACATGCTTTTCAGAAATGTAGTCCAAATCTGCTTCAAATGACAGGCTGTTGATCTCAAACAATATATCAAAAGCAACAACTGAAAAATGCTCCCTTTATTGTGGTGATTGCCTTTATCTTATATGGCAAGAATACCATAGATGTCCTTGTTTGCACACAAAAAAGGCTGATTTTCATTGATAATTCACTGTTGATTATCAGGTTACTCAGACCAGGGAGCGAGCAGCTTCTAAAGAACGTGCTACGCAGTCAAAAGTTGTTGACCTAGAGACTCAGCTGAGTAGGACAACAACCGAGCTAAACCAGTTACGACGAGCCAAAGAGGAGGTTAGTGATTTATCTCACTACAGTCACAGTAAATGAGACAACATACAGAAACACTGTGGTAAGGCCGATTTATACTTCTTCATCAAACCTACGGCGTAACAGCTGTGATTGTTCCTTAAGGCCGATTTATACTTCTGCATGACGTGCACCACTACAAAAATGTATCCGTGCGTAGACGCAGACGTCAGCAGCTGTGATTGGTCCGCTCCTGAGGTAGTGTCGCATTTTCTCCAAGATTATTTTAAGATCTATGCATCATATAACATTGTAGTTGGACTCGAGAGCATTGTTTAATCTGGAACATCTGCTTTTTTTATATTCTTTTTCATGAAGATACAAGCGAAAACGCAACAAAATTACATCAGTTTACAACTTATAAACTCTTATAAACACGGAGCGTCAAAAGTATGCCAAAATATATATTTATTATTTTTCAAGCGATTCAAGAGCAAGCATACAGTAAATGCCTGATTTATTTATTTCTTCATGGCAGACAACATGTTTAATAAATAATATGTATCTACATCTCAACATGTTTATACTTTGATGAACTCGTATCATACTGCTTTGTATAATGATTTAAGAAATAAAGGCATTTTCTCAATGTTGTAGCACTTGGCTGTGTACTAGGGCTGGATATCTCCTGGCACCTCACGATACAATACATAATGCAAAACACGTCATGATTCGATATATTGCGAAACATAATTTGATTCGATTAGGAATCAGTTTTAATTCCAATTCATTTGGGTATATTTCAGATATATACCGATGTCTGATGAAGACCATGTAGCTCAAAACAGCACATTTTTGTCTCTTGATAAGATCATTAAATTAATTTGGAAGTAGAATTTATAAGATGTAAACAGATATCTTTTGTCGTGTTTCGCTTGTAACTTAATGAAACACAAACAGAACATAAAAACAGCAGATGCTCCTGATTGAGACAATTGCTTTAATGGTCTCGAGTCTAAATACAATGTGGTATAAAGCATAGATATTAAAATAATCTAGGTAAAATGCAACGCTACCTCAGATATCATCCTGGGGGGCAGTCTCTGGTAACAAAGTGCACCAATCACAGCTGTTGTGGTCTGTGTTGAGGTGCACGTCAGTCTATGGCGTAGACTACACCGTAACCACCATAGCTATGCGAAGCCTACGGCTTAGGTTCGACGCAGAAGTATAAATCGGCCTTAACAGTGTGCCAAGTTTGTTGTGTGTTTGCATGATACGTATACACAAATAGTTTAATATAAATATCGATACATTGATCTAAAGTATCGATACAGTATCACGATACTGCTATACTGTATATCAATATTTGATTGTAGCGACACATCCCTACTGTGTACCCACAGAACAATGCAGACACACTAACACTGAACTATAAATGCACACCACTGCGTGGACCACTACGCGGAGCCTACGGCGTAGGTTCGGCACTGAAGTATAAATCGGCCTTTAGACTTTTTATTCCTCAAGGGATTTAACAAATCCGTAACCCGTAGTTATACAATTTGTCATGTCTATTGGTCCGTACCATTTGTGCTATGAATATAAATGACACCTCAAGAACTTTTCTAAGCAATCAGACTTACAATTTCTTCCTGGAAGACGATAAAACGAGTGAAAAACACCTTACACTGAAGTAGGAACCCGGGTCATATTTAGGGACCAGAATATCATACAGACTTGGGGCTCTTTTTACTTGGGCCAGTAAGCAGTGACCTAGCAACTGCATAGCCTTACCCTAGCAACTGCATAAAACCACTCAGAACACCTTAGCAACTGCACAGCAACCACCCGACATCCACCCTCAATAACCTAGCATGGTGACGACGATTTTCGCACATTCAAGGACCTCTTACATTTTCTTCAGAAAATGTCAAAATCTGTGCAGTGTGACATGAACTCTAGTTAAAATCCTTCTGTCACATATTTTTATGTCTAAAGCATCCATGAATTGCTAACTCTTTCTCATAGGCGGAACGGAGGTACCAGAGCCGTTTACAAGATGTCAAAGACAGACTTGAGCAGTCTGACAGCACAAACCGTAGCCTCCAGAACTATGTCCAGTTCCTCAAATCTTCCTACGCCAATGTGTTTGGAGACTCTGCTCTTACTGGATCCTCATTTCACACGCCACCAATCTGATAGATCTTTCAGGTTTCCTTTAAGACTTCCTTTAAATGGTCTGACATGCATCAGTTACCTACCTGTCACAACTGATGACCTCTTGACCTTACTGTGCTTTGTACTTTACTCTTTAACACATATTTTTGAGAGGGTAATTTTACATCAAGCAAGACCTGATGATGAGTCAAATCTCTTTAGTATTACGTATCCATTCTAAGATGAGGAATATGATTTTATATAAATAAGTTCTTGTCTTATCTCTTGTTTGGTCATGTCTCAAGACGGTTGTTATGCTATTAACAGACTTCAAGCTCTTATTATCTTAATGCATTAACTCTGTACAACCCATACTGAAAGATTTTCTTCAACTTTAGCTTCTTTAATTAACATTGGCAATTATGAAGCCTGCACTTATACGTATTTGATAAGCCATTATTATGGATTTAATCTTCTCTGTTTAATCTTTCACTGTCATCTGCTTATAAAATTTACAATTAGCATTTTAGATTGTTGTATCTGAACTGACTTAAGTCAGATTTGACCTGCTATAAATTTTGAATATTAAACTGCAACCAGAAACAAAAACATCAGTATCTGATAGCTTTGTGTTCCAAAAAGCGGTGCTACACTGGTCTGTAATCTTAGATCAAACCCTAATCTCCACAAAAACCCCTATAAAACATCCTGACCTGCTTAAATATGGATATGCTTAGAAAAATAACTAACTCAGGCTTTATAATTTCATTTTTGAGCCAAAGTCAAGTGTCTTCAGTTATGCCATGGCCATTATTTTAAAATATCAATATCTACAATGTTGCAATTTAAGAAATGATTATAGAACTCCTTTTGACCAAGTAACAATCGTGCAGATATATCTATATATTCGGGACTAAAGTTACAACTTTTTCTTCTTGATGAGATGGAATTCCAATGATGGAATTTCAGTGGGTGCTATGATTTTGTTTTTAAGTGTAATTAGCCATCCAGTCATCTTTCAATTGTCTTTTATTTGAAGTTGTACTTGCACTGTTGTTGTTTTATTTATTTGATCTATTGGTTATTTTATGTGAAATAACCAAACAGTAAAGCTTCACTGTTGTTTGTGCTTGTATGAAATGCAGTAGAAAATACATGTATTTTTAATTGGTAAAAATATTCTGTATACATATCAAGTGTATAATTTGTACTGAAATGTATTAAAGTCTCTTCAAAACCGATGTGTTCTTCATTTTGCAGAGAAAGGCTTACTGACATCATTTAGTAACTCAGAGTGACTGTGGAACCCTCTCATTCTCTTGTAACAAAATACTTATAAATTGTGAATTATCAATGTCAAAACATGAGAATGAGCCTCAAATCAAATGTCATTTAAACAACATCAGAAAAAAAGTCCCTTATTAACTGAAATGTTTTAATGTAATTCATAATGTGTTTCAGTCCACATTTTTAGTGTTTGGTGTAGATGTTTTTCTTATTGCAGGTATTGACCGACTTTGCCTCATAGCCCTGATTGCACTCTGCAAAACGATTGCTCTCTTTTGCCATTGTGTTGCCTTCCGTGATTCCTCTGTTAGATTATTTTTGTACTCCTTTATTTGAAGCTGGGCAGCAGCTAATTTCATTTGGTAAAACCTTTCTGTTGCCTGTAGACGTTTATAACAGTCACACGATTTTGAAGAGTCTGTGAGTTCAGTAGTTGCTTCTTGGTATTGGGGAGGATTTTCAGTGTCCTTCTGATTCTGTGATACAAAGAGTTTATCACTTTAAAATATCACAGTGCATGTAGAAAGATAGTGTGTCGAAAAAGGTGTCTAAAAACGTAACATGTTATTATATATTTGTATGCCACTGGTTTGATATTTTATGAAATGTAATGACATTCAAACATATTTTAAAGGGGCAGTTCACCCCAAAATAAAAATTCTCTCATCGTTTACTCATCCTCATGCCGTCCCAGATGTGTATGACTTTCTTTCTTCTGCAGAACACAAACAAAGATTTTCAGAAGAATATCTCAGCTCTGTAGGTCCTTACAATGCAAGTGAATGGTGCCCAGAACTTTTAAGCTCCAAAAAATCATATAAAGACAGCATAAAAATAATCCATATGTGATTGAATCCTTATCTTCAGAAGAGATATGAAAGGTGTGGGTGAGGAAAAAGATCTATATTTAAGTGCTTTTATACTACAAATCTCCACTTTCACATTCTTCTTTGTTTTTGGCGAGTCGCATCCTCTGTGCATATCGCCTACTTGACAGGCAGGAGAATTTATAGTAAAAAGGACTTAAATATTAAACTGTTTCTCACCCACACCTATCATAGCACTCCTGAAGATATGCATTTTACCTCTTAAGTCATATGGTTTACTTTTATGCTGTGTTTATGTGCTGTTTGGACCTTTAAAGTTCTGGCCACCATTCACTTACATTGAAAGCACCTACAGAGCTGAAATATTCTTCTTAAAATCTTCGTTTGTGTTCAGCAAAAGAAAGAAAGTCAAACACATCTGGGATGGCTTGAGAATGTGTTGGCCTAAATGAGAGAATTTTCGTATTGGGTGAACTATCCCTTTAAGTGTGGAGTATGTAGCTAAACATTTTATAGGCCTATGTAACTGGACAAAAAAATACTTACTTTTGATTGTGTAAAATCAAATATTGTGGGGATCGCATTTGTGTGTAAACGCGAAGATCCAGATTCAAAACAATCCGGAGTGAAGTGAGAGGAGCACAGGGCGGAGGATTCGGATGGGGCCCATTCAGCATCTCTCCCCATGTTCGTTATCCATCGGCGAAGAATCTCTTCTTGCTGGGGAAATCTGAGAGGAACAAGATAATCAGTATTTCAACTGCCCTTTTTAAACAGGTAGCAGGTACTAAGTTAGAGCCTATTGTCGGCCTTCTCTAATCATAAGCGAACTTACTGGTAGAATGGGACATCACCTCTCCCCCCGTCCTGACCACAGTCGCAGAAATCACACGTCTGCATGTCTGTCCTGTTCCCAGACCAAAGCTGAGAATTGAACATGAGCAGTGTCCTGAGAATCCATGCGCTTTATACACAGCTTGGGGTGTTGGTCGCTATCGTTAATTTAAGAGGCGGTAGTGGGCAATTCGCGCATTCACACCTGTGAATCGAGACATCTACAACCCTTACATTTCCATAATGGTTGTGGGAGGGTTTTATTTGCTTCAAGGCAGCACACACTTTCACATGCAATACATGTAAAATACAATACAATACAAAGCAGTGTGAACCGTACGATTCAAATGTCTAATTCACAAATTTAAAGGAACATTCCAGGTTCAATACAAGGAAGCTCGATCGACAGTTTTTGTGGCATAATGTTGATTACCACAAAAAAATAATTTCGACTCGTCCCTCCTTTACTTAAATAATAATAATAATAATAATAATAAAAAATAAAAATAAAAAATCGAGGTTACAGTGAGGCACTTACAATGGAAGTGAATGGGGCCATTGTTTGGAGGGTTTAAAGACAGAAATGTGAAGCTTATAATTTTATAAAAGCACTTACATTAATTATTCTGTTAAAACCCATGTATTATTTGAGCTGTAAAGTTGTTTAAATCATAATTTAATTTTCACAGTCGTTTTAGGGTTTGTTGACATTACATCACCATGGCAATGAAGTTGTAAAATTGGCTATAACTTTACACAGAATGGTTAGTAAGCAATTTCATCACACTAAAATCCTGTTATCATGCACATTGTTTATGTCATGTGGCTATACTTTTGAAACAGTGAGTATTTTAAAGTTTACGGATTGGCCCCATTCACTTCCATTGTAAGTGCCTCATTGTAACCCAGATTTTTGCCTTTTTTTAAAGAAAAGGAGGGGTAAGTTAACATGAATTGTTGTGGCAATCAATATTATGTCAAAAATGCTGTCGATTGAGCTTAACTTGTATAGGACCCGGAATATTCCTTTAACAGTTTTCACAGATTTTGCAACATGCATACTTTATTCCATTCTACTAAATTCTCTGTATCCCCCTACTAGTCACACATTCATAATTAACAATTACATGGTCATTAACACACTCTTTAAATGCCGAACAACAAAAGTCTCAAAACAATGGCAACTAGGCGCCGCCTTGAGCAACTTAACACATTTTTTAAAGCTTATTCTGAATACATTCATACTAAATTCAGTAAGATTTGTCAAACCAAATTTGCTTTTCTCCTCTGTCAATGCCCTACATGATGTTTCTGGCTTTGATTAAATATTTTTTTCACTTCTTCCTTAAAAGATAATTATGTTTACCATATGTTCTCCACTAAAATCCATAAAGGACTCCCTTCCACAAGTTCCTAAATACTGTGCAGTCGTATTCTGTCCCCATCATTTCAAATAACTTGTGTATCTTTTATCTCTGTCCTCACTTTGATTTGTATCGCATCTGTTCCATTTGATCTAAATATAGCTGCGGTCCACCCAGTTATTAACCAACTTAGATCCATCTGAGCTCAATATATTTACAGCCTAAACCAGTCTCTAATATTCACATGAGCTAAACGTCTGTAAACAATTGCTTTCCATCTGTTGCACCTACTTTCTAATAATCTTGATCTTTGGGGTGAATCTGGGGCCTTCAGTGACCTTTTTCTGCTTGTGACACATTATGTCTTGATATCCCTTCTTCTGGTTTACTTTACTGATGTATAGCCACCTTTATACAGAAACACAGATCCACTACTCATGATGTCCATCGAGGTGATTTTCTTAGCTTTATTCTTTTCCTTATATAAACTACTTTCATTTGATTATATCTTCATTGTTTTAGTTATTACCGATAGGCTGATGACCATTATTATATTATAGAATGTAAAGACATTATATTAGAATGTGACATAAAGCACTGGATTAACTCTGTTTCTCACTTAATAGTAATAAAACTGATGATAATTGATCAAACACTGTTAGATTTTTCTCCATCTGGCCAAACATGTTATTACAGGACTATAATAAATAATAGTTTGGCTTTCGTGATTGCTATCTCACTGTGTACCTTATTCACAGGCATTCTGATACATTTAATTAGGATGTTCCTAGACACAGTGAGACAGCAGAAATCCCAGACTTCAGTTCTGGCAGCCAGATTTACGTATTATGGGAGCATTTTCCTGACCAGGAGTACTGCCAGACATTTAAAAGGGATGCTGGATCAATTGAATTCAGTACAGTAAAAAATAAATAAATAAATAAATAAATAATAATAAAAAAATCTAATTATATTGATCTAGCTAATATGCTAACTTGAATTTCAGCAGCATATTGCAGAAGCAAACGACCCAGTCTCCAAATGTGTTATATCTATTGATATAAATACATCAATATTATATGTGTTTGTTTGGGTGTTACACACACACACACACACACACACACACACACACACATACACACACACACACACATATATATATAAGTCGGTTTATATATATATATATATATATAATACATAATGGAGATTATTTGATCACTTTGAGCATGATCAGGCACACTTGGAACGCTTCGGCAATTTCCGTCAGCATTCGGCTAGTTGCTGCGGTGCATGATGTCACTGTTTCGCGCAGCTCATTCCATTCGATCGCCTGTGCAACGCTGTTATTTCATTCGTTGACGTCGCCACCCGTTTCCACCCAGTCTCAGAAAAACAGAGCAAAACCGTCGACAAGGTAAAGCCTTTGCTCAACATCACAGTTTTTAATGGTTTGTTTTTACAAACAAAACACGTTTGCATTGTGTTTTATTGCAGAATTTATTGATTAGTGTGGTTTAGGTGGCGTTTGCTATGCTGAGGTCCGTCGTAAAGGGCGTTTCACTGGCCGCTTTCAGCTGTTTTAATAATATAATAAGGCCCATTTTCACATTTTTAGCAATAATATCGTCATTACATTGTTGTGCGAGCATAACAAGCTATTAAATGTGTTTTCTCAGATATGCTTTCATTGCCCTGCACAATGAAGTCGTTAGCAGCAGAGCTAGCGCATATTCGCGGCTAGATTATAAATTAAACATCATTCAAGGATACAGGACGATGTACAAGAACACTAATTGAAATATGTGGGCGTGCAGAGTATGCAGGAATATTTTCAAATAATTAAATTAAAACCTGATTCAATTTAACGAATTAGGTCTACTATGGAAGGCATTTGTAAACCAGCAACCTCATACGCCTCATAAAATGCTATTTGGAACAACGACATTAGGCTAAGATCTATGTATATGGTCCTATCAATATAAAACACTCATTATTTTAATTGGGTTAATGTGAGTTTGAAGACGTAACTCTTCATCCGGGCAATGGAGGATCCGCCCAGCGCCCCCTCTCTCTTTCTGTCATTGGGATTGATGCGTTGATATTTTTACAAGTACAGTTTCTATAATAAACGGCCGCAAAAAATCGTATATGCATATCAAACGATAGATGTGCGTTTTGGTCAGTTATGGGGTTGACTGAGATTTCTGTAAAATTGTTGGAAACACTGCTAGGATCTGTTTACCCTAGGTCAGCATTTTCAAGGCAGGTTTTAAATATTTTTCTGGATCTGGTTACTCTGTTTTGATAAAATCAGTCAAAAGCAATGCGAGGTTAGTGTTCTTTTATGTTGTCACAGTATTACAGTAGGCTGTATTGTACTAAACTGTGCCTGCATTGTCTTTTGGCTTATGCAGAGAGTTTAGAAAAATATGAAAATGCATGGCAGGAACGTTTACAATTGCTATAGTTGTCTTTTGAGCCCATATACTCTTTCTTTTTTTTATGATGAAGTGATGACATAACCATGCATGCCAACTGCTGACATGCAAACAACTTTGAGTATATGCAAAATAATCTGTTTTATGTGTTCAGACATTAGCATGCAATGTTTGTAATCTCCTCAGTAGTCACACTTGTCCCCTTATCCATTATAAGATGCCTTTTCCCATCAGGTTTTTAGATGCCCTTAATAAGCACGCTCGCTAATCAAATTACAGGCCTATTTTCAGACTTGGTGCCTCAGTGCAATTATGCATTATAAAATAACCTTGCTCTCCCTGTCATCTCAGCGTCTGGAATTTAGCACTTTTGTCAGTCTCTGGCTAGTGGAAGACTATAAGTTTCCGTTTGTTACGGAAACAAATATATCAATGTTCATTGTTCTCTGGTCTTGTTTCCTCAAAGGCTGACAACATTCTTGCTGAAATTGTTGAGAATCTTCTAAAGGGTGTGGTCTCCTGTCTCGTAACGTTGATACTCAGGAGAGGGCCCTCTGGGACATGTGGCTTTTGCCATGCAGCTGTGTACACAGTTGCTATTTTGTTTAGTTGAACCCTACCAAGTGTCATTAGATCAGGGTCCCATGCTTTGTTTGTATGATGCTTGAGGCAAATGGTTGGTGTCATCACTACCAAATGTCGGATACCGCCAGAACTATAGATTTTCTTGTTTCAAGATGTTGAATCAAACCATTTTGACACTGACTTTCTTCTAATATTCCATTATGGACAGAAAAGAGAGTGTGTGCAGGTCAGAGTAGAGGTACCTCTCTAAGGGTCCATTCACACAATTTGTTCAGTTAGTTTTCTATTTAAACATACACTAGACCAGTGATTCAGTAGCTGCTATTCCACTATCGGGCCAGTGCGAGCCAGGGCTATCAACTGGCCAGCCGGGGCCAATAGCCTCGGACCTCGAGCCGCAAGACCAAAATCGATCTGCGTTCCCACCACCGGGCCAATAACTCAACAGCGTTGCCCAAAAACCCACCCTTAATACGCAGCTGCGGTGCCAACATCACACACCACGCCCATTTCACAAGAAAGAGGGAAGCTCAAGCTGAGGTATCATGTTACCTAGTTATCTAGAATATCAATTTTATACCGAATATAAACAGTAAGATAAGTTAGCGTTGACAACTCTCCGATTGTAACAACCATGGTGTCCTGAGTGGTCTCTCCGCTAACAGCGGGACGATGTACCAGCACACCGTCTATGAAAGTTCACAGAACCATGGAAAGTAATTTCTTTGGGTACCTTGTTGTCCATTGGGTTTTTAAAAAAAAAAAAAAATTTTTATCCCCTTTTCTCCCAATTTGGAATGCCCAATTCCCACTGCTTAGTAGGTCCTCGTGGGGGCATGGTTACACACCTCAATCCGAGAGGCGGAGGACAAGTCTCCGTTGCCTCTGCTTCTGAGACCGTCAATCAGCGCATCTTATCTTGTGGCTTGCTGTGCATGACACCACGGAGACTCGCAGCATGGGAGGTTTGCTATTCTCCGCAATCCACGCACAACTTACCATGCGCCCCATTGGGAGTGAGAACCACTAATCGTGACCACGAGGAGGTTACCCCATGTGACTCTAACTTCCCTAGCAACCGGGCCAATTTGTTTGCTTAGGAGTCCTGGCTGGAGTCACTCAGCACTCCCTGGATTCGAACTCGTGACACCATGGGTGGTAGTCAGCGTCAATACTCACTGAGCTACCCAGGCTCCTGTCCATTGGGCTTTTTAATGGATTTGTACTGTGCCCGCATTTTTTTTTAATAATTTTTTTTCCGAACCTGTACCGTTGTGTGCTAGATACACAACCAGGGAAGTTCGGCGAAACTCCGCCTTTCACATTGAACCGCCTCAATCCCCGGTTGGCCTTGTTTGGCCAAGGGTAATCGGCGGGCCAAAGGCCATTGGCTGTTGGCCCCGAGAAAACCCCTAGGAGGCACGATGAAGCCTCAGAAGTGACAGTGGGAATGTAGCTGGCCCTGGCACACACTAGCACGCCCTCATTTGGCCCGATAGTGGAAATGCAGGTAGTGATTCAGACAGTACCGTTTTAGCACTTGTTTTGTATATCAATGTAAATACTTGAAAATAATACAAATTATGCATGTAAACAATATGTAGGCCTAACGTTATAAAATACTTGGTACCAAGTTAAAAAGTCCACTGTATAATTAACAGCAGTAGTCTGTTCTTATTGCAAGAGGCACGGATTACATGGCCTGGTTTTGTTTTTCTTGTTGTTGCTGAATAAATGTCATAATTGGCAACTTCCTCTTCATTTTGTACATCAGGGATATTACAATAGTAATGATGAGGTTAATAAGCCTTTAGTACACATCTTTGGTTTTGTGTGGATGAAGGAGCACTTAAGCCTTACTGATAGTGGTGTGGGGATACTTACGGCTAAAAAGGTTGGGAAACACTGCACTAGATGGACATCTTTGACCATTGAGCCTAGGGCTGGGCAATATGACAAAAAAATAAAATCTCGAATTTGATCAAACTTATGGATGATTCACGATTCATTTTTTTCAACTTTTAAATGTACTCCAACATGATTCAATCTGTATGTTATTTATTAGAATGCAAGGCAACCTGGTTTGAGAAATCCAAGTTCTTTTCATTGTAGGAAACAAAGGTGTGGAAGAAAAATGTACAAATGCACCACAGGGGGAAGTTGTCAACAGAGTATAAATGTAAAATAAATTAAAATCTAATGATCCCAGATGTTCAGAAATAATAGAATAAGAAAACTGCAAAATAATTCTTAGCCAGTGTAGGTATTCATTTGATCTAAACCAAGTCTATCTAGTAAGTCATTAGAAATCAATATCTATAAACTATCAAGTTTATCTAGAAAGTACTCATTGTATATGAAACAATTTGTGTGTATATTCATAAACCCCTGCAGATAGAGACGCGCCCTCTAGTGGTTCACGCTGAGCAGCGCAGCAATATGAAATAATTTATCATTATAATTCAACTAGCAAAGTTTGTCAAAATGATCACTTGCCAAATGTTGGCTATAGATGCAGTACACTTGAAACACGTCACACAACAAAGCAATAATTAGCTGAATCATCATGGCAAAAGGATCTATATTCTCCCATATATAGCTTTGCCATGATTTGAAATATAGCGGCCATAACTGTCACGTAACGCTTTTTTATGGATAAAATGAAATGAAAGGAGACCGTTCATCAACATGCGCACACCGAGGCCAGTTATGGTCTTAAGCCGGTGTATACCTACATGATGGACGAAGCTGAGCTACAATCACATTGTGTACAATCGTATTGGGAATATTACCGCTGTCCTTTATGTTAGTCTCTGTGTTGTTAACCTGTCAATTTCATTTGGAGCGTGCAGACACGTGCAGCTGATAAGATCGGGAGCGGCATTAAGACAAGCTCTATGAATTATTTTTCTCTTCCTTATTCAGCCTTTGGTGGATTTACAGAGTATCTATCTTTAGCGTTTGCAATATTTTTTGCAAAATCTCGATAAAAAAAAAAAAAAACGTGTTAAAATGCAAATTCGTTCTTTTTGTTGTTTTTTTGGCATGTTTTTCAAGACACTTAAAGGAATAGTTCACCCAAAAAGGCCTGAAATTAAATCCTAAAAATCTTAAATTCTGTTTTGGTGAAGAAAGAATCTCAGATACATCTTGGATGGCCTGAGGCTGAGTAAATTATCAGCAGATTTTCATTTTTGGGTGAACTATTCCTTTAAGTCAATTTAAAAATGTCAACTTATAAAAAATATGTCACAAGACACCTCTCAAGACTGCTGTTATTTTAACGACAGTAGACCATAGTGGAGAAATACATTGAGCAGCAATATAGATGGATACCAGCTTCTTTCGCTAAAATACACTGCAGAAAACGAAAATGAAGCAGAAACAATAGACGGTTCAGATAAGCAAGGTTTGTGACAGGACAATTTATCGTGGTTCAGAGTGCCTTTTGACTTCTAAATTATTTTGTCCGTCTAAAATAATCATAATCATAATAATCAACATGAGCCTATTGATAATAAACACAGATTTTTGTTTAAATTTTGTAAAAATTAATCAGAGATAACATCATCTCTGGCATGGATGGCAAGAAAGAAAATTTGAAATGATGAGTTCTCTGTTTATGATGAAAAACATTTCCATTATTTGATATAGTCAGCCCATTTATACTTAACTGTAGCAAACAGTATTTTTAAACTGCACTATTTAGATGTACATTGTTTGTTTGTTTTTTGGTAGATTTGCATTTTAAGGAAAATATAAAAATGGTTCATTAAGACTTTCACATACATTTTCTCTCAGGGGTTACTCCTGAACCCCATACAGTATCTTTGCTATGTATAAACGGTAGAAGATCCCCCAAAGTCCTCTACTTTGGTTGTCTTTGGGCCAAAATGTCCTAATTCTTGACCATTTCTTAAAGAGAATTTTTGACTGTTAATTTAAAATATTTTTTTTTACTGCAAATGTACATCACCCAAAATATCGGTTATCGGTCTCCTTGATTATTGTTATCAGCCCCTAGTAAAAATTATGATTTAAACAACTTTACAACTCAAATAATATATCAGTTTTAACTAGTGGTCGACTGATATGGATTTTTTTAATGGCCGATGCCGATTTCCAGAGAGCAGGGTGGCCGATATATCACACAATTTAATATTGTAAATAACAAACATAAAATTGCTAATAAAAATTATAAACTCTTATTTAGCACTATATTTGCTAAATTTCACACAAAACAAAAAAAATAACATTGTATTTTAAATGGTAGATAGCAGTTTCTTCAGATTTCTGTTCAGTCATCAAATTTTAATAATTTATTTGCATATGAAGAAATTGTTATTTTATATTAGGAAGAAGGAAATAACAGTACACACAGTAGTCCAGCATCCATGGATGGCATGTCCACGATAGCAATCGCACTGTCTCAAAAAAATATCGAATCAAACCAATTGTACATACAGTGGTAAGACATTTACTTATAGCACATGTGAAGCGCTTTTACCTTCGGCTGCATCTGAAAAAAGTAGGCAGCTGACTTGCTACCTTGCTGCCTAATCAGTTAATGGCTTAACTGACATCTGTTTTGAATGAATGGAACTCTTAAGGAAACCGAGTGCACCTTATTTTCATCGTACCTCGGTATACAGCCTCTGGAGGCAGCGTCTTCCTGGTTTCGGATGCAGCCTTGAAGTTGCACGCACGCACTCGTGCGGATCCAGCACAAGCAACAATCTCCAGACAGTTTAAATGGCCTGAATCGCCTTCTTGGATTGTCACAGAAAGACCATCATGATTTGTGAAAGAGAGGAACTTTTGATCCTGATCCTGAAGTTTTTGATTCTGGCTCATAGAATATGCCCTTAAGAGGAAGATATTAGATGAGCGCACGACGGGAAGAAAATGCTGGATTTTTTATGAGGTTCGTGAATGACATGTTTTTAAATGAGATATCTGCATATTTGCAGACGGTATATAATAGAAGTTTTTATTGATATTTGCTTTTATCATTAGAGAAGTAACAGGGAACTGTGGAGGAGAGACTGTTAGAATACGTGCTTTAGAGGTAAATAAATGAGCGCTCCACAGGATGCTGGATCTGCTGAAGTTGTGTGAGGTTGGTTTATTACATCTGTTGAAACGAGATATGTGCATATTTGCAGACGGTATATGATATTATTTTTATTGATATTTGCCTTTAGACATTGGCAAATATCATTAGACAAGACAGTTAAAAGTTACAGGGAATTGTTGAGGAGAGAGAGAGGGATAATGAAACAGGCAAGCACTTTAACATTATGAGTTCAAATTCTTCTAAATGCCTTTAAACCCTGTTTAAATGATACGGTGTTGCACACCGGTCTTTTATTTTAGTAACACGATGGAACTTAACAACAAAACGAACTGTGACTAGTTGTTTACATGTCTCAGTCGTTTCACATGCAAACCGGAAAATTTATCAGCTGATGGTGATAATGAAAAAAGTAAGAATATCGGCTGATTTATAGGCCTCTGCGATATATCGGTCGACCACTAGTTTTAACAGAAGTATTCATGTTAGTGCTTTTATAAAATTATAAGCTTCACATTTCTGCCTTTAAACCTTCCAAAAATTGGCCTCATTCACTTCCATTGTAAGTGCCTCACTCAAGGAGGGACAAGTCAAAATAATTTTTTGTGGTAATCAATATTATGCCACATATGCTGTTGATTGAGCTTAACTTGTATTGAACCAGGAATATTCCTTTAAGGCTGTACATGTTAGAAAACAGACCAATAACTGTGTGTTGTGCCATTGTGTTTTCATTCTGGTTTCATGTTGCATCCTTGTGTAATACAAACCTGAAGTGGTGTGTTTTCTGCTCCGGAAATCCATTATATCTTATTCATGTCTACACTGATGTGCACCAGATGTTCTCTTGGTGGCACTTTATTTTACAGTACTGTTCTACATTTGCGTACTGTGTAATTACTAGGTACTAACCCTAACCTTAACCCATATTAAGTACATGTACTTACCTAATACTACTCGTACTTTCTTGGGTATGTATACTGAAACTATACCTTCTGTAACATAAAGTGCAACCATTCGCTTTCCTGTAGTCTGTTTTGTTTTATTACCTTGCAAGAGCAGAATAATCCCGCATTCAGTACCATGGCACACTTAACCAGTGAATTTAGTCAGGCCTTGATTTTATTGTATGGTTTGTGTGTGTTTGACCCACTTGTGTTTTTAACCAATCTTTGTTTTACAACCTCAGTGTTTAACCAATAACATTGTTTCACATTGCGCCTTGTAGCCACACCTGAGACACCTTTTACCATGTCCAAGTTTCTTAAACCCAAGCTGAAGGTAAAGTGAGTAACATTGAGTTTGTGTGTGTCTTTTGGTGTGTTTTGCCCCGATTTGCTGTGTAATAGCAACATAGTAATTAGTGGTCGACTGATATGGGTTTTGTAATGCCCGATGCCAATATCCAGAGAGCAGGGTGGCCGATAGGCTGATACAATGCTGATATATCACACAATTTAATATAGTAAATAACATAAACATAAAATTGCTAAAACAATAATAAACTCTTATTTAGCAATATATTTACTCAGTTTCACACAAAACTTTGTAAAAAAGAATCTAAAAAAACAATATTGTATTTTAAATGGTAGATAGCAGTTTCTTCTGATTTCTGTTTAGTCATCAAATTTTAGTAATTTATTTGCACATTAAGAAATTGTTAATATATTAGGAAGAAGGAAATAACAGTATACACAGTAGTCCAGCAACCATGGATGGCATGTGCATGCTAGCAATCATATTTACTAAAAAACAATACAGAATCATACCAGTTGTACATACAGTGCAGAGTGAATAAGACATTTACTTATAGCACAAGTGAAGCACTTTTACCTTGAAGTTGCACTAGAGACTATTTAGCAGAGACGGGCCACTTCTATTAAAATGAATGGGAGAAATTAGAATGCCCAACTGCAGTCAATGGTCAAAAGAAGTAAATAGGAAGTCCCGCCTTACAGGTAAAAGAGCCAATCACCTTTTAGATACAGACATCGCCTGTCAATCAACTCGAGAACATGCATGCGCATTAGCTATAAAAGCTGGGAAAATTGCGTTTTTTAGCGTAATCTGAGGTAAAGAAGCACCATTTATAATACCAGTGTTGTCAGATTTTATTGCTGATTTGAAATATGTTCTTTGATTGGAATCTTGACCAACCGTTTTGTAGATTTCGGTCTTTCCTCATTCAAGTAGAAAGGCAGCTGCACTGTCATGACTGGAAATGGCCTCCTGAGAGCATTCCAAATATGGCAGACAGTGGACTGACTTGCAAGAAAGACTTTTGATCATGAAGTTTTGATACTGGCTGATAGAATACACACTTCAGAGGAAAATATTAGATGAGTGCTCAACAGGAAGAAAACGCTGGATTTTCGTGAAGTTCGTGAATTATGTCTGTTTAAACAAGATATCTGCATATTTGCAAATGGTATATAATAGAAGTTTTATTGATATTTGCCTTTTATCATTAGAAAAGAAAGTTAAAAGTGACAGGGAACTGCTGAGGAAAGGCTGATAGAATGCATGCTTTAGAGGTAAATAAATGAGTGTTCCACAGGATGCTGGATCTGCTCAAGTTATGTGAGGTTGGTTTATTACATCTGTTTAAACGAAATATGCACATATTTGCAGACGGTATATTATATTAGTTTTATTGATATTTGCCTTTTTATCATTAGACAAGACAGTTAAATGTTACAGGGAACTGTTGAGGAGAGACATGAAGAATGAAACGGGCGAGAACTAACATTATGAGCTCAAACGCGTCTGCCGCGGCTCTGATATGCGTACCGTTTAAATGAGACTGTGTTGCACATCGGTCTGTTATTGTAGTAACATGATGCACGTAACAACAAAATGAACCATGACTACATGTCTCAGTCACTTAACATGCAAGCAGGTGATTTTCGGCCCCTCAAGAAAAAAAATTGGGCAAACAGGAAAATATATCGGCCAATGCCAATAATTAAAGTCAGAATATTGGCCGATTTATCGGCCTTTGCAATATATCAGTCGACCATTAATAGTTATAAGAAGTATTTAATTGTAAAAGGTGGGAAGGAAGGATGTTTTTCTCTGTATTCTCTCGGAAAGAGAGACGCATGGGTTGGGCTATGCCTTGGCTGTCTCCCCACACAGGCCTCGTCACTGCAGCATTGATGCTTTAGTCTGCACTGCAGTGAGAGAGAGAGGAGATGGTTAGAAAAATGCAGTTAGATGCCATTTTGTTGCTGTAATGATTTTTTATTTTTACTGCCATTATATTCTTAAGAAACATTGCTGCATTCACCTGGGCTGAATGTAAGTGACAGGATATCACAGCTATTGAAAAATAATGTATACATTTGTGTGGTCTGAAGGTAGATTTATAATATTTAATGCATGGAAACCAAAAGAATGGTTTATTTCAAGCTTTTGTGTGTTTATTGCATGGTTTGTGTGGATGTTTTCTGCATGATAGTTGCTGGTTGCAGCGTGTGACATGCTGCCATGGATTAAGTGACATTATGTATGCCTGCGTGTAATCTTTTGTTCCCTAGCAGCTGTTTTGACTTGATTCTTCATTTGAATTCAGCCCTTCTGTGCATAGAGAGGTTGCAATGAACCTTTTTATTCTGCAGCGAACTATAGCCCTAATCATAAATATTGCATGTTTAGGATGGGCTCAATTTCAGTGTATGCTCATCCTGAAAGTGTTCATTTGGCTTTCAATTCTTAATCATTATAGTATCCATTAGGGATGTCTCAAAATATCTATATATCGGTTATTGATTGGCACATTTTTTTAGGTATCAGTGTATTAAAATTAGCCAACATTTAAATTAGAAGCCTTATTTGCATGCTTTCCAATTCACTCAGCTGGCCTTCTGTTTAATAGTGGGGCGTAACAGCATTTGGAGACTACAAGAGGGTGATATAACATTTACTGAAACTGGGTCACAGGTAGGAAAAGCACCAGTATCCAAAGTTGTGTTGAGAAATATGTTTGAAAGACAAAAACTATTGTGCAACGAGCATCCCTGTTTATATCTGAAAAAAAATAAAAAAATAAAATCTGATTTATACTGTATATATAATTATAATAATTTGGAAAATCTTCAGATTATCGATGTGTGAAGAAGGCATCGATCCCAAGCCTAGTAGCCATTTGCTATGAGTTAAAAGAATACACTTTGAATCACACAAAGACTTTATCTCCATGTAAACATTTGATTATTTCTGCACTTTGGTCTCCTCGAACAAATAGGCCTACTCTTAGCCAACCCAAATCCTTGGAGACAGCCCACCCATTTCCTCTAATTCCTTAGGCCTGCATTCCCCCAAACTGTTGTCGATGCTCTCAGATACAGATGTGTTTCCATGGAAACTTCCATGTTTCAACATTGACCGTACTCCATTCTTAGTCCCAGCTTGTCAGTGGGAGTGCCTTTAATGATAAGTGCTACTTTAGCTGAACGCTGGATATTTGGACGATAAGATCCATGTCAGCTAATAAAAAAATGAATGCTTTACGGATAACATGTTAGAGGAAATAGGTGTCTTATTCCATCACTGCATATGCCCTCTTAGCTCTTGTATTTATTTCATGGAACACAAAAGGCAGCATGTTAGTCTGTTACCATTCACTGTCATTGCGTATTTTTTCCATACAACAAAAGTGAATGGTAACTGAGGCTGTTCCAAGGATGAAAAAGTCATAACAGGGTTGTAACTGCATTAGGGCAAGTAAATAAGGAAGAATAATTTTAGGGTAGTCTATCCCTATAATGAGATCAGATCTTGTCTTCTCAGCAATATAACCTTATTATTGGTCAGTTTGAAGATTTAGTTATACTTTGTTATCTGAATGGACCAGGTTTATGGTTCTGTCCACTACAACCGTCACTATCTTCCACATAGGCTACTGTTTTCAGAATCTGTGCCACCTTGCAGCTCCAGGCTTGTGGTTATTAATATCCCAGCTCTTCTCTGAGATAATGTAAAGAATGTCTATGAGAAGACAACCTCGTTATCAGGACCGAGTGGGAATTGGAGCCTTGTCTCTATCAGAGAGTCCTGATTATCTGGGCGAAATGGGAATATACATAAATAGGCAAAAATACAGTTTGGTTTTGTAGATTAACTAAAATTATGTTAATCCATGTATTAGGGATGCACACGAGTAATCGAGTACTCGTTCTGCACCAACTAATTGAGTACCAAAAACACTACTTGAATATCGCAAATTCATTTTCCTTTACGCATTTGCCTGCCGTGAGCAGTTCTGAATTTCACTGGCTATGTTTACATGTACATCAATACTCTGATTATTGCAATAATCAGAGTATAAGGAGATTAAGATGTTTTCATGATTAACCCTAACCATTTTAAAGTTTGTGGTTTGATTTCCACTCAGATGGTTAGTTTTACAGAATGGGTTTTATTACACAAACCTGCATGACCAAAACACTTTTCAGATATGTTATGTCATGAAGTTCTTGTAATGGTTGGCTTCAAAAATCATAAATGGCCATTATACTGTAGGAGGGCGAGAGGTTGGACTTTGCCTGTGTCATGTGGTCGGAATGTGAGAGGCAGTTACTGAAGCGCTCCGCTCAATGAACGAGTGAGTGGGAAAAACGTTCATTTGTGGGAGAGAGAGAGAGAGAGGGGGGAACATTCCAGAGTGCTGGTGGACTGGTGTATTATTAATTTGGATACAGAAGCAAGTGAGTAAGATAAATGATAGAGAGTGCAAGTATGAGTGGTACAGGGAGGGGAAAAAAGTGCATATTTGTGTTATCTTTTGTACGCAGTCGCGTTTGGAGGTGCTATCTTGCTACAGCTGAACTGCAGTGAGGCTCATGTGATCGTATAGCTTTGAATTCTGGTGAGTTTTATTGCTTTTTCTAAACATTTAACTTTGCGATTCTCTTACTTATAAGCTTAAGTATTAAAAAAACAGTGTCATGACCAAGGAAATTAGAACATGTGGTTGGGTTTTAAAGACAAATTAGTGGATTTGGAAGCATGTCTGCTGACTTTTGGTCTGCACTGGGGTGTGGTCTATACTTTTTTTCCAAAACAAATTTGCCAACTTAATTCACATTACAGTTACGTTTTTTTTATCGGTACAGTGCTGTGGACTTTACTGACAGAAATCACACTGAACAAACTGAATCCAGGCTGAGCTGGGTTTAACAATCCTCCCGGCTGATTTGACCGGATGTTGAGTCAGGATCGTTATGGGAGAGGCTGGGTGGGTCGGGGGGAGGGTGGCATCCATCCAGCTGATCTGGACAAAAACAGGACGTATCCGCACAAAAAAAGGGAGGGCTAGTCTTACTGCAGCAGTCGTTCATCACATTTTGCATCTGGATGTGTTTTATGCATTTTTTAGTTTGTTTTGACTTATGTTAGTGATGCAAGTTTACCAAATAGAGCCTAAAGCATATCAAGTCGTCGCTAAAATGCCAGGGTTTTTCAACCAGGGGACTGTGGAGAAGATACAAAAATCATAAAGAAGATTATTACTATAATCTTATTATTAACTATTACTGGTAGCTAATTTCTTTGATATTTTACTATTAGCTAACTTTCTGACTAATTACTTATGTATTATCTAATATAATAGGCAATTTTTTAGTGAATGTTCTTGCTGAAGGTTGTAACACTGAGTAGGGATGGGAATCGTAAGGAATTCTACTTCTGATTCCTCTTAATGGTTACAGTTACTAAACAGTTCTATTAATGATTCTTTTAGTACTTTTGTGGATGAAATATTTGAAAATAAAAAATGCAATTCATATTGTTACCAAAATTAGACGAAAATGACATTAATTGTGAATTTCTAACATTTGTTTTGAAACCATTATGAATAGTTCTGTTGTCAATATCAAAAGGTCATTGTGACATACCGGTAAGCAATAAAAATCATGAGAGCATCACACACAGCAGAGATGTGTTCAAAAATAATAAAAATATTTCCATTACAAGCTCTAAAACTGCTCCAGTGAGAAGTCATTAATACCTATGAGTTGTTTACTGTCTTTGGTATCTTGCTGTAACACAAATCACTAATTATTAAGCAAATGCATGAAGACGCGGTGCAGACATTGAAGGTTAAACAGTTACATCTGTTATTAGTGGTATTGTAACCAACATTAATCTGATTTAAATTGGGATCCTCACAGAATAGCGCTGGGATGAGTGACTGATGATGAGATATTAAGAGCACCTGGAGAGCGCGCATGTTTGATTGACACCGAAAGCACTCATGTTGAAGGGAGAAGCTGAAAGCGCTCATGATCACTCAGTCTCTATCGCTCAACACAACGTCTGATTAACACGACTCGCATTACATCAGGTATACTCAGATTTGTATTTGCGTTTTTATTTGTTGTTTAATTTATTTTTATACCCGTTTGCAGCCTCTTTATCCTCTTCCTGCTCACTGTGCAATGAATCAGAATAACTACCGTAATGACTCTAGAAAATGGGCAACTTAATATTCATACACATGAATTTAAAAACAAAACGGCATATTCATGTGAATTACATCATGTCTGAAGGTTTACATATGTGAATGCCAACAGCTCGCCCTCCAAAGGCCACACTGTAATGCTTCAAGGGCTGAGAAAGCACTCATTCATTAGAGTAGCAGTATATGTGTGATTCCCTGTGTGCTGCAAAAAAGATCGGCCCTGATTCTAGACACAATCGGTGCACCCCTAATATTTGAATAATTATTTCTTTTCATACATATAAAAATTACCACTAATTACAACAAAATTCACAATGTGTATCTTTAACAGCTCATTGTCATATCAACAACCAAACGTTAATTACTCTGATTTAAGTCTCACAAGCTTTTAAGTACACATGACAAATTGAATGACTTGCACTTCAGTTTGTTTTTGATTCACTAAAATGAACCGGCTGAGAAGTTATTTCTTCGGTATAGTAAGCAATGTATGTTTTGCGATGTAAATTCAAAAGAACCAGCTTGTAAGAGTTTGGGACTTGGACTGCACTGGCACATATGTTGCAGTGCTCCTGATTCAATAGCGTTATTGCAGTGCTGTTAAATAGTATTGCAGGAAACTCTGTCAGAGTATTGCACTGTTTTTTTGTTTTGTTTTTTTATGTTATGTCATGGCTGATGTGGGGTAATGCCAAGCATCCACTACACGACTTGCAATCGGCGCTCTGCAAAGCACAGTCATGTTTTTCGTCATGCTGGTGCGAACACTACAGCACTGTAGTGTATCAAATACATGGCCATTCCTCCCCTGTGTGCTAAAAACCAGTGCACAGTTTCTCTTAATTATTCCCATATATAACTTAGAATCAGAATTCTGAATTATTTTATTGCAGTATCTGTAACTGAGCTTCTAATGTGTGTGCTGCTCATTTGTGCTGTTGTGTTACTATTGTGCATGTTCATTCATTCGCTTTTTTAAATTTTCCAACCGTAAGCTTATTTCCCTTTAAACCCGCACAGAACCGGCAAAAAACCAGCTGTAACAGCTGCCTTTAGCGCTGTCCCATTTCATATGGATCGCCCAAAAATGCATTTTAAAATTAAGATAACATAATTCATTCACAAACTTGCACAGTTTATTCTTGATAACATTTTAGGTTATTTTCTTCTTATTTTTGTCTGCTGCTACCCAATAACTTGCTCTCCTATTTCAACAAATGCCTCGCACCCATTTTGCTCTTTGCAAAAGGACAGCGGGTAGGGAGATGAGGGTGGTTTCATTAGGGGGCCAAGCACCGAAGGTGCTGGAACTCTATTGTAATTGTACTGATTTTCTCCTTTTTAATTTTTTTTTGCCCTAAAAGTGTCTGGGCATCAGAGACCATAAATCGTGGAGACACCAAACATGGCATGATGATCCCAAATCTCTCCTCAACCCCCCCCCCCCCACACACACACACACACACACTCAGGCGCTCAAACGCACACCTATCTGACCCTAGGTGGCGCAATAATAAATACTTTTACGTTTTGGCTCATATCTCTGCAACCGTAAGGGCTAAAATAATTTTTGCCTCTGATTCCTTGAGCCAAGCCCTACAAAATGTATATCCCAGATTTCATTTCCATCTATAATTTTTTCTGCCATTTTGAATTTTTGGAAAAACCTACTTTTTCGAACTCCTCCTAGACCGTTTGTCCGATCGGCACGAAATATGGTATACATCATCTACAGACCCCCTGACAAAAAGTTATCAAAAGAATTTTGATACATTAAATCGTTCCCAAGATATTAACGATACTATTCCTTCGGTTTAATGCAATTTGAGTAATTGATCAATATCTACTCAATGCAAACTCCAAATGTAACCAAACTTGGTACACAAAGTCAACAGGACGTTTAGATGTCAGCAAAGTTTTGTACAATTCCACCCCTAGGTGGCGCTGCAACTTAAAAACTGTAATAACGTTGCAGCCATTTGAGCGACAAAGTTCAAATTAAATATGCACCTTCTTTGGTTCAAATGCTAACATATTCTTTAAAAATCTATTCGACAAAATAACAAAAATGGCCGCCAACGGCCAATAAAATTTCAGCACTTTATAACATATTGAGAATGGCCAAGGGTTATAGAAATTTCTATACACAAGCAGGGTATCCACACGAAGCCGCATATAAATTTTGTGACAATCGGCCACATGGTGGCACTATAATTCGCTAATTTGTGTCATCTACAGACCTCCCTGACAAATTGTTTTTCAAAGAATTTCAATAAGTTAAATTGTTCCAAAGACGGTTACTTCGGTTGAATGCGATTTGAGTAATTGATCAATATCTACTCAACGCAAATTCGAAACGTAACCAAACTTGTCATAGGTAGTCAAGAGGACATTTTGAAGGTGTATGCAAAGTTTCATACAAATGTGCCACTAAGCTAAAAAACTGTTGTAACTTTGCAGCCGTTTGAGTGACAAAATTCTAATTAAATATGCATCATCTTTGGTTCAAGTGCTAACATATTCTTAAATTGTTTCGACAAATCAATAAATATCAATAAAAAATCAAATTTCAGCACCCAATAACTCGTATTGGGAATGGCCGATGATCATGAAACTTACTGTACACAAGCAGGGTGTCTACATGAAGCGGTATATCAAATTTAATGGCCACACAGTGGTGCTATAATGAGCTAATTTGCATTTTTGCTAATATCTCCAGAACTGTATAGGCTAGAATAAAATTCGAAAGATTTTCTGAATCCATCAGTGCCCCAAATGATATGGTCACATGAATTTCTATTTCCGAAACAAACATTTCTACGACTTCGATTTGTTTGAAAATCATACTTTTTCAAACTCATACTAGGCCGTTTGCACAAAACTTGGTATACATCATCTTCAGATGCCCCTGACAAAAAGTTGTTCAAAGAATTTCGATGTCATATCATTCCGAAGATATAAATAAATATGTTTGGGGGTGTGGCATGTGATGACTAATTAGCCTGTATCTTGTGATCGCAATTTTCAAACTTAACAAAACTTTGTACATATGGACAAGAGCAAATTCTGAGGTAACATGCCAAGTTTCGTTCATTTTGGATGCTAGAGGGCACTGTACCCTAAGAAAACCCTTAACCCTTATTTTGGTAATCTCGCCATATGTGTTTGGCCCCCAACAATCACCGCTTGCGGCTATATTTTTATTTTCTAATTATTTTTTGTCTTCTGCTTCCTAACACCTTGCCCTCCTCTTGCGCTCTCTCTGTATTTCATTGGCTGTGGTTCATTGTCTGTCTCTCACTTGTTGGGACAGTGGGCACACCTGACAACAAGATGTCTAGATATCAAGATGTTTTGAAAACTGTCGTAGCATCTGGGACTTGTCTCGGCCTGTCGCAGGAGTGTGCACACAACAAGACCGCTCATCGTGAGATTCGAAACTTCTCGTCACAGACCAGTCACTGACTTAAAACATCAAAGGAGATGAGCTTGAGGGTGCTTTCACACTGGCAGTTTAGTTCGAAACACAGCACGGTTTGCATGAAAAATTGGTAATGTGAAAGCTGTCATGCGGACCGGGGAGCGCACCGCGGTACCGAACCCGAGACTACCTGTAGGAGGTGGTCTGAGTTCGGTTGCAATGGAACTGTAGCGCGATGCGCGTGAATGTGAAAGCAACTCGGACTCGGGTGCGCACTCGTTCAGGAAGTAAAGTAACCTGCGCATGCGTTTTAGCCGATGACGACATCTATCTGTCTATCTATACACCTTATAAATACTATATATAAATACTATTATAGGTTATAAATATAGGGTATAATAGGAGATGACAGTGGCGATAACTTCACCTTGGACACGAGCGTGAGTAAGCGTGCAGTGTAAACAAAGATGCAAATGAATTCCTTGCAATCTCCTCAAAAAAACGCCATTTGCAAGCAGCAGCAAGCCGCCTTCCCCTGGACATCTGATGAGTTACACCATGAAGCGCACATATACGCACATATACGCAGTTGTCGTTCACTCTGCTGTGCATAATGGCACCAAAATAACAAAAAACAAAAAGTATGATGAGTCGCGTTGTGTTCTCCATGCGTGTTTGTGATGACATAAGATGGACGCAAATGGACCGGGGTTCGATAGGATCAAGTTAGTGTGAAACCAGACCAAAGCTGCGGGGGGCACTGGGAACAATCGCACTCGGAATCGGAACGCAGCAAACATGCCCAGTGTGAAAGCCCCCTGAGTCCTGTGGTGTACAGTAGGCTTAAAGTACCTGGGTCTGTATAGTTTGAAAACCCCTCCTCTAAGGCATTAATTCGATTTTTGAGTCAAGGACTCCACTAATAGACCAGCCATTAGCCAATCACTTTCTCATATGTTGATGCTCAACTAGCTCTCTCTGTTTTCTGTTAATGCTTTATATTTCCACCCTCCTGTTGTTCTTAAGTTGATGTTTTGTAAATTGAAGTCGCTGACTGTGCTGTTCTCCTGCTGTTCGGTGCTTTATTCTTCGAATTCTTCATAAGTCTTCTCGAGACATTTCCGTTTCTTTCCCTTTTCATAGTATAATAACCTCCCCTCCCCCATCTTAACTTTATTTTCTGTCAACATAGGGGGTTAGTGGAAAGTTGGCAGTTCTGGCTAGCATAACAAAGACTGAATTGATCCAGGCTGACAGAGCATCTATGGCTGATAGACTGGTTTTGTTTTTTCCCCATGTGGTCACTGATCTTGGTTTAGCCTCCTTGTGTCCTATAATGGGGTCGCTTCACCAAATGGAGGACATGCCCCTCAAATGATCTAGTAATGAAAGCTTTCTAATAAACAGAATTGTGAAATTTCATGTGATAGTCAGCTGATCAGTAACACTCACATGCAATCACACAACAGTGCCATTGTCGAATAAATTCAGAGATGTTTAGAAATTAACCTGTTTTTCCTGACAGAAAGGGTTAATATTTTACTATGTCATTACTGAAATGGAGAGGGCTCATTTCTGCTGGAGAAGTTAATCTTTTCACACATGAATGCAGAATGGGTCCAAATGTTCACTCCTGTGTGTGAATTGAATCCATGGTGCTCCATGTCCTAGTTGGCTTTTTATCACAACTATGAACATCATTTTAATTTGGAACAGTGCCAGACAAGTCCAACTGCATTAATCGTGGTTTCTCGGCAAAGATGATGTGCTTATTTCTGCTTGCATTGCTCCACAGAAGCATTTTATTATCCTCTTCTCAGACTCTTCTGAAATAGCCTGACAGCTGACCGTGCATTCTCAGAAATTCAGTCAGTTTGGCACTGGAGGAGGGTGGGTGACGTTTACTTTAACTAGGGTGTGACCCATATTTCCCTGCCCTTGGGGTCAGTCATGCCAGTTACTAGTGGTCGAACGATAAATCGCAGAGGCCGATAAATTAGCCGATATTCTGACTATAAATGTTCCCATTTGGCCGATTCAGCTGCCTATGTTTTCAGATGCAGCCCAAGGTAAAAGCATGTCACGTGTGCTGTAAGTAAGTGTCTTATTCACTATCACTGTATAAAGTTAGTTTGATTCGATATTTTTGGAGTAAATGCGATTGCTAATGTGGACACGCCATCCATGGTTGCTGGACTACTGTGTGTACTGTTATTTCCTTCTTCCTAATATATTAACAATTTCTTTATGTGCAAATAAATTACTGAAATTTGATGACTAAGCAGAAATCAGAAGAAACCGCTATCTACCATTTAAAATACAATATTTTTTAGTTTTGTGTGAAATTGAGTAAATATAATGCTAAATAAGAGTTTATTATTATTATTATTTTAGCAGTTTAATGTTTGTTATTTACTATAATAAATTGTGTGATATATCGGCATCGTATCGGCCTATCAGCCACCCTGCTATCTGGATATCAGCCCATATTAAAACCCATATTGGTTGACCACTACTGGATACTACCCTAATGTCACCCCCTCCACCCTCAGATGCAGCTGAAATCACACTGACCCTTCACTACTAAAAGCATGGGACAGATGCAGTGGATGTAGCTTGAGTTGGTGGGGGTTGTGTACAGATTCAGCAGGGGGCTGATGGCAGCACTCTCTTTGTGCCTGTGCTCTGATGCGTGAGGAATTTCCACCTGGCCCCCTCATGTGCTCAGCTGTTGGCCATTGCTGGGGACAGTTGTGTCTGCCTGTTTTTAGGTACCAGTCTCGATTGAGTAGTTTTATCAAAGCCATGTAGATGTTGCAGTGTCATCTTAATTTTTAATGCATTGATTCAGTATGAAATAATTTAAAAGTACAGTGTTCACATTTGTCTATGTTAAATTACTTAATAAACCATTCATAGGCTGATTTTCCCCACAATTGTAAACACTGACACTTTTTCAAAACAAACTTCACCTTTAGATTAAAATATGTTTTAGCACAAGCTTTCTGTTTATTTTTTTTTTTTGCCATTTTCTTAGAAGTTCCTCCCATTTCCCCTTTCCATGACTGTTGTTATAGGAGATGTTCTTCTTCATTCAGGGGTAAAAAGAAATCCTAAACAGCCGAGCAATGGTATACTGTTTGCGAACATTCAGACACCGGCCAAACCGCTGTGGGTGGTGTGTAGAAGTATATTTAAATATGAGAACGCTACATGTTAAACCTATACTAATGTGACATTAAAATGAGTTAGCAATGACTTTATGCCTCATTCTATGAGTAGAATTCACACAAGATCAGTAAAAGTTGTTTTAACCACTCGATGATGACTTAAAGTAATATATATATATATATATATATGCAGTAGATAATGTTTAATTTGTCTTGTTTACATTCTGAATTCATGGCACTAATTTGCTTACCATAATATACGCGGCCATAATATGCACCTATTACACTCTGTTATTGTCATTTATGATGACACTGATACTATTGCAAAGATGGGTGTATAAAAGTGTTAATGTGCAGAATAAAGACAAAATAATGATGATGTGAATGTGGGTTGTGAATGGCTTTCACTGCAGATGGCACATGAGCGAATGGGCACTTGAGAGTATTTGAGTAGATTTGATTCCTTCTGTAGACTAATTAAACAAAACATAAAAATCCCATGACATGGTCTTGGAAAATGTCTCCACGTGAACAATCGTACAGATGTAGGAAAATTTGCACCAGCTCGCTAATAACTACATGACGGTGTGTTCATGTTGATTGATCTTGACTGACTGAACAATGTAAACCGAATGAGCTGTCAGCCTCAAGGCAGGTGGAGCTTCAGGTCACACCTAACGATGACGTGGACCAATGGCAGTTAGAAGGTGTTTAGCAGTCGGTAAGAATTTTCTCTAAAAGTTTGCCTTGGCGAGCTGTTTTGAACCACCGAAACGAACGCAAAAACACCTTTTTTGCCGGATTTTGTTCTAAATGACGTCACACCCATTTGTTCTTCTATTTCGTATGAAGTATATTGGGGCCTTCACTGTACTATTGTTCCTCTCTGATCAGGAAGAAAAATAAATTTTGTCTTCACCTTAATTGCTTCCTAAGCCCTAATTCATATGAAAGGACTTAAAAATATAGAGATTTGTTAATTTCTCTGCCCTCTTTTTAGAAAATGGACATCAGTGGATCTAAAGTTCTGGAGTCGGCCGATGACATCCAGGAGCGCCGACAGCAGGTCCTGGATCGGTACCGGCGCTTTAAGGAGCTGTCTTCTGTGCGCAGGCAGAAACTTGAGGACTCCTACCGCTTCCAATTTTTCCGTCGAGATGCAGATGAGCTGGAGAAATGGATCCAAGAGAAGCTACAGATCGCCTCTGATGAGAACTACAAAGACCCCAGTAACCTACAGGTCAGGCAATAAAACATGTATTATGTAAAAGATTAATGCTGCTTCTAGTATTGCATCGTGACTAAAAGGAGTAGGCTTTGGTATCTTAAAGGGATAGCTCACCCAAAAATGGAAATTCTCTCATCATTTAATCAACCTCATGCCATCCCAGATGTTTCTTACTTTCTTCTGCTAAATACAAACAAAGATTTTTAGAAGAATATCTAAGCTCTGTAGGTACTCACAATGCAAGTGAATGGGTACTAAAATTTTGAAGCTCCAAAATGCACATAAAGGCAGCAAAAAAGTAATCTATAAGTGGTTAAATCTATATCTTCAGAAGTGATATGATGGATGTGGCTGAGAAACATCAATATTTAAGTCGTTTTTTTACTATAATATCTCCTCCCTGCCCAGTAGGTGGCGATATGCACAAAGAATGCAAATCACCGAAATTAAAAGAATGCGAAAGTGAAAATTAAAGTGGAGATTGTTAATAAAAACTCATCTACATTTATAATATCGCTTCTAAAGATATGGATTTAACCACTGGAGTCTTATGGATTACTTTTATGCTGCCTTTATGACCTTTTGGAGCATCAAAATTTTGGTCTCCATTCACTCGCATCGTAAGGACCAACAGAGCGGAGTTATTTTTTCTAAAAATCTTCATTTGTGTTCAGCAAAAGAAAAGGTCATACACATCTGGGATGGCATGAGGGTGAGCAAGTGATGAGAGAATTTTCATTTTTGGGTGAACTATCCCTTTAAGATCAGTAATCAGACTGAATGCCAGTCTAAAGAAGGGGAAGTGATGAGGGTTAAATATTACAAAGTAGTTCAAAAGTAGTGTAACCTGTTCTATAATGGACTCCTATCTTAAGCTGCAGTCAGCAGTGAAGATTTACTTTATAAAGTCAGCAGAATATAATAGCTTGAACACAGCTAACACATGCATAAAAAGACTTTAATCACAATGCTTATGTTGTAAAGTATGCAGACTTGAACAGACATAATTATGCAATAGATTTAACACTTAGCCATATAAAGTGGCATAACTCATTGAAGAAATTAGTTACAGACTGCAATAATTCAGCAAGGCCTATTAATCAGCCGGCCAGTTTGAGATTATCTGCGTCGGCCAAGAACTTTGCAGTATTGGCCACTAACAAAAGAGGACATTCCTCCTAGAGTAACTTACAAAATCTAGAAATGGCCTTGTTGATGGATAGTGCACATTAAACCTCTCTATGGAATCAGATAAATACATTTTGAGTAATTATTGTGTAAAATAAGAGTTTCTTTTAGAACAGCAATTTTGTGTACATCTTATTTGTTACCATTAAATTTAATCTGTATTATATCGGCCAACCTGCCCTATAGATATCATATTAACTTCTGCCATTAAAAAGACAGTACAGTTGTCCAATTAAAGAAATTATGTCTTCCGAAATATAAAACTTCTTCGTGCTACATTAACTACATTTAAAAAAAAAGTTAAAACTTACACAGTATGCACCGTTAGCTTTATCTCACACTGTATGTTTTTTTTCCATCTTTCAGGGAAAGCTTCAGAAACATCAAGCCTTTGAGGCTGAGGTACAGGCTAATGCTGGGGCCATTATTAAACTGGATGAGACCGGCAACCTCATGATATCTGAGAGCCACTTTGCATCTGAAACCATCCGAGTAAGAGACAGTTTCTTTTTAAAACCACATGCTAGTATTCAAAAACTGTGATAATAAAACCTAGTGCATATTCAAATGTTGGCTACACTTTAGGTTTGACACACAACACTTTAGTTTAAATAATATTTATAATGTTGTAACATCTGCCTGTATGGATCAGTCTTTCACGCCTTACCGGACCTCTCAGCGACCAATAGTAAAAAGTGTCAATTATGGATCTTTTATTCAAGTAGGTAATTGAGTGCAGTGAAACATGCTTTCTAGTGAATTTGTTCTTCTACTTCTCATTTTGACGACATGCATGAACCTTGAAAGAACTGTTTGAAGTGTTTCTTTTTAATCTACCTTGAGATTACTCTTGCTCACTCTTCTGCTACAGTCCCAGCTGACATGTTTTTTTTTTTTTAGAAAGATGCGTCTGTTGATTTCAACTGAGCTGTCCTAGAAAAACACCCTGGGCTCTTTGATATAAGAGAGAGTTTTGACTGATCCTGACATTCTGTCTTTGTCCTCACTTTAAACTCAGACCCGTTTAGAGGAGCTTCACCGTTTGTGGGACCTGCTGTTGCAGAAGACGAAAGAGAAGGGGGTGCGTCTCCTGCAGGCCCAGAAACTGGTGCAGTACTTGCGTGAGTGTGAAGATGCCTTGGACTGGATCAGTGACAAGGTGAAAAAGATTATGGATTGGTGTGATTACACTTGTTGTGGTCCCTTATCCTGAATGAGTTACACTGACATCATATTCTTACAGGAAGCCTTTGCCACCTCAGAGGAACTTGGGCAGGACCTGGAGCATGTGGAGGTTCTACAGAAGAAGTTTGAAGAGTTCCAGACAGACTTGGCAGCCCATGAGGAGCGTGTGAACGAGGTAAACCAGGCAGCAGCTAAACTAACCCAGGAGAACCACCCAGAGGCTGAGCTGATCCTGAAGAAGCAGGAAGAGGTGAATGCTGCCTGGCAGAGACTGAAGGGATTGGCACAGCAAAGGCAGGGGAAGCTGTTCGGAGCTGCAGAGGTGCAAAGATTCAACCGGTGAGTTATCCGAGACAGGAAGTTTATTCAGCTGTATTTGGAAGCATATTTCTTTGGCATTTACTAATACAATTATAATATATACAGTAAAGAGAAAATTATCACTACTTAATGTCTTTGGTTACTGAAATTCTCTGTGGTGGCCTAAAGAGATGTGGATGAGACGATCAGCTGGATTAAGGAGAAGGAGCAGCTGATGGCTTCCGATGATTTTGGTCGTGACCTTGCCAGCGTTCAAGCCCTGCTACGGAAACACGAAGGGCTTGAGAGAGACCTGGCGGCCTTGGAAGACAAGGTCAGTCTCAGCATGTCCACAAACACTTAAGCAATGTACATCCATGCAATGAATTAATTTTGAGGGATCTATTAAGTCTCTAAAAGCCAACTTGTGATAAATGGAAATATGGACATTTCTCCCTCCCTTAGGTGAACACTCTTGGAGGTGAAGCGGACCGTCTGCAGCAGACACACCCTCAAAACGCTTCTCAGATCCACTTGAAAAGAGACGAGCTCATTACCAATTGGGAGCAAATCCGCACATTGGCCGCTGAGCGACATGCTCACCTCAATGACTCCTACAGGTGAGTTATGACACACCTACTGTATATGATTTCAACCAAGAACTCAGTTTTTATTTTATTTTTTCAATTGATTGGTTGATGAGAATTTAGTTTTAAATGGTTAAATGGTTGTCATCTTGTTTCTAGGCTGCAGCGCTTTACTGCAGATTTCCGTGACCTGACCAGCTGGGTGACTGAGATGAAGGCTCTGATCAATGCTGATGAGCTGGCCAATGATGTGGCTGGAGCTGAAGCCCTGCTGGACCGCCACCAAGAGCACAAGGTATTGTAGAAATCCTTTACATTTTTGTTACAGTATAGCTATATGGAAAAATATAGTTGCCCATTGAATATAAATCTCTGCAACTAAGACTTTACATGAAAACACTGCTTAAACTGTGAAAGTGCTAATTTAGCATCTACCAGGGATGCATTGCATTTTAAAATCTGAGAATTAATGTGTCTGTAATTTTTCAACAGGGTGAGATTGATGCTCATGAAGACAGTTTTAAGTCTGCTGATGAGGCTGGTCAGGCTCTGCTTAATACTGGACACTATGCTTCAGAGGAGGTCAAGGAAAAGGTATGTTTGACCTAGATCTGTTTTTTAATTATGAATTGGACCTCGGATTGACTGTCAGTCATTTTGTGTTTGTGTGTGTAGCTGGGCATCCTGTCAGAAGAGAAGGTGTCTCTTCTGGAGCTGTGGGAGCTGCGCAGGCAGCAGTATGAGCAGTGCATGGACCTGCAACTCTTCTACAGGGACACAGAGCAGGTTGACAACTGGATGAGCAAGCAAGAGGTAAGAAACAATAATGTGTTCCAACTAATATGGATTGAAACAGACAATCCCCTCAAATGTTACGTAACTGGTTGTTGTGTTTTTGAAGTATTGGCGGCAAAAAAAAATATTTTTTTACGTTTAAAAGGGGTTGAAATTTCTTAATCTGTCTTCCATCAAGGCTTTTTTGCTAAATGAGGATCTTGGAGACTCTCTGGACAGTGTTGAAGCTCTTCTGAAGAAACATGAAGACTTTGAGAAATCCCTCAGTGCCCAGGAGGAGAAGATCACTGTAAGAAAGCACACAACATCTTGCACACAATGCAAGGCCTTTAAATCCATCTTACTGGGTTTTTCCTCTTTATTCTCTACTGAAATATTCAGGCCCTGGATGAATTTGCTACCAAACTGATCCAGAATAACCACTATGCTAAGGAGGACGTGGCCACCCGCAGAGATGCAGTAAGTGGAGATTAGCACCCTGAAACGTTCTTCATTTCAACCTAGCAAGCACTTTCCTCCCCTCAATAATTGCTGACAGAAGTGCTGAATCACTGGCATTGCAATGACTTCAACACCCTTTTCTTTCTATGTCAGCTACTAAGCAGACGCAACGCTCTTCACGAGCGTGCTCAAAATCGCCGTGCCGCCCTGGAGGACTCTTTCCATCTGCAGCAGTTCTTCCGGGACTCAGACGAGCTCAAAAGCTGGATCAATGAGAAGATGAAGACCGCTACTGATGAGGCCTACAAGGTATGTTCTTCTAGACATGTCATGCTGAATTATGTGAGCTGTTGGGCACATTTTGATGCCAGCCTTTTAAGATTTAATATTTATTTCTCCCACTCTCTCCTGCTCCTCTTCTCCATTCCTTCTCGCTCAGGACCCGTCCAACCTGCAGGGGAAGGTGCAGAAGCATCAGGCCTTTGAGGCAGAGCTCTCTGCCAATCAGAGCCGTATTGATGCACTGCAGAAATCAGGCCAGGAGCTTATAGATGGAAAACACTATGCCTCCAGCGAGGTGTCAACTCGTATGGATGAGGTCAGCTCTCAGTGGAAGAAACTTCTGGAAGCCACTGAGCTCAAAGGTGAGAAATTGTTCAAAGAGTGTGTAAGCTTAAAATTGACAAATAACGGATAAGAAAAAGATAGTATACAATCTATGTTAGTATCAGGGTTACTGTCATGAAAAACCTGGAAGTATCAGGGAATATGTTTTTTAAATTTTCACAGTTGAAAGTCATGGAAGTTAACAAAATCTTAACAGTCATGGAAATTTCTAGTGGAAGTAAATGTTTTAGGCTTTGCTTATAAATATCTCATCACCTAAATATTGGTTTTAGGTAATGCTTGTATGGAGTAAAACTTTCTCACAAGTCATAGTGATGTCCGATATGTGATCAAATCATTCTATTGAGTAGTTTCTTTGTTATTAGGTTGAAATGATTCACAAATTGGTCCGAACGATTCATTAGTGAATCAATCTGAATCAGAATGACTTTCAAAATTAGTTTCCAGAAATTGCAAATGACCGGAAAAGTCTTGGAAAGTCATTGGTTAAAAAAGGGTGGGAACCCTATTTCATATTAGATTCAAATGGATAAATTATGCTCATTGTGTGATGAAACCCTCTCTGATTCATTATAAGAGACATGAATCAAACACATAAGTGAAGTTGTGATGTCACATCCTTTCCCTTTTAGGAATTAAGTTGCGTGAAGCAAACCAGCAGCAGCAGTTCAATCGTAATGTGGAGGACATTGAGCTGTGGCTGTATGAGGTGGAGGGACATCTGGCTTCCGATGACTTTGGAAAAGACCTGACCAGCGTCCAGAACCTTCAAAAGAAGCATGCTCTGCTGGAGGCTGATGTGGCTGCCCACCAGGTATCAAACTCATTTTCAGAGTATTTTACTAAATACTCTAATTATAAATGAATTAACCTGTTTAAATAACAGGTTTTTTACTAATTTAAATTAGTTTCATCTTAACTGAGGGCTTGTTTCTCTCTTAACAGGACCGTATTGATGGCATCACCATCCAGGCCAGGCAATTCCAGGAGGCGGGCCACTTTGACGCTGATAACATCCGTAAAAAACAGGAGGCTCTGGTGGCACGCTACGAGGCCCTGAAAGAGCCCATGGCCGCCCGTAAGCAGAAGCTTTCTGACTCCCTGCGCTTGCAACAGCTCTTCAGAGACGTGGAGGATGAGGAGACCTGGATCCGAGAGAAGGAACCCATTGCTTCCTCCACCAACAGGGGTCAGTGTTGAGAATTAATTGCATAAATGAGGTGTTGATTAATGCATTTGGCATTCAGATGATATTAATAGACCAATGATCTCTCATACCCTCTCAGGTAAAGATCTTATTGGAGTGCAGAATCTTCTGAAGAAACACCAGGCTCTGCAGGCTGAGATCTCTGGCCATGAGCCCCGGATTAAGGCTGTCACTCAGAAGGGGGAGGCCATGGTGGAAGAGGGTATGGTTAATTCAAAAATTTTTATAAGATGCTGAAAAGCTCTTTATTTCGAGAGTCATATGTCTATTTAAAGCCCAACTTTTCAATTCTGAAACCTGAGTAGAAATAAGGATTGTTTTACATAATTAGGAATTATTAATTTTTTCCATTTCCCCATTTTAGGTCACTTTGCAGGAGAGGATGTGAAGGCAAAACTGCAAGAGCTGCACACACGTTGGGATGGACTGAAAGGGAAAGCAACCCAGCGTAGACAGGATCTGGAGGACTCCCTCCAGGCCCAGCAGTACTTTGCTGATGCCAACGAGGCTGAGTCCTGGATGAGAGAGAAAGAGCCCATTGTTGGAAGTACTGACTACGGCAAGGACGAGGACTCTGCAGAGGTAAAGAGGTTTTATCTAGACTTTCCATCTTTTGGGTTTAGAGGCTTGAAATTAGTTTTAACATCATATTTGTTGCAAAAGTAAAACAAGCAATTACATGTTAAAAGTAATTCAGTTGTTTTTTAGTTGTCACCAAAATATTTACTGTTCATTCAATACTTCATAAGCTACCATCATAAGCTGTTAAAAGAGCAAAACTGGCAGAACTAAAATTAATTGCCTTGTGATGTTTTAGCACTAATGTCACAGTTACACATTATTAAAAATGGGATGGGTTCTGAAATCTGTGCTTTTCACCTACAGGCTCTTCTGAAGAAGCACGAAGCGTTGATGTCTGATCTGAGTGCATACGGCAGCAGCATTCAGGCCCTAAAAGAAGAAGCTCAGGCCTGCAGAGTAAGACCATACAACTACACTACATAAAAACCTGTTTATGGAATTCTTATGTTTTATTTCTTAAAACAGACTAGTTGTAGTGATTTTTGGTCCTTGTCAAACACATTGACTTTCTTACTGTTTCATCAACAGCAACAAGTGGCTCCCACTGATGATGAGACTGGTAAGGAGCTGGTTCTTGCTCTATATGACTACCAGGAGAAGAGTCCACGTGAGGTTACCATGAAGAAAGGTGACATCCTCACTCTGCTCAACAGCACCAACAAGGTGAGTGTTATTTGGGTCGTAACTAAACATCATGTGTTTCTTAGCATGCCAGTTTGGATCTCAACACAATGGGACTTGTGTAAATAATACATCTTGTCTGATCCTTTAGGACTGGTGGAAAGTGGAAGTGAATGACAGGCAGGGCTTTGTTCCTGCGGCGTATGTGAAGAAGTTGGACCCAACTCAGTCATCCTCTCGCGAGAATCTGCTGGACGAACAGGGCAGCATCGCTCTGCGACAGGATCAGATTGAGAACCAGTAAGATACATTCTGCCTTCAGTTTTCTCATCAAACAGCTGTAGATGTTAAATGTAGTAATTTTTTAGCCTAACAACTTTCAGTCTGACAAAATCATTTCTTTTTAGTACTAAGCCTTTTAAGAACTTTACATCTTTGGGTATCTGAAATAACTAACTCTTTAATCATAATAACATTTCTAACCCCTTGGTACTCCACTGCTTTGTTTGTTTGTTTCTTTCTTTCTTTTCTTAAATTAAATGCATGCATGTGTCTACTTGCCCTGCCTTATGGCAGGACTGTGGTCACCAAGGAGGTGTGCAGCGTGTCTGTACGCATGAAGCAGGTGGAGGAACTGTGAGTAGGCCCAAATTATGTCATACATCAATTAAAGATCCTCCATTATCACAAAACACTCTTCCTTATTCCCCTCGGCATCTCTGTATTTCCATCACTGTTAAAGGGATAGTTCACCCAAAAATGAAAATTCTCTCATCATTTACTCATCCTCATGCCATCCCAGATGTGTATGACTTTCTTCTGCAGAACACAAATTAAGATTTTTAGAAGAATATTTCAGCTCTGTAGGTCCATACAATGCAAGTGAATGGTGATCAGACCTTTCAAGCTCCAAAAACCACATAAAGACAACATAAAAGTAATCCATACGACTTCAGTGGTTTAATATATTTATCTGAAGCGATGCAATCACTTTAGGTGAGAAACAGATCAATATTTAAATCCTTTTTTACTATAAATCTCCACTTTCATTTTTAGAATGTGAAAGTGGAGATTTATAGTAAAAAAGGACTTGAATATTGATTTGTTTCTCACCCACACCTATTATATCACTTCTGAGGACAAAGATTTAATCACTAGAGTCTTATGGATTACTTTTATGCTGCCTTTATGTGATTTTTGAGCTTGAAAGTCCTGGTCACTATTCACTTGCATTATGGACCTACAGAGCTGACATATTCTTCTAAAAATCTTCGTTTGTGTTCTGCAGAAGAAAGTCATGAGGCATGAGGGTGAGTAAATGATGAGAGAACTGTAATTTTTGGGTGAACTATCTCTTTAATGCTGTGTTCTAACATCCTTTTGTGGATACATCTCTATCCATCGCTTTGTCTATCGTCTGTCCATCAGATCATTGTCTCATTCTTTCAGAACTCTTCTATTCCATGAAGGCATAGAAGTTCACATTCCTTGTGAGGTGACCCGTGTTGTCATTCTGAGCTTGTCCTTTCGTCTTGAATTGGTGTTTGGATGTTCCATGTTTGTTTCTGCATTATCAGTTGCTGCAATGCAGATTTCTTGTCAGTAGTGAACCCTTTACGTCTTTCCAGCCCTCCTGTTGGAGAGCAACAGTGCACACAGACTTCTTCATTTCTAATATTAACCTTGAATCAGCTATCAAGACACTTAAACTATAGAAAAGAAAATCTGTTTTGAGATTGACACAGGAACAATTTCCTCTCCAGCTGTGCTCTCCTAGAGGAATAAAATGTTTTCACTCCATTGAGACTGGCAGCAGGGGCGTTGCATTGAAGGCATTAACCTTTCTATCTTTTTCCTTTCAGGTATGGTACACTGCTAGACTTGGGAGAGAAGAGGAAGGACATGCTGGAGAAGAGTTGCAAGAAGTTCATGCTTTTCCGTGAGGCGAATGAGCTGCAGCAGTGGATCAATGAGAAGGAGTCAGCCCTTACCAACGAGGAGGTCGGTTCTGACCTGGAGCAAGTGGAAGTTCTGCAGAAGAAGTTTGATGACTTCCAGAAGGTACATTGCTGTAGATATGGGTGAACTCTACTCTGTGATGAAAGTTGAGGAAACTGTTAGACACAAAAGCCTTGAGGTGTCTAGATTAGCACAATCTTTATTTGGTTTGTCTTGTGAGTGAGGACTTCTAAGTAATGGTTCCATGTATCATTGAATACCAGCATATAAGCTACAACATGTTCTTCGTTTGTGAGCTCCTATGTGTTGTTTACTAGGATCTGAAGGCGAATGAATCTCGTCTGAGGGACATAAACAAGGTGGCATCTGAGCTGGAGTCTGAAGGACTCATGGCAGAGGAAGCTCCGGTTGTACAGGCCCAGGTAAGCAGATAACATTTTACACAACTTATCATCTGTGTCCTTCACAGTGATTCTTATGCATACATCATGGTGTCATTTTTTTAATATGTGCCATTTAGCAAATACATTTTATTTTGGAACATTGTAATATGTTACAGTTGTATACTTGGTAATAATAGTATAATATACTAAGTATTCACCTTATTCAGCATGCCCCTTTTCTGCACTCCACTCATCCAAATTTTGTCATCTAACTTCCTGTTTGTATTAAAGCTACTGAGAAGAGTCGATCAAAATGGGTTATGTGTGGGATCACAAAAAGTATTTTTCACCAATAGTTGATGGTGTGAGTGTACATCACCCCTATGTGAAAATGCTTGTGAGGTGTTTTTTCTGTTAGTTTTTTCCAACACACACGGAGGTAAATTGGACCTGGCAGATCACATTAAGCAGCTATGATACACTGCTCTTTTCCATAATACAAGCATTTAATTTTTAGGTTTCAACTTGTTAATAATTGTTAAAATTTGTAGTTGGTAACATTTTAAAATTAATTTGTAACCCAAAATTTTTTAGAGACTTAAATGTGATTAAAATAGTTGTAAACATAAAATGAAACATACATTTTCACATGTGTATGTGTGTGTATAAATATAGTTGCACCCCTCCCCCGTCCCGGTTTAATGCTTAAAAAATCTGCTTACCTATAACGCGATGGGTGAAAGACATGAGAAGATAGTCAGAGGTATTGTACGAGATATTTTAAATGACTTTGTGTTGTCTCTTGGAGTTTCATGAGCACAAAGGCATATCAGTCCATAGCATGAAGGTAGGATCTTGTGTATTTATGAATGTATTTTAAAAGCTCCCCGCTCTGCTTCCAGTTGTTATGATATCCCCTGAACACTTTAAAATACTCATGATAGCTTTTGACAACTCTACAACCTGTAAATCCACTTCGCTAGCTAATTACACTTTGACATCAACACCATAGATATCTAAATAGAACTGCTAGAACTGAAGTTCAGAGACAACATTTTCAAGATGGCTGCGTGCTAGACTCTCTGGCACATGAGGTGAATACAACTGAGATTTTTTTCAGATTAACATTTTTATTGGTTGCTCCTCAAGCATGACACACAAAGCAAAACATTCATGTACAGAGTCAACTATTATCCTCCTCAAACCCCATTATTTCCCTTACCCCCTCCCAATCCCCAACCCCACACTGACTCCCAACAAACATCCATGTGGCCAAAGCCCGAGTACACATGCAGATCAAAAAAATAAATAGAAATAAATATATATATATAATAATAAAAAATAATAATAATAAACACACACATTTAAAACTTTAAGTCCCTCCCCACTGCCCTTCCCCGAGAGCCCTCCAAAAAGTCCAGATAGCTGCCCTACTTTTTATCGAACAGCTCCCGGTTGCCTAGCATTCAATACGACACCACATCATATGCCGCCACCCTGCCCATCTCTATGCACCACTCCTTAAATTAGGGTGCTCCAGCCGACTTCCATCCCCTAAGGATGACCTGTCTGCCGATCACTGGCTAGGACCCAATTTTTTATGCACTTATCCCCTATATTAATGACTGCCCCACCGCATAAAATACAGAGTCTGGGGCAAAATGAAATTTGAGTGCCGAATTCATCACACATAAAACTCTGAAACTTCAACCAAAATTCTTGGATCTTAACACACCACCAAAAATCATGTCTCCATCTTCTGATTGGCATCACCAGCAGGTGGGTGTATCTTTAAGACCAAGCCTATACAATCTAGAGGGGGTCCAATTGAATTGATGTAAAATCTTAAATTGCATTAGGCACACCCTTATGTCTCCATCTTCTGATTGGCATCGCCAGTTTATGCCCCACACCTCCCGCCACCACCCCTGGAAAATCATCCTCCTTATTGCGGCTGCTAATGGTTCCAGGGCAAGATAGAACAATAATGGAGAAAGAGGGCAACCCTGCCAGGTGCCCCTATCCAGAGTAAAATAATCTGAAATTAATCCATTTGTTTGTACCGCCGCTGCCGGGTGTCTATAAAGTAATTTAATCAATCCAATAAAAGTATTCCCGAACCATTTCCAAAATCTTAAAAAGATAATCCCATTCTTCCATATCAAACGCCTTTTCGGCATGAAGTTAGTTGGCAGCGACCGGAGTCTGATCATTCACCACCGAACACATGATATTGATGAAACTCCTAATGTTATCAGAAGAGCTACTGCCCCGAATAAACCCCACCTTGTCTATATGTATAAGAGATGTCATAACTTAATCGGTTAGCCAAAATGTTTGACAATATTTTAATGTCTAGCTGGATCAGGGAAATTGGATGGTAACTCTTACACTCGCTTGGATCTTTGTCGTTTTTAAGAATCAGACTGATCTTGGCTTGTGTTATGGTTGGCAGAAACTTTCCATTCTTTAATGATTCCGTATAAACTTCTAGCAAAAGTGGAGCCAGTTCTGTAGCATAAGATCTAAAAAAAAAATCAGCGGCAAAGCCATCTAGCCCCAGAGCCTTGCCTGTAGACAAGGCCTTAATTACCTCGCCAAGCTCCTCCAAGGTTATCTCAGAATCAAGAGAATTTGTTTGCTCAGTCGTCAGTTTAGGAAGTTCTAATGGTTCCAAAAAGTTTCTAATATCTTCATCAGTGGACGAAGATGTGGAGTTATAGAGACCAAGATAGGATTCTTTAAAAGCATTATTAATATCAATGGCCGAGGTAAATATTTCACCACCAGCAGATTTCACTGAGGGAATGGTAGAAAAAGACTCTCTCTGTTTTATATATCTAGCCAGATGTTTCCTTGCCTTTTCCACCAAGTCAAAGTATGACTGTCTTTCCCTAAATAGCCAAAACTCCACCTTCCGCGACAAAATAGTATTATATCTGTATTTCAATCGGGTCAATTCCCTGAGGCCATTAGATGACATTCGGTGGTTCAGCTCTGCCTCGACACTTTTTACTGATTAACATTTTTGATTGATTCATATAGATAACATAGAAAAGCATTACATATATACACAGAATCAACATTCAGTATTTTGAATGTCTAATTTTTCCCATCTCTCCCTCTCCATCACTCCATCCCTTCATCCCTCCATTAGCAACAAGAGATGCTGGGCTCAGCTCCTGGCAAGGTCATTATTGTTTTATATCCTTCATGTATTCTGTACTATGCATTAAGTGTCTGAAAGGAACAAACACATAAAATCAGTTCATGTTACTGTGTTGGTACTGATTGTATTTGTATTCTAATTCACAGGATGAAGCAGACTCCAAAGGTGCATCTCCATGGAAGGTAATGTAACATTATGTGATGAATGAAATGATAAGACATTTCTGTTACTATCCTCTAATTTAAACCCTAAAAGGTTGGGTTTTTGTATCTGACTTGCATGTGTCGTTTTGATGCAGTGTTTTAATGCATTTGATGCATCCACAGTGGTGTTTAGTTCTCACTGTGGTTACAGAAAGACAAGTAAAGCCTAATTTTCTTAACTCACAGTGACACTCTTGACTGGTGTGGTTTTTTTCTGTTCTTTCCCCACCCTCTGTCTGTTCCTTGCTCATTTTTCAACTCAATATAGTCAGTTCGCTTGGCTGTTCAAACAACGGCCAACTTTAATACTATTAAGGTAAGATTCCAGGTTTCTCCCTTAAACCTGTCTTTCCCAAACCCACCTTGCTAAATACTGCATCATGCCCCCTGTACCTGGAGGACTAACTCATCGTGGTGCTCTTGTGATTTTACCGTGTTCTCTGGTTCCCCATGTCATGTCCCGCTACTACACAATATTGGGGTTGCACCCAATTCCTTTGTCTCCATTCATGAGATCTGTTTGCAGTCCTGTTCATTCATTTTACTTTCATTAATAATAGCATTGATGCTGTTTGTTTTGGTGGTGGTATAAACAGTTTTTCTAGAATTCATTAATGCTTCTTTTTCAGTTTGTGGCTTATGCATCCACACAAGTTTTAAAAATTTTCATCACATGCTTAAATGTTTTTTTTTTTTTTTTTTTTTTTGTGGCACTCATTCATACTGTTGCTTTTACTGCTAATACAAAGAGCAAAATATTGCACGAGGGAATTAGAAGCATTTTATATGTTGCTTTTGGTAGTGTATGAGCTTTTAAACTACCTGTTGCCTGTAGTTTGTCCTGAATCTAAAGTGCTGATGTTTACGCTATAAAGGTCATTTTCTCACACAGTATTTTTGTCTTGTTTTCCAGTAAAAATATCTAAACGTCTTTAAAGCAAGATAAATTTACTTGATGCAACATTTTCTCACCCCATTGGCAGATTCTTTTTTTCTAGTTTTAAGCATAAATCTTAACAAAATTAAGTGAGGTTTATAAACAATTTGCTGGTGGTTTAGGAAAAATAAACTCTTTGAGATTCCCTGAAAAAAGTTGATACCACTAAAGACCTTACCTCGTGAATATATATCTACTGTCAGGAATTGTATCTTGGGGTCAGTTGGAGCCATAGCATGATCACTGGCTGCTCATGGTCATTTGTCTGTGTCTAGGAGCTGAACAACCGCTGGAGGTCCCTGCAGCAGCTGGCAGAAGACAGAAGCAACATGCTGGGCAGTGCTCATGAGGTGCAGAGGTTCCACAGGTATATGAGATATACCATTGATCGGCACAGATCAACCTCAATACAATCCCTCATACATAAACTGTTATGGTCTTATGTTTGCTTGAGATGAAGTGCAGTGAAACACAACTCTTTGGGGAATTTTCAGGGATGCAGATGAGACCAAAGAATGGATTGAAGAGAAGAATCAAGCCCTGAACACAGATAACTATGGGCATGACCTCGCCAGTGTGCAAGCTCTGCAGCGCAAGCATGAGGGCTTTGAGAGAGACCTGGCTGCTTTGGGAGATAAGGTGAGATACACCAGAAATACACAATGGCAGTATGTTTAAGTTTTCACTGGTTCATTCCTTGCCTAGAACATCTGCTAAATATTGTTCTGTCCTTAGGTGAACTCTCTGGGCGAGACTGCTGAGCGCTTGATTCAGTCTCATCCTGAGGCTGTGGATGATATCCAGGAGAAATGCACTGAGCTGAACACTGCCTGGAGCAGCCTGGTGGGTCGCGCTGACCAACGCAAAGAAAAACTGGGCAACTCTCACGACCTGCAGCGCTTCCTCAGTGACTTCAGGTAAGGAGGAGAAGATAGTCATAGAAAATACAAAAAGAAAAGCTTTGAATGGAGCTTTGAAAATAATCCTTCTTTTCTTGCATGTTCTTTCCAGAGATCTCATGTCCTGGATCAATGGAATCAGAGGGCTTGTGTCCTCTGACGAGCTGGCCAAGGATGTCACTGGAGCTGAAGCCTTGCTGGAGAGACATCAGGTACTTAATGCCATTAGAAAACATTGATAAACTGGACTCTGGAACAGCACCAATCTTTCACCCTTGAAAATACATTACAATATGAACGCTCATGAACGCTCATTCTTTTATAAAGCTGTTTTACTTGATATAGAAAAGAGTTACAACGAGAACAGATTTGCACAGATTTTCAACGACTTATGTGTTCTCTGTCCGCATCTTCTAGGAACACCGCACTGAGATCGATGCTCGTGTCGGCACCTTCCAGGCCTTTGAACAGTTCGGACAACAGCTGTTGGCCCGTGGCCACTACGCCAGCCCTGAGATTCAACAGAAGCTGCAAGCTCTTGACCGTGAACGAGCTGACCTGGAGAAGGCCTGGGTGCAGCGCAGGATGATGCTAGACCAATGTCTGGAGCTGCAGGTGAGCAAAGACCATGTTTACATTTGACACATAGAAATACAAAGTCTAGACTCTGGGAATTTCCATCAATTGACATGTTTGGTCTTCTGCAGCTATTCAACCGTGACTGTGAGCAGGCAGAGAACTGGATGGCGGCTCGGGAGGCCTTCTTGGCCAGCGATGACAAGGGTGATTCCTTGGACAGTGTGGAGGCTCTCATCAAGAAACATGAGGACTTTGACAAGGCCATCAATGTGCAGGTAAGCCAGCACCATCATGATATGACAATTTAGCTGAACTTTATATTGTTTGCTTTCTGATTTTTAACCTTTGTGAAATTTAGAGACAATGTTTCCTGTGCTAACCTGTGCAATATGTCCTGTGCTAACACGTGTATCCCTCAGGAAGAAAAGATCGCAGCACTGCAGTCTTTCGCTGACCAGCTCATTAGCGCTGATCACTATGCTAAACCTGAAATCTTCGAACGCCGCAATGAAGTCTTGGACAGGTCAGTGTTCTCCTGTTTTGTTTGACTCATACCAAATGAATCTATTTGAGTATTAATTTAATTTCTGTAGCATTTATGTAATAAGCTCAAAAATGAAATAAGTCCTCCTGACCATCAGGTGGCGCCGTCTTAAGGCTCAGATGATTGAGAAACGCTCTAAGCTGGGTGAGTCTCAGACTCTACAGCAGTTCAGTAGAGACGTGGATGAGATTGAAGCATGGATCAGTGAGAAGCTCCAGACTGCCACTGACGAGTCTTATAAAGACCCCACTAACATCCAGGTAATGTCACCCTTTAGGATGCTTACGTCATCTTTAAGAAGTATCAGATATAGTCAGATTTGTTGATATTTATGCTATTTGTTATAGGAGTGAATATAAGTCTAACCTTGTTAACCCTTTAAGCTCGGATGGGACTGTCATCTGAAAAAAAATCATCAAAATATTAATAACTACAGTCTTGACCAACACAAAATATATCATTTTAAAGCTTAGAATCTGTACTTTACAATGCATGTAGGCATTATGACCAAAACTGAACATGTGCTTTGAAATTTGAGACAAATCAGAAGTGTTCCGTTTTGATAATTAATAATTTTGCACTGCACATTTTGCTGTAATCTGTAAAAACATCAAACTGATCATATAGCCATGTGTCATATGTCATTGGAAAGCTCTCAAAGAGTAGAATACAACCTATTTGTTTTACTCAGACAACAAAATCGTGAGTAATAGCTTTGTATACTGTATGTCTTTGACATGCATGTTACATGTAAACAGGCGTTGCTTATATGCCGCGTTTTCACTTATAGCTTAACGAAAAATAAACGGAACATAAAATATCACATACAATTACTTAAGAGGAGGTGATTATCTTTAATATGAGCCCACACACAATGTAATGGCATGCATATATCATTAGATAATCCACACGAAGCACATTGTGCACACAGCACATAATGTGCTATCTGGCTAAAAACATGTTCGATTTCCTGGATCAGATGACTTCATCAGAAATTATGTAGTACGTTGTCCAGCGTCATGGAACACTAAACCAATCGTATTAGGATTCAGATTGCTGCAACCAGAAGTGGAAGTCATGAAAATATGGGGAGAGGATTGGTCACTCTAATTACATATGGCCACCAGGAGATGGCGCCAAGTACACGACACAGACTCAGTGATGGCTCATACGTCACAGAATGGAACTGAATGAGATCTCCTTACTCATGCTTGCATGCTTTGGAGAGAGATTAAACCTTTAGTCATTGTGTAATTAGTTTGTATGTAAAATTGTTATGTTTTATTTGTTTGGAGAGGCTTTTGGACACTTGGAGACATTTTTGTACAGTAGGATAAATTACTTTTTGTAATGCTATAGCTTTTGATTGGTTTGTCGTTTCAACACAAAATTTTACTCTGTTACAGGTGACATGATTCGGAACAAAACAAAAGCAGTTTTTGTTTTGAGCTACCCTATTTACACCCTGCGATATATATAATGTCAAATCAGAAAAATAAAAACTTAATTTGTTGCTCAAGTTTTTTTTTTTTTTTTAGCATTTTCTTAGGCTGAGAGTCTCAAAATTGATCATAATCTATATCATTAATAATATAAAATGATACCAAACACTTGTTCCACTCTGTTTTTTTTTTTTTATTATTATTATTTTATATACAAGTTTTATAAGTCTGTAATTTTAGGTGTGCCACTGAAACAGGAAATCTTTAAAAACACCCTCAGAGCTTGGGGGCCTGGGTAGCTCGGCGAGTATTGACACTGACTACCACCCCTGGAGTCGCTGAGTGACTCCAGCCAGGTCTCCTAAGCAACCAAATTGGCCCGTTTTCTAGGGAGGGTAGAGTCTCATGGGGTAACCTCCTCGTGGTCGCGATTAGGGGTTCTCGCTCTCAATGGGGTTTGTGCGTGGATCACGGAGAGTAGCATGAGCCTCCACGTGCTGTGAGTCTCTGTGGTGTCATGCACAATGAGCCACGTGATAAGATGCGTGGATTGACGGTCTTGGAAGCGAAGGCAACTGAGACTTGTCCTCCGCCACCCATATTGAGGTGAGTAACCACGCCACCACGAGGACCTACTAAGTAGTGGGAATCGGGCATTCCAAATTGGGAGAAAAGGGGGATAAAAAAAAATAAACACCCACAGAACTTAAAGGGTTAATGTGTAATAATACAATAATAAATACAAACACTCTTACCAGTGCATTCTTCAATAAATAAGTTGTGTTTTTCTTGTTACCTCCGCTTTAACCAACCCCAAGTGTTTTTTACGGAAATTAAACTGAACCTCTGTCTGTGTTCCCATTGTCTGTTTCTAGCTGTCCAAGCTGCTGGTAAGTAGAGTAGTGCACCAGATCTAACTAACCCCAGTAGGGTCTCTCCACTTGTCTGTTGTCCCCGTTTTTGTTTTTTTTTTGTCAGTAGACGCGTATTTGAGTTCCGTATGTCTATTCTGTGTCAATCGCGCTTTGTATAATTGTTTTGCTTTTGTAATTGTATCATCATATAGATGTTTGTCAATGTGCCCTTCCCGTGCCCAATCGTTGCATTTTTTTTAATTGCTGGTTGTGGCCTCCATCTTCTTGTTGTCTTATTAAGGTTGGGATGTCTTGGTGTAAATTTGTTCCACACACAAAAGTTGGAAGCATCTCAGGGTTTGTTCGGTAACCAGAACAAGAGGATAACGTTAAATTTGACGGGGAAAAAAAGTACATAAAGCAAACTCAGGCTATGGTCGGAATGGAATAGCAGAGTACTGCATACTGCGCTGTATACACTGTATACTGCCTACAATTTTTTAATGAGCATATAACATTGTTGTCACGTGACCTTCGCATGTTTTGTTTAATTCAGCGAGAGCCTTCCGATTTTCAGCATGGAAATAAAAGTGCTTATTTTGCATTTTTTTTATTTTTTATTTTTACTTTTTTTTTTTTTATCCAATTTTGTGTAAAGCTCTCGGCTGTCCAGTTAAAAATTGAAATATGTAGTCAAGAAGATGTTAAAAATCATGGCTGATATGACTTCCGGTTTAATCGTCGCACTGGAAATAGAAGGTCCGGTTAAGAGCATTGCATTATGGGACACAGCGTGCTATTCTGAAGTAGTATGCTATTCCGATCATAGCCATTATATTGTATCAACCCAGAGAGAGAAGGTAGAGTGGTGCTTTTAAACGCATAATTCCGCTTTGCTTTTTGTTGAATATAATGTTAAATCAACATAGTTGGTTATATATGTGCTATGCTTGGAATCCATATGCAGTTTAGGGTACCAGCAGCCCGGCTTCATTTGAGTGTATGAGCAAATGCTTTAGACGAGCTGTTTGGAAGTGCTTTTTTATTTCTCTCCGTCTCTCTGGGCATTATGAAAATGTGGAGTAATGCAAGACAAAACACCCCAACTCTTTTAGGTTCTCCACAGAGCTCATTGTTTGCTGGATGGCGTTCTTCCCGTCCATTTGAATGTTCCATCATGCTTTGTATGTGTCCTGTTTATAGCACAAGTTGCATCTGTTGTGTGTTTATGTTTGGTGGTGTGTAAATTCACCCTCACTTCACATTCTTATTTGATACCAAGGGGCATCCACATTTGTCAAATTTCACAAAAAAGTGTGAACACAAGCCTACAAGCACACACACATTATGGTAGCATTACATAGATTCAACACTTCTTGAATATACTCTTGAATATAGAGTGCTTTTGCTGAAATTGCTATTTTATGTGTTTATAAAAGTGTCCCACACACGTATGCAATCACAGCTGCATCCATGCATGATTTCACTGTGTGTGGCTCAGTTTTGCTATATCTTTCTTGCCACTTTCAGAGCAAACACCAGAAGCACCAGGCTTTTGAGGCTGAGTTGCATGCCAACGCCGATCGCATCCGCGGGGTGATAGACACAGGCAACGCTCTCATCCAGAGAGGTGCCTGTGCTGGGAGTGAGGATGCTGTCAAGGTAATAATCTTTTTTCAGAAATAGGCAGCTGGTGAGTTATGGTCTGTACTCTGCTTGCTGTTGGCATGTTCTCGTTCTCCCTTTAGGCTCGTCTGAATGCTCTGGATGAGCAGTGGCAGTTCCTCGTCAACAAATCTGCTGAAAAGAGTCAGAAACTGAAGGAGGCCAACAAGCAGCAGAACTTCAACACTGGCATTAAAGACTTTGACTTCTGGTTATCTGAGGTATTTATGTGAACTAATAAATAGTTGACTTAAATGTCTTTTTATGGTGTAGTCATGAAGTATCTTGTAAATCTTCAAGAAATTAGGATTACCGTGGTCAAGGAAAACCTTGAAATATCAGGGAACTTTAAGGCATTGAAAAGGCCGTGAAACGTCATGGAAATGGATAGAATCTTAAAATATCATGGAATTTAAAAAAAAATAAAGATGTTAAAGCTTGAATCGGCTCTATAATTATTTGGCCAGAAATTGTCCCGGTGGGTGCAATCCCTATAAAATGAGTCTTAAAATCCAATAATCCAATAATTGCAAACCACTGGAAATGCATTGGTCAAAAGATGTGGGAACCCTCAGAAATAAACAGAGTGAACTCTGTAACTAGAATAATTCCACTACATACTACCATCTTTCTTCACTCTTAGGTTGAGGCTCTTCTTGCTTCTGAAGATTATGGGAAAGATCTGGCCTCAGTTAACAATCTGCTTAAGAAGCACCAGCTTTTGGAAGCCGACATATCTGCTCATGAGGTAACATACAGCCTGTATTACTCCAAAAACTGATCAAAGCACAAATTCTACAGAATTTTTAGATTGCTCATTGTTATCTTTGTGTTCTCATAGGATCGTCTGAAGGATCTCAATGGCCAAGCTGACAGCCTGATGGCCAGCAATGCCTTCGACACCACTCAAGTCAAGGACAAGCGTGATGCTGTTAACGGTCGCTTCGTTAAGATCAAGAACATGGCTGCTGGACGCCGTGCCAAGCTGAATGAGTCGCATCGTCTGCACCAGTTCTTCAGGGACCTGGACGATGAAGAATCTTGGATCAAGTAAGCTTTGCATCATCATCAAGTAGCCTTGAATTGATCAGGCACTGCATTGTTGTGAGACTGTGTTCTAAATCTAATTCATTCTCTTACTTTCCATAAGGGAAAAGAAGTTGTTGGTGAGCTCGGAGGACTACGGACGTGATTTGACAGGAGTACAGAATCTGAGGAAGAAACACAAGAGGTTGGAGGCTGAGCTGGGAGCACACGAGCCAGCCATTCAGGTTAGGAGGCACCAGTGACGTCTTACAGATGAAAGAGATAAAAATGGATTTTAAAGGAAAATTTATGGCACAAAATTTGCACAAAAAAGGAACTGAATCCAACATTCAAATCAAACACTTAAAGGGATAGTTCATCCAAAAATATAAAAATTTTCTTCATTTGCTCATCCTCATGCCATCCCAGATGTGTATGACTTTCTTTCTTTTGCAGAACCCAAACAAAGATTTTTAGAAGAATATTTTAGCTCTGTAGATATACAATACAAGTGAATGGTGGCCAGAACTTTCAAGCTCCAAAAATCCCATAAAAGCAGCATAAAAATAATCCATACAACTCCAGTGGTTAAATCCATATCTTCAAAAGCAATATATAATAAGTGTGGTTGAGAAACATCAATATTTAAGTCCTTTTTTATTTTAAATCTACACTTTCACATTCTGAAAGTGAAAGTGGAGATTTATAGTAAAAAGGATTGAAATATTGATCCATTTTTTGGAGCTTGAAAGGTCTGGTCACCATTTACTTGCATTGTATGGACCTACAGAGCTAATATATTCTTCTAAAAATCTTTGTTTGGGTTCTGCAGAAGAAAGAAAGTCATACACATCTGGGATGGCATGAGGGTGAGCAAATGAAGAGAGAATAAATTTTTAGGTGAACTATCCTTTTAAATGCGGGTCAGTATTTTGAAAGCTAACAGTGTTTGTTTTACTTGGGGCCTTGCAGTCTGTGTTGGACACTGGGAAGAAGCTGTCTGATGACAACACCATTGGACAGGAGGAGATCCAGCAGAGGCTGGCCCAGTTTGTCGAGCACTGGAGGGAGCTGAAGGATCTGGCTGCTGCTCGGTGAGAACATCCTTCCTGTTATATTTATCCCATTTAATGTAATTGCATAAAACTAACACATGGGTGTTGGGCCTTTCATTTTCATATTCATCCTCAGTGCCCTTGAACTATTGCTCTGTGTAAAAGCTTCTTTGTACCACCAGGATGGGAATTTGATAATGGTTTTATTTTCCATTTTGTAGAGGACAGAGGCTTGAAGAGTCGCTGGAGTACCAGCAGTTTGTGGCGAATGTGGAGGAGGAGGAAGCCTGGATTAATGAGAAACTGAACCTGGTTGGAAGTGATGATTACGGTGATACACTGGCAGCTGTGCAGGTATAATTACACTGCACCTCAGTTTTCACTGACATTAAAAAACTTAACATTAAAAAAACAAAATAAACTACATACATGAAGCTGATTATGGCCTGATCTTTATCAGGCCTTTATATTGTAAATGGGCAGAGTTTTAGTGTTTGAAAGGGATTTATTATTTGTGGTTTTGTCTTAAAAGTCTTATAAACTTTTTTTCTCTCTCTCTTCATAGGGCTTGTTGAAGAAGCATGAAGCATTTGAAACAGATTTTACCGTTCACAGAGACCGAGTGAACGATGTGTGTTCCAATGGAGATGAACTTATCAAAAAGGTATAGTTCAACTATTAGACTGTTTTTAGTGTGTGGGGGGAAATCACTACAGTCTGGAACAGCTCTGCTCAGCCCTTTGAACATATTACAGGTTAGAACTTATGGGTTCTTTAAGTTGAACATGAGCTGTTTGCAAGACTATTGTCTTATTTCCTCGGTTTTGTGTAGGAGAACCACCATGTGGAGAACATCATGGCCAAAATGAAGTCCCTGCGTGGGAAAGTGGCAGAGCTAGAAAGAGCTGCAGCCCAGAGGAAGGCCAAGCTGGATGAGAACTCTGCGTTCCTCCAGTTCAACTGGAAGGCTGATGTGGTGGAGTCCTGGATCGGTGAGTTGTTGAAAGCAAGGGAAGATCACCATGCTTACAAAGTGAAGGGTTGCCTTTGAATAAATGTCTTTTTGGACTTGGGTCAATTATGTTTCATGCAAATGAATGGAAATTTGCAAGATTAAAACTGTTATTTTCTGTTCTCTTCCTTATGAATCTTTAACCCCTATGTATCTTTTGGTTTTATCAGGTGAGAAGGAAAACAGCCTGAAAACCGATGACTATGGTCGTGATCTGTCCTCAGTGCAGACCCTGCTCACCAAACAGGTATTACATGCATTGACATGCCCCAAAAAGTAAATTTAAGTCACACTTAAGATGTATTTCATTGCAATAGATAACAAAATTGCAAACAATTGTCCATATACTTTTTTGGGCTACTTCAATCATTATACATGATCATAAACCATATTGTATTTCATCACTTTGGGATATCTCCGTTGTAAAGGGTTGTAATGTAAAATAATCTCCAAAATACCTTTTTATAGACATCATTTTGTAGTTGCATGACTTATGTCAACAATATCATACCCGAGGAAATTTCTTTGCCATAGGAAACCTTTGATGCTGGACTTCAGGCCTTCCAGCAGGAGGGTATCACCAACATCACAACCCTGAAAGACCAACTGTTAGCAGCTAAACACGTGCAGTCCAAGGCCATTGAGGCTCGTCATGCCACCCTGATGAAGCGATGGAACCAGCTGCTGTCCAACTCGGCTGCCCGCAAGAAGAAGCTTCTAGAGGCCCAGGAGCACTTCAGAAAGGTGTGAAGAATGTTCACGTCTGGAATTTTTTTTCAAGTGAGTGGAAGGTATTCTACATTGTATTTTTTTTAATCTCTTGTTTTCTTGTTTCTCACTGCATCCAGGTTGAGGATCTGTTCCTCACCTTTGCCAAGAAAGCCTCTGCTTTCAACAGCTGGTTTGAGAACGCTGAGGAAGATCTGACTGACCCAGTGAGATGCAACTCTCTTGAGGAGATCAGAGCCCTGCGGGACGCCCATGATGCCTTCCGTTCCTCTCTCAGCTCAGCCGAGGCCGATTTTAGCCAACTGGCCGAGCTTGATCGCCAGATCAAGAGCTACCAAGTAGTGTCCAACCCATACACCTGGTTCACCATGGAGGCACTTGAGGAGACCTGGAGGAACCTTCAGAAGATCATCAAGGTGAAGATGGGATCCTGAAGCATAATTTAATTCAATTATAAATATTTATAAAGTAGTGATAGATGAATATATCATCCAGACTAATTAATTGGTCGATATTTGGCTTTTTGTGATTTATTGTTATTGGCCATGTGTCAGTTTCATTTTCAGAACTTTTCTTAAAGTAAATTTCACGTATTTTTTTGATTTTAGGATATTTTTAGTAAATGCTAGGGATGTGCGAGACTAGTTGAATAAACGGTTCGCATGCTGCTAGTCGACGAATTTTTACACATTTACGTTTGGCTTTATATTTTTACAGAGGCTGCACTTAGATTACTGTCATATTAATGTTACATATTTTAAATAGAATTAATAAAACAAAGTTTTATTAGTAGCCTAGAAAATAACTGTTTTAGACTAGGTATGCAATTGTTTTAATCTGCTGATTAAGAAGGCTATTTTCAACGAGGTGCCGACTGCTTAACGGGTTAAACTATCTTTTATTCTGTGTGCAAGTCATGTTTAGAATACATTAGGTTTATTGTAGACTACATCACAGGCCTATATTTGCTATCCTATAGCTACTTAACTGTTATTGGTTAACGTTCTTTACCGAACAGCTGTCATATTAGATCAATGGCTAATGCACGACTGCACGTCGTGAAATACGCGCAACTTTTCAGCACGTTTTTTTCTCTCTCATAGATTTGGCTTACCTGTTAATTATTTTCAACAATGTCCTGACTGTTTTAATATGTTAAGTAACTTTTACTTGGTGATTTCCATTTAGAACAGGCTTTTAGGGTTGTTCCGTTGATCCTGCACTATTCATTCAATTGTTTTCAATAAATATGTCTATTAAATATTCGCTAATGTTGATTCAGTGAATGCATGTCATGTTCTATATTGAATGTACAATGATCATAATTCAAGGTGAGCATGTCGCAGATAAATGCCCCTTTTCAGTAGAATTTAGCATCGGATTTGGAATAGATTAAGTATTTTAAATGGGTCGCATAAAAACTTTTTTTTTTACTGTTTTCTGAAGGTTGGTTTCTCTTTAGACTAGTCGACTAGTTGGTTATAAAACTTCCGTTTAAACGACAGTCAAATTAGTCGTAGCGCACATCCCTAGTAAATACTGTGTAATATTAAAATATGCATACTTTGCCATTATATCAGTCATCAGCCTCCATGCTCTGGAGATATCTAGATATTATTTACAACCTTACGTTCACATTTAGTTTAGGCTCTAGCATCATTGATTTCTGTGTCCTTTGCCTTTCAGGAGCGAGAGCTGGAGCTACAGAAGGAGCAGAGGAGACAGGAAGAGAACGATAAACTTAGACAGGAGTTTGCCCAACATGCTAATGCTTTCCACCAATGGCTGCAGGAGACCAGGTACAGGGCACTAACATGCACCATTTAGAGTGCTGTGTTCTCTTAGTTGCATTATAGTTTAATTAAGCATGTTAAGTGTAAAATCACTTCATGCAACACATTTGATTCTATTGCATGACATCACACACATCTGTTTGGATTTGATAAAGCTTTCATGATCACCATGTAACTTTCTTAGATGCCCATTTTCATTTGTTTCATAGACTGTTTTGTGCCTATAGTCTTTAAATCATTGCATGCTTTGCTGTGATGTGTTCTGTTGTCTGTTTGGGTGAAGGTTTTTTACATTGATCATTGAGGTGGGTAAAAATATCGAATTTCTGATGCATCGCGATCTTCGTTTGAACGATCTCGAAATCGATATTGATTCTTAAATCCCAAGATAGATCTTTTACTCTGTGCACAACCCTCTACTACAATGAGAGGAAACACTTGCATTTGCAACCAGATTTTGCGCTATGCAACTAAAATGTATAGTGTAGTGACCCATCCACACACACACACACACACACACACACACATACACACACTCTTCATTACACTGTGGAGACATCACTCACAATTTCATGTTCCTATTTGGTGCCTCCTAGGGGTGCCTTAGAGAGAAGGAGGTAAGAGGGGGGAGGAGGAAAAGAGAAGAAAGAGACCAGTTGTTTGATGCTTGAGTTCAGAATAAACGTTCAAAAAAGCACGTTAATTATTTCGTCTGCCTCCTGACTACACGCACACACCAGTAAACTGTAGTAAACGCAACAATATGTTTGGCAACTGTCTGGTAAATGTTTAGATTTCACTTACCAGTAATTGTGTAATATAGTGGCGGAGTATTCAGAAGCGAGATCCTTTCACTGCGTGTTGAGAGTAAAAATTGATCCGTGTAATGTGTGTCCAAAGACGAAATCCACACAATCCATTTAATTGAATGTCTCTTTAAATACCCTTTCTGTTCTTACATTTTAATCACGTGTAGGACAGATGAGATAAAGCTGTTTGAGTCTCTATCGTTAGCATGCGCTCATTTACAAATGCTGTTTACAGAAATGCCGTCTTTTTTAAAGAGACAGTACCTGTTTTTAACCTCTAAACATATGAATTGATATCGAATTGAGAAATCTGTATCAGTACCCATCCCTATTGATCACACAGTTTAAACCCGAGTACACTCACAGTCTAGGTTTGATATGCTGCAGAAGAGCTTTGCGCTGCTTTACTTCTGTTCACATGTGCTGTCATGTGAGTGTTGAGTTGTGGCATTGATGTCACTGCTCAATGTGTTAACTGTTTCTTTCTCTCTCTCCCTCCCTTATTTCTCTTTCCCCATTCCCCTTCTCCCCATCTCGCTGCTACCCTGATGCTTTGGATCATTTGTCTAATCAGGACATACCTTCTGGATGGGTTAATATCACAATTTTTCTATTTTACTGTGTTTGTGTAAATGTGTGTGTGTATGAAGTCATATTGAAGTGAATTGAATTGTTTAATGGTATTTTCTTGTCAGCAAAGGGTTGTCTAGGGATATTTATGATTGAAACACCTTTTGGTGTAACATAAAGATGGGACTTGGGAGTTTAACATCAGAATAGACCAGTCATTTGATTAGAATTTATATAGGGTGTCATTTTTTTGGGTCATCAAAAAGTACTCGCGATCTCACTATTCATTGCTGTTATTTTACCTATTTTATTGTATGTTTTTGTCTATATTTCCAGATGTATTCTTTTCTGTTTTTTCACACTCTTTTTTTTTTCCATTCCCTCTTCATTCCCTACCTTCCCCGTCTCTGAATAGCATAGCTTATCGGAGGGTAATCCGTGTCTATCAGTATGAAGTCGATGATGATCTTTCTGGAAGGTCTTTTCCCTTTTTTCCTCCTCTGATTGGCCTTTTTACCCCTCACCCTTTGGGTTTTCTGCTCATGCACTTGAGTCTGATCCCCACCACAAGGGCTCTCCATGTGTGTTCAGTCTCTCATTACTAACATTCACTGCAAATGTGGCATAAGGCTTTTTTTTTAGATGAACCCCTTCAGCTTCTTAATCCAACAAGCCTGGCTACATTTGGCACCACCGCTGAGGAGTGTGAACACTTCATCTCTTTAAAAAATATTTTCCCCCCCATGATTCATTTTTTCTTTTTTTCTTCTTCATTTTGGGAAAATGTTCATGCACAGATTCAGGGTGGAAACTGCAATGCGATTTCCATGACTGGAAAAATACATTTAGACATTTCTTTATCCTGATCTGAATTTGGACAGCTGTGCATTGACATTTTTTTCTTACAAACTTTAGGCTCTTTGATTTTGCACATTTTACTTTTAAAACTGTGCAAGATCTGCACATTCATATTAAAATTAAGCTAAGCAGTGGTATGAATATAGCAGTTTCTAACCCTGTTGGCAGCAGCCCTAATCAAGCATGGTCTGGATTACCATGAATATAAGTTGGCTTTATTAGCATGACTTTGGTTATTGTACTGTAGTTGCATTCTGGGATGGCTTGTAGTTTGTACTTCATATCTACTACAAAATAGTAAGTCCTACTGTCAGTCCTATTGAAGAAATTCAGGACTTCAGAAAGATAGGAGAAATAGGTTACAGCACTAGGTTATGTTAAACCAATGTAAACAATGTAGTATTCATCCTAATGTTATTATTCATAAATATAGACCTTATTATCACTCTGGAAAATAATAGGCATAAAAACTGGCCTACTGCGAATTGTTGGAGTGGATCAATGTAGACTGGCATCTGGAGTGAGTGAGATGTTTTTGGGTGGATGAGCCATGTGTTCTCAGACTCCTTCTGCTGGTTTCATTGTTCTGTGTATGGGCAGGTCATGCATGGTGGAAGAATCCGGAACTCTCGAGTCCCAGCTAGAGGCCACTAAGGTGAGTTTGAGACCAATGAATAGGTAATTGATAAAATGGTTTTGGTACTAGTGCTGATCCATTGTATATGCAGATGTACTAGTATATTATACCATAGGGGAGACTGGGGCTAGTTTTCACTCCTTTTACTCCAGTGAATATTTCTCAGTGTAGGTGGAAGTCCATTTTTGCATAGCACATACCTTGAAGTCTTGACTACAAAAAAAAGTAAAATGTTAATGAGTAATGTGTTAACATACAAAAATAAACATTGTTTTGGCTAACAAATATTGTAATTAATAAATCGTGTTAATTTATGACATTCAAAACACAATGGTAATACCTTTGTCCTAAGAACACATTTAAAACTTTTGTTAAAAATATGCCTTCACAATATAGTTGACTCTTGCCTTACAAGGATAGTTCACCCAAAAATGAAAAATCTCTCATTTACTCACCCTCATGCCATCCCTGATGTGTATGACTTTCTTTCTTCTGCTGAACACAAACAAAGATTTTTAGAAGAATATTTCAGCACTGTAGGTCCATACAATGCAAGTAAATGGTGATCAGGCCTTTGAAGCTTCAAAAAGGAGATCAAGGCAGCATAGAAGTAATCCATATGACTCCAGTGGTTAAATCAATATCTTCTGAAGTGATCCAGTTGGTTTTGGGTGAGAACAGACCAAAATATAACTCTAAAATAAACACTTTCAAGCCCTTGACGCATGCGCAGATCGTTAGATTGCGCTATAGGAAGTGTAATCAAGCTTGAAATCATAGTCGCCAGCGAGACTGCTGTCAAGATAAAGGAGTTATATTTTGGTCTGTTCTCACCCAAAACCAATTGGATCGCTTCAGAAGACATTAATTAAACCTCTGGAGCCTTATGGAGTACTTTTATGCTGACTGTATCTCCTTTTTGAAGCTTTAAAGGCCTGATCACCATTCACTTGCATTGTATGGACCTACAGAGCTGAGATATTCTTCTAAAAAATCTTTGCATTCTGCAGTGAAAGTGAGTAAATGATGAGCGAGTTTTCATTTTTTGGTGAACTGTGTGGTTTGAATATGTCTGTTTGTTTACCCAAGAGCTATTACAAAAATATGATGATAGTTAAAATACTAAAAAAAAAAAATTAACTAATTGTTTGAAATCAACACAAAATCTCTGCTAGAGAAAACACATTTGCGCAATTAAACTCCAAATCGTAATGTTACTGAAAAACCGGTCTCCACTATAATAAAAGATGCTTAGAATATGTTTAATTTACTGTCTCATAAACAAAATAATAACTAATTATTTTACTTTATATGGATGTAGGTAAAATTACATTAAAAACCCTTTTGTGAGCTAACAACCTGACACACTCAAAGATTTATGGACACTACTCAAACATGTAAGAAGCTGTGTTTCATGTCTTTTCCCTCTGGGTTTTTCTGCAGCGTAAACACCAAGAGATCCGTGCCATGCGCAGTCAGCTGAAGAAGATTGAGGACCTGGGAGCAGCCATGGAGGAGGCGCTGATCCTGGACAACAAATACACAGAACACAGCACGGTGGGTCTGGCCCAACAGTGGGACCAACTTGACCAGCTGGGCATGAGGATGCAACACAATCTGGAACAACAGATCCAAGCCAGGTGCCGCATCTCAAATCAATCCTTAATGAGAGAGATTTTTTTTAGATATTTATATGATTATTAGACTGTTGTGGTGAGTTTAACAATTGATTTTTTTCATAACATTATTATTATAATGAATTTTTAGATCTTTTAGATCTTTTCATTATCGCTTAGTCCTGTTGTCCTATAGCCCATATTGGTATTGTTAATTTGGGAGCATATAAACTCTCATCTTACATTTGAATTCTGATTGTGTCAAACTACATTGACTGACTTGTTCTTGTAATTCTCCTCTAGAAACACTACGGGAGTGACAGAGGAGGCCCTGAAGGAGTTCAGCATGATGTTCAAGTGAGTCAATCTTCTTTAATGAAAAATAAAATAATACATTCATTGAAAAACATGATGGTGTTAGTGAAACTGTATATATTTATGCTCTCAGGCACTTCGACAAAGAAAAATCTGGACGTCTCAACCACCAGGAGTTCAAGTCCTGCCTGCGGTCTCTAGGTTATGACCTGCCCATGGTAGAAGAAGGAGAACCAGATCCGGAGTTTGAGTCCATCCTGGACATAGTGGATCCCAACAGGTGAAGAACACACCATAGTGTGTCCCTCTTCTGTGGAATTGTGAAATATACAGTTATTTGTATTGATGAGCTAACCTCACTCTTCTTTTTGTTCAGAGATGGCAACGTGTCCTTGCAGGAGTACATGGCCTTCATGATCAGCCGAGAAACAGAGAATGTGAAGTCAAGTGAGGAGATTGAGAGCGCTTTCCGTGCTCTCAGTGCAGAGAACAAACCTTACGTCACCAAGGAAGAACTCTACCAGGTACATAACACAACACAATGGACTGTAGTTATTTGGGCATTGTGCTGATGCAGTCATATAGCAACATATTGCAGTTCTTTTTCCCACGCTATTGAATGTATGTAATGATGTATCACGACCAGTATTGGGTGTAATCTGATCACAAACTAATTAGTAACTGTAATCTAATTACTTTTTAGTCCAAAAAAAGTTGTGTAGCAGCATTTTAAACTCTTGTAATCAAATTACAGCCTACTGTACTCTGAATTCTTCATGCTTTAGAGACTTATTAATTTTCCGTGAAAGGATATGCGTTCTTAGGGAAACAGCGTGTTGCATTTACATTTACGCATTTGGCAGACGCTTTTATCCAAAGCGACTTACAGTGCACTTATTACAGGGACAGTCCCCCTGGAGCAACCTGAAGTTAAGTGCCTTGCTCAAGGACACAATGGTGGTGGCTGTGGGGATCGAACCAGCAACCTTCTGATTACCAGTAATGTGCTTTAGCCCACTACGCCACCACCACTCCCATTTGTGCAAGGAAAATTACGCATATTATGACTAGCGCGTAATTTAGTTCAAGTTCACCTATTCAATTGCTTCACTATGCAAATGTAAGTTGTTATATTACACATATGTTGTGGATATATTGATTAATCTCATGTGTATATATTGGATGAGTTTGAATGAGGTATTTACCACATTTTGAAATGTTTAATTTTGCCTGTGTTCTGCGTGTTAAACACACAGCTAAAGCGGGGGAATTCCCAACATACTGGATTTGGATTAGATAAACAGATTCTCTAGATCAGGAGTTTTCAAACTGGGGTCCGGGGACCCCCAGGGGGCCACAAGGCAGTACCAGGGGGTCCACAAAAATCTCAGGGAAAAGTGAAAAAAAAATGTTTTCAATATTTATTGTGAAAGCTCTGTACAAATACATTTGAAATGCATTTTTACAAAGTTTTACTTTTGGTTTATACATCTAATACTTAAAAACTTAAGTTGATCCACACGACATATCCAGACAATATTTTAATAGGTTATTTTGGCTTTAGTACAATGACTGTATAAAAGCTACTTATTTAATGTTGCAGGCATGTTTTTATAATATCACATTTACTTTTTTCTCACAAAGAGGGTCTGTTGCAAGGGATCATCATATTTGGGGGTCCTTGGCATCAAAAAGTTTAAACACCTGCTCTAGTTGTTTCTTCTGTTTATTTCTTGCACTGTTAATATCTTGCAGTATCATTTTTATCTCATCATATTTTCGTCAACAGTATTCTTTAATGAAAACATTTCATTATCGTCATGATGCGCCTTTTTCGTCTCATCTTTTTTATCGTTGACTAAATCAAATACCCTTCGTCGACACATTTTCATCAGTGATTTCGTTGACTAGGTTAACACTTGTATAATACATTTACAATGTAAATGTATATGTTTATTTGCATGTCTACGGTTCTGTGACAGCTGAAGGCTGTGCGACTATAAACAAGCAGGAAATATAGACATTGTTTTTAGCAGAAAAATAAACTTGACTGTGAAAAGTGTTAGAAAGTTACTTAGTAAAGGGATTACTTTTCCTATAAATTAGTCAGTAATCTGATTATGATTTCAGGTAAGTAATTTGTAGTGGATTACTGTTTTCTAAAGTAACTTACCCAACACCGATCACAACATATTATATCGTGACATATGTATTGCGATATTGTATCATGAGGTAGTTGGCCATTTTCATTGTTTGGAAATTAAGTCATATTTAAATGCATTATTTATGGGTTCCTATTTCTTTACAGAACCTTACGAAGGAACAAGCTGACTACTGCATTTCCCATATGAAGCCCTACCTGGATGGCAAGGGCCGAGAGATCCAGTCAGCTTTCGACTTTGTGGAATTCACCCGCTCACTCTTCGTCAACTGATTCCCCGCCCCCTTGCCTGCCAGTGACCAATCAGGATGCGTTTCCCCTCACAAAACCACACGGCCGAACTGCATGGATCTGAATTGAGAATACTCTATATCACTCAGTATAGCAATATCTGTAACTTGCTGTCAATCTTAACCTTGCGTATTTATCTGACACTTCCTCATGCTTCACTGACAATAGTGTAGTGGATTTGTCTGCATTTTATTGTGGTTGTTTTTAGCTGTTAAGTGCTTTGCTTTGTTTAAGAAACCTATAGAAAGGGTATGCTGTAACATCACTCACAGGACTGCAGTGTGCTTAAATAAATGCTACTGGTTATAACTGGAGAGATTTGTCAGTGTGTTTTATTTCAAGTATAAACAATATCAGGCTAAATACAATTTAATGAATAAAATGCATTCATTTATAAATGTTTTTAATGTTCTTGAGTGCAACAGTTCATTCTTGAAAAATGTTAACAGTTTCAGTCAGTCACTTCATTGGCCAGCTGTTCCAGCATTGCCGTCTCCTTGGCACGTTGTCCTGTTAACTCTGCACTAAGCTGCCAGATGTTGACATTGCCATCTGCATTGCCCACTGCCAACAGATTTGTATGTTTGGGGTTGAACTCCAGGCAGTAAGCTGGCTGACCTCCTGTGTTCTGGTCAAATGTGGCTGCTGGCCTTAAAGACCTTCGACCCAAATCAAACATTTGCACCAAACCTGTAAGAAATACTGAGTTTCATTAAAACAAATCATAAAGAACAAAACACTATATCAAAACTGCAGCAAAGTTGAGTAGCCTAAGAAAAATAACATCTCAGATTTATGACATTATTACAAATACAATTCATTTTACCATTTATGCTAGCTTTCGAGTCACTTTTACTGCCCTGCTGAAGGATTACAAATATCTCACCTTGTCCTGTAACAGTAGCAAAGACTAGAGGACATGTATGTGACAACCTCACCCCAAACACATATTTACATTTATGCATTTGACAGACGCTTTTATCCAAAGCGACTTACAGTGCGCTTATTACAGGGACAATCCCCCAGGAGCAACCTGAAGTTAAGTGCCTTGCTCAAGGACACAATGGTGGTGGCTGTGGGGATCGAACCAGCAACCTTCTGATTACCAGTTATGTGCTTTAGTCCACTACGCCACCACTGATATGAATCAGACACCCGTAGAGACAACGGGACGAGGCTGATGTACACTGTGCAAGTGCGCCAGGCCATCTGTCCCGACGCTTACAAACAGGTTCCTAAAGTCAAGAAGATAAAAGGTTACAGTAACTCCTCTTGAGCCAATTAACAGGAGGAGTGAAATAACAGAATAGCTCACCTATGGAAGGGTGAGAAGTGGACTGAGTGTATAGGGCCCCCTCGTGGTGAGAAAGAGATTGTGCTGGGGCCCATAATGGTAGACTCTCACCAGCAGGGGGCACTGCTGCAACCGTCTCACTGCTAAAGGAGCATTTGAGCACCAGGCCGCCTTCCGAGCCCACTAAAAATGGTTCAGCGCCCCAAGGGGAAAGTGCAAGTGAGGTTACTCCTATAGTGGTGCTGTCTCTGGTCTTCAGGGAGAGGGAACAATTGTGTTGCATTATTGGGGGCCATGACAGAAAACATTTCACATTCTTTTCTAAATTAGATTGACATCAAATCAGATCAGATGTTATATTAAAACTGAATTACGAACATATGAGGAATTCTACAAAATATGTAATTCTAGTTAAAAAGGAACTCATTTATTTCATATTTATCCATTTTTATTTAACTATTTTGTGCCCTAAGCAGATTATGACACACACCTTGCTTGTTGCTCCACTTTGTGGCAATTGTTGTCTCACAAGGGCATATCCAGAATTTAAGATGTGTTTGACTTCGGCTCCATCAACAGTCCACAACAGATCTCTCCCTCCTGACCTTGCGCTCAGCACAGTGAACACCCCTCGGCGGGCTCCTGGAACCCAGTTTACCTACACACATACATGCAGATGTCATACATTGATGAATGAATCCCTGATAACTGCACATATATCAGTCATAAAAGGTTATATAATATGGCTGAATACCTGATAAACTGGTTCACGGTGAGTGTCTGCTGACATTCCTGTCTGAGCCAAAATGGGGTCCTGCATGTGACTGGTGTCCCATACCACAACCTCGCCACTGTACAGACCGCCTAATGCAATAATAATGCAATAATAAAGAGGTCATACTAGAAATTCGCTAGTATGAAATCTTGCACATTGAATATGGCAATGTGCATTTACTTGTTTTCGGTTTTTAACACTCAAGCTGCAAATGGTTAAAAACTATTGCGTTAAGAATATACTTGGAGAACACCACTTGAGCAGTGTTGGGTAAGTTACTTAAAAATCGCAATCCACTACAAATCAGGGACTAAAAACGGAATGTTTTTTTTTCCGGTTCGATCTGAGCAGAAACAGCATTTTTTCATTCAAGTTCCAGCGTTCAACAGCCTCCTTTTTTGTTTCGTTAGAACGAAATAAAAAAAACGTTCAATAATGTTCTTTTTAAAAGTAATTTTGATACATAACTATACAATCATGAGCACTCACATGACATTGGGACTCCAGTAACCTTATAAAAGCTGTTTTATTCTACATGGAGAAGGTCCACTCATGTTAGAATCACATGACAAGCCAAATATTACTTGCTTAATCTCATTAACCGCCCTGTTATTAGACACTTTCAGTCATGGATTAAATTAATCATGTCTGACTGTGAAGAGTAAGTTTCTACAATGGCATCTGAAACTGAAAACTATTGCGTTTGAATGATGCTGCATCTATGCCCCTTGGTGTCAGTGTAAGTTCAAGACAAAATATTACTGAGTGCACCTTTAAATATATCCCCAAAAAATATTTGAAGTATTTGAAAAATTCATCTGGCCACCTAACATCAATTAATATCCTAAATATCTCTCCTGCAACACTCTCTTGCATGCACATGAACTAAATGTCACATTATGCGGGCAAAATTCTTTTTATTTCTTTTAACAGGTTTTTAGACTAGCGGTTTCTTCACAATCAAAGCACATGCTTATGTTCTACAAAAATAAATAAATAAAAAAACTTCAATTTTTTCAGGCAACAGAAAGTGGTGTAGTTCTGAAAATTTACTCTGATAAACCATTTGGTCTTTGGTTTCATGAAAAATGTATTGGGAAAAAAATAAGCAGTTATGCACCGGTTACTACCATTTTAAAATAATGTTTTCACTCCAGAACAATTGAAATGGATTTTGTTCTATTTTCGGTTATGTTCTGCTAAATATTTAATTTGTTTTTTAATTTTCGTTCCTTGAACCGTTTCTACAAATTACTAATTATTTTGCTAAAATTGTAATCAGATTACTTTACTAATTTCTTTATTTAAAAACTAATCACAATACTAATTAGTTACTTTTAAGTTACTTTCTAAAACACTTTTCCACTTAACAATTCAAAATAATGTCAATATTTCTTTCTTATTCATTGTTACACAGAAGTCATTCATTCAGCACCTCAAATTTCTCCTTCACAATGAATAGTTATGGGGCCATAATTCATGTATTCTACATAAATAATATATTAGAATTCAGCATGACCCTATAATATACTTTCAATTAATTAAATTAACTGTAATCTGATTACAAGAATTTAATGCATTACTCTACTTTTTTACTTAAATGTAATTACATTACAGTAACTAATTACTTTGTAATTGAATTACACCTAAAACTGCCCTTGAGTGAGATTTCTTTTAAATTATTGTTTTAAAAATGTTTTATTGATTCATAAATTAACAAGAAATACAACAACATCTATATAATGAAGCAAAAACTTTTAACATTAAACCCCCACTATATCCCCTCCCCCTACCAAACTCTCAACCCACCCTGACCCCCCCACGAACACCCCTGTGGTCAATAGAATATAGACACACACACACAGAAAACTAAAACAACAACATAAAATAACATACAATAATCAAGTATAATAATAATAAAAAAATAAAAAAATAAATAAAAAACTAAATTACTCCCTCCACCGCCCCACCTCGAGATTCCCTCAAAAATGCTAAATAATTGCCCCATTTCTTATTGTAAGTTTCCCTAACCCCCATCCTAATGCTCGACCCCTCCTCGAAGGCAGCTACCCTCCCCATCTCCGTGCACCACTCCGGGAACGAGGGTGCTCCATCCGACTTCCAACTCCTCAAAATAACCTGTCTACCAATCATCACACCGGTCAAAACCCAGTCCTTCATGTAATTATCTACCAAATCCATGACCTCCCTATCACCCAAAATACAGAGTCTGGGGCAGAACGAGACCTGAGTGCCCAACACATCACACACAAAACTTTGCACCTTCAGCCAAAATTCTTGGATCTTAAGGCACCCCCAAAAAACATGGATGGTGTCTCCATCTTCAGTATGGCATCGCCAGCAGATGGGTGTGTCCTTAAGACCAAGCCTATACAATCTAGAGGGGGTCCAATAAAATCTATGTAAAATCTTAAATTGCATAAGGCGAACCCTTGCATCTCTAGATGCAGACTTTATGTTTTTTAGAATCCTTGCCCACACTCCATCCTCCAATACCAAGTTTAAATCTTTCTCCCATAATCTTTTAAGAGAATTTAAAGTTCGGTCCCCCAGACTCTGAATTAACAAGGAGTAATACACTGATGCCTCATGACCCTTCCCAAAAGCAGCAATCACCACTTCCAGAGTATCTGCTGCTCTAGGGGGGTGTATGCTACTCCCAAAAACAGAGCAAAGCAGGTGGTGCAGCTGTAAATACTTATAAAATTGAGATCTGGGAATCCCAAAATGTTGAATCAAATTTTCAAAAGACCTCAATACTCCACCCTCATACTGGTCACCAAGTGTATTAACCCCCCTCACAATCCAATCTGACCAACAGAAAGGGGACTTATTAATACATAGTTTAGGGTTCAGCCATATGCTCGAGGCTGCGTTTAAATAAATATCAGAATTAAACACTCTGGACACTTTTGTCCATATCGAGTGCAAATGCAAAATAACGGGGTGCGACTTAACCTCTCCAGCTAGTTTAATCGAAAGGCTTTGCAGTGGTGAGATAGGGGCAAGAACTTCCTTTTCAATTCAAAACCAGGGAGAAGCTCTCTCAGGTGGAAGCGACCAATGAGCCAAATGTCTAAGACTGAATGCATAATAATAAAATAAAATCTTGGGTAGGCCTAACCCACCTTTGTCAATTGGCCTATGTAATTTACTGAAATTTAACCTGGGATGTTTACAATTCCAAATGAAGGACTTCACTATGCTATCAAATTGCTTAAAATAAGAGAGGGGGACATCTACAGGGAGAGATTGTAGCAGATAGTTAAATTTTGGAATGCAATTCATTTTAATAACATTAACCTTCCCAATCATCGATAAGTTTAATGAAGCCCACCTGTCCACATCATTCGAAAACCTTTTTATTAAGGGATCAAAATTAACTCTAACTAAATCAGACAAATTTGCTGGGAATAAAATTCCCAAATACTTAATTCCCTGTTTGGGCCACATGAAGGCGCCCGGCTGGAAAGCCGTTACTGGACAGTACGCTGTCAAATCCAAAGCTTCGGATTTAGACCAATTGACTCTGTATCCTGAGAATTTGGAAAAGGAGTTAATAATTCTGTGGAGGCAAGGCATGGATCTAGTAGGGTCGGAGACGAATAATAAAATATCATCTGCGTAAAGCAGAAGCTTATGCGCCACACCTCCCGCCGTCACCCCTGGAAAATCATCCTCCTTTCTTATCGCTGCTGCTAATGGTTCCAGGGCAAGACAGAACAATAATGGGGAAAGAGGGTAACCCTGCTGGGTGCCCCTATCCAGAGTAAAATAATCTGAAATTAATCCATTTGTTTGTACCGCTGCTACAGGGTGTCTATAAAGTAACTTAATCCAACCAATAAATGTATTCCCGAACCCATACCTTTCCAAAATCTTAAAAAGATAATCCCATTCTACCATATCAAATGCCTTTTCAGCATCAAGAGAGATGGCAGCAACCGGAGATTGTTCATTTGCTACTGACCACATGATATTGATGAAACGCCTAATATTATCTGAAGAACTACGGCCTCGAATAAACCCCATCTGATCTATATGTATAAGAGATGTCATAACTTTACTTAATCGATTAGCCAGAATTTTGGACAACATTTTTACATCTAACTGGTTCAAGGAAATTGGGCGGTAACTTTTACACTCGGTTGGATCTTTTATCCTTTTTAAGGATCAGACTGATCCGGGCTTGTGTCATGGTTGGCGTAAGCTTTCCATTCTTTAATGAATCAGTATAAACTTCTAACAAAAGTGGAGCCAGTTCTGTAGCATAAGATTTGATAAACTCAGCGGCAAAGCCGTCAGGCCCCGGAGCCTTGCCTGTAGGCAGGGACTTAATTACCTCAACAAGCTCCTCCAAGGTTATCTCAGAATCAAGATAATCTTTTTGCTCAGTCGTCAGTTTAGGGAGCTCTAATGGTTCTCTTTTAAATTATTGATTCCCAAGCCTTATTCATTGATTAATGCCCCTTATAGTAATTTAACTTTGCGGGATGCTTATTTATCTTTTTTTAGTCGTTTCTGTTTTAGGGTGAATCTAACATTGTCTTTCAAGAACAAGCAGGTCAAATTTCACCTCAAAATTAAAAGAAACAAAGAGGTGATTCTTATGAAACTAAGTTTGAACCATGGCAGTGAGGATTTCTATTTACAAATAATTTTGAAATTCTATTCTGAAACTTGAACACAATAGATATACATGTACTCTATTGTCCACATAATGATTACAAAGGATTTTGTTTTATTTTAGATTTTTATGAAGACTTTTTAAATTTCTTATTACCGCAATGCATGCAGATTTAAAATTTGGATAATTAAATGTAGTACAAACAAAATAAAGAAATTGTAAAAATTAAAGTTTGAATTAATGTATGTTGCACCCAAAATACAAACAGCAAATAAAAAATATAAAATAAGAAAATTTTAACAATTATTAAATGCCAAATCTATATATATGTGTGTGTGTGTGTGTGTGTGTGTGTGTGTGTGTGTGTGTGTGTGTGTGTGTGTGTGTGTGTGTGTGTGTGTGTGTGTGTGTGTGTGTGTGTGTGTGTGTGTGTAATCCCATACCAGCAACTACAGATGGGCGCAAGGGATGGAAGCACAGACACATGACAGGCGTGGTCGCATCCATGATCACATCAGGCCGCTTTGGGTTCACATTCCGACGGTCCAGGTTCCATGTGCACACGTAGGTCTTCTCATTGCTCCAATAACCATCATCCACACTGACACCAAAAATACATTTAAACAACTTCTCTTAAAACTGACACTGTATGTGGCTCTTTGTATTATTTTAAAGGGGAAGGGGGATCTTACCGTCCAAATCCACAAGCTACGACTGAACCAGTGCAGTTCCAGGACACACTGGTAACTTGGAGACCCCGTTCCTGAGCATCCGGATGCTGAAGACGGAACATGCATGACACCTGGTTGAGGGGTCACCAAGAAGACATGAAAAATGTATGAGTGTGAGATATTTTATGGATTTTAAATATCTAATCCACTTCTATCTGACATGCAGGATACTCACCATCTCATTCTGATCCTCCCAGTTTACATCAAAGCCATCAAAAGCATGACTTTTGGAGTTTTTCACCAATTCTTTGATAACTACATCCTCAACTCCTCGTAAGAAGTCCAGTAAACCAGGGAGATCAGATAGATCTCGATCTAGAGATATGTTTTGGCCAATCTGTTCTTGTGTATCTGTCTGGGAACTGTTGTCTAAAACATCTTTGGCTTGCATTTCAGCCTCCGTTGTGTGAACTGGAACAGTTTGGCAGCTTCTCTGGGGATAGAAGAATAAAGATACTAAAGCGAGACTGGAGGAAACATAAGTCAAAGACTTGATATTACATGAAGTGCATGCATATTCTGTTTCAAGAAGATAAGCAAGCCTGTTTTTATAACTTACTGATTCTTGTGTTTGGTGATGAGATTTTCTCCATGTCGATTCAGCACCAATTAAGTCAAGCGCTTCATGTTTATACATAACAAATGTTGCCATAAAGCGAATAAAAACTTTATAAATCTTTAATCCCAAGCACTAAACGACAAAAGTATGTGTTTATCGATACTTCCATCTATAAAAGTATGTATCTTGCACATAGGTTATCGTCAGCTAAAGGCAGCTAGCACATTATTTTTTATAAAGTAAACGGCTTTAATAAGGGTGTTCGGCTCATTAAATAAATATGTTCTACGACTCAAAATCTGAATTTATGATTTATGAATTTATGAAAACCCGTATTAAAACAGCATATCGCTAAATTTGTGCGATATTTTATTGTATTTGGCCATAGCACTGCGTTGCGTGGTCCTCCATGATTATCCTGGATGTAACGTCCGTGACTGTGCTGCCATGGTAACCGTGAGCCAATAAATGACAAGTCTTCCCGTTTACGTCATGTTTGCGAACTTTTAATTGGTTAAGCCATCTCCCGCTGTTTCATTTCGACAAATTTGTCTGTGTTGTCTGCTCTGCATCAAAAAGCGGCCAAGATTAACAAAACATTGTTCCATACTATTTTCTCATTCTTAAATGACGTACAATTCAAGATTAGACAAATTATCTACATAAATTGCTTTTTAAGGTATAAAAATAAAGATAAGCTTTTAAAGATGTACCAAAACATAATATAAACATGAGTCCCCACACATTTTGTCCAATGGATTTCAATTACATTTCCAGTTATTCATGATATCTGTATAAGGATTTAACAATTACATACATATGTATGCATTACATCTGCCGGGCTTTCTGTTGTTCAGAGTGGATCACGTTGTGGAAGCGAGCAAATGGAAGGCGGTGGAACATGATTTTACATCAGTGAAAGTTGGTGTACAGATGTAACAACATTAAAGAAGATGTGCTGTCCTAATTTGGAAGCGCTCTTTATCAACTGTAAGCCTTTCTACTCGCCATGGGAGTTTTCCTCGTTGATTCTGGTGAGTGTTTATATTCCTAAACAAGCGTGTAAGCGCAGCAACAGCTGGATGATCAAATCACAGTCACGGAACAATATCCAGAATCATTTTATTCTCTGCGATTTTAACAGAACCAACCTCACCCGTGAACTGCCAAAATACCAACAGCACATTACATGCCCCACCAGAGACAGAAATATACTGGATCACTGCTAAACAACATTAAAGGATGTATTTCGCTCTGTCCCTAGAGCAGCTTTGGGAGTGGGACTCTCTGATCACCGTCTGTTTCATCTTCTTCTGACCTACAGGCAGAAACTTAAATCAGCTAAGCTTGTAGTAAAGACTGTAAAAAGATGGACCAATGAAGCAGAGCTGGAACAACATTGACTGCATTGATTTGAGTGTTTTTGAAGCTGCAGACACCTGGACGAGCTCACAGATAATGTGACATCATATATCAGTTTCTGTGAGGATATGTGCATTCCTACTAGGACTTATTTAACGTTCAACAATGACAAACCATGGTTTATAGCAAAACTCAGGCAGCTTTGTCAGGTCAAAGAGGATGCTTACAGAAGTGAGGATAACATCTTTTACAATCAGGCCAGAAACACACTGATAAAAGAGATTAGAGTGGCTAAAAGAAGTTACTCTTAGAAGCTGAAAAACAAGTTTTCAGCTAATGACCCTGCGTCAGTGTAGAGAGGCCTGAAAGACATTACTAGCTACAAGACACCATCCCCCAATACTGTAGGGAATCAACAACTGACTGACGACCTGTATGTGTTTTAGTGTAGATTTGAAAAGCCCAGTCTTACACCCCACATCCGCTCTGACATTCACTTCATACAAACATCAACACCTCCTGCAACCACCCTCCTCCCCCCTCCTGCTACTCAACCTGCACTTAAGATCTGTGAAGAGGATGTGTGCCGGGTCTTCTGGAAACCCATATGGTATTTCACCCACTTGTCTAAAATCCTGTGCTGACCAGCTGGTCCCCAACTTCACACAGATCTTCAACAGATCACTGGATCGGTGTGAAGTCGCCTGCTGCTTCACACTCTCCACCATCATCCCTGTTCCAAAGAAACCCAAAATCACAGGACTTAATGACTACAGACCCGTAGCTCTGACGTCTGTGGTCATGAAGTAATTTGAGAGACTGGTGTGGCCCACCTGAAGGACATCACTGGACCCTTTCTGGATCCCCTTCAATTTGCTTATCAAGCAACAGATCTGTGGATGATGCAGTCAACATGGGATTGCATCATATCCTGCAATATCTGGACAGACCTTCAGTTCGGCTTTCAACACAATCATCCCAGCTATTCTCTGGACTAAATTAAACCAACTCTCTGTTCCCACCTCTGTCTGTCAGTGGATCACCAGCTTTCTGACAGATAGGCAGCAGTTAGTGAGACTGAGGAAATTCACTTCCAGCACCTGTACGATCAGCACTGGTGCCCCCCAGGGATGTGTGCTTTCCCCAGTACTCTTCTCCTTGTACACCAACAACTGCATCGCCAAGGACCCCTCTGTCAAGCTCCTGAAGTTTGCAGACGACACTACTGTCATCGGCCTCATCCAGGATGACGATGAGTCTTCATACAGAAGGGAGGATGAACAGCTGGCTGTCTGGTGCAGTCAAAACAACCTGGAGGTGAACACGCTCAAAACAGTGGAGATGATTATTGGACTTTAGGAGGTAAACTAACCAATCTGAACAGCACTGTGGCAGCAGTGGAGTCATTCAGGTTCCTGGGCTCTACCATCTCACAGGACCTGAAGTGTGAGACCCACATTGACTCCACTGTGAAAAAGGCCCGGCAGAGGTTGCACTTCCTTCACCAGTTGAGGAAGTTCAACCTGCCACAGGCACTGCTGATACAATTCTACTCAGCAGTCACTGAGTCTGTCCTCTGCACTTCAATAACTGTCTGGTTTGGTTCAGCTATGATATCGGATATCAGAAGACTACAAAGGACAGTTCAGACTGCTGAGTGGATTATTGGTTGCTCCCTGCCCTCCCTTCAAGAACTGTACACTTCCAGACCGAGGAAAAGGGCTGTAAAAATCATTCTGGACCCCACTCACCCAGCCCACTACCTTTTTGAACTGTTGCCTTCTGGCCAGTGCTAAAGAGCACTGAGCACCAGAACTATCAGGCACAAGAAGTTTTTTCCCTCAGGCTATCCATCTCATGAACAGTTAAAACTGCCCAATTGAGCAATAATTATGTGCAATACACAGCTTAGTCTATTTATATTTATCCAACATATCCTACCTCTTCTACCATTACATTCCCTTGCATGGCATCTGTATATAACAGACTTTTATTTGTACATACTTATATCAGCAGTTGCCCAGGGCGGCATCTTGTGTGTGTGTGGGGGGGGGGCATGGAGGCAATCAGTAATTGCACGAATTACTGCATCAATGCAGCGTGGCATGGAGGCAATCAGCCTGTGGCACTGCTGAGGTGTTATGGAAGCCCAGGTTGCTTTGACAGTGGCCTTCAGCTCATCTGTATTGTTGGGTCTGGTGTCTCTCATTTTTCTCTTGACAATACCCCATAGATTCTCTATGGGGTTCAGGTCAGGCGAGTTGGCTGGCCAATCAAGCACAGTAACACCATGGTCAGCAAACAAGTTACTAGTAGTTTTGCGCTGTGGGCAGGTGCCAAGTCCTGCTGGAAAAGGAAATCAGCATCTCCATAGGGCAGTGGTAGCTCAGCAGGGCAGTGGTAGCTCAGCGGTTAAGGCTCTGGGTTACTGATCAGAAGGTCGGGGGTTCAAGCCCCAGCACTGCCAAGATGCCACTGTTGGGCCCTTGAGCAAGGCCCTTAACCCTATCTGCTCCAGGGGCGCCGTATCATGGCTGACCCTGCACTCTGACCCCAGCCTAGCTGGGATATGTGAAAAAGAAGAATTTCACCGTATATGTGCAAATGTATAATGTGTGATAAATAAAGAAAATTATTATTAATTATTATATAAAGCTTGTCAGCAGATGGAAGCATGAAGTGCTCTAGAATCTCATGGTAGATGGCTGCATTGACTCTCGACTTGAGAAAACACAGTGGACCAACACCAGCAGATGACATGGCACCCCAAATCATCACTGACTGTGGAAACTTCACACTGGACTTCAAGCAACTTGGATTCTGTGCCTCTCCAATCTTCCTCCAGACTCTGGGCCTTGATTTCCAAATTAAATGCAAAATTTACTTTCATTTGAAAAGAGGACTTCGGACCATTGAGCAAAAATTGTTTGCAGTAATTCGTGCAAAAGGAACCCCGACCAAGTATTGAGTGCATAAATTAACATACTTTTCAGATGGTTGACATTTCTGTATGATAAATTCATTATTCTAATATTTTGAGATACTGGATTTTTGATTTCCATGAACTGTAAGCCATAATCATCAAGATTACAAAAAAAAGGCTTTTCCACGATATTCAAATTTTTTGAGATGCACCTGTATATATATATATATATATATAGTCTTATTGTGTATTTCTATATATACTTATATTTTCTATTTGCTTTTTATTTTTTTTATCTGTCTTGTATTGTTTGTGCACTAGAAGCATCTGTCACCAAGACAAATTCCTTGTATGTGTAAGCATACTTGGCAATAAAGCTCATTCTGATTGTGTATATATATATTACTATGTATGTTAGGTACCAAAATTTTGAAAAGATGCAATTCATAAATGTACAAGCATCTGTAATAATTCATGATAACTAGATTAGTTTCAAGTTATTAATGACTGCTAGAGAAGGATTTAACCATTATAAATATATATATATATATATACACACTGTACATTTAAGTATAAGTACCAAACCTTCGAATAAATAGACTGAATAGATACACAAATGTCTCCAGAAAAAACCTCAGACTATGTTATCACAGTGGCAAGTTTAAAGTAATACCTAGCTGATTAAATACTTTAGAGCAAAGCAAATCATAAAAAATAAAAAAATTATATTACTTGTATATAAAACTTGGAAATTTTGGGGTGCAATAAATGAGTCCCAGGTGTGTATCTCCAATAAAGACAACAGGTGGAGAAAAGACCAATTGTAAAACTCTTGTAAGATTCTACAGGCTTTATTATCTCATTTTAAATAATCCTTTAATATGCCAAGCTCAAAATTACAAGAGGAAGTTCTTTTTTTTTTTACGTTTTGTTTTTATTAAAAATGGTTCAAACCTCATGGGTGTCTGTAAAACATTACAATGAAAATTCAGTCAACATAAACCCAAATGTTGATGTGTCAAATGCCCACTCGCCCCACCCGACCCCATTGAACTGTCAACAATAATAACTGCCATACCCTGATATTGACCCCAAAAACATTTACAAGAGGTGACAGGATCTAGCTGGTGCTTTCCTTTTGTCAAACATTATCACATAGGAAAAACAGTGTCAACTCTTTGGGGCCCACCTCTGCATTAAAGAATATATATATATAAAAAAGAAATGTGGCTAGGTATGTACGCTATGATTAGATCATCACTGCACCATGGCTTATTACTTTAACTCACAACCATTCACAGAAAAAAAAAATTTAATATATATAAACTGCTATTTACTTCAGTTTAAGCTACAGAGGACAACGTGCAGATTGTTAATATTTTGTATTTGTTTTTGGAGATTGTAATTAAAGATGACGCAAGAGGCTACAGCAACGAGATGCCACTAGTTTTCCAATGCAGGTATTGTATGTCCAGGGAATTAATTGGGTTTTAGACATGGTCAGGACAGGAGAGGCTTCAGTAGGACAGAAGATGGAGCACAAAAAATAAAAATTTAAAACAAAGCATTTTGCTCCCATGGTTGGAGGGTGACTTCAAAAAGGAAAGAACAGGTATGCAAGTGTTGGAAAATGTCCTTATCAGCCACTAGTCATCCTCACCATCATCCTGAAAGAGAGAGGAAAAAACTCACTTTAATTCAAGTTTTGGTGTATTTATCCATGGCAGTTTCTGAAGTTAATAAATACAAGTACTAATTGGTGCATGCATCACTAGAATTTAAATAAGGGCTGTCAATCGATTAAAACTTTTAATCAAATTAACTGCATGGTATGCTGATTAATTAATCACATATATAAATATTTGCTGAGAAAGCTCCTCAAATAACAAAAATTCAATACATAACAAAATATATCAAATAAAAACAATTCAGATACTTAAAACACATTACATTGTGGCATACAAGTAAAGCATTGATAAGACAATACAAAAAGTGGTTTTAGAATCCAATATTTTGTTTATTTCAATATTATTATTAAACAGAAGCCTACTAGATGCGCATTGCCTATGCAGCTAAAGTTACGCTTACTGCCCCCTGGACAAAACAGGTGGTACTTCAAGGTTGAATTGCCGATGGTAGGAATATTTCTTATTACGGTCGGGGCACGATTAATTGTGTACATTTTTTGAACGCGTTATATATATATATATATATATATATATATATATATATATATATATATATATATTATATACACACACACACAAAATCACACTGAATTAACGTGTTAAATCCACAGTCCTAATTTAAATACTTAAATGTTTTGTCAAACCTTCTGTTACACTACTTCAAATCAATGCCTATTTGCTCAGTCTTGACACCACACTATACTGTATTTGTTTGATATTGTACAAATTTTGTATCCGTGTTCTATTAACAAATGTGAGGAAGTTGATTTACCATTAAGAACAATGTACAAAACATTTAAAAGTACAAACTGCATTGAAATCATACTTAAGTAAAATTACGATCCCAACATTCTGAATAATTTGGCAATTTTTACTGGTATAACTGTAGCTTAAACCATTTGAACGAAGCATAATGTAAAAACTTGAACTAACTCATAAAACATTGGGTTGTTTTTTATCCTGAGGGCCAGTTTGCCTAATAAATATTTGTTAATGTTCTAACATAAATGTTAACACTTTGCAGCAGTTGTACTCATTTCCCTTGACGGCTTAATTTGAAATTCTCTCACCTCACCATCTTCTCCATCATCCTCCTCTTCATCTTCCTCTCCCTCATCTTCATCACCCTCTTCATCAATGTCCTCCAAGCCCTCCTCATCTTCATCGTCGTCATCCTCACCTTCACCCTCTTCTTCGTCCATATCAGGGACCTGAGCAAAACGAGAAGTTAAATGCATGTTCTCACTTGCATTACTGCGGGTTTTTCTTCAGGCCTATCAATTAAACTTCATACCAGGTAGTATTGCAAAGGGTTGGGCCAGATGTCATCCTTTATGACCTCCCCGAGTTCATCAGCCCCAGCATCAGAGTGATCAGTGAACCAGGTGAAGAAGCTCTCTGGTTCTTCATGTTGCCTTTTCTTCCCTGCCTTGTTCGGTGTCTGTCCAGCACGCTTTGTCAGGTCCTGGATCATACGCAGTCAGTTAATTGAAATCCAAACAGATCTGCATTAAACTGAAAGAGATTTAAATGGGTGTTCTGGGTAGAAATGAATGTGAACCTGCCTTTCCAGCCTTCCATTTAATTTCAGTGGATTTTGAAGACGGGTCCCCACTCTCATTCAAGTGGAACTCTTTTGAAAGGACTTTGTTTTCGAAGTATGGATTTTCATCGAAGTACTGCCGAGATAGCATAAAACTGGTCAGTTTCAGACTTGACTTGAAATTGCTTTTCAAACTTGACCAGACAATAACGGATACTTACAAAATCTATTCTGTAACCTGATTTGATGTCTTCAAACTCTGTGACCTCCACTCTGGTAAGATAATGAAGTGTTTCTTCATCCTCCTCACCGAGCAAGGCTGAGACTAAAAGTTAAGTAAAAAAACAAAAAATGTAAAATAGTCCATGCACAATATTAAATGAAAATAGTACTAACATACAGAAGTCACATCACAAGTGTAACATCAGTTGATCTATGGATGTTTAACATTGTAATAATTTATAATTTTTATAATTATATTTATCACATTATGCATTTGCACATATACAGTGAAATTATTTTTTTTCACATATCCCAGCTAAGCTGGGGTCAGAGTGCAGGGTCAGCCATGATACGGCGCCCCTGGAGCAGATAGGGTCAAGGGCCTTGCTCAAGGGCCCAACAGTGGCATTTTGGTGGTGCTGGGGCTTGAACTCCTGACCTTCTGATCAGTAACCCAGAGCCTTAACCGCTGAGCCACCATTGCCCCTATAAATTGTGTATTCATTATCAATTTATTGTTCTATTAACGTTATATCTGAGTTTTTATATTAAGTTCTATTATTTCTCTCACCTTGTGGATGGTTGACGAATGTTGTGACCCAGAAGTTTGGAATTTTGGCTATGAGTTCTGATCTCTTCTGGAAGAATGGCTGACGTAGTTTATTATACTTCTGCTCTACTTTTAAAATTTCCTCACTCGCCTGTTCGTTTAATCTGTAGAACAACAACAAAAAGCCATAATGAAAAGAAATGCATTTACTGCATACAACACACAGTAAATCCTTTAAGAGCACTGGCAAAAGTTGTAGGTTACCTGTCAATTTCATTTTGTACTTCATCGATGTGTTCAATTGCCTCCTGTTGCTCTTTTTCTAAAATGTAATAAAACCAAAATATTAATAACACACTATGTACCGCACAATGCATTTAAAATCACACAAAAAGCAGTTACATGCAATACTGCACATAGTTGCAAGTGCATGCAAAATCAATTTATATCTAATAGAAAAGCTCGACTTTCCAAAATCCTAAAAAAAAATAAAAAACAATATGAAGAAACAACGTAAAAACGCTGTATTAATCAATAATCGAATATAAACAAAGTAACATGATTCGGGCCATTCGGATCTAATTGAAACTAATAACTGAAACAAAAGTGAAAACGGCGCAAACACTAGGTGTATCGGTCGACCAGCTCAATCCGGTCCTGTTTCAGCAGCTGCTGCGCAAGGCCGCGAGGTTTAAACGCACGAGGAGGCCACACGCTAAGCCATTTTACCTTCTTCCAAATGTACAACGCATCTCCTGTACGTGCATTAGCCGTCAAATAGCAGACGTTAATCCGAGCACCATGAAAGCAGCACTTCTACAAGTGATTTCTAAAGCAGCGTGGTTCGGTGACACATGCGGGAATAGCTCGTGATGGCGGGGGGAGACACAATAACCAGTTAGCTTATTAGCACACAACATGGGCTCCATACAGCACACAATTAAACACATTCGTTTCGGACTTTCCAAAACAGCATATACGTTAGAAGTAATAATGAAGCCCCACTGAGAAATGTGCAATTTTATTACATCGAACTCAGCGCAAGCCCCGTGTTCGTCGCGAGTGGCACAATGAAGCCGACGCGCGACGAATCATCACGGCCTCCGGTGCGCGCGACATCCTTTTGCTTACATTGCCGCGCAAAAATCTACTTTTCGTGGAATCAACGGGTACGGACTCGGGCTTGTCTTTAGAACTGAAATACATGCAGAGTAACTAGTTAAAACGGGGATTCGTGCTTTAAACGCAAAAGGTGCAAGTTCTTGAAAATGGCGGTGCGCAAGGAGGCCGCCATTACTTTACCCGAGGTCTCGTCCGCTCCGTCGTGATTCGAGTTCTGCTCCTTTCGGCTCACTTTCGCCGCCGATGCCGACATTATTCCCCCACAGCCGAGGATTTGCCTTCTTGCTCCCGAAACAAAAACTCGAGGAAAGCGAAAGAAGGGGCAAAATAAAGCTGTTTGTTGCTCAGTTAAGAAGTGCGAATATCACAACGTGTGTTGCGCTTCCCCTCCACACTTACAACACACACACTCAAATGTGAGATGCGCATCACACCACGCGCCTCCTCTTTTCTGACACCCGCCGCTACTGTGCTGTGCTCGCATGCGCGCCACCATCGGCCGTCCCGAGAGCGCGCTTTAGGAGAATAAAGGAGCCATGGTTTTTCTATTTTTAATTTTAAAAAAATGTTTTTATTGCTGTGATAAGTACAATGTTACAGCAAAAGTCACATTTAGAACAATAACAACTAAAATAAATAAAATAATAATAATAAAAAAACTCAAAAAGTGTATATTGACTATTTTAAATGTACAAAGTATAGAAGGTGATACATTATAACATATACAAGGTATATAATAATATTCAAAAAGTAAGATTTAAGGCTTTACAGAAATTCACACTCTTTCTGGATTTGCTGGGGTTTTTTTTCTCCTGTTAAATGTATCAAATTATCGACCTAACTCTATCTTGAAATGTGTAAAATGAGTTTTTTTTTTTTTTGTGATGTCCATTTACATTTATGAATGAAACATTTTCCACAAATTAGCAATACATTTATAATATACCAAACTACTACTGGCAAAATAAAATAAAGCATCTATTTTCCCTTAAATGTATATCAATAGCAGTATTCACCCTAATAAAATACTCTAAATCACACAAGAACAGTTTTGTATAGACACAGTCAAAGAAAAGGTGCACAATGCTTTCAATTTCAATGTTACAAAAAACACATTTTAAATCAATCTCTTTCCTAAATCTTGCGATCACCTGTTTTACAAGATAAATCTTGTGAAAGGAGCCATGCTTCCTCCTGGAGAGATTTGAGAGCGTCGAGTAGAATGTGTTAAAATGTACCCCCAATTAAAAAAGAAAGGCTGGAACGTTGTATAGAAGTATACTATCCAACTTGACTGGAAGTGCCATAGAGGAACTGCAGTGAAATATCACTCATTCATTTTATTTTCTGATTAGATTTAGAGCATAATTTCAATGAGAATGTCACAAAAAAAAAAAATGGTTAATAGTAAAATACTTGTAAATGCGTTGCCACTCTTCTTAAAGGTGTAGGAGTAGAACTGGGCCTCTACATGCTAGCAAGCATACTGTGGAGTGATAGGATAAAGACTTTCTAAAGAAATTATACTGAGACTACCAGTCTTTTGTTGTACTGTCTCTTTACCCTGTTGCTTTCATTTCTGAATAGATGTTTACTTATCTTAAAAACCTCCAGCCCACAGTTACATTCTTAAGTGATTCTTTATATTTCATATTTAAGCTTTAAAACCAATCATATCCACAGCCTAGACCAATATAATGATTAAAATATGCTTGAGAACAAGACATGCATTTTTATTTTAACAATATTCAGGTAAAGACTGACTCATTTTACCTGGTGAACACAAGCTGGTGTACATTATGTACACTTCTATACTGAAAAGCTTTTCATCTCAACTAACTTTTCATTAAAAGTTGTTAAAATCATTGGCAGATACTTTGAAACATGATTAATATATGCATTCATAAACCTGCACGGATGCAGAAGACAAAAATTGCAACTCAAGAGTTGGATTGACCGATTATTTTAAATGTGTATTTCTATATGTGGATATATGTTTTACATTTTAAAATAACTTATAATCGATATAACAAACAAAACAAGTTCAGTGTGCGGCTGTAACCTATGCGTTTCCAAACACATACGTCACTCGAGTAACTTTGTGAAGCCAGAAAGTAGAAAATTAGAAACGACAGGGAGCGGCGCGTTTTTTAAAGTAAAAGTTTGAGTTGAACGCATACATTTTTCATTTACCTTACAATTAATTAGGTTCTGCAACCTTTGTTATCGTGGCCATAATTAATTGAACCGTTATGCATCTACCATATTTGTCAAAAAGCAATTTTGTCAAAAAATACACATTTCAAAACTTACAAATAACAAAGCTAGCAACTTCCAAAAATACTCTCTATTTCTTTTCTCGGCTTTAAACAACATCTATCTATCTGTCTGTCTGTCTGTCTTTCTTTTTTTGAGTGAAGAGATGTTATAGCCTTCATTCTTAAAGTTATAGTTCATCAAAAAAAAAAAATAAAAAAAAAAAAATAAAAAAAAAAAAACATCTCTGTTTATTTACTCACACTCATATTGTTCCCATCCCATATGACTTTTTTTTTTTCTTCTTCTTCTGGGAAACACAAAAGGAGATGTCAGGCAGTGTATTAGTCCTAGTCACTATTCATTACATCTTTTTTCCATACAATGAAAGTAAACGGTGACTGAGGCTGTCATTCTGCCTAACATATCCTTGTGTGTGTCACCGAAGAAGAAGAAAAGCAATACAGGTTTGAAATAACATGAGGATGAGTAAATGATGACAGAATTTCCATTTTTGGGTGGACTATCCTTTCGAGCAAAATCAGAATATGTCCGAAGTCACCACGACACGCGAACGCTTCAGACTTTTATTTTGAAAAATGTCTCCATTAACTGGAAGAAGAACAAAAAATGTGTTACACACAGTTGTTTCCAGCTTCACAACGGTATAGGTTTTGGCTTGGCAGGGGACGGGGAAATACTACCATCACTCAATTGCTGGGATTTCGGGGCATCTGAGATTTTCTACAAGATGAATGCCATTCCTTTTCTGCAATGAAAACAATAGCTCATGTTAATTCGGATGCATCTTAAGAAGTTCTCCGAGGAGCACAAGGTAAAATATAATTGTGAAGTTATTGTTCTCTTTTTTTATCGGTGTTGTCGATTATTCTTTTGAATTGTGTCCCTTTGGCTTGATTGTGGACGGAACTGTCGGCAAAGAACGCCTCAGGCCCTCAAGGAGCGTTTCGAACTTTTGTTTTCGAAATGGAATGTCGGTATCGTAACAATGTACCTTGAATGAATGACCACTCGTTATCGGGGTTCGATGTCATCAGTTACATTGTTTCAGTTTGCTGAGTTGTTAGTCTTGCCATAAAAGGAGCTCGAACGTTTCTAATAATGAAAATGCAAACAACTCAGGAGTTTGCCAGCAGTGTCACTGATAGTTAAAATGATGCATATTTAATATTGAAGGCAATTAGAAGCTTGTATGCATTGACTCCATTTGGTAAATCTTTCATTATATTTACTTGGTATGTGTTTTTATTCTTCTGTCAAATGTATCAGTTGCAATTCACTTTACATTAATCCACACTACATCTCCAGAATGTGTCAGTAATGACAGGTGATTTCCTTTACATTTGTTTGGAATAGGTTCTTCTAAGTCTAGGCTGTCACCCATAGTTTTTGATGAACTACTTTGAATTGGATTGTAGCAGGCAGCAGAACATTCCAGTCAACACAATGTTCCCAAACATCCGAAACATTTTGTGGAGTGCTTCAGGGTTGAATATGGATAATATCAAACCCCCATTGCATAAGGTCATGTCAGATTGGCCAGAATGATTATAATAGATATGTTTAATGTAATAAATCTGATGGGAGTCGGAGGAGGGCTTTGTTTAGGTTCTTTAATTGAGTTTAGGCATTTCTGCCGGAAAAAGTAATACCTTGAATCAGAGTCTATGGAGTATGTGAGGTTTTCATAATTACTTTTCAGATTCTGTTTTAAAAATCTGTTTTTAGGGGAACGGCACCTGAGGAATATTTTTCTTGGTCCGTTAGAGATTAATCTGTCATTTTCATTGCTTTCAGATTCAGATTTGGTTAGTCATACGTTGGAACTGCCAAGATTCAGCATGTCAGTTTTAACTTCAGTTCCTGATGGATGAAATCAAATCCCTTTCTACATTTTTCTTTCTCATTGAATATCCTGTTTCACTCATAAATGTTTCAGATTGCAAAATTAAAATGGGTTGCGAATGACGTTTTTTGTTGACTTTAATAATTTCATGTGATTTATAAAGAAACACATTTATAATGGTCAGTTTCACATAAAATAAGGGATAGTTCACCTAAAAATGAAAACTCTTGTCATTATTTAGTCAAGTCATTTTTATTTGTATAGTGCTTTGCACAGTACACACTGTTTCAAAGAAGCTTTACAGAAAATTATGCTGTAATGTCTTAAATATCCTCATTAAAAAATGTAATTGAAAATCATGCCTTAAAATTATTTGTCTTTAGTCTCCCAGAGAGCAAGCCAAAGTCAACTGTAGCAAGGAACCCAAAACTCCATAAGATGTTAGTTATTGGAGAGAAAAAAAAAAAACCTTGGTAGAAACCAGGCTCCGCAGGGGGAGCCAGTTTCACTAAGGCTATACAGCATGAATATAATGCCAATATCAGTTAGCTATATGTGTTAGCTGATATTTATGAGTAAATCACTCACATATGCAACCAAACTTCGTACTAATATATGCGACTAAAATATGTTTGTTATTAGCCACTGGCTAGTAAAGGTGCAGATTTCACTCACTAGTGATTGAGTTATGTAGTGGGGAAGAACTTAAGCACAGCGATTCTTTTACTGAATAAAAAGCTGCCTTTTACTGGATTTAGCCTGTGTGCTATGTCTCGTGAGCACAAATTCTGAAGGAAATTTACCTTTTTTTGGCTACAGTGGGTCCTAAGGTGTCGTGATCACGCTGTCACCATTGCTTTAGTTGAGCCGTGATATGCCATAGTTACATTAACATTGTATTTAGCGACGTCAACTCTTATTGTGCTTAAACTTTTCCACGGACAGTTTTCACAACAGAACTCCATTTTACAGCATGGCTACAGACCAGTAATATGCCTGTTGGACATCTGTTAGAAGGTAAATATGTTGCGAAACTCAAGAGCTGGTAGATTTGAATTTGAGAACTTGTACAATAAATATTTGCACACGTAAGTCAATACATATTATGCAGGTAAAAGTTTCTTTTTCGCTCGTTCTGTGAATTTTGTGTCCAGAGACGAGATCCACACAATCCATTTTCATTTCATGTCTCTTTTAATCCTTTCTGTTATTTACAGTCTGTTGGTGATCAAAAAGTAAAAAAGAAATATTAATTCTAATCATACATCGCACCGTGCAACTTCTTTCTTGTTAATGTGCGATGCACTAATTCAACCGTAAACATTTGCTTGCAGAGCTGCCAGTTAAACCCCTTAAACTCGCTATATCACAAAAAAAGTTTACGCTTAAAACATTCAAGTATAGTCAGGCAAATGAGGTATCATTTGAAAGCTTAGAATCTGAACTTTTCAGAGGTCACTTCTGCATTTGTATTACTTAAAATAACAAAATAACCTCAAAACATTTGTGTTGAAAATTAGCGGCCCCCAGAGGTAATGGGGTAGAAATATTTATATAAAAGTAAAAGTACTTCACATAGCATCTAAATGGTAAGTCATATATCAAATGAAAGCTCTCATTCACGGCAATGTGACTGCACATTAATGTTGTTGCCCTTATACCACAGTTTAAAAGATTTTCAAAAGAATCACAGTGAAATATGATTTTTGTAAGTCATCAAATATGTCTAATTTATGCTCCAATAACTGCTGCTGTAAGCCTCAAATAGCCAACATTGTTATATATGCTTTTACCTTAGGTCTGTGAGCTTGCTTGGCTGAAAAATCCAATGTGATATCTTAGATGTCCAGAACAAAATATGTCATCCAAAAGGAAAAGCATGCAAAAAAAAAACTCAAAAAAGTTTTTGACTATTGATATTAAAAGGGGGGGGGGATCTTAGCTTCCTAATGACACCTATATTGAGCTTCTTGTCCACTCAGAGGCTAAGATATTCAATGAATCAACGAGGGTGATGCTTGAACTGAACATAAGACTGAATGTCTATGGACGAGCGCATCTATGTGGGCTAAAATGCGTTAAAGCGCCACCTACATTTCAGATTGTATATTGTGACGGAATGTGATGGAGAAAAAAACTTTTCTAGTGCTTACTGCCATCTAGTGGAATAAAATGAGACTTTTAAAAGTGAGGTAGATTGAACAGAACTAGAATTACATGTTAACAAATTTAGGACAACAAAAAAAAGTTTTTTCCTCTTTAATTTCTGTTTATCATAAGATTATAAACACGTACAATATTATTTATGAAAAATTGGAGTCTTTTTTAATTTGGGGGGTTCTCTGAAAAAATTAGACAATTATTCCACAGTATGTGTGAATGGTGAGCTTTTAAATTGAAGTGTGAAATGTTTAGTGCTTGTTATAGATATCAATGTAAATACTTTATTGTACAAGTGCATCCAAAGAAACATGTAACAAAATTTATTTATTTTTTATTTAAAGTGACAATCATACATTATTAAATATTTTAACTTCAACAAACATTGTAAATATTGAAGAATTTGAAAAATATGCAGCATTAATGCAGGTTTTTTTTTTTGTTTTGTTTTTTTTACAAAACCTAATATTTTTGCAAGGTACTTTTGATAAAGTAGCTCTTAAATTATTCTTTTTATAATATAAGTATTAAATTATTGTTATATGTGGAATTCAGTTTTTATTATTATGTTCCAAACTTGTGAAAAAAGCTAAAATGTGATTGAAATGATAAAAAGCGAAATATGAAATAAAATTTACAATCTCGAAAACTATATCCTTTGGAGTCATATATAAATGAATACTTTATATATGTGAAGATGTTTCCTTTTTGGTTTGCTTAATATCTTTTTCAGTTTTCAGTTACATTACGCTTACATGTCGTCAAAAATTTGGAGAGTAAAAACTAAAATTTACAAGCCAATGGCAATTCTTTCTCCAATGTGTCAGTAGAGGGTTACCTATATTAATTTAGTGAACTGAGTAGATTTTTTGATAGTTTTTGAAATGAAACTATTTACTCACATTATTCAAAACCCAAATGCCTTTTTTTTTTTTTCTTTTTTTTTTTTTTTTTTTTTTTTTTGGAATAAAGGCCTTTAACATTTTGCTTATAGCACATACATACTGATGCTTTTCAATATTCAATTGTTGTCCTTCTATGAGCATTTCAGTCAAAATGGCAATTTGTAATTGTTTTAGCCGGGCAGGCGGAAAAACTGCCAGCAAACTCAGTGGGACGTCCGATGGATTAGACAGAGACACTGACCCAGTTGTATCTCTCTTGTGCAGACTGCACTCTGCTTGAGCACAGTTTAACAGCTCTCAGAGGAATGATTAAACTGAGTACATGCAGTTATTTTTAAAGTACTTATTGCTGAGGCCCTGCACAGATGTCTCACTTAAAGGTAACAACCTTTAAAAGTTGGAATTCTATAGTGCATCCTGACCATGGGCTGTTTTGGGGTTTTTATTGGCATATTTGCATTTTAAAGCCTCCTGCAGTAAAAATTGCAGTATGTTCAGTATGTCTGTGTGGAATCAACTGTCCAAACAAACCCATTCCAACCCCCAACCACTCCACTCCCTCCATACTGATGCTCAATTAACAAGCTGCTGCTGTGTCAGATCTGCAATGAATTTCCATTAGATGCATGTGTATTTGCTCTGGAATAGCAAAGGGATAGTTCACCCAAAAATGAAAATTCTGTCATAATTTACTCTCCCTCATGTTCCAGCAGATTGCCAGATCAGGAGTGGTCACTGTTTTTGTGGGCCTTCAGAGATTCCTGGGTTGTTTTATTCTTCTTGGCTCCTCCTCTCCCTCCAGAACCAACCTCTTAGAGTGCTGTTTATTTTTCAAAAGCTTCCTATTATTCCCCATGAGGTCTAGGGAGTCCCTGCTCCCTTCTAATGTTGGAAAAACAGGCCAAACTTCACTGGCCTTCCTTTCAGATGGTGAGGTAACAGACCCAACATCTTTACCACATGGAACTCCATGGACAAAACAACATCTGTTTTTCTTGAGCACCCTGCTTTTGATTTTTGAGATAACTTTTCAGGATTGTTAACTTCTATTTCTCTTTTCGCACATTTCTAATGAGTATTCTGAGTTAGAAACAGGGTCCGTTTTATCAGCCCAGTTATTTTTGCTTATCCACAGCATTGGACACGTTTTCTCACCGTACGCTACACATGAGCCAAATGACTTTCCACCATTTTGCACATATTCAAAGCGCCGTCAGACATTGTTACTTCCACAGTCAAACCGACCACACAAGAATGAGTTTGGACATGATTATCAGACAAAGGCAATGTGCCTTGTTGGAATATTGAAACTTGAATTTTGAAATGTAGGTTTTTATTTATTAATTAATCAGATATGCAGTTCAGATTTAAAATGTTAGTGCTATGTAAGATGCAAGTATCTAACTAAACATGCAATATTTGCCCACTATTTTACAATAGAAAAGTACTGACTGACAGTAATTTCCAGGAATGCAAACTTACTCACCTTTTGGCCTTTATCACATTTAAAGCTTTTATTCCAAAAGTTATTGCATTCTGTGCCTTTGTGGCTTGGGTTTTTATTTTACTTTCATTTGACTATTGTGCATGTAAAGTTGTGTATCCAGTCTATCTCTATGCAGCATGCTGTTTTGTTTGGACATCTGTGTTGAGAATCACGGTCTGAACAGGTGCTCAGGGGCTTTATGCACCTGGAATGACCATTGATCCCAAGAGACCCATCCCTCCTTTAAACGGAAACAGCTTTGAAAAGGTCATTTTCTATAACCTTATTATATATACCTTGCTTCCCATTGGCCAATGGCCAGACTTGTTTTGAGAGTGAGTCCTAGAGTAAGTGTTATATGATTATATGATTCAGTCTTGGTGGAAATATTAAATCTGTTGTTTTTAGTACTTAATAACATGAGTGTCCTATACACAGCTCCGATTACATTGGCTTTCATCAAGGTTTTTCTGTTACCTGAAATGGGCCATGTACGGAATGGAATACTAGAGTACTGCTCACTGTATACTGTGCAGTGAGTACTTTTTTAAAATTAGAATGTGAAAGTGTATGTATTATGCAGCAATAAACTTTTCAAACAGTAGTTGTTGCATAACCTCATCATGTTGCATGTTTAATTAGGTGAGTTGCATCCAGTTATCTCAGAAATACACTAGTGGCCAAAAGTTTGGAATGATGTACAGATTTTGCTGTTTCGGAACGAAATTGGTACTTTAATTCACCAAAGTGGCATTCAACTGATCACAAAGTATAGTCAGGATATTACTGATGTAAAAAACAGCACCATCACTATTTGAAAAAAGTCATTTTTGATCAAATCTAGACAGGCCCCATTTCCAGCAGCCATCACTCCAACACCTTATCCTTGAGTAATCATGATAAATTGCTAATTTGGTACTAGAAAATCACTTGCCATTATATCAAACACAGTTGAAAGCTATTTGGCTCATTAAATGAAGCTTAACATTGTCTTTGTGTTTGTTTTTGAGTTGCCACAGTATGCAATAGACTGCCATGTCTTAAGGTCAATATTAGGTCAAAAATGGCAAAAAAAAAAAAAAAAAAAAAAAAACGCTTTCTTTAGAAACTCGTCAGTCAATCATTGTTTTGAGGAATGAAGGCTATACAATGCTTGAAATTGCCAAAAAACTGAAGATTTCATACAAAGGTGTACACTACAGTCTTCAAAGACAAAGGACAACTGGCTCTAACAAGGACAGAAAGAGATGTGGAAGGCCCAGATGTACAACTAAACAAGAGGATAAGTACATCAGAGTCTCTAGTTTGAGAAATAGACGCCTTACATGTCCTCAGCTGACAGCTTCATTGAATTCTACCCGCTCAACACCAGTTTCATGTACAACAGTAAAGAGAAGACTCGGGGGTGCTGGCCTTATGGGAAGAATTGCAAAGAAAAAGCCACTTTTGAAACAGAAAAACAAAAAGAAAAAGTTAGAGTGGGCAAAGAAACGCAGACATTGGACAACAGATAATTGGAAAAGAGTGTTATGGATCTTAACCCCATTGAGCTTTTGTGGAGACATCCACATCTATGGCAAGTGCTACAGGAAGCGTGGGGTGAAATGTCACCTGAGTATCTGGACAAATTGACAGCTAGAATGCCAAGGATCTGGCAAAGCTTTCATTGCTGCATGTGGAGGATTTTTTGATGAGAACTCTTTGAAGTAGTTTTTTTCAAATTGTAATAGTAATTTTTCACATTATTAATGTCCTGACTATACATTGTGATCAGTTGAATGCAACTTTGGTGAATAAAAGTACCAATTTCTTTCCATAAGAGCAAAATCTGTACATTATTCCAAACTTTTGGCCACCAGTGTAGTTATTCTGCCATTTAAGTCCAATTTTGTGTAAAATAGTCTTAACTTTAGACATCCTGACAAATAATATATCAAAACAGGCATTAAGAATCTTGACAGAAATGACTTCTGAGTAATTCGGCACATCGGATATGTAAGGTCATCTAGCACTATATGCTCTTGTGTATACTGCGCATTGTGCACATTTTGGTAAATGTGTATGACAATTTGCATATGATGCACTGTATAAAATAAAAAATATAAACTGCAGAATTAGTTAAGAGTACTGGTAGTGTGCTCTCCTGAACATAGATATGGATTTGCTTATGTGGTCCTGCATGTTTGAAGCTCTGTGTCGTTAGTGGGTGGATTTTAAGAATCGTGTTCATAAATATTGTGTTGAAGTATAGTGGCAGTGTGGTTCAAAGTGCTTAGCTTTATGCGAATACCCAGTAGGCAGTAGTGTAGTGAATATAGTGAACACTGGAAGTCTGAGTGGAACATTTAAGGTTTGGTAGAAAGTTGGCTGCAATGAGCTATCAACTGGGAAGTGGGAGTGCAGCTAACCTTGATTAACCAGAGCATTTTACTGCCGAGTGTCAATCGTTATAGGACAGTGTTCGATCCTATTAACTACGTTGTCTGTGTCCTATGCACCTGCATGCAACTATTAATTAGTGTTTATTATTTTGGATATCTGCTGGGTTAAACATCTCAAAGACCACAAGATCATGTAGATTTACACACTACAATATCAGGAAGATAAGACCCTTCCTCTCTGAACATACCACACAACTGCTTGTCCAGTGTCATAACTAGACTGGACTACTGTAATGCTCTCATTGCAGGCCTCCCTGCATGTGCAATTAGACCCCTGCAAATGATCCAGAATGCAGCAGCACGTCTGGTCCTTAATGAACCTAAGAGAGCACGTTACACCACTCCTTGTCTCTCTCCACTGGCTGCTGGTTGATGCACGTATCAAATTCAAGGCTCTGATGCTGGAATACAGAACAGTCACTGGGTCTGCTCCAGCATACCTAAAATCATTTATGCAGAGCTACGCGCCCACTAGAAGCCTGCGGTCGGCTAAGGAACGTCGCCTTGTTGTACCAACACAAAGAGGCACCAAAACACTTTCCCGGACTTTCAGCTTCATCATACCACGTTGGTGGAACGACCTTCCCAACTCCATCCGTGAAGCTGACTCACTCTCTGTCTTCAAAAAATGACTAAAAACACATCTTTTCCATGAGCACTTAACCAGTTAAAAAAAAAAAAAAATTCCTGTTGCACTTTATTCTGTTTTGAATACTATTCTGATGCTAGTGAAACTTTGTAATACGGCACTTTTCATACCACTGTCTCCTTAAGATGATTCGCTTATGTTGTCCTCTTTTGTAAGTCACTTTGGATAAAAGCGTCTGCCAAATGAATAAATGTAAATGTTAAAGCAGCTAAGCTAGTAAACCTTATATGTTTAGACTAAATCTTTGGGGGTGTTTTAGGGCACTGGTTGACTCTTTGGACTTCAGCATAGCCTAATGTTCTATCAATAAACATCACATCACCACCATGATGAGTTGTGGTCTGCTGTTGGGTGTGGTAAGCTACCTTGTTTTGATTCCTTTTCAAACATATCAACTTAAAAGCATTGTGGGAAAATATAGGGGTGTTTAGGCTAGTGTCTATCCGGGCATGCCTCATCTGTTTGGCATCAAAGTGTCTGGAAGGGTTTAAATTTGCAAAGAGAGGCAGGATAAGGGAAAGAAAAAGGTCAGAGTACTAAGCATGCAAGGGCACTGGAGTCACTGGTTTTAGATGTAGATAGAAACATTTTAGCATTTCTTAAAGTTGCCTCAACATGTTATTACGCAGTCAGACTTGTACACTCAAATGGCTAATTTTGAACACCTCCCACAGACGTCTAAATGGGACTACTAAGTCTAGTATTTTTGTTAAATTTGAGAATACGAAATAAAAATACTTGACACATGCCTGGTCTTATTGTGTGTGTCTCATTGGTGCAAAATACTTTGTCTTAGTAATCTTTCATCAAAAAAGAGGCTTCGCCTCTGACTTTTTCCCCGCTGTCACCAAGCGCTCTTATTTTTCAACTAGTGGTGCACCGATCAGGAAATCTGAGGCCGATACAGTCTCGCTTAGAAAAACACTAAGATCGTCCGATACCGATTTTTTAAAAAAGTGCTCTTTGCCACACTTTTGCAAGTTATATTGTGCAGTTATATGTTTATGCCCCACACAGTTAAATTACGGTAACACTTTACAAAAAGGTTCCATTTGTTATTTAACAAATTTAAACATCAGCTGTGTGAGTAAACATTATTTAACAACATTACTCTAGTTAACATGAACTAATTAACTTAACGTTAGGGTACGTTTACACGACAACGATGTACTAAAAACGGAAAAGATTTTCTTTTGCGTTTTTGAAAAGCTTTGCGTACAGACGACAACGTTGTCAAAACGATCCCCGTTCACACGGATCCGCAAAATGACTAAAAACGCTGTATTATGCATGCCAGGCCAGCAGTTGGCGATGTCATTTGTAAAGAAACACTATGCGCCTGCGCACATAAGCATTCTTCCACAGAGCGTTGAATACAAACAATGAAGATGGCGAAAGCATCAAGCAATTTTGTCTGGACGGATGATGAGGTTGCTTTATTACTATAATTACTTTGCTGGAGAACCGTCAATAAACTCAAAATCTTGAGCAGCACAAACACAGTCCTGTAGTCCGCCATTGTATAATTATAATTGTACTTTTGAATGTCTCACGCATTGTTTTGAAGTACTTGCGCACATGCCTATCGACTGAACTCTCAAGATTATTCAATAAACTCTGCTCATTTTTACCATCACTTTGTTTCCTGCCTTCTTCTGTATTCCCCCTGCTGACTCTTGGGCTGGTAGGAGAGTAAGTTAACATAACAAGCTGTTGATGTTGACTGGTTTTGGATATCAGACAGAACTCTGATATATGGATATCTTCTGACGGAGAGAGAGGTCTTGTGTACACTGGATCTAACATGCAATTTCACTGCCTCATGTTTTCATATTCTAAGCATATCATTGAATTCTGTACATGGCATCACATCTCTGTCTATAGGCTATATACATAAGCGGTGGGTGAATGAATTGCAGGGTAAAGGTACATCAAATAAAATTAAGTAAATAAATAAATAACATTTAAAATACAAATACATTAATACATTAATTTCAAGATTTTCAAATTGCAGGTTCTGCCTACTGTACAATGTTTACACTCCATACAAAACACTCCAAATGAATAAAATGTTGATTATTGTTAATTGCACAGACACCAGTATTCATATTGATAATTATACATCTCAAATTGATGCCTATCAATCCATCATTCTTTATGTAACACGTAATACACGTGCACATGACGTCATCGTTTTCACAAATTTGCGTTTTTGTATGTTTAAACGGAGACGATAACAGCATCGTTTTCAAAACCTTGCACTTTGAAACCCGTTTTCAAAAATTTGAGTTTTCAGGCCCCAAAATGCCGTTGTCGTGTAAATGAACAGCCAAAATGCATAAAAAGTTTTCCGTTTTGAGTTGAAAACGTTGTCATGTAAACGGCCCCTTAGTTACAACATATACTATTACATTTTTAAAATCAAAAGTTGTATTAGTTAACATTAGTTAATGCACTATGAACTAACATGAACTAACAATAAACAGTTGTAATTTTATTAACTAACATTACAATTAATTAAACCTTTTTATAAAGTTACCAAAATTACATTAAAATTACATTAATTGTGAATTTCTAACATTTGTTTTGAAACCATTATGAATAGTTCTGTTGTCAATATCAAAAGGTCATTGTGACATACCGGTAAGCAGTAAAAATCATGAGAGCATCACACACAGCAGAGATGCATTCAAAAATAATAAAAATATTTCCATTACAAGCTCTAAAACTGCTCCAGTGAGAAGTCATTAATATCTGAGTTGTTTACTGTCTTTGGCATCTTGCTGTAACACAAATCACTAATTATTAAGCAAATGCGTGAAGAAGTGGTGCAGTTATGGTTGAAATGTAATTGCTGTGATTAGTGGTAATGTGACTAACATCACTCTGATTTAAATTGAGATCCTCACAGAATAGCACTGAGATGAGTGACTGATGGATATTGAGAGCACCTGGAGAGCGCGCATGTTTGATTGACACCGCGAGTGAGCATATTGAAGGGAGTGAAGCTGAAAGTGCTCTTGATCGCTCAAACAGTCTCTATCACTCAACACAACGTCTGATTGTCATGACTCGCATTAAATCACGTATACTCAGATTTCGATATGCATGTTTATTTGTTGTTTAATTTGTTTTATACCTGTTTGCCGTGCTCACAGTGCAGCGAGTCAGAATTACTACCGTAATGACTCTAGAAAACGTAATATTCATACACATGTAATTCTTACACATTTTTAAAAACAAACCTGCATATTCATCTGAATAACAGCATGTCTGAAAGTTTAAAAACATGAATATTTAGAATTGCCAACAACTCACCCTCCAGAGGCCACACTGTCATGCTTCAAGGGCTGAGAAAGCGCTCATTCATTAGAGTAGCAGTATATGTGTGAGTCCCTGTGTGCTGCAAAAAAGATCGGCCCTGATTCTAGGCACGATTGCAGAGCGCAGATAGCACCCACTTTTCACTGTCCAATCAATTGCCAATGGATAAAATTAATTTCCACCCTACATTTTTCAGGTGGAAGTAAAATGGGTTGTAAACCCATGATTGATTTAAGCTAATTATAATTACTAGAACCTAATGTTGCTCTTACAGAAACCTTTTGGCATTTTATGGTTTATTTATTTATTTTGTTCTCCCCTTTTCTCCCCAATTTGGAATGCCCAGTTCCCAGTGCACTAAGTCCTCGTGGTGGCGTAGTGACTCCCCTCAATCCGGGTGGCGGAGGACGAATCTCAGTTGCCTCTGCGTCTGAGACCGTCAATCCGCACATCTTATCACGTGGCTTGTTGAGCGTGTTACCGCGGAGACATAGCGCGTGTGGAGGCTTCACGCTATTCTTCACGGCATCCACGCTCAACTCGCCACGCGCCCCACCGAGAGCGAGAACCACACATTATAGCGACTATGAGGAGGTTACCCTATGTGACTCTACCCACTCTAGCAACCGGGCCAATTTGGTTGCTTAGGAGACCTGGCTGGAGTCACTCAGCACGCCCTGGATTCGAACTCACGACTCCAGGGGTGGTAGTCAGTGTCTTTACTCGCTGAGCTACCCAGGCCCCATAGTAAGATATTATCTATGAATATTCTTGTATTAGTGAGGACGTTCCCAACAAATGTGGTTTTAAAAGGTATTACTATTCCTGTGGGGACATTTTAAAAAATGTGTTCCTCACAAGTGCTGTGAAACATATAAACATTTCAGTTTTCAAACAGTTTCCATTTTTCCTGTGTACAGCTGCCTCAGTCAGGCTTAGCCTTGCTGCTCTGGACTCTTAAAGCCTTTTAAGGCTATATGCTATCGGTCAGCTCTTCCAACGGGTCTGGCCTCCACCCATGATGATGTGATAAGAAAGGCAGTTCCATCCCCTTCTGACCCTCCTCCAATCATACAGTATTGTCTTTATTCAAATGCTAGCCAATGACTGTTTTCCCCTAAAGTGTCTGAGTTTACAGTGCATGTGAGGCAGCATAAATAGAAATCCTTAGGGTTTCTAATGTTACATTCAAACCGTCTCTGAGCAAGAACATAGACTTGTACATGATGTGTTCCCCCAGGAAAATAACCAGTGCTGGCGTAAGGTAATGAAATATTTAAATTAAAGCTCTGCATGACTGTATTTAATGCTACATGACAAATATAAATGTTGGAGGAAAAGATTACATGTTTCTTTTATGTAATTTTGTGCTGTAAAGATGGTCGGAATGGTTTATTATATTTTTTTGGCTAAGTTTACTTTGCACTGCATTCCATATTACTCGCAAGCTTTTTTTACATTGTCATTTTCTAGAGGAATGGGCCCTTAGAAATTGTTGTTCAATATTGATTTACTTGTGTAAACAAAAACAGAGTTTTGTTTTGTCCATTAAGTTCAGAATTTTCAGCTTATTCCTCGTTGTATCTAACTCAATTACTTGTGTTTCTCTCTATTTAGATTACGCTGTAAATGTATCAAGAACTTGGAACCAAGCATGAAAAAGGCGACCAAGCCCACGGCCGCCGCCTCAAGAACCTCAGCGGGCACTAAAGCCCCGGGCAGATCAGAGGGAAGCAACATTATGGGCACAGGTGGCAAGATGGCAAACAAAACCCAGAGTTCAGCCCAACTATCTAAGGTACCAGTAAGCTCACTTTAATTAATTACTCAATAACTGGAAAAAAACACCATAAACCAGTCTAAGGTGGTTTGCTGGTCTTAGCCGGTTTTCCAGGCTGGTTTGGTTTACTGGTTTTAGCTGGCCGACCAGCTAAGCTAGCTAGACATCAGTTTGGCCAGGCTGGGTGACCAGCAAGACCATCTTAAACCAGCTAAGGCCAGCAAACCATTTTAGGCTGGTTTAAGCTGTTTTGTTCAGCAGGTTATGGATGAATCGGTTTTATTACTTTTTAATCAATATATTTGTTCATATCAATACGTAGAGACTAGTATCCGCTAAGAGTGTTTTATTTTACCGGATATGTATAATGTGATTGATCTGTAGCAATTATTTACTAAATGTGCTTGTATACTCACCAGGCAAAGAGCAATGATGATCTCCCAGCGGTGAGTGCAGGAAGTGGAGGAGTATCCGTTAGCAACAGTAACACTACAGCAAGAAACAAGAGAGGAACCTCTTCTCAGAGCACTAGCAGCACAGAGACCAGGGCCAAGACCAGCTCAGGTAGTGCTTACCATTACCATTCATTGCCTTCATATATTTATGTTACAAAAATGCTACATAATTTGTGGTATTAAAAAAAATCCCTGCTTATTAGTTGGCATGCATGAAATTTGCACATTCTGCAGTATTTATGGAAAAATGGAAAAATGGATCTGAGAAAACTATATTTGTATTGGTAGGGGCTGTGGTTGTAGATTCTGTGCAGGTCTTCTCATTAGTACAAGACACAACGATTATGAACTATGAACGGCCATGACCTTTGTATGATTATGGAAATGTTTCAGTTAATGTCTAGATTTAATGACCATTCTACTGTAGGTCTATCAGGAAGGCGTGGAACGTCCTCTGCAGCCAAGGATCCAGGCACATCCCGAGAGAATTTGCAAGAACGTTCCAGAGCCAGTGCTGCCAAAAAGCTTGCAGGACCCACTGATGCCATGTCTCAGAAGCGATCTCGATGCCGTGCTGTAGCCGAGACAGAGTCTCGGATGAGCAAATCTCGCTCAGACAGCCAAATGAGCCAAAAAGCAGTTCTGGAGTGTAGAGTGAAGGACCTGCTAGGCTTGGCCAAAAGCAAAGACTTGGAGATCCTGCACCTGCGCTCTGAACTTCATGGTATGAGAACGCGGCTTGGTCTGGAAGACCTTGAGGCTCCTGATCCAGAAGAAGTATCTGAAGAGACCAAGCAGCCTCAGGAGAAGGAAGTTTCTCCTGTGATCAGTGCCGCAGATGTGGAGACTACACTCCTCCTCCTCCAAGACCAGAACCAGGGCATTCGTGATGAGCTCAACATGTTGAAGAGTGAAAACCGCATGTTAAAAGATCGCCTAAATGCACTCGGCTTCTCTCTTGAGCACCGACTGGACAGCCCTGACAAAGGCCTGCGCCTCCCTTTCCTTAGTCCTGACCCTGTCACAGGTGGTGGCGGCAGCAGCAGTGGGGGTCACAGCGAAAGCGGAAGAGGTGGCATGCGGACATCTTCCACTGAAGGCTCAGCCCAAGGATCTACAGAGGACTTGTTGTCAGAACCGAGACGTGTTGGCTCTCCGGATGCTGTGGACAGTGAGTGCAGTGAGGCATACCAGCCCATCACCTCTAGTGATGACGCCTTGGATGCACCCTCAGGTTGTGGGTCATCTTCTGAATCTGAAGGTGGGCCACCGAGCAAGGAACATTCACACAGGGGTAGCAGCGGGAACACCAGTGAGGTTTCGGTGGCTTGTCTGACTGAACGCATCCACCAAATGGAGGAGAACCAACACAGCACAGCAGAAGAACTCCAGGCCACTCTACAGGAACTCGCTGACCTGCAACAGATCACACAAGAGCTGACTACAGAGAATGAACGTTTGGGCGAAGAGCGTGCCATTCTGGTCGACTCCCTTTGTCAGCAAAGTGAGCGTCTTGAACTGTACGGAAGACAGCTGGACTATTTCCGTGGCCTGCTTGACGAGCACCGAGTGGCCTACGCCAAGGATGACGAAGATGCCAAAAGCGGGCGATACGTGGAGCTGGAAAGGCGCTATGCAGAGCTCAACGAGGGCTCACGTTTTGAGAGGGAACAACTCTTGGGCGTGCAGCAACAGCTCAGCAGTGCGCTCAAGATGGCAGAACAGGAGAACGCAGAAGCTCAAGGCATGATGGCAGCATTGAAAGAACGTGTCCATATGGCTGAGAGAGCTGTGGAAATGGAGCGGCGAGAGTATGCAGCCACCACAGCAGAGATGGAAGTGTTGAGGGTCATGTCCGAAGGGGAGCAGGTGGAGCTAAACCGCTGCAAAATCCAGCTTGAGCAGGAGAGGCAAAGAGTGGCCCAGCTCCTCTCCATCCACAATGCAGGGGATAAAAGCGATATACGGCACCTGTTGGACAGCGAAAGATTAGACAAGGAGCGAGCAGAGGCCAAAGCAGCTAAGCTACAAGAGGAGCTGGGGCACACTCGTGGTGAAGCTGCCCAGTTGCAGGAAGCAATTAGCAAGGTGAAACTTACAAATACACTCAGTACATAATTAATATCTCAAGTCTAAGGATGTCTTTGAAATTGCACCACATCTCACTGTTTTTTCCACATCTTGTGCAGGAGCGCTGTGTTTTAAAGACTCAAGTTAAAAGATCTTCAACTTTTAAAAGTGCGTCTTTAGACACCTGCATTCTGTTCTGTTTGTTGGGCTGTGTCTAACTTTTTTTTTTAGTGCAAGAATGCATTTGGTCTGAATCACCCCTTTAGAGCCATTCACACAGTTTGCATTCTTGTATTTTGTGTATGCTATTTTTAATTTCTTGTTTATGTACATGTGTTGGTTGTTTGGCTGTTACATCATATCTCGCTGTTTTCTTTTAGTGTTTTTAAGATGGCATGTCATGTTTAGTGTAGTTCAGCTTTAAAATATTTCAGTACCCCCTGCATTTTGTTCCATTCCGTTGCGCCCTGTCCTCCGCTTTTTGAACGCAAGAATGTGTTCTGTGTGAACACCACTATTGTATTTTAGGACCTTAGCATATAGAATACAATAAATTTGGATTCAGTGGATTCGATTTCAACTTCTTGTATCCAACTCTTGCTTAGAAGACGCAGTATTCTATCTTCCAAGTGTATCCATCCTAACGTTTTTTCTTGTGTGTTTTAAAGCTGGATGGTGAGTTCCGGGCGTTCCGTAATGACGTTCAGGCACAGTTAGCTGATCAGAAACGGCTTCTGGAGCAGCAAAGCTCTGAGCTGGAGGAAAAGGACACAGAGATCACAGACATGAAGGAGACCATCTTTGAGTTGGAAGATGAAGTTGAGCAGCATCGTGCTGTCAAGCTTCACGACAACCTCATCATCTCTGACCTAGAGAGTAAGTCACATGACAAAAAAGTGGTTTCCGTGGCTACTAGCCACTCAACTCCGTGATATACATTTTATATTTAAACAGCATCACTTTTACTATTGCTCATACTTGCATGTAATACTTAGATATTAAATTCCGGCAAGTAACACGTCCTGCACTGTTGTGCATCAGACATCCCAACAAACACATTTACGTTGTGATGACTTTGAAACCATGTTCCATTTTTACTATTGCAACATTTGTTGCTACATGTTCTCCACATTGTAACAATGTAGAAATTTAAGATGCAAGAAGGCTGTAACATGTTGTTGCGCAACATTCAGCAACTGCAAGACGACTTTCTAGCCACATTTGTTTATTCCAGATGCCTTTGCAACACATTACACTTGATTAACATTTTTTCAATAATCAAACTCATAAAGCCCAAAAATAAAATAGCAAATTATGTAATAAAATGTTAATACCTTACACTGTACTTTATAAGTTATGTGTACAGTTAATTAATCATTTATAATAAACACGTACCAGTGTAAACTTCGGATAGATCATCAACTTTATTAAAGGAATATTTCACGCAAAAATTACAATTCTCTCATCATTTACTCACCCTCATGCCGTCACAGATGTGTATGACTTTCTTTTTTCTGAAGAAAACAAACAAAAGATTTTGTAGGCCCATACAATGCAAGTAAATGTGACCAGACCTTTCAAGCACCAATAATCATATAAAGGCCACATAAAATCAATCCATACAATTCCAGTGGATAAGTCCATATCTTCAGAAGTGATATGTTAAGTGTGTGTGAGAAACAGATCAATCCTGATAAATCCTTTTTTACTAAAAATCTACGCTTTCAAATTCTTTCACATTTTGAAAGTGAAAATGAAAGTGGAGATTTATGGTAAAAAAAAAAAAAAGGACTTAGATATTGATCTGTTTCTCACCTACACCTATCATATCACTTCTGAAGATTTATCCACTGGAGTCGTATGGATTGCTTTTATGTGGCCTTTGTGATTTTTGGAGCTGCAAAAGTCTGGTTACCATTTACTTGCATTGTAAGGACCAAAAGAGTTGAGATACAGTGCATTCAGGAAGTATTCAGACCCCTTCATTTTTTTCACATTTTGTTATGTTGCATCCTTATGCTAAAATGCTTTCAATTATTTTATTTTTTTCCACATTAATATACACTCTGTGCCCCATAATGACAAAGCAAAAACCAGATTTTTGACAACTTTTAAGAAAAAACTGAAATATCACATTGACATAAGTATTCAGACTATGACACTTGAAATTTAGCTCAGGTGCATCCCATTTCTCTGGATCATCTTTGAGATGTTTCTTCACTTTGATTGGAGTCCACCTGTGGCAAATTCAATTGATTGGACATGATTTGAAAAGGCACACACCTGTCTATATAAGGTCTCACAGCTGAAAATGCATATCAGAGCAAACACCAAGCCATGAGGTCAAAGGAACTGCCTGCAGAGCTCAGAGACAGGATTGTGTTGAGGTACAGATCTGGGGAAAGCTATAAAAAAATAAAATATCGGCTGCATTGAAGGTTCCCAAGAGCACAGTGGCCTCCATAATTCTTAAATGGAAGAAGTTTGGAACAACCAGGACTCTACCTAGAACTGGCGTCCTGACCAAACTGAGCAATCAGGGGAGAAGGGCTTTGGTAAGAGAGGTGGCCAAGAACCCGATGGTCACTCTGGTTGAGCTCCAGAGATCATGTGTGGAGATGGGAGAAACTTGCAGAAGGACAGCCATCACTGCAACACTCCACCAATCTGGGCTTTATGGCAGAGTGGCCAGACGGAATCCTCTCCTCGGTGCAAGAAAGCAAGAAAGCACCTAAAGGACTCTCAGACTGTGAGAAACAAGATTCTCTGGCTGCTGAAATGAAGATTGAACTGTTTGACCTCAATTCCAAGTGTCATGTCTGAAGGAAACCAGGCACCTCTCATCACCTGCACAATACCATCCCAACGATAAAGCATGGTGGTGGTAGCATCATGCCGTGGGGGTGTTTTTCAGCGGTAAGGACTGGGGGACTGGTAAGTAAATTGGCTGGAGTAGTGTTGTGTGGATCGGTCTGATCCACTTTAATTTTGTCCCATTTACAGAGCCAGGGCTGTGTACAAATACTAGATGTTTTCAGCCCACCCACAGAACGGACAGCTAGCAGACTGTGAGAAGATATTTGCAGAATTTGACAAAGTGTATTGGATTAGAATTACTGAGTGCACCTTTAAGTAAGAATCTGTGATACATGATTTATTTTGAGATTGTGTGGGTTTGTTTTGGTATGGGGATACGGTATTAATTTTATTTGTTCAGGTCTTGAAAAAGGTCTTAAAAAGTCTTAAATTTAATTTAAAAAACTTGGCAGCAACCCTGCCTAACCACACAGCCAAGACAATGCAAGAGTGGCTTAGGGACAACTCTGTGAATGTCCTTGAGTGGCCCAGCCAGAGCCTGGACGTGAATCCAAGTGAACATCTCTGGAGAGACCTGAAACTGGCTGTCCACCGACGGTTCCATCCAACCTGACAGAGCTTGAGAGGATCTGCAGAGAAGAATGACAGAAAATCCTCAAATCTAAGTGTGCAAAGCTTGTCGCATCATACCCAAAAAGACTTGAGGCTGTAATCATGGCCAAAGGTGCTTCAACTAAGTACTGAGTTAAGGATCTGAACACTAATCTCATTGATTGATATGAGAATTTTTTTTTTTTTTTTTTTTTTTTTAAGCATAAGGCTGCAACATAAAAATTTTTTGAAAAAAATGAAGGGGTTTGAATAGTTTCTGAATGCACTGAAATTTTCCAAAAATCTTTATTTGTTTTCTGCAGAAGAAAGAAAGTCATACACATCTGGGATGGCTTTTGGGTGAGTAAATGATGAAAGAATTTCCATTTTTGGGTGAACTATCCATTTAATACATAATAAATTGGTATTGTAATTGCATTACCAAAAATATATATTAGTATATGTATATATAAAACATGTAGTATATATTAGGTATAATTAAGAATAATAACTTTAACAAAAATGAACATAAATAAAAATACAAAATTTAACCTTAAAATATAATATACAGCCTTTAGATAACTGGACAGCTGAAAAAGAGATACAGTTGTGCTCAAAAATTTGCATACCCTTGGAGAATTGGTAATATATGTACCATTTGTAAAGAAAACATGAGTGAGCAGGCAAAACACATTTATTTTATTTCTTATGGGATTCATATTCATCTGTAGGTTATAACAGAATGGCACAATCATAAAACAAAACATGAAATGAAATGACCCCTGTTCAAAAGTCTGCATACCCTTAGTTCTTAATACTGTGTATTGCCCCCTTTAGCATCAATGACAGCGTGCAGTCTTTTGTAATAGTTGTCTATGAGGCCCCAAATTCTTGCAGGTGGTATAGCTGCCCATTCGTCTTGGCAAAATGCCTCCAGGTCATGCAAAGTCTTTGGTTGTCTTGCATGAACCGCATGTTTGAGATCTCCCCAGAGTGGCTCAATGATATTAAGGTCAGCAGACTGTGATGGCCACTCCAGAACCTTCACCTTTTTCTGCTGTAACCACTGGAGTGTCAACTTGGCCTTGTGCTTAGGGTCATTGTTATGCTGGAAAGTCCAAGAGCGTCCCATGCGCAGCTTTTATGCAGAAGAATGCAAATTGTCTGCCAGTATTTTCTGATAACATGCTACATTCATCTTGCCATCAATTTTCACAAGATTCCCCGTGCCTTTAGAGCTCACACACCCCCAAAACATCAGTGAGCCACCACCATGCTTCACAGTGGGGATGGTATTTTTTTCACTTTAGGTCTTGTTGACCCCTCTCCAAACATAGCGCTTATGGTTGTGACCATAAAGCTCTATTTTGGTCTCGTCACTCCATATTACAGTGTGCCAGAAGCATTTTCAATGCTTTTTCAAGGCTTTGGATATCTTTTTATATCCTTTTCCATTTTATAAATTTCCATTACCTTGTTACGCAGGTCTTTTGACAGTTCTTCTCTGCTCCCCATGGCTCAGTATCTAGCCTGCTCAGTGCATCCACGTGAGAGCTAACAAACTTATTGACTATTTATACACAGGCACTAATTGCAATTTAAAAAGCCACAGGTGTGGGAAATTAAACTTTAATTGCCATTTAAACCTGTGTGTGTCACCTTGTGTGTCTGTAACAAGGCCAAACATTCAAGGGTATGTAAACTTTTGATCAGGGCCATTTGGGTGATTTCTGTTATCATTATGATTTAAAAAGGAGCCAAACAACGATGTGATAATAAATGGCTTCATATGATCACTATCCTTCAATAAAAGGCAGTTTTTTTTGCATGATCAGTCATATTTTCAAAATCAATGCCAAAATTTCACAATTTCTGCCAGGTTATGCAAACTTTTGAACACAACTGTACCTAGCAATAGTATAGTGCTGGCATAATAATGTTCTTCACCTTTCAGTTGCACATTCTGTTAAAGTTTGAGACATTTAAACATCTTTAATTTAAACATCTATCAAATTTCAAGTAAATAATTATGTATTTTTTTATTTAATTTTAGGCCTTTAAATGGACAGGAGAGTGCAGAAGTGACAGGAAATAATAGGGAGAAGAGTGAGGAGTAACACAACAAGCTGGATTTGAGCTCTGGTCGCCCACACACAAGCGCTACCTTGCTACATGTCGGAGCATGTGCATGCCATGTCTCTGACTATTTACTTTTTAGTTATAATGAGAAGGTCCAATGAACCATCCTGTACATGTAAAATAGCTGGTTACAGTAAAATTAAATTTCAAACTAAGTGTCATATCTAAACCAGCTGTACAGTACTGTAAAACAATACAAGATCAATCCCACTGATTAATTTATAGCTGATTGGTGTAAAATTACATTATACAACATTTCATTTCGGTCCTCGAATCTGATTGTGGCCCAGCTGCAAGAAACCCCTTTAATTAGGAATACCCTTAGTTATGATTGTAAAGCTATTGTCAATGAGGGTTTTCTTGTAAACGACTGCTGATATTTAGTATAACAGCATGAGACGCTTTACTGTTTGTATCATTCCGCTTGTTTGTGTTTGTTCACCACTGCAGAAAGCTAGTAATGGGAATTTTTTTTATTCATCCCAGCGACTCGTCTTTTGAATGCGTTCATCAAAACAGATTTGTTCAGATTCGTTCACTGATACATTTAGTAAACATTTCTGTTAATTACAACTAAATGCCCATAGGTGGCAACAAATTATCATCTTTTAATGATAGCTGGAAATCTTCTCATGTCAGATTGTCAGTATAGCTTGTACAAAAAATAATATTACGTACTGTTATTTAGACTACAAATTGATCTTTGAGCAATGTAGTCATCTTAAAGGCAGTCAAATTTAGATAACAATTGCAAAATTGCAAACAAGTATGTGAAAATGCAAAAAAACAAACAAAAAAAAAGGCATAAAATTTAGATACTTACAATTTTGTCTTTTTTTAGTATCTGACCTGCTTCCATTGCCAATAACTGGCCTTGCTTATTACCAGGAAAAGTCCTCTTTTTAATACAGTATACAGTGTGTGTGTGTGTGTGTGTATATATATATATATATATATATATATATATATATATATATATATATATATATATATACATTTTTTTTTTTTTTACATATTTTAAAAATAATGTAACATACTACTTTTGTTTTGATCAGCTACGTATGTTCCTTACTCCACACTTGCATTCTTAGTGCTACAAAAGAGACGTCTTGTTATGATTGTCTCCCTCATTAATGCATTTAACTAATTACCAAATAAACGTATAAATAGACATGAAATATTGATTTGAGTTGAAATTATGTTATTACTTGAGAAGAGAGAGACTGTGGAGTCTCCCGAAACTCCAGAGTTCTGGTCACATCATGGTATTTAAGATTATCTGCAATACCCAATTGACTGGTCAACAATCTGTTTGAGCCCAGATGTGTGGTCATTATTAAGAAATGTTTGATCACTGAATGCCATGATTGACCAATCAGAATTCAGTATTTTAGAAAATTGTGTAATAAACTGTTACAATAATGCCTTGCCTTCAAATGTGCCATAACTCAGCGTATTTCACACTTGGACATCCCAGTTTGGTGTGATGCAGAAATCTAAAAGGAAAGCTAAAAATATTCCTTGTATTAATATTATGTTAATTAATTAGTGTTTTTAGTGTTTGCTTGAGCTGTAATGGCTATCCAATCCAGCTGTTAGATCGCTAATAGATGACATTTTAAGAGCAATTTGACATGTATGCATTCCCAGCAATACATGTAACTGCATGTATTGCTGCTTTATAGTCCACTGGCGTCAATTACATATTAGTAAATTACTACCCAGAAACCATTTTTCATAAATTGTGAATGTGAATATGCTTTTCTATATTATTACTTGCGCTTACCACAGAATCCAGTGAAACTGTGCAAACTCGTCTTTTGTATTCTATTCTTAAAGAATAGACATTTATTTTGTAAAATTCGTGTTTTTTTTGTTGTTGTTTTTTTTAAGTTTAATAAAAGACTTAATACTTTAACCACTATACCTCAACCTGAAAACTTTAGGCTGCTGAGCAAGGGAAAAAGAAAACCAATAGCACTGATTGATTGCTTTATTCCAGCACTGGTAAAGATTTTACCCTATCCTCTAAAGTAAAATGGAAAGTCCCAGCTTTCTAATGATACAGGCCAATTATTGTTTCTGCTCCAGATCTTTAGCTTTTAAGACATTATTTGCCACAAGGTTTATTCAAACATATACAAATTTTTTTTTACATTTTTTTATTAGCCACGCCCTCCAAAGATGCCAAATTAGCTTTTGAGACAAAGAAAAAGAAGTGGTTGTCAAAAACAACAACAGCAAATTAGCGCCCTCAACTGCCAACTGTTATGAACAACATGGCATAAAATGGCATTAAGCCTCAATAATTCGCTGCAACTACAATACTATGAGAACACGCAAAATGATTGAGAGGCAGAAAGCGCCAGAGACCGTGGCACGCGGACACATTTTTGTTTGCTGTTTACAGAGTCTAGAGCTGTCATAGTGTGAGATATCTCAAGACACTTATTTCATTAATATCTTTCAGGGAGTAGGAAATATTTTGCACACCTTTCCATGAAAGGTTGTATACAAATGAAATCACTTACAGCGATTTGTCAAACACCAACATTGTGTGAATTTCGTGATGACATTTAAATTGTTTGAAAGCTTGGACAGTTTATCAAAAATAACTAATAAACAAAACTTGCAGGTCATGTTTTTGGCTCAATATTGCGTTTCTACATAAAAGGCTCATTGCGACACCCAGCTGAAAATGTCACAAAACAAATCATATTACAAAACATTGACATCACAGAAAAGACAGAATATCCACTTTAAGATAAACCAATATTTAAAACAACAGTGTGTATGTTCTCAAAAATTCCCAAAAAACATAATGTCAAAAATGAATTGCAGGGTATCATTATGTATATATAAACAATGAAAAAATGATCGCATTACATCCAAATCCTTACCTTTAAACTATAAATTAGGCTACCTTTTGTAATAATTCAGTTTGTTAACAGAACAATTATTATCTTAGATGCTATTATATCATAAATTATAGGTTTTGTTTCAATATTTACTTGCTGACACGGAAATTAAAAGCAATACTCGCATGTCCTCGATTCACAGCTGTCAGTTGAAATTTAAATGGCTGATATTCTTGCTCCAGGACAGTGATGTGTACAGTAGGCTACATGTCGTACAGTCTACACAAAGTAAGCACGACCTTAATCAGTGACTCTGAACAAAGGTAAAGTAAAACAGCAACTTGTGACAGCACACAACATAAAATTGCCCTCCTTTTGGCCATGATGTTGCAATGTTGGTAGAAGGTTGGCAACGTTGAGACAACGTTCTGTGTTTGCTGGGATGATACCTCAACTTTTGCACGTACAAGCACCACTCTCAGAAAATGTACCAATATGAAAGTAACTGCCAACATTATCGCCAGATACTGGGTATGTTGCTACAAATATATCTAATGTGCATTATCTTAGATGAATCAATTGTTTAGTAATTAGTTTAATTTTGTTTTTCAATGTATGTGACATATTTGTAGTTATTCAGGCTTCTGTCCACATAGAGGCATCATTGAGCTATTAATGGAAGTAGACAACACTGACAATGTCTTTACTGATTACTTTGACTTTCTATATAGATCTATAATTATATATTCCATACATTGTTTCCAATCAGATTCCATCAAAAAACTTCATGATCAGAAATACGACATGGAGAAGGAAATAAAGGTGCTTCACCGAAAATTGCGGGTAAATTATCCCTCTCCATTTGCTGTCTCTATACTTTATGTATCCCTATGTTAGAATTACTTGAAATAGCAATCCTACCTAAGTAATAATTTATTTTAGAACTGAGTTCTAGCATCTGCAAGACCTTTCACTAATGAAAAGTGCTGTAGTTTCTCCATGATTCTCTTAATGTCACCTGTCACTCACAGGAGGAATCGGCTGAGTGGCGGCAGTTCCAGGCTGATCTGCAAACAGCTGTTATCATCGCCAATGACATCAAGACGGAGGCTCAGGAGGAGATCGGGGACTTGCGGCGCCGCCTACAGGAAGCTCAGGAGAAAAATGAGAAAATGAGCAAAGAGTTGGACGAACTAAAGAACAGAAAGTAAGAGAAAATTGATACACAGCCCAGTCTGAAAGTTTTGAGAGCTAGGATATAAACAGCGATGGTGTGTTTGTGTTTGTATGTACAAATGTTTGGATGCAGAGGATCTATGCATGTTTGTGTGTCTAGTTCTGACTATGTAGGAGATTTGTGTATTAAAGGAATAGTTCACCCAAAAATGTTCATCTAAAGGTTTTTAGAAGAATATCTCAGCTCTGTAGGTTCATACAATTGGTGGCTAGAACTTTGAAGGTCCAAAAAGCGTTTAAAGGCAGCATAAAATAATCCATAATACTCCAGTAGTTAAATCCATATCTTCAGAAGCTATATGATAGGTGTTGGTGAGAAACAGATCAATATTTAAGTCCTTTTTCTTTTTTTTTTTTACTATGAATCTCTACTTTCACTTTCACATTCTTCTTTTGTTTTTGGCGATTCTCTTTCTTCGTGCATATCGCCACCTACTGGGCAGGAAGCAGAATTTGTTGTAAAAGAAATTGACTTAAATGTTGATTTGTTTCTCACCCACACATATCATATTGCTTCTGAAGATATAGATTTAACCACTGGAGTCTTATGGATTACTTTTATGCTGCCTTTATGTGCTTTTTGGAGCTACAAAGTTTGGTACCCATTCACTTACATTGTGAGGACCTACAGAGCTGAGATATTCTTCTAAAAATCTTCGTTTGTGTTCAGCAAAAGAAAGGAAGTCATGCACATCTGGGATGGCATGAGGGTGTGTAAATGATTAGAGACATTTTCATTTTTGGGTGAACTATTGCGTTAATGTATGTTTATATGTGTGCATCTTGCAGGCAGGAAGAGGAGCGTGGCCGTGTGTATAATTATATGAATGCCGTGGAGAGAGACCTGGCCGCACTGAGACAGGGGATGGGCCTGAGCCGACGCTCCTCCACTTCTTCCGAGCCGTCGCCCACTGTCAAAACACTCATTAAGAGCTTCGATAGTGCATCACAAGGTACACAAACACTTGCGGATTCATAGATGAATCTCACCAAAACAAGTCCAGGTTTCATTTTATTGCATATTCTTTAATAATGTTTTTTATTTTATTTTTATTTTCAAGTAATAACATTTCATTTCAAATTTATATTTTTCTAAATATATTTTTGTTGCCAAATTATATAATTTTATTAGGGCTGTCAGTCAATTCACATTTTTAATCTAATTGCTGATTAATTAATCGCAATTTATCACATATATCATATCATATATTCAGATATTCTAAACTGTTGCAGACAAGTAAAGAACTGATTAGACAATACAAAAAATTAGCTGTAGTAGTCAATATATTGTTTGTTTTATTTCCATATAACACTGGGTCATTGGCGACTTACTGGTTTTCAATGTCATAAATGCTACACGTTTTTAGGACGCTGTATTAAGTTAAAAGTAGTTGACACTTTGTGTCTCGAGACCCTTGTGTCAGTTCTGTGCAAGGAGCCTGACAGGTTTGTTTTTGCAGGCTTTCTTTCAGGCACTGCCTGTAAGGTTTATTGAGGTCCGCTAACTGCACCCTGCTTTTATATATTAGAATGAGATTTATTTATTTATTATAATTTTTTTGAGAATTGGAGGGGAAATGTTACAGTAATGTTAAACGATAAAATAATGTCAATGCAAAAAATCTTAATTGTCTCCAAAATAGTCTTTTCCTTTGATTATGGGGTAAAGTTTGACCTGTTCTTGGCAAGTTTCATGAGATTCACCCTCATGGACAAACTACTCTTATTTACTGTACATTATTTACATCTAACGGATAAAGATCTGGGCTGGTAAACATAAGATTGTGGGTTCAAACCCCACAAAGGGATATCCATGAATTTGGTGTCCATTCCATCCCTTTGGATAAAAGCATCAAGCAAAATTACTGATTATTCCTTTGTGCAGCGGATCTTCTGTCACCAAGACAAATTCCTTGTGTGTGTGTGTGTGTGTGTGTGTGTGTAAGCATACATTGCAATTAAGGTCTCTGATATTGGCATTCAAATGCATGTATATTTCAATCCATCCTTTCCATTTTTAGTCACAATAGGTATGTCTGTTTGTCTGTCTGTCTGTAAACAGGTCCTGTTCCAGCCAGTCCAGCTGCTGCTGTTGCTGCTGCGGCTGCTGTCTCCAGAACCCCACTGAGTCCTAGCCCGATCAAAACACCTCCGGCTGCTGCGGTCTCTCCCATGCAGGTATAAAACACCTGGATGCATGAATGAACTGTTAGATGTTTTTTGGGCTTAATTAAAAGTAAATCACATTAGTCGACTGTTTGCAGTTGGATAGACGGGTCTGTATTTGATAGACGCATTAGGGTGTATCTTTGATCACTTTAGCAGATGTCTGCATTTTACTCTATGGGGACTTTGTGACCTAACACCCCTGTCTGTCCGATGAGAACTCCAGACCTGGTGTGCCTTGAGCTGGAATGGGGCTTTCCTTCTCTTTCCCTCCCTCTGTTCTACGCGGATGTCCTTTGCCGTGGCTGTCTTTTTGAATGGGACATGCAAGGCTCCTCAAAATGTGCCAAAACAGGATGTTTTTGCGAGAAAAGTAAAATGAGGCAGTTTGACGTACTTTGAGTGCAAAAGTATGTCAGTTGCCAAGACCTTGTGGCGTATGAAATAGAGTCTTTAGAATGTGAGAAATATAATTGGTTGTTATTTGGCTTCAGAATTAATTATTTGTAAGTTGAGGTTTGCATTTGAGATCAGCCATTGTTATGTAACAGTTGGAATAGTTGCAATGGTTCTCCAATAAATTACATGTTATTCAAATGAAGTGTAATTTATTGGACAACAGTTGTAGTTCTTATTTAACATCTTATCAACCACACACAGTGGTTTCAATATTCCCATTAGAGCTATGATTGTGTTTCATTTATGTGGAACATAACAGTGAAGTCTTTTCAAGTAAGGTAAAGGGGGAGTGTTTGGGAAACCGTCATTATTTTTGCAATTCTGTCTGTTAACGCTAGTGGCATAGAAATGACACACTTCACCTTTCACAACCCAAGCTTCTAGCTTTAACCTATTAGAGTTATTCAATTTGAGTGCTTTGTGCTTATATCCTTTGCATCCCTTTCATGTTTTCCAGAGACACACCATCAACTCACCCAACTCTTTCTTCAATGCTGGACAAGAGGCCAGGCTACACAGATCTGAGCATACCAGGTGGGTAAGCGTTAGTCACACTAATATTATCATCCCTCTTGGTCTTTCAGTCTTTCCCGACACCGGTTTGATCCAGTTATTCAGAGCTGAACTCAAAGTTAAAGGTCATGTGTAATTATGCTGTACCGTTTCCTTCAGTCTTAACATTTGCAGTTAATGACCATTGAGATTGTGTGCCAGGTCATGAGAAGGAAGCAGGAACATTTATTTTAAAAGAGCACAAGCTTGGTCATCCTGCATAAAGCCTGTCATTCTCTGCCATGATTGTGTGTGTGTGTGTGTGTGTGTGTGTGATTGCATGTAATCCAATAGCAGCCCACCTCCTCCGAACCTCACCTGTAACGCGTGCTGGCTGTGGCCTCCAGAGGGTGCCAAACATGGACTCATCTAAGTCCATATCTGGTACGTTTGGACAGGTGTAGGACGCTGAAACCACAAGAAATTCTATACAGCGCAACAGTCGGTTTCCCAAAGTTAAAATCCCATTCATTTTTACCATAACTTAATAAAAAGACCATGAGCTTTGAGGTTGTTAATCCAGGGTATATGCTTCTATTGAAGCCATCAGTCCATGTCTTTTTAACTTCCTTTTTTTCAGATATCGTATTTAATGGCAGAATTCCTGGTGAAGAACTACACTACCCATGATCCTGAAGAGAAATGCTGATTTTTCATATTTTGTTTTAGCTTTAATATTTTTGTTGGATAAATTGAAGCAACTTCTCAAGGGACAATTTTAGCTTGTTGTACTCTTGTGTGCTGTTAGCACAGTAAATCTCTCTGAGAAGTTGCGTCTTTAAAAATTGAAAGCTTTTGAAGGCGTTTTGCACAATGAGCATTGCGTTTTTGATGGCGTGTCAAGTTAAAAATAATTGAATTAAAAGGATAGTTTAACCAAAAGTGAAAATTCTCTCATAATTTACTCACCCTCATGCCATCCCAGATGTGTATGACTTTCTTTCTTCTGCTGAACACAAACGAAGATTTTTTAAAGAATATCTCATCTCCGTAGGTCCATACAATGCAAATGAATGGTGACCAGAACTCCAAAAGCTCCAAGAAGGAGATAAAGTCAGCGTATAAGTAATCCATAAGAGTCCAGTTGTTTAATTAATGTCTTCTGAAGTGATCCAGTTGATTTGGGGTGAGAACAGACCTTGTCATTGCAGTCTCTAGGCACAATCATGATTTCAAGCTCGATTACCCTTCCTAGTGCTTGACACATGCGCAGAGTGCTAGATGGCGCTATAGGAAGTGTAATTGAGCTTACAATCATGATCGCCAAGGAGACTGCTGTCAAGATGTACAGTGAAAAAGGAGTTATATTTCAGTCTGTTCTCAACCAAAACCAAGTTCATCGCTTCAGAAGACATTAATTAAACCACTGGAGTCATATGGATTACTTTTATGCTGACTTTATCTCCTTTTTGGAGCTTTAGGAGTTCTAGTCACCATTCACTTGCATTGTATGGACCTTCAAAGCTGAGATATTCTTCTAAAAATTGTCATTTGTGTTCAGCAGAACACATCTGGGATGGCATGAGGATTAGTAAATGATAAGAGAATTTTCATTTTTGGGTTAACTTATCATTTTATAAAAACCTAAGACCTCTATGTTCTTTTCCATTCTGTTTTTTTTTTTTCAACGCAAGAATGTGTCCTTTGTGAACACTCCATAAGAAATTATGTTTGACTTTAATTTAAGGGCTTCCTTAAGATGACCAATCGACTAATTGTTCAGACAACCCACCGAATAGTCGATTACTAAATTATGTTGTTTTGCACATACCCAAATTGTATCATGATGACATTAACAGCACATCAATGCTGTAATGATTTACAGTAATGTCTTCGCCTTGTTTGCTTGTCAGTTTCTCGCAGAAGCAGCGAAGAATTAAAGAGGGATTTGTCGGTCAACGACGCATCAGCACCCTCGTCAATCATCACAATGGGGTCCTCTTCTCCCCAGCTGTCTTTGTCTTCGAACTCCTCATCCCCGACTGCCTCCGTCACGCCCACCACACGAGGGCGTTTACGGTAAGTGCCAGATTACTTTCTGTTTGCTTCCGTTCCTCTCTGCTCTGGCTTTTGTTTTGTTGACTTCCTAAGAGACTCTCTCTTGTGGTCAGATATGCCATGTCTCTCTCATTCACGCTCTTGCATTCTCTTTCTTTCTACGGTGATGACAGGCCAGTGTTCTGAAAATGGATGTCATTCGTTTGCTTGTCCTGAAACCTGACTGTGACACCATCGTAGCTTTGAATGGGTCTTTGGAGTGATGGCGATTCATTTTTGCACTGTCCTCTTTTATCAGTGCATCTACTCTATCTCCCCGTAGCTTTAACTAGCCTGCTGGAAATCCAGCTGAAACCAACTTCTGATGTTGGCTGGTTGTACGTGGTTTCTAGCTGGTTGAAACAAGACATAAATGGATGACATTAGCTGGTCCAAACTGGTTTAGGAGGTTAATCAGCTGAACTACCTGCTGGTATGGACTTGAAGCAGTGTTTCCTAGAGAATTATGTTTTTGCAGCGGGGATCATGTTGTTGCTAATTTGCATTGCTGCCTGTTTGCATAAAGTTAAAGTATGGTAAACTTTGTCACCTTGATAGCGGTCATTGTCATTTATGTTACCATAAATTGGCAACTCTCATTTAAAATGACTGACTTTCAGTTATGAACACCCCTAAATCATTTGCACTATAGTAGCTTATCTCTTTCCATACATTGAGGTTGAGCGTATCAGGAAAACACTTCCATGTGTCCCTCTCTCATAAAGTATCTTTTTATGCTCTCCAGGTATGAGTCTGATAATCAAATTTGACAATATAGAATGACTGATCTATTTATAAATTGTAAGTTTTAGAGTCAGGAAGATCTTAAGAAATCTGATGGATCCATCATGTCATTGTATCTTTGTAGAACTTCCACCCAAAAGTGATGGAGCTGTTGTCCGATTAAAGTTGAATCCTATAAAGTAAAACTGTGTTTAAAAGAGATTGATGTCTTTGCAGAGAGGAGAGGAAGGACCCTCTGTCAGCGCTAGCCAGAGAATATGGAGGATCCAAAAGAAACGCTCTGCTTAGATGGTGCCAGAAGAAGACTGAAGGTTATCAGGTACAAACATTTTTAAATTCTGCTTTTATTGTTTTCTTTATAATTATTTCCATGTCAGACTTCAAAAGTTCCAAACATCTGTCTTAATCTAGCTTTTCCATCTTTTTTTAAGGTGTATTATTATTTTTGTAATGACTCATTTCTCTTGAAGCATGCAAAATTAAAGACTGCAGCTTTTAGAAAAAACTTTCAAGATGATTGGAGCTTTTATATATATATATATATATATATATAGTACTGTGCAAAAGATTTAGGCACTTCTGAAAATGTTGCATAGTGAGGATTTCTTCAAAAATAATGACATAAATAGTTTTAATTTATCAATTAACATCAAACAAAGTCCAGTAAACATAAAAAAGCTAAATTAATATTTGGTGTGACCACCTTTTCCATCAAAACAGCCCCAATTCTCCTAGATACACCTGGACACAGCTTTTCTTGGTTGTTGGCAGACAGGATGTTCCAAGCTTCTTGGAGAATTTGCCACAGTTCTTCTATCTATTTAGGCTGTCTCAATTGCTTCTGTCTCTTCATGTAATCCCAGGCTGACTCAACGTTCAATGGGGGGCTCTGAGGGGTCCATGCCCTGTTCTTCTACTCTATTCTATTTGCAAATAAAATATTTGGGAGTCTAAAATTTATATTTCCTATTGACACACTAAAGCTGTAGATATAAATAACCATCTTAAGACAAATGCTTTTGTGAAACATATTATGTACCCAAGACTTTTGCGCACAACTGTATATATAAAGCTGTTAAACAATGGAAATCATTTCCCTGTTTGAATATTATAAATGTAATAATTCAGTAGGGCAAATCCACAGTAATCAGCTTTCAGATGTTCTTGTTTGAGTGTGTTTGATTTTTAAACAGTTTGCCTCTGAACGTGACCATGAATAATCTACAAATTCGCCTCATATAACAATTACTCTTCTGCTGTCAAGCACATAAAATGTTTACCATTCAGAGAGCATTTTGAACCATGATGTTACTATGGTTTTCTTTAAGCCAGGCACTCTCCAGGAAGTGTGCTAGATTTCTCATGCTACCTGTCCCATGTCACACACACACAGGACCTAATGTCAGCCTCTGCCAATCACAGTGCAGAACCCATAGTGGGCTCGGTTCTGGGGACTATTATTAATATTACTGTTAATAATGAAAATTGTTATTATTCACCACTATGTTGTTCCAAACCCATATGGCTTCTTTTTTCCATTCAAATTAAGGGGATAGTTTACAAAAAAATTGAAATGTTCTCATTTTCTCACCCTCATGCCATCCCAAATGTGTATGACTTTCTTTCTTCTGCAGAACACAAATTAAGAATATCTCAGCTCTGTTGGTCCATACAATGCAAGTGAATGGTGACCAGAACTTTGAAGCTCCAAAAAGCACATAGAGGCAGCATAAAAGTAATTTATACGACTCCAGTGATTGTCAGAAGCAATATGATAGTTGTGAGTGAGAAACGGATAAATCTCTATAACTTCAAAATATATAAAGTCCTTTTTTTACTATTCTCCTTCCTGCCCAGTAGGTCTTGATATGCACAAAGAATTGAATAACCAAAAGCACAAGAAGAAGAATGTGAAAGTGGAGATTTATAGGTAAAAAAGGATTTAAATATTGATTTATTTCTCACTCACATTTATAATATCCCTTCTGAAGACATGCATTGAACCAGTGTCATTTGAATTCCTTTATGTGCTTTCTGTGCTTCAAAGTTTTGGCACCCATTCACTTGCATTCTATGAACCAACAGAGCTGAGATATTCTTCTATAGATAGATAGAGAGAGAGATTTCTTACAGAAAGTTTCATGGGATTGGAAGAACTTGAGGGTGGGGATATTATGATATAATATTAATTAAAGGCTGAATTATCACTTTAAGGATGCTTCTCAGGCTATGTTCACACTGTATCTGAATGTGGCACAAATCAGATTTTTTTCACTCACGTGTGACAAAGATCTGTTAATTGAATGATCGTGTGAACAGCCAAAAGCGCTATGAATCTGGGTCAGATCTGGGCCACTTTTATATGTGGAAATAAATCGGATACACATATGATTTCTTCCCAATGTGTCTTCGGTGTGAACAGCCAGGTCAGATTTAATGGGATTTTACATAAATATACCTCAACATTCGTTATTTGCACGCTTGATTTCCAGCGTATATACGGCTGTTATATTTTAAATCTTTTAAGTGCAAATCATATCTGTATAGTTAATGCATTCAGTTTATTTTTAAGGAAAGAAAATGAAAGTATAGGCTTGAACAGTTGGGTTCAGCAATTCGTTTGGATTGCACATTAAATATGCGTATTAAAATATACAGATGTAGATTCATATAACGGCGGTCTTTGCTTGTGTCACTCGCTCAGAAAACACAGTTTCTGTATTTCTCAAACTGTATAAAAAAAATATGAATGCAAGCCAGTCAATGGAAATATGAACCTTGCATAGATTATATGTAATGCCGTTTTTCCTGCTGTCTTTTGATTTTATGCTGTGTTTCGCTCGTAGGTAAAATTACACTTGAACTTTGATGATTACTTAAATTCCACCACACGAAGGCAAACGACTACATAAACATACTTTATCCATCAATGGTGTTTCACCGTCTCTCATGGACATGTCAGATAGGCATCTGTCCTATCTGCATAAAAATATGATAATAAAATTTTTATGCACCCTGAAGAAGGCATTTTTGCCGATACGTGTAGGTTTGCAGCCCTCTTTTTTCCACTGTTTTTAACTGTTATTGTTATAGCCATTGACAATAAAGGCTTTTTAACTATATTTTTGATCTGGAAGTGTGTCCTTTTTTTTTTGTTATTATTTCCTCATTCAAGAGCACCTTCATATATTTTTTGAAGAACTTCGGAGCATACCGGATTTAGTTTTTTGAATTACATTTATATAATTTAATACATTATTCATACTATAATGATGAACATGCCAGAGTTTATTATACGCATGCTCAAGGAGCGCCATACGCATGCTCAAGGAGCGCCACACGCATGCGGGTCAGTTTTAAGGCCCAAACATACTCGATGCAAGTACGTTAACGCAGATGCACCTTGCTACATAAGCTCAATTTCACATGTCGTTGCGTTGTGAAATGTGTCATCGCTCAATTCATAACAAAACGCAAGTACACGCTGCATTCTCAGCATTGTCGCAAGGGGTGCTAGAGCAGATTTTTTCTTTCAATCAACATCTGTCATGGCGGACTCGGGCAGCAATTTGAATTGAATCTTTTCGAAAAATATATACAACTTTTTGTCCCCAGTCCATTCAAACGAACTTGTTTTGTCTCCGTGTCTCTTCCCCACTCCTCAACTATCGACTCGTCTACCACATCCGGGCTGTATCTGAAAACATAGGCAGCTGACTTGCTGCCTAATCAGTTAATGGCTTAACTGACAGCTGTTTTGAATGAACTGGGTAGGGTTGCACCAGCTGTGCATAAGGTCTCACTAGCTGGTGCAAATGGCCCCTGGTCCCCGAACAGATTGAAAAGCACCTTATTTTCATCCTTCCTCCGTATACAGCCTCCGAAGGCAGCATTTTCCTGGTTTCGGACGCAGCACCGGTTTCGTCGTCACACCCTAAAAAATCTATTGCCCTCTTGTGGTCTGAGGTTTGTAACGTAGTGTATGTACAACAGCATCACGTGTTGGCCATGCGTTGGACAAGTGCTCGCATCTACGTTTGCATACTTGCGTGAAGTATGTTTCGGCCTTTATTGTCAGTTGTTCAGACCAGTGTCTGATTTGGGCTAAATTTAAAATGTCATGTGAACAACCTAACAAAACAAAAAAAAAAATCAGATTTGAGCAAAAAATCAGATCTGGGCCACATTCAGATGCGGTATGAACGTAGCCTCAGATTTGGACGAATCTGTCAATTAGAAGAGAAGTTTGGAAACCTTTTTCTAGTAATTATTACGGTGAAAAACCTGAACAATGTCACACAGTCCTGAATTATATATAATGTTTAATTATACACTGAAGCAAGATCATGCTTTATTCATGCCTTCTATCATTATTTCACAGCTTTTTACGTCCTGTGTGAATTTAGTTCAGAGTAGTTCCAGCAATGTCAGTGTTGAAAGAATATAGATAATTAGTTCTGTACACTAAGGGTAAATTGCACCTTATTTTTGTGTTTGGAAGCTTGTTGTACATAAGACAAAGCCGCCCGCATCTGTCAAACGCTGTGCACGCGCCAACCTTGCACATGCAGAAGTGCTCACAACTGCGATAAGCAGGGCAAAACGTTTGCACTTAACGTGGATGTTTACAAGGATTTATACAGTAGGCCCTGATATGTTGCAGTGCTGATATAAAAATTTAAACTTTGTAACTATGGGCTCTTATGACCTCAGTTCCTGATTCACACTGAAAATGAATGAGGATCACCATGACACAGACAAGCCCACATTATCAAAATTTCTAAAACTTCACCTTGTTTTCTTAAGTTGGAGCTGCGATTTTAATCTTGAAATATATCATTGTCTTGGTGAAAAACAAAGGCATTGTGTGGAGTGAAGAAATGTTTGTTTTGCGTGCTTGCTGCTGTAGTGATGAACACGACTTGAGTGAAATCGTGCAGCTTTGAAGTTCCGCTGTCAAATTTTAATAAATTGCGCATTTATTGACACTTTAAACCAGTAATGTAACGACAGGTATGCTACCCATTGTAACAAAGTAAAAGTGCATTTTTTCATCAGAAATTTGCTTAAGAGTGAAATGTGCCCACCATAAAACATACTCATTAAAGTAAAATTTTTCCATAAAGTAACTCAAGTTAATGTAACGGAGTAAATGTAGCGTGTTACTACCCATTTCTGCTCAGGACACCTTAGCAACTGCACAGCAATGCCCTGGCAACCACCCACAATTCCCTAGCATTGAGGCAGTGACTTTTGCACAGAAAGTGTATGAATCTAGCTGATTCATACATTCTGAAATCCGTGGTTTGGAGTGTTCACCCTTGAGGAAAAAAAATATTTTCCTCGGTTTTTGACAGCTGTTATTTTATCACAATGATATAACCCCCCTCTTCTTCTTTCTGCATCTTGTCTGTCTGTCTGTAAGTGTGTATGTGTGATAGATGGTAATGTCCACTAGTGGAAAAAGGCCATTTTTCACAGCAACTCTATTGTGTTCATTTCAAGCGGCCTGGCTTTAACGGGAGTGCACTTTTCACAGAGAGAGCCACATCCATGTGTTTCTCTGTCTTCAATGTGATTAGACTAATGCTCTCTTCCCTGGGCCTTCCTGTTTTTGCACACAAGACCCCTTTTCATTAATTGCTGACCTTGAACTTTGGCACACAAGCAAGAGAGGACGCAGGGAGGATGTAAAGATGTCTTTGTGACCCTCTCTCTTCACACAGTTCTGTTGTGATGACGTTCGTTTAGCTGCAAACAAACAAAAACACACATAATCGCCCCAAATGAAGTTAAACAAAACCACTGACCTGTAAGAGGGTTGGAGGCAATTGAGTAGTGAAGAGTGTAACAGTGTAATTAAAGGATTTTCAAGTCAACGTTAAATCATTTTTGTTTGCCTTCGTAATCTTTTATCAATATATAATCACTTGCTTCACCTCTGAAATGCCTTTCCTTTTTCAGCTGATGTCACCAAGCCCTCTTATTTTAAACCCCTCCCCCTCTAAACATCTGACTCCTTTCTGGTGTGGAATGTCCACTTTTCATGATCCAATCAATTCCTAATGGAAAAAATCAAGTCCCGTATTTTCTAGTTCAATAACCTGTTTCACTTGGAAATATGTCACATCACAAAAGTAAAATGCGAAATAATGGATTGTACAATGGCCAAAAAGTATTTTGACACTTAAGCCTCTCTTTAAAATATTAGAATTTTACTGCATTCGTTAACAAAGTATCAAAATAGATGGCATCTGCAAACAAAAGATGATTGAGGAGGGTGGAACGTTGCTTATAAAGAATAAACACATTTTCACCTGGGTTATTTTTGACCCACAAATGCATTCTAAGGGAATGTCACCTATGCATTTTATGGATAAAATAAAAATTATACTTTGATTGAAGGTGGCTGAATGCTATTTGGGGCCTCCGTGTGTTGTGTATGAAAATCACAGTCTTTGTAAGTCAGCGGGATGCTAGCACAGGATGATAAGCAGGACATCATTATCTATGTGACACAGCTCTGGTGCTTCGCAGACCTGTTCCTGCCTCGCTGTCACCCATTGCTGAAGCCCACTCTGATGAGCTCATCCCTTCCTGTCACTCTTCTCTCTGCGGGTTGCCAGAGAGCCGAGAACTCTGCCAATTTACACTGTCCGTTTACACTTGCCTGCCACATCTTGGCTGTTACTCTTAAGATCTAGGGCCCTCTTTGCCAGAGGAAATGGATGAATTTGTAATCTGAAAGGCTGCTTTTGTTTCTTTTGGGAACTTTTGAATGTGCTTCAGATGAAATACAATGGATAAACAGATATCAGTTCCAGTAAATTGCCACCGCACTGCCAGCATATTTCATTCCAAATACAAGATATAACAAGCAAGTCAAATCCAAAAATACCAATCTAACCTGTTATTTAGTTGGTGCTTTTATCCAAACTGACTTACCATATGCTTATTACAGGATCAGTACCCAGGAGTCATAGCCTGCATTACCAGTTTTGCTTTGGCAATACTACTATTCTCTGTTGGTACAGCTTTTCTAACCTGCACTTTTAGCTCTGGTAAATAAGCTCACTCTCTCGCTCTGTCTCTCTCTCTCTCTCTCTCTCTCTCTCTCTCATGCAGGATTCTGCAGCTCATTGGATGCTTTCCGAGTTAAGTGTTAGCGCCCAGTGAGCAAAGAAAGCGCTTTGTTTCATATTTGCTGAACTTAAAGATTAAACCTATGTAAACCTGTTAATTCATCATGAAAATGGTATTAGACTGCATCTCTGCAAGCAAGTGTCGTGAGAACATTGCTTCTGTTTATAACCAACGACGCTGTTTACGACAATACAATTGCACGATGTTAGAGCGATCTGGTTCTGTCTCATAACATTGTGTCGCTCGCTCATAATACAAGCACCTTTGACAAGAAGGGCAGAAATAGCTAAAAGAATTGTGTGTAATGCTACCAGAACTACTCAGCTGCAGAGTGAAAACTTAATCATCTTGATAAACAACAATTACATCTGTCATCTCCATCTCTCTAGCATTTCATCTGACGTATACAGGTATTTTCCCTGCCTTGTGAATCAGTTGATTTTAATAATATAATCGGTACATATGACCTACTTATATACATAATAATAATATAAATAGTATAATATTAGTAATATACATGCATAATGTTCAAAATATAATTTTATTATCTATCTTTAATATACATATTATTGTCTTTCAATAAACATCATAACTGATGTAGCAGCAAGGTCCCCTCTTTTAGGATTTCATCTGTTAACATTTTCAGTGCTGGTTAAACTGGTAAGCATTGACTCAAGCTCTTAAAAGAATAGTGCACCCCAAATGAAAATCCTGTGATCACTTTACATTTTCACTTTTTTGCAAACCCTTGACTTTCTTTCTTCTGTGGAACTCAAAAGTAGATGTTGGGTAGAATGCTAGTCTCAGTATTCACTTTCATTGAATGGGGAAAAAAAGATGCAGCGAAAGTGAATATTGACTTAGACCAACATTCTGCCTAACATCTTTTGTGCTACAAAGAAGAGAGACATTCACGTGGGGAACACATGAGGTTGAGTAATGATGATATAAATGTAATTCTTGGGTGAACTATCCTTTTAACTACCTGTTTTTGTTAGAGGTACAGTTGTGCTCAAAAGTTTGCATACCCTGGCAGAAATTGTGAAATTTTGGCATTGATTTTGAAAATATGACTGATCATGCAAAAAAAAAAAACAACTGTCTTTTATTTAAGGATAGTGATCATATGAAGCCATTTATTATCACATAGTTGTTTGGCTCCTTTTTAAATCATAATGATAACAGAAATCACCCAAATGGCCCTGATCAAAAGTTTACATACCCTTGAATGTTTGGCCTTGTTACAGACACACAAGGTGGCAATTAAAGGTTAATTTCCCACAACTGTGGCTTTTTAAATTGCAATTAGTGTCTGTGTATAAATAGTCAGTGAGTTTGCTAGCTCTGACGTGGATGCACTGAGCAGGCTAGAAACTGAGCCATGGGGAGCAGAAAAGAACTGTCAAAAGACCTGCGTAACAAGGTAATGGAACTTTATAAAGATGGAAAAGGATATAAAAATATATCCAAAGCCTTGAAAATGCCAGTCAGTACTGTTCAATCACTTTTTAAGAAGTGGAAAATTCAGGGATATCTTGATACCAAGCCATGGTCAGGTAGACCAAGAAAGATTTCAGCCACAACTGCCAGAAGAATTGTTCAGGATACAAAGAAAAAACAACAGGTAACCTCAGGAGAAATACAGGCTGCTCTGGAAAAAGACGGTGTGGTTGTTTCAAGTTATATCCAATTTTACAACTTTGTTGCAATGGCGATGTGACGCCGTAAACCCTGTAATCCCACAAAAACAAAGATTTAAACAACATTACAGCTCAAATTATACGAGTTTTAACAGAAGAATCAATGTAAGTGCTTTTATAACATTTGGCCCCATTCATTTCCATTGTTAGTGCCTCACTAAGAAGCACTTTTAGGGTGCTGATTTGTCATATTTGGATCACCCCTTGTGGGATTGTGGTTACCAGCCCAACACTAAAATGTGTCTACATAGTACCTTCCAGATTAATTTTAAAACCTCTCACACTGTTATCAGAGCACTCAGAGTAACAGTGAACAGTGCCAACAGCCATTTCTGTGTCTTTTTTTAAAAAAAATGTATTGCACCTCTTTACCTTAATTGCACCTGTGTGTAATCAAAACACGTGAGAGCTCTAAATCTGAGAAAGAGGGCATTAGCTGAGCAAATGATTGTGGCATCGGTGAACGGAAACACTTTCCCAATCACAACAAAACCATAAATGGCCTGCGATCTGTTGGATGCTTCCTCTACAGTATGTATGGATTAAAGCATGTGTGAGAAAAATGTTGATGTAGATAAGCTGGGCTGTTGAGCAAACACTACAGCAAGAGGCGAGATGGTTCAATAAGCTGACCCCAGGACTGATAAAGGACCAGTCTCTCCCTCAACTTGTCCTTATCTGAATGGTTTAAGAGTACAGTGAATGCTGGTCTTAGAACAGAGTTAGACGTCCATTTTGGGAGCATTTTCTGTGCGTTTTAAAATGCAATTTGTTACAAATGTAGAAGTTCAACTTATTGATGTAACTGATTATTTTAGAGTCAGAAATCAGTGCATTGTAAATAAGTTCCGTGTACTGTGGCAAGTTATAAGATGTGCACTGATTGTGGAGAAAATCTGCAAAATGGGTTTAAATATGAAAAATATGTTGAAGTCAATGCGAAGCACCTTTTACAAACCAGTTTACATACGAAATATGACATTTTTGAATGAAACAGAATGTTCAACAAGGAAAAATGTATAGGCTGGGACTTTACCATCGGTAATTGATTGGATCATGAAAAGTTGGCATTAAATACCAGAATGGAGTCAGGTTGTTAGAGGGCTGGACATTTGAGCGGGATTCAGACATCAGCTAAAATGATCAAATTGTGCAAATTATTGAATAACCAAACATGCAAGCCAAGGGATGGGGGATGTGTAGAACTTTGTGCAAAAATTTTGGCCGCAGATTTCGTGTAGGTCTCGTTATTAGTCTAACGTCACGTAATGAATGTGGGAAGATAAGGATTTTTTCATCAAAACACTGTATTTTTCCAAATAAGGAAATCTTTAATTGTATGAAAAACAATTTTTGCAAATGTCTCCATAAACACTGTAAAAAGAAATGTTTTCTGCAGAGATTTACAGCCGTGGCTCTTAACTACAACCATAATGTCAGACAGACTTAAAAGATTCACTGTTTCCCCTCTGAATCACCCATCCAATCCCCTCTGTTCATCAACTGAAATTGTGTAATCATGGATTTTTCTCTCTTCTCCACACACACAGAACATTGACATCACCAACTTCAGCAGCAGCTGGAATGATGGGCTCGCTTTCTGTGCGATTTTTCACACCTACCTACCGGCTCATATTCCTTACCATGAACTCAACAGCCAGGACAAGGTCTGTGTGCTTACACAAATTGAGTGAATTCAAGTAAATTCGGCCACCTTTGCCATTTAGGTGACTGTCAAAAGTAGCCCAATTTACCTGAAATCGTTTGACATATTCCATTCTTCAATATCGCAGTTTAGCTAAAAGTATTGTACGAAGACATGCATATAATTCCTATTAATTCAAATTACATCAATTCTTTCTATCTTTTGCAGAGGCGAAATTTCACTTTGGCCTTCCAGGCAGCGGAAAGCGTGGGAATTAAATCCACACTGGTGAGTTTAAATTAAGAGCAGCTAATTCTGACATGCAGCATATTAAAGTTCATCAAAACCTTGGGTTTAGAATGGATTATCACTTCAAATACAATTGCATTATGTTAAGGGGATGTACAGTACATGTTATAATATATTATCACATTTTTCAGCAGTCTGAGTGGAGTCAGTATGTTCCTCCTTTTGAAATGAGGCAGCTGCATTTAATACACCATCTGTTACTAATTTCATTTTATTTCATATAGCTGTGAATGCAATAAAACTGACTGCTGTGCTGTAACAATACATTGTTGGCTCTGAGGTTATTCAACAAGCAGTGGCAAGATACGTGTGTAACAGAGCACACAACAACACAAATGTAATATTCTGACTAGTTTCTCTTGGATTTCTGTATCTGAATCACAGGACATTGGTGAAATGGTGCACACAGAAAGACCAGACTGGCAGAGTGTTATGACCTATGTGACAGCCATTTATAAGTATTTTGAGACCTGAGAATCTTCTTGAACATGGCTTTTCTTGGCAGCTGTGGTCTTACCTCGCTCATTTTTCCTTGCTGTGGGATGCAATACCTAAGATGCTATAACAGTGCTAAAACTACATTTCCCAGAAGCCTCAGCTGTGCAAGGGGGAGCTTGATCAACCTACCCACTACCTTGCCAACAACCTATATGAAGCATGCATCAGGACCATATCTGTAGTCATGACAACTTGCGACTAGTACTTTCTCTGTGTTTTCACAGATTGGCTGCAGAAACTGGTCAGAATCTACTAAGCTTCTTTGATCAGCAATACTTTACAAGTGGGGTGGGAAGTTGTTGGGATTGTAAAAGAACCCGTAGACAAGACAGCTGTATATTCTCTGTCTAGCTTCCCAATGGACTATCGTATTCCTTTATGAATGTTGCCAAACTCTTTTCATGAAGAACTATAGTGTATTCCATTGTGCCATTTCAGCAACAAAAAAACGTTTTTTATCCCCAAATGGGATTGCCTTTGAAAGATGCCTTGTTTTCTAGTTTTGTCATAAGGATGCACTCGCTGTGGCAGGTTTGAAAAAGATTGGTCTGAGATTATCAGTGTTTATTTATTCCAAAGAGAGATGCCACAAAATCCATTCCCTGTATTTTTTTTATTTATTTTTTTAGCCTCGATAAGCTCTACTTTGTCTCTTTAGATAATGTTTTTTTTTTTTTTTTTTTTTTTTTTTTTTTTGGTTCATTTTTTTCTTTATGTGTTTTGTTTTTTGCTTTGTTTGACAAGGCTTTTGTTGCAGTTTTTTCTGTTTGCTTTTTTGTTTTGGCTACACGTTACAATAAAGTTCCATTTGTTAACATTAATTAACAATATTAGTTCAAATTAACAAACAATGAACAATACTTTTACAGCATGTATTACTCTTGGTTAATGTTCATTTCAACATATAGTAATACATTTTTTTAAATCAAAAGATTTATTGGTTAACATTAGTTTATGCACTATAAACTAACATGAACTAACAATAAACAATGTATTTTTTATTAACTACAATTAACAAAGATTAATAAATGCTGTAAACAATATATTGTTCATTTTTAGTTCATGATATCTAATGCATTAACTAGTGTTAACGAATGGTACCTTACTGTAAAGTGTTACTTTTGTTTGTTTTTGTTTTGTAAATAAGACAGAGCTCCATTATGATGTTTTCTCTGTACCCTTTTCATACACTAAATACAAGCCAATTATGACTTTCATATGTAATCTACTGAAGCTACTTTGTTTTCAAGGATTGATAGATATTCCTTGCCTTTTTGATGGCCTTCAAAATGCTTCAAGGTCTTCTTTTTTTGTTTGTTTTTTTTAAATTAAGCAAAGAAATTCATGGCTGCTTATTTTGTATTTTACAGGATACTAATCCTTATTTAACACATAATCCCAGATGGGTTCTGGAAGATTGCTGATTCAGATTGGGTTTGTCTTACTGGTGTTAAAGCACAAATAAAAAAGGCTGAATGTGTATTTGCTAAAAAAAAAAAGTGAAACCTCAGGCTACAATCCATCCACACTGTCGACTCATGGTTTATGTTTATATCTACATGCATTGTACATCTTGTACCTGTTTTAGACGTCCGTCTATAAGATAAGCATCCGCACACATACGAATCTTTCAACTAAAGCCTTACGTGGAAATGGAATATGCCTAAAAAGAGCACAATTCTTGTTATCTGAAGTGCAAAGGTTTACTTGCTCTGCTGTCTTCAGTGCACTGCCTTCCATTTTGTTTAGTTTTTTAACCTTAATTTGATTTCTGTAAAGACAATTTCAGACATCCTTGAGGGGATCAAATGGGTTACGACGTGTATGCTTATTAGCAATTATTGTGTTTAAAATTAACTTTATGTGAACAGCAAATAATGGTTGTTTAAAATTTTTTAATTTATTACATTTATGCTGCAAAGAGCTCTATTGTGTTTTAAATGATGAATTTTGTTTGAGAATGCTCTGTGGCACATTGGTTTTTTTTGTATATGGAAATGTGATGGACATTAGCATTGATTAAATTTCCTGCAAAAGATCAGTTGTGACAAACTTTTTGTTTGGTCTTTTTTTTGTGAGATTGTGAGAGGTTTTAATCGCTCTGTTTTGTAATCTAATCATGTGGAGTGACACAAGACTTTGATTTGAACCAAATCATGCCCTTGTCATATCTAACTGTGCTTTCCTTTACTGCTTAGAATCATTCATATTTGTATAAATTCCTCATCAACGCTACAGAATAGATTTGCTTCACATGAAAGATACAGAGAGAACTGTAAAAATTAAAAGGAGTTTTTGCTAAATAAAGTGCTTTGATTGGGAAGATGATCTCTTTTATAAAAGTTTTATGAAAGCAATATTTGTCTATACGAATTCAGTTTTTTAAGATTTTCATGCAAGTTTGCATGTGTTGATCCATGTTTAAATTCCGTTAGTGAAATTGTTTATCTCTTCACAATAACTATTTGTTGTAACTCACAAATTCTATTATGATCACACCTCAATGACCTCTGCTTGCATCATCTTGGTCATAGGATGGACTAAACTCTCTTAAAATGTGATACATGGACAATAAATTAATGCCAGATGTAGCCTTTGTCAACCAAATTAAAAGGACACTGCATCTACGTGCACTTCCGCTGTCAATTCGGAATGGACTTCAAAGACGATGATTAATCTTACACTTCAGTAAATATCCTTTAGTCCTTTTATTCTCAGTTTACTTCATTACTACATGACTTGTTTTACACATAGATAACTAGTATTGGCTTCATTAACTAACATCTTAATGAGTTTTGGGTTCCTTGCTACAGTCACCTTTGGCTTGCTCACTTGGTGCCTAAAGACAAATAATTTTCTTTTAAACTGCTCAATGAGGACTTCAAAGCTGAAGTATGTAATTCCTGCGTCACTAGCGCCACCAAACAGAATTGCAAAAATTAACTTTGGTTTCAAAGCTTTCTGAATAACACCCCATCCTCCTGCTGTTAGTCAAACAAAGAGATGGTCCCGCCCCCCAATTATGCAACTGGTTGAGTAATGTTGTTGGGGCAGGTCTAAGCAGGTTACTCAAAACCCACAGAGCAATTTTCATAGCGCAACAAATGTTAGATACTTCAGCTCTTCAACTCTGGTGCATTTTTGGGATGCCACGTGCAATTTTTCACACTCCAAATTAAAAGCTCACCATTCACACATACTGTGGACTAATTGCCAAAAAAATTTCTCATGTTTTCAGAAACCTCTCCAAATAATAATAATTAAAAAAAAAAGACTCCAATTATTCCTAAATAATATTGTATATGTTACAATCTTATAATTAATATATATTTTTTGCTGTTGTCCTAACTTTGTAAACATGTAATTCTGGTTCTATTCACTCAATCTCCCTCCATGTAGTCTTATTTTATTCCACTAGATGGCAGCAAGTACTAGACATTTTTTTTCCTCTTTCACCTTCCATCACAAAATCTGAAATGTAGGTGGTGCACTAACGCATTTAAGCCCTCCCAGATGTGCTCATTCATAGACATTCAGTCTAATTTTCAGTTCACGCACCACCCCCCTTTTTCATTGAATATCTCGGCCTCTGAGTGGACTAGAAGCTCAATCTGTCACAGGTGTCGTTAGAAAGCTAAGATCCTCCCCTTTGCAATTATGTATAACATTTTATCATCAATAGTCGATGACATATATTTCCAGCGATTTGTTTAGCATGCTTTTGCTGCTCAACGGCATATTTTGTTCTAGACATCTAAAATATAAAATTGGACTATTCACACAAGCAACCTCACAAACAAGTAAAAAATGGCTCTTTTATTTTTAATATTTTTAGAAAACTGCCATAGGTAAAAGCAGATTTGGGGTTTACAGCAGCAGTGATCGGCGCATAAAAGAGACGTTTGTATTTGATGTCTTACAGAAATCATATTTCGCTTTGTGATTCTTTTGAAAATCTTTCGAACTGTGATTTTAGGGCAACAAAATAAACTGTACAGTTGCATTGAGAATGAAAGCTTTTATTTGATATATGATTTGTCTATTTACATGCTATCTGAAAGACTTTTATATTCACATTAATATTTCTACCACATAACCTCAACGTGACGCTGATTTGTGACGTGAATTTTTTCAGGCCTTATTTTGTTATTTTATGTAACATAAATTCAGAAGTGATGGTTATCTATGAAATGTTCAGATTCTAAGCTTTCAAACAGTACCATATTTGCCTGACTTGTGTATTCGAAGACTTTAACATTTTTAGCGTAAATTTTTTTATGAGACATAGCGCCCCATTTTGGACTCGCCAGCGGCTCCACAGAGTTGAAGAGACATTACAGACATTACAGCATCATTTTCTGTTACAGAATCATTTTCTGTAAAGCTGAAATACTGTGTGTTGTGAAAAGCGCAATACAAATAAAAATGACTTGAACTGATCATTACCCTGAAACCACTGGCCACTGACCAATAAACAATTATTTTAACACATTTGCACATTTCTGGTAGCCTCAAGTAGGTTTATTCTTTCATTTCTGAAACTAAAAATCTTGCAACCAAGAATACTTTGGATGTAGTAGTTAATCCAAGGGCATATGAGCATGAAACTGTAGGCAAGGAATGGTTATCAAACAGATTCTTCCTAAGAAAAAATGACATTTCCTGGAAATCAGGCATGATACTTATGGGAAAAAATCAAAAAAGGAAAAAAAAAAAAAAAGGTCTTCTTTTAAACCAACAAAACTATCTTTGTCTTGGGGAAAGAAATGAGCCAGCAAAAAGGTACAGTATATTTAAACAGCTCTGAGGTAGGTGTCTGTATATTTGTGATGAGGGTTTTTGAGTGTGTAAACAAGGCTGTAGTAAAAGATGCCTGACACCTGATATACTGCTAAGGTAGGCTATTTTGCATATGGATTATGTAGCATGACCAGTGTCCAAAACATTTGTAATGACATTACAGTTTTGTGTGTGCTGCGTGCTTTAATGAAGTCCCTGATGGGTGGACCTCAGCCTCTGGTTTGTTGATTACCTACATTTATCTTCATGCGGCCCTGAGGTGAACCAGGATATTTAAACTGCTGTACGTGAGAAACCACACAACCTCACCGTACCCATCACAGCCGATCCCACCCCAAGCCCCCACTCCTCCTTATGTTCACATGTGCTGTTGTCAGGGGCAGACTGGCCATGGGGAGAACCGGTACTTTTCCCGGTGGGCCTGTCGCGAAACGGGGCGAACGGTGCCAAATAGGCGGCGATAAGCTGAAACGGGCCGCAAAATGCGCGCGATATGCAAAAAAAAAAAAAAAAAAAAAAAAAAAAATTTGACGTAGCACAATGGTCAAAGATGTCTGTCTAGTGAGTTTTTACATAGAAAAACCATTGAAAAAAACAGCGCAGATGGACGCAAAAATGCGTTGAAGGGCCGTTTACATGAACGTTTTCTTTAACAAAAAAAAAAAAAAAAAGCTAAACACAGCAGCAACAAACACCACAGAACACAGGTGTCTAGAGACGCCTTTTTAACAGTTTAAGTTCTTTTTAGTTGACACAGCGATTAAAAACGCAGCTCTCCTGTACGAGACGCTGAAAAACAGTGTGGTGCGTTAGCGCATTTACATAGACAAACCATTAAAAAACAGCACAGACAATTGCAAAAAAGTCCTTAAAGGAATATTCCGGGTTCAATACAAGTTAAGCTCAATCAACAGCATTTGTGGCATAATATTGATTACCACAAACAATTATTTCGACTCGTCCCTCCTTTTCTTTAAAAAGGCAAAATTCTGGGTTACAGTGAGGAACTTGGAATGGAAGTGAAATAAAATACTCACTGTTTCAAAAGTATAGCCACAAGACATAAACAATATGTGGGTTAACGTGATTTTAGTGTGATAAAATCACTTACTAACCTATTCTGTGTAAAGTTATAGCCAATTTTACAACTTTGTTGCAATGACAATGTAATGTCAACAAACCCTAAAATGACTGTAAAACAATGTAATGTCAACAAACCCTAAAATGACTGTTAAAATTATGATTTAAACAAATTTACAACCAAAAAAAAATCACGAGTTTTAAAAGAAGAATTAATGTAAGTGCTTTTATAAAATTATAAGCTTCACATTTCTGCCTTTAAGCCCTACAAAATTTTCCCCATTCACTTCTATTGTAAGTGCCTCAAGGTAACCTCAATCTTTGCTTTTTTTTAAGGGACCAGTCGAAATTAATTTTTGTGGTAATTATCATTATGCCACAAATGCTGTTGATTGAGCTTAACTTGAATTGAACCCAGAATATTCTTTTAAGACAGCAGAAGTCTGAGGAAATCACACATAGGCTACTGTAATAAACTGTATATTTAAGTATGAGAAATTTACATCAAAATACTAGTTACTGTAATAGTCTACTGTAAATACTAGGCGTGTGCAACTCTCTCTCTCTCTCTCTCTCTCTCTCTCTCTCTCTCTCTCTCTCTCTCTCTCTCTCTCTCAAAGCGCGCTCTAGTCAAATGAAAGTGGCCACAGAGCAAAGCAGACACACCACTGACATGTTCCTCGACCTTTCACGTTCAAAGTATTGTATATGTGTTAATATTATTTTGTCGGGCTAATAAGAAAATGTTTTGCACGAGTTATAATCTAGCTCGCGATATGTGTACACTCATCAAGTTTTGCTGTTAGAAACAAAAACGATGGGACGCATGCGAAGAGACCTACAGCTCAGGTGCACAACGGAAACTCACTTGTAGGCTACAGAGTCAGTGTGAGTAACGGAAGTATTTTTTTTTACAATGCAAACAATTTGTGTATTTACTTGTTTACTGTTAATGATGACGATTCAACTGAAATTCCTTAAAGTAAGAAACATTCTATTTCTGAATGACTGAATGAAACCTTTATGTTGCTCATTATAAAATATGAATTGATTATTATAACTGATCAATTTTTGTGCATATTTATGGTGGGCATGGGTAGTTGACATGACATGCAAGCCATGACATTAGTGTCCTGCAGTGTGACATGCTATAGCCTACTTCTATCTAAAATGATTATAAACAGCATTATTTTCATTGTTTTTTTTAAAATGTTTTTTATGACCTCATACTACAACATGGAGTGTCTGTAGCATACTTTTAAAAAATGTAGCCCTGTGCGTCACACAGCAGGACCAATTAAGTGAAGTGTAGGAAAGCAAAAAGTTGATTAGAAATTGTAAAATAGAAATGGTGACCAGTCACAGCAACTAAAATATACACTTTCCCTTAACAGTACATTCAAATACATTCAAACCTAAAATTCTGATAATGAAAAATAAAATGATGTCCATGTTATTTGTCACAACTGCCTACATGCAGCCTACTCATCTGCATACACTTTTAAGAAATGGCTATTGTAGCAATAGACATGAATTACGAAACAGAAAATGAATTTGTGCCCTTTTGGGTACAAGCTATCTCTATATCTAGCTTTATATTATAAATGTTTTTCACTTTTTTGAAGAAGAAAAAAAAATTGTTGACTTTTAGTTTTAAATTACCACTTCTGTATCAGCTGGCCACATGCAGCTGAATTGTGTCACAACAGCATTCTTCCACAAATGTCTGATAATGTTTCTAATGTTGCGTAAGTTTTTGTATTTCAGCTCTCATCCAAGTGGTATTTGTGGAGTCGTTTTTCTTAAAAAAGTTTACTCTAGACAACCAATAGATTTCTATCTTTCTCAAGATGTTTCGCCACCAAACCAAATGCAAACCACTTGGATAAGTGGCAAAACAGCTTAAGCAACAGAAATCTGTCTAGTGTATCTTCACAGCGACATTCTGCCATATCGGACTAGGTTAGAGAAGATGCAAGCAGCTCACTATTATTGGGGGAATAGTTTAGAAAAAAAATTCTAATTTTCTTATCATTTACTCACCTTTATGTCGTCTCAATCCCTTATGACTTTCTTTCTTTTGTGGAACACAAACAAAGATATTTTGTTGGAGATGTGACGTCTGTTTGTCCATACAATGCAAGTGAATGGTGACCATAAAGATAGTATTACAGAAATCCATAAGAATCCAGTGGTTTAATCTATGTCTTCTGAAGCTATCCAATCTGTTTTGGTTGAGGACAGACCAAAATGTTACTTCTTTTTCACTTCACTTTTCTTGCCATTGCAGTCTCTAGGCACGATCATGATTTCAAGCTCAATCAGACTTCCTAGTGCTTGACGCATGCGCAGAGTGCTAGATGTCGCTATGAAGTGTAATTGAGCTTGAAAACATGATCGCCAACAAGACTGCCGATGTCAAGATTTACAGTGAAATATGAGTTACATTTTGGTGTTATCTCACCCAAAATAGATTGGATCGGTTCAAAAGACATGGATTAAACCACTAGAGTTTTATGGATTACCTTGATACTCCCTTTATGTCCTTTTAGTAACTTGAAAATTTGGTCACCATTCACTTGCATTGTATGGACAAAAACAACTCATATCTTCAACAAAATATCTTCGTTTGTTTTCCACAGAAGAACAAAAGTCATCCAAGTTTGAGACGACATAAGGGTGAGTAAATAATGAAATAATAATAATTTTTGGGTGAACTATTGCTTTAAGCATGCTTCATTTTTATTGTGCATGAAGAGTTACGACCATTTAGACTGGGACAATTCTTTCAAAGATAGGTGTTCATGCTTATCATATCCTCTTACCCTCAACATAATTTTTCTCTCTTTGAAATGAGAGCAGAACACACTCGCTTAGCATCTGTCAAATGCAGTATTTCCGCACACCCCACCCTTTTTTTCCCTTCAAAACAAAGGCATGCATGTTGTGAAGCACCGGGTACATTCTTAGCACCAGACATCATGGGCTTGACATTATAATTCATTACAGTTTAGCAAGTTTTTGGAAAGTACCTCCTGCAAAAACATGCATTCAGATTTATGTACAGGAAGTGTTTTGTAGAACTGCTCTCGCTGATGCAAAGTTGTTGAAACTTAATTTGCCAGACCAGGACGTTGGAAATTGCTTGTCATTATATCGCTTGAGGGAGTCAACAGCCATACCAAAGTCACGCTGGGCTATAAAAAGCTAACAGCAACGCTGCAACAAAGAGAAAGTGTGACTGTGAATTTAATCATCACATGAGATAACACAAGATAAGAAATATCTTAGAAATACAAACCAAATTACAGTACTCAAAATGGTCAGAGAATAGAGAAACTGATTTGATGCTGATTTGAAACTGAACTGATACGAGGGGATGCCATCCCCCTTGTTGCAAGAAATACCAAAAAGCATCCCCCTTGTAAAACCACCATCCCCCCTTTCCATCCCCTTTAGATCAATTGTGTCATGTATTACTTAGAACAAATCATGCAAGTAAAATATTAAATTTTCTACGTTTGATAAATAACAGACTTTAAATAAGGGTGATTAACCAGTCAGAATAAGATTTCGACATGTGTGTGGTTGCCAGATTTCAATAGGTGAAATCCCCCAATTAGATCTTGACACTTGTACAGTTTGGAAATATTCTGCCAGGGTGACGCTTTAGTCACGCAATCTGGAACCTTGCGCGCGCGAGTTCTCTCTCTCCACTGCAAAAAGACACCATTTTTTTTTAAAACACTGGCAAACAGGTACATGTATGTCAGAGTTTAGCAATGGGTTAATTTGTTCTTCCTAGTGTTCACATTAAATTTATGCACTGAAGGTAATGCAAGTTTTCAAAAGTTTCACACACTTTCAAAAATGGCCAAGAGAACAGTTCAAGAAAATATTCTTTCTTTAAAAACAAGAGAACAGAAGGTAAGATATTGCTATGACGAGTGTACAATTACAATGTGTGCATGTTTTTAACTCAAACAATTTACAGGGTTTTGCCCATAAAAGTGTGTAGGACAAATTTCTTTCACCACTGTTTAAGCATCCTTCATAGAAACAGCCCAAACTTCCTTTATACTAGTTCGGTTATTGGAGTAGAAAAAAATGCGTGTCTGTGACAGTGGGCGAGCGATCTAGAAAAAAAACATTTTCATGATCATAACGTGGATTCTTTTCACAAAATTCATCATAAAATACAATAACAGAGTGTAACAGGTGCATATTATGGCCATGTGTCCTAAGGGTCAATGAAGTGATGCTCATTTTTGTCCTAATCTATTAAATTAAAAATACATAAAAATGCAATTCACACAAACCATTTACTTGAATACACCTCATATTTTCAGTTTCTGAGTTTAAAGTCATACTGATATTTTTTCTTGGGCTTAAAGTAAAAAATGTCATGTGGTGTCGAGAGACAATACAAAAAGTTCAGTCTCATTAAAAGCTGAAATTCTTGGAAAAAAAAATGTTGACAAGACTTGTGCAGAATAATCTTTTATTGTTGTTGTTGTTGTTGTTTTTAAAGCAGTGAAACAATTGTGTTCTAATATATAATTCATATTTAAAAATGCTTTTGTCCACCAAATCAAAGTCATTGGGTGAAACCAACATGGTAGCCATTTTGTTGTTTATGTTGACCATAAAAAACATAAAACAGAATGGACACCTTTCTGTTCAAGATCTTCAAGATCTGACCTTGAAAAGTGTGTTTGAAAACTTTTAGGAAATTAATGATTAAGTTGTTTATATATCAAGTATAATGTCACACACTCACACACACACAAAAAAACAAAAAAACAAAACAAAAAAAAAAAAATATATATATATATATATATATATATATATATATATATATATATATATATATATATATATATATATATATATATATATATATATATATATATATTTTACAATACCATCCCCCTTGCATTTTTTTTAAACAAATCGACCACTGTATAGAATAAAAGATTTTATAATAATTAAAATGTATTTATTTGACAAAAACTAAAGATTGACTCATTTCTGAGTGTATACCCCCAGGATCCCATGGAACATGAAAGCAGAGTCATGTGAATGGGAACAAAATAACACTTGTTCTAACCATCTAAGCCAATAATAGCAAAGACTTTTCAAAATCAACTGTACACATCCTAGAAACTGGTGGAGGAAGTGTTGGCCGGGTTTTGTGATAAATAATAGACGTGCGCAAATATTTCATTTGTATGAGTCTTTCTTAAAATAAAACCTTATTGTTGGATTTGGCCTGGCTGATCTTTTATTGTGCGATATGATTGTTCTCTTTGCAGGGTAAGAAGTCCCAGTGAAGGCCTACGGTAGCTGCTCCACGTATTCTAGCAGCTGTTTCCTTTAAAACATTCAATGGAAGTGAGCTGGACCTAAGTGACAGACCGGTAAACGGGTGAATCAAGATTCAAGGAGGGATTTCATCACTGACCCTACAGTCACAAAATTGACCTCCAAACAGCTGGTGCTAGGACCTTTCTGACCACCCTCTCCCCAGAAGAAGAGATATTTGGTGAGAGGAAGAATTGGCTTGGTTGGATTGGCTTTTCTTCACACCTATTACAAGAGCAATTGATTGAAGTCCCACTGAGCAATTATCAGCAACACAACTATGTGTGTCCCTGAAGATGTCCTTTCATACTGGTTGATGGCATCATGTCTTCTCTCATCTACATTGTTCTCGAGCTGCTGATTGCTGTGTTGGCCATTGTGGGTAATGTTCTAGTATGCTGGGCCGTCTGCCTCAACACTAACCTCCAGAGCATCACCAACTTCTTTGTGGTGTCGTTGGCAGTGGCGGACATTGCGGTCGGACTCCTGGCCATACCTTTCGCGGTCACCATCAGCACAGGCTTCTGTAGCCACTTTCATGGATGTCTCTTCATCGCTTGCTTCGTACTGGTACTCACCCAGAGCTCCATCTTCAGTTTACTGGCCATTGCTGTGGATCGATACATCGCCATCAAAATCCCACTGAGGTGAGTGAACCTTGAAGATAGAAAGGACTTTTAGCAAGAGGATTAACTATCACATGGTTGTTTTTGAGAACAAATTACAATAAGTCACATAGATTTGCCCCAAACCTTTATGATTTTCTTTCGTCCGTGGAACACAGAGGACTCTATTTTCATTGGTGTGCAAAGCACAGCACAACGCGCTATGAGCATGCGCAACGTCTTATCAAATTCTAAGTGCAATTTTCGTGCCAGTGCAAAGTGCAAATGGGCATGGGTGGGAGTATTTGTGCTATTGTGGGTGTAGGTGCGCAAACTGTGGGTATATTGTATGTAAATAAAGTAACGCAAAGCGCAATTTGCTATTTTCCTAGAATTTGGTCGCTGCGCTGAGATGTTTTAATACCATGTCTTAACTCAGTGCAAAGCCAAATTCAGTTCCAGCTTTTGCAGATTGGAGATTCCACCAGCAGGTGGTAATAGAGTTCATGACCAAACTCTTAAAATATAGAGAAACATTAAATGAAGTCCCTGACAAGGGGCACAAAAATGGGGTATGCAATATATGCAACGCATTGGGGGGGGGGGGGTTGCATACCTTAACAATAGTTTTACTACAGTAACCATAGCTCAACTATGGTATTTGTAGTAAAACCATAGCAACCACCTAATTTACCATGGTTTTACTATAGAAACATTATTTAAACCATTATGTATGTTGGAAAACCATAGGAAAACCAATTCTGTGGTAATAAAAATTATAACCATTCTGCCAAAAAAACAAAACATGAATACTACAGTTTTACTACAGTTAAACCATGGTTAATTTGATAAACCAAAATAACATGCCCTTATGAAAATGTCCTCTATTATTTATTAGGTTTTACTACAAATATCATGGTTAAAATATAGTTACTGTAGTAAAACCATGGTTTTAAAACTTAATGTATGGTAACTCAAAACTATTTCAGAAAAAAAGATGACATAAGATGAGGTACACTACCGGTCAAAATTTTTGAAACATGACTGAAATGTTTCTCATGATCTTAAAAGTCTGTTGATCTGAAGGCGTATGCTTACATGTTTGAAATTAGTTTTGTAGACAAAAATATAATTGTTCCACCATAGTAATTTATTTCATAATAAAACTAAAAATGTAATTAAAAAAAAAATTTTCTTGAAAATGTTTTTGAAATTGATGACTTGGACCAAATAATAAAGAAAAGCAGCCAATAAGTGCCCAGCATATAGATGGGAACTCCTTCAATACTGTTTAAAAAGCATCCCAGGGTGATACCTCAAGAAGTTGGTTGAGAAAATGTCAAGAGTACATGTCTGCAAATTCTAGGCAAAGGGTGACTACTTTGAAGATGCTAAAATATAATACAGTTTTGATTTATTTAGGATTTTGTTTAGTCACAACATAATTCCCATAGTTCCATTTTATGTTATTTCATAGTTTTGATGACTTTACTATTATTCTAAAATGTGAAGAAAAAAAATTATAATAAAGAATGAGTAAGTGTTTCAAAACTTTTGTATTGTATGTTTTTGTGTATTTAATCAAAGTTTGTGTGTTTCTGCATGCGCTATCATCTGTATATATCTGTGTTTTGCATATACTTGGGAACAGGGTAAAGGCATCTAGACTGATTAACTCCTCTACCTTTCTAATAATGACTTGATGATGGGCACAATGGGCATTACAAATCCCTCAGATACTTGTAATTTCCCTTTTAACTACTCTTTCTCTCCATGCAATAAAGGGATATTGGTGCTAATAGAAATAATGCAGCTTGAAACGTTGACAGTTACAGTATTAAACAGTTTCTTATAATACAGCCAAACCAATTATTAATACAACATCTTATGGCACAATGTCACAATATACTGATATGCAAAACAGCACCAAACAGCAATATAAACAAACAGCAAAATAAAAGAACATCTTGGCTCAGTGCCTGTCACCTCAATTAGCTTATAGCACCCTTATCTTTTAAAAAACTTCATTTACATAAGATATACAGTGCCAGTCAATTTTTAGACATAAATGCTATTTTATTTATGTCATGATTACTAATTATTGTTTATTTTTACAATTTCCACATTTTAGAATAATAGTAAAGTCATAAAAACTATTAAATAACACAAATGTTAGTTTTGGATTTATAGTATACAGTGACCACATAAAATGTTAAATCAAATCTATCTCATATCCTATCTAGAGTCTTCAAGGTAGCCACTATTTGCTTAAATTGTAGCTCTGCAAACTCTTGGCATTCTCTAAAGTTAACCAATGAGGTGCCACCTGGGATGATTTTGCAACAGTTTTGAAGATGTTACCATATATGTTGGTCACTTGTTGGCTACTTTTCTTCAACTCTCTAATGCAACTCATCCATTTAAAAAATACCTAACATTTAAAATTTCTTAAAGCATTAAAAACATATGCCTTTAAGGGGGCCTGGGTAGCTCAGCATGTAAAGACAATGACTACCACCCCTGGAGTCACAAGTTCAAATCCAGGGCATGCTGAGTGATTCCAGTCAGGCTTCCTAAGCAAGCAATTGGCCCGGTTGCTAGGGTGGGTAGTGTCACATTGGGTTAACCACCTCGTGGTTGCTGTAATGTGGTTCTTGCTCTCAGTGGGACATGTGGTGAGTTGTGCGTGGATGCCGCGGAGAATAGCGTGAGCCATGGTCTCCGTGGTAATGACTGAGAATGTCATTCTTCCTTATTGATATTCATCAAATTATCTTATTGACTTAAATATTGATCTGTTTCTCATTCACACTTATCATATTGCATCTGAAGATATGGATTTAACCACTGGAGTTTTATGCATTACTTTTATGCTGCTTTTATGTGATTTTTGGAACTTCAAAGTTCTGGCCACCATTCACTTGCATTGTGAGGACCTACAGAGCTGAAATATTCTTCTAAAAATCTTTGTTTGTGTTCAGTAAAAGAAATAAAGTCATACACATCAGGGATGGCATGAGGGTGAGTAAATGATGAAAGAATTTTACATTTTGGGTGAACTATTTATTTAAGATCATGAGAAACATGCATTCAGTTAGGTGTGTCCAAACTTTTAACTTGTACTGTTTAAGTACCCAGTCTGCCTTAATACGGTCTTAAACCTGGGACGTTTTGCACTCCAACCGAACATTGCAATGATTATTTTAAACTGCTCTGCTCCAACAATACTTAGCAGCACTTTTTGGAAACTGAAAGTTGTTGAACTTTACCACCCAACTGTGTACAGGGTGTAATGGATGTATCAGCTCACGGTTTAGATTGAGGCACTCTGAAGCATTGTGCGAGAACAGCAGTTCTATCAGGAAGACTCGCAGACTTGAGTAAAGTTTAAGATGACATTTATTTGATGAATATGAAACAGGAATGTAATGTCTATTTTTGGCATAAGCCCCGTCTGGTGGTCCGAAGAAGTTGTACTCGGAACCATCAGATCCTGAGATAGGAGGCAGGGGCAAGGAGCCTACCCCCGTGCAGGATGGGACTCAACTGGTGGCGGTGGGGTGGTGGAGGTTGCCGTGTTGGCACACTGAAACAGCAATGTGATAGATTGTAAGCAGACTTATAAAGTGATGGTTGATGCACGATTGGCTAGGAGTTACCTAGCTAATGGTGTGATGATGTACAGCTGCTAGTCTTCCCGCTAGAACAGCAAATGCCCCAGCAGGTGTTCATTGCATAAGGTCTGCCGGCTTCCAGCCTCTATGGGTGTGTGAATGAGGTACCAGTAGTACTGGAGCCCTGTAAGTCCTCTGGGTTTAATGAAGCAGCCACTGTTGTTCTCGATGGGCCAGATATAAGCCTGAGGATTTTTGGAACAATTGACGCTCAACCAGCATTTCCAACTGTTGTCCTTGACAAAGGAAACATTTTGCAGAGCCGTCTGCATGATGAGATGTTTGATATGTGAGAGCAGCAATGGTGGCATTTTGCACAACTGCATTTTGTTTGTAAACAGATGCTTATACAGTGGCTTGTATGCTTTATATAATTTATGCTTCTTTTGAAGTTTTAAAATTAAAGAGATAGTTCACCCAAAATTGAAAATTCTGTCATCATTTACTCACCATTATGTTGTTCCAAACCTGTATTACTATTTCCTCACTGAAACACAAAAGGAGATGTTAGGCAGAATTTTAGCCTTAGTAACCATTTGTGGAACAGTTTGTGTTCCACAAAACAATGAAATAATGGATTTGGAACAACGTGAGTAAATGATGACAGGTCATTTTTAAGTGAACTATCTCTTTAATGCATTAATTTCACTCTGCTTTGTATGTTTTTGTTATTTGATTACAGTCAAAGGTTTTATGCCCTCTCTCTTCTCATTTTCTAAATATATCACAGAATGGATTATCAGTTCAGCCATCTATTCGAAACAGGCGTGTTAGTATTCTTTTGAGACTAGTTACAATATAGGTGAAATTTAAGCTTCTTATTAGAACATATCCTTGTATTTTATACTTTGGCAGCAGTTACCAGGGATTAACACCTAAACAATGGGTATTTCCCAAGAGCAATGTCAAAGCATGCTAGTGTGGTGCTATTACGTATGTTTTTCAGCCCAGACAGTATGCACGCACTCTGTGCTTAATAATACACAGGATTCCCACTGTTATGGAAAACCTGGAAATATCAGGGAATTTTAAAATTGTGGAAGGGTTCAAAGTCATGGAAATTCATTGTTTAAAAATGTGGGAACCCTGAATACAACTCTCGTAAGAGGCCTCATTTCAGGGTGGACTTCAGGAAACATCAACATATCTTCTGAGGCAGATAGAGCTGTACATATATGACAAAACTAGATATCCTTATCACTTTAGTGCCCCATAGCATACATCCTTTGGATATGTCTTTGAATTTCTGCTTTATAAAATCATGGTTACAGTAAGGCACTTACAATGGAAGTAAATGGAGCCAGTCCATAACATTAAAATACACACTGTTAACCTCAAAATGTAAACATATGTGTTTTTTTAGTCTGATAAAATTAGGGATTTTGACATTACCGTATTTACCAGATTACAGAGTTTACCAGCATTACATTGTCATATTGTATATAACTTTACACAGATAAGGTTAGTAAGTGATTTTAACACACTAAAATCATATGAACACATACTGTATAATGTTTACGTCTTTTGGCTATACTTTAGAAACAGTGTGTATTTTAATGTTTATAGACTGGCACAATTCACTTCCATTGTAAGTGCTTTAACTACACTTTTTTTTTTTTTTAAACAAAGGACGAGTTGAAATTATTTCTTGTGGTAATAAACAATAAGCCACAAATGCTGTCAATTGAGCTGAAAGGAATATTCTGGGTAAAATACAAGTTAAGCTCAATCGACAGCATTTATGGCATAATGTTGATAACACAAAAATATATTTTGACTCGTCCGTCCTTTTCTTTAAAAAAAAAAAAGCAAACATCTGAGTTCCAGTGACGCACTTACAATGGAAGTGAATGGGGCCAGTCCATAAACATTAAAATACTCACTATTTAAAAATGATAGCCACCAGACATAAACAATATGCGTGTTAACATGATTTTAGTGTGATAAATGCTTACTAATTTTTTCTGTGTAACGTTATATAAAATTTGACAACTTCATTGCCATTATGATGTAATGTCAACATACCCTAAAACCATAAAGTGACTGTAAAAATTACGATTTAAACAACTTTAAAGCTCAAATACTACATGAGTTTTAACAGAAGAATTAATGTAAGTACTTTCATAAAATTATAAGCTTCACATTTCTGCCTTTAAACTCTCCACAAATTGGCCCCATTCACTTCCATTGCAAGTGGTGCCCCACTGTAACCTATTTTTTATTTTTTTTTTAAGAAAAGTAGGGACGAGTCCAAATAAATGTTTGTGGTAATCAACATTATGTCATAAACGCTGTTGTTTGAGCTTAACTTGTATTTAACCTGTAATATTCCTTTAATTTATAACTATACTATTGTTCATTGAAAGTCAAGTCATGTTGAATCATAAAATAACTTTTAATGTTAAAAAAGGTAATGTTCATTGTAAGTTCATGTTTTAGTAACTAACAATAGTTAACTATTGTTAATGTATTCAAATTTAATCTGAATTTTTTTTCTTGTTAAGGTACAACAGCCTCGTCACAGGCCCAAGAGCCAAAGGCATCATTGCGATATGTTGGATACTCTCAGTGGTCATTGGCTTGACACCCATGCTGGGCTGGAACCAACATGTCGCCGCTGGCACCAACAGCTCCTGCCCTCAAGGCATGACGGAGTGCTTGTTTGAGAAGGTGGTCACCATGGGTTACATGGTTTATTTCAACTTTTTCGGCTGCGTTTTGACACCACTGGTAGCTATGCTGGCGATCTACACACGGATCTTCATGGCCGCCCGTCACCAGCTGAGACAAATGGAGATGAAGTTGGTGTATGGACACCCCCATGGTGAAGGAACTTCCTCCCGATCTACGCTGCAAAGAGAAGTCCATGCAGCCAAGTCTCTGGCTATCTTAGTAGGCCTCTTCGCTATTTGTTGGCTCCCTTTACACATCATTAACTGCTTCACACTGTTTTGCCCACAGTGCGATCGTCCCAAGGACTGGATCATGTATCTGGCCATTATTCTTTCACATGCCAATTCAGTAGTCAACCCATTCATATACGCCTACCGTATATGTGACTTTAGGTTTACCTTCCGAAGAATCATCCGACAGCACTTCCTGGGCCATGACAATAGACTGACCAGTGGCAATAGGGGCGTGGCTACTTCTTCTGCTGGGGTCAGTGTGATTGAGAGTACTTGTAGTACTGTGTCCAATGGCTATATGCTGGACACCAATCCAATCCGCAGCATGATTTCCTGCAATGAGTTTGGAATTACAAAGGAATTGCCCTCCAAAATCAGCCAAGTGAGGCCACAGACAGATTTACAAGATATAGGTTACAGTTTGAATGGACACCCACATTCCTTTCCTGCTAATTCAAAGCAGATTTTCTCATTACAGACTGAGAATGAAATACTCTCTATTAGGGACCATGCAAAGTTATGAGTGTAAAAGACTGTAGTGCTATTTCTAATGTACATGTCAAATGTATGTTGCCCACAAGGATAAGCAGCTCTTCAGATCTTGCAGAAGTATCATGACACAAATTTCTTTCATTATGAAACACAGTTATCATTCTGAAAATACACTATGGCCAAAAGTATGTTGACATCCCCTTTCTATTTAACAGATTTGGCTATTTCATCTACACACATTCATAACAGTTAGAATGAAGCATACAGCCTTGTAATCCCCTTAGACAAACATTTTCAGTAGAATCGGCATGACAATGGCCCTGTGCGTCAAGTGAGGTCAATACAAATTAGAACCCCACTGAACTCCTTTGAGAGGAATTGGAGCAATTTCTCCCAAATCCATGCAGCCATGTTTCAACAACTAATGGAAAGTCTTCACAGAAAATTGGATGTTTTTATATCATCAAAAGGAGGACCAAGTCCCTATTAATGCTCATGGTTTTGAAATTAAATGTTCAACAAGCACACATGGGTGTGATGTTCTGGTGTCCACATATTTGGCCATGTAGTGTACTTATTAGTGCAAACAGAGGCTTGTTTCATTCTTTAAAAAGTAGTCATTGATCTTCAAAGTATGTGTCAGTTTTTGTGGTAGAGAGGGTGGCCTCGTTTACAGTACTATCAGGATCAGGAAAGGTAAAATTGTCTGAGGATCAGAGATAGATGATATGTGTGCTCAACCATTACTTTTAAATGCAAATTCCAGGATTTTAAACTTCCCATATCTGTTGTTATTGACTTTAAAGCAGTGGTTCTTAAAGTGTGGGGCATGTTTAGGTATTTTTAGGTAATAGGTATTGTTGGTGGGGGCTGTTCTGAAATCTTGTTCACTTTTAACACATTCAAATTGCCGCGGTGAATTTCACAACATCACAAACTTTGTTTTAAGGCAAAAAAGTTTTGAAAATTGGACATAAAGACAAAGGTACAAGGCTGTGTACTTACCATCTTTCATGAGGGCACAAGCTACAATCCCATGAAGCATTCTGGATGAGGTCATTGAATAAAAACGATGGGAATATAAAACTACTGATTTTAGGTTGTTGATTATAAGTACAGAAACAATATATTTAACGTTTATTGCAAAATATTCTGATATGTACACATATATAAATAGTTTAAGGATGAAGGGAGACTGATCGCTTCATTCACAGTGCATCATGGGAGTGGGCGGTCGCTCCGAGGCACCTTTCGTGGGTTTCATTGGCCGCGGTTCTCTGATTGGTGGATCTTGCTCTGCTGAACCATGGGTAATGTAGTTGTTTACAATGAATTCCGCTATCAAACACAATTTTTAAATAATGAAGTTGAAATAATGCAGACAGATGGCTTCAATGGAAGCAAATACCATCAATGATCAACCTCGTAGCTCACGGTATTTCAGTCTTTAAAGGTTTATAAGTTATCATTGAAAATCAATTAGTCTATGGGAAAAATGAATGGGATTTTTACTTCCGAAACTAGACTGTTGTGCTCTACTGGGGAAAGACCAACATCTCCAAAATGGTTGGTCAAAATTACAATCAAAGAACATATTTCAAATCAGCAGTAAATTCTGAGAGCAATCAAATCACAAATTGTGCTTCTTTAACTCAGATTACTGCAAAAAAAACAAAAACAAAACAACAACAACAACAACAACAACAAAACAAAACAAAAATGTATTCTGGCATTGTATAGCTAATGCGCATCGACGTTCTCGAGTTGATTGACAGGTGATGCCTGTATCTAAAAGGTGATTGGCTCTTTTACCTGTAAGGCGGGACTACCTTTCTACATCCGTTTACTGTTGGGCATTCCAATTTCTCCCATCCCATTCATTTTAATAGAAGTGGCCTGTCTCTGCCAAATAGTCTCTGGTAAAAAGTTGAATAAACCTCATAATGTGGCTTCAAAAAAAAAAAAAAAAAAAAAAAATATATATATATATATATATATACAGGTGCATCTCAATAAATTAGAATGTCGTGGAAAAGTTCATTTATTTCAGTAATTCAACTCAAATTGTGAAACTCGTGTATTAAATAAATTCAATGCACACAGACTGAAGTAGTTTAAGTCTTTGGTTCTTTTAATTGTGATGATTTTGGCTCACATTTAACAAAAACCCACCAATTCACTATCTCAAAAAATTAGAATATGGTGACATGCCAATCAGCTAATCAACTCAAAACACCTGCAAAGATTTCCTGAGCCTTCAAAATGGTCTCTCAGTTTGGTTCACTAGGCTACACAGTCATGGGGAAGACTGCTGATCTGACAGTTGTCCAGAAGACAATCATTGACACCCTTCACAAGGAGGGTAAGCCACAAACATTCATTGCCAAAGAAGCTGGCTGTTCACAGAGTGCTGTATCCAAGCATGTTAACAGAAAGTTGAGTGGAAGGAAAAAGTGTGGAAGAAAAAGATGCACAACCAACCGAGAGAACCGCAGCCTTATGAGGATTGTCAAGCAAAATTGATTCAAGAATTTGGGTGAACTTCACAAGGAATGGACTGAGGCTGGGGTCAAGGCATCAAGAGCCACCAAACACAGACGTGTCAAGGAATTTGGCTTCAGTTGTCGTATTCATCTTGTTAAGCCACTCCTGAACCACAGACAACGTCAGAGGCATCTTACCTGGGCTAAGGAGAAGAAGAACTGGACTGTTGCCCAGTGGTCCAAAGTCCTCTTTTCAGATGAGAGCAAGTTTTGTATTTCATTTGGAAACCAAGGTCCTAGAGTCTGGAGGAAGGGTGGAGAAGCTCATAGCCCAAGTTGCTTGAAGTCCAGTATAAAGTTCCCACAGTCTGTGATGATTTGGGGTGCAATGTCATCTGCTGGTGTTGGTCCATTGTGTTTTTTGAAAACCAAAGTCACTGCACCCGTTTACCAAGAAATTTTGGAGCACTTCATGCTTCCTTCTGCTGACCAGCTTTTTAAAGATGCTGATTTCATTTTCCAGCAGGATTTGGCACCTGCCCACACTGCCAAAAGCACCAAAAGTTGGTTAAATGACCATGGCGTTGGTGTGCTTGACTGGCCAGCAAACTCACCAGACCTGAACCCCATAGAGAATCTATGGGGTATTGTCAAGAGGAAAATGAGAAACAAGAGAACAAAAAATGCAGATGAGCTGAAGGCCACTGTCAAAGAAACCTGGGCTTCCATACCACCTCGGCAGTGCCACAAACTGATCACCTCCATGCCACGCCAAATTGAGGCAGTAATTAAAGCAAAAGGAGCCCCTACCAAGTATTGAGTACATATACAGTAAATGAACATACTTTCCAGAAGGCCAACAATTCACTAAAAATGTTTTTTTTATTGGTCTTATGATGTATTCTAATTTTTTGAGATAGTGAATTGGTGGGTTTTTGTTAAATGTGAGCCAAAATCATCACAATTAAAAGAACCAAAGACTTAAACTACTTCAGTCTGTGTGCATTGAATTTATTTAATACACAAGTTTCACAATTTGAGTTGAATTACTGAAATAAATGAACTTTTCCACGACATTCTAATTTATTGAGATGCACCTGTATATTGCACAAGTGATATGAATGACTTTTATGTTGCTTTTGGAGCTTGACAGTCACAATCACTATCCTCTCATCCCTCAATCTTGTGTTTCACAGATGGACTAATATATATTAATACTCCTGCAAGCAGTATAATTTTTTTATTTATTCTATTTTTTTTTTATGTTTTACAGGTATTTAGGCATAATTAAAATGTTTATGTATTTAGTTAGCACAGAAAAATTTAGGCCTAGAGACAAATGTTAATCTAATGTATTAAATCAATAATCAGGGGAATTCAGCTAAATCTGTTATGACCATGCCATAAAAGTCTTCTGATGTGTGGCACGTTTACAAGATATATCACATTTGCTTTTAAGTCCAAGCCTGTCAGAGCCTCTGTTGCGCTTTAAAACTTGACCAAACATAATTGTACAGTACTGCTTGTAAGCATGTGTTACTAGTTTAAAATGTACAAAATAAAAAGTGTTTCGAAAAATGAACAAAACCTATTTTTTTTGTCCATTGGTTTAGCTAATATGCTTGATGATAACAGCAGACATCTGTAATCTTTGATAATGGTTGGTTTAAACTAAACAGTGTCTGTGTAGTGTCAAAGTGGACTTCTCTCTCCAAAAACACTCAAAAGTGGACTTTGATACTCATAATAATGATTAAATTTCCCAGAACAATGCACAGAGCGTATATTATATGTGTAACCTTTGGTAATAGATGTATTTATTATACAACAAAACATACTAATTGTGTATCATAAAATTCAAAGAGGATATAAAACACTGCTGTATAGTGCACAAACACACACAAACAAACCCAGTCACACACTCTTTTACACAGAACAGCTGTGATTGTATTTACCAAGAGACTGCTGACGCCAATGGCTGGCCTAATGCAATGGAAATCAAATGAAGGGGCATGTGATGATGCCTTAAACTACCATTACACTTCCCTTTTCCCTCATTAAACAGCTCTAGAGTGGGAAAGACCCGCATTAAAACACTCCTCCCACTATAATACGATACATGCACTTGACACATGGTCTGAATGCCGACATTTCTGGGCACACAGCACACGTCTGTTTATAGAAGGTGCAAGTCTAGACATGAGTGCCCATTCATAAAATTGAGAAGTGAGTTAGACTAAGAGCTTATGTTATACAATATTGTCTCTATTTTTGGCCTACACTGAAGGATAATTGAACTACACAAAAATATGGTGTCAAATGTTGTAGCTGTAACTATGAGTGTTTCCATTGTTTCTGAATGATTGGTTGAGGGGCATGAGGAGTCCAGGATAAAATGCTGATGATAATAATAATAATAATAAAAATATTATAATCATAATTATTCTACCCAATTATTCTGGGTTTGTTCAAATCCCTAAACCTACATATGTGCAATAATGATAGGTAAAAACTAAGTAAGTTCTCTGTTATCTTTTAGCATTTGCTTTTAAAAAGAATCTGCAATATGTCTTGCAATTGGTCAGAGTGTATTACTTAAAATCAGCTGGTTTGTGGGTTAGTAAAAAGTAGAACATTTTCAGCCAGCTCAGCTCTGGTATGGTTTGATCTTTTTATTATTATTACTTTTGAGAGCACCATTTTTTAAATGAGACAAATATCCTTTACACAAACGATTTTACGACCCTAGCCTTACACAGTGATTTATTTTCTTCCATCAAGGATGCTTGTCTAGTGTAAATCAGACTGAAGTGAACTAACAGACTGTCAGTGTGTTACATATATCAGTGACTGTTGGCAGGTTCATTCTGCTGGCAAAATGAGGTTTGAAGACATTGCTGAGAGTAACTGTGTAATCAACAGACACATCCTGACCTATTGCACGATGTGACTGTAATTGGTTGAATTAAAGTTTTTTTATGGTTCTTTTTTATAGCTAAGATGCAGTGAGCAGATGAAATTCCTTAGAACTTTAGATTCACTGATGAGGTCAATTTCAGGTCACAGAAAGAGTGGTAGAATAATCTTTGATGTGTTTCTAAAGTAATGGGTAGTGTGTTTTTGTTGTTGTTGTTGTTGTTGTTGTTTTTGTCTCAAACAAATCAATATTTAAGTTCCCTTTTACTATCAATCTCCACTTTCACTTTCACATTCTTCTTCTTTTGTTTTTGGTGATTCGGATTCTTCGTGCATATCGTCACCTACTGGGCAGGGAGGAGAATTTATGGTAAAAGCTGACCTGTTTCTCACCCATACTTATCATATCACTGGAGTCTTATGGATACTTTTATGCTGCGTTTATGTGCATTTTGGAGCTTCAAAATTTTGGTAATTTTCATTTGTGTTCAGCAGAAGAAAGTCACACACGTCTGGTATGGCATTAGGATGAGTAAATGATGAGAGAATTTTCATTTTTGGGAGAACTAACCCTTTTCAGGGCAATGGAATATTCATTTAATAAACAGAATCAGCAGACACAATGGTTTACTTCCTGGCTCCTTAATATAAAATCAAATGCATTAAATTAACTATCTGAAATTCAGGCTAATTTCAACAGTAAGGCTTTGCAAAGATTTACAGATGGAGATGAAATGACTATTGCTGAGAATAGACCTAGAATCATTATCTATTATCAAGCGCCAGGTTGACAGAACAAATTTAGACTGCACTCTGCTGCCTTGCACAATGCATGCATCACTGTACAGCAATGCATCTAGTTGATGCCAAAAACTTAACAAGTAACTTCTCCAAGCCCCCTGGCCTGTCCATTGTTTAACAGTTCTTCAGCTGACCTTTATTGTTTGATTGTGTTCTACATATTCATCAAACTATTATGTGCAATAATGTGCATGGTCATTTTGATATATGGCATATGCTCGATGAATGACAAGAAATGTTGTTAAATATTTATAAATAAATATTTACAATATTATATATAGCAAACACTAAATAAAAAATAATAAGATAATATTATTATTACAATAACGAATAAATAAAAATATCAGAAAGCGTACACCATTTTACATTGTATAAGTAATTGGTTTCAGTATCATTTGCAAGCTGATGCAATATGTTCAAAGATTTGAAATATGGATTTATGGACAATAATTTTAAAATCAACAAGAAATTCCGCCAAATGAAAAGATCAAAGACAAATGCACAATCTTCATTACTATTTATTAGTACAAATTATTATTATTTTTATTTAATTATTATAAAAATGGTTACATATAAAATTTAGAAAACATCAGTTGTTACTATCCACGGAGTCAATGCAATACTGCCCTCTTCTGTAAGCCTGTGTGTTGCGTCTGCATCATCAATTGGACTTCAACTCCCAAGATGCATCAGCAAAGGAAGAGGCGGGTCTTCTGTGTTCAGCTGCATTATGGGAGCAGGAAACGCCGCGAATACTCACGTTGTTCATCGCCGAGTGTAGCAAGTACCGACAATTTTTCCGAGGCCTTTGTTTCAAGGTAATGTATTGATAAATGCTTTATTATACAAAAGTATTACACCTCCTATTATTATACCGCTTACGAGAATATTGTAGTTCAGCTGATTAGCGAACAAAGCCAATTTTAGCCATTATTGCTGACTGTATGGTGCCGTTCATGCAACTCGTTTGAATGCAAATAGATATTCAATGCGTTTGTGTATGCGTTAAGTTTGTAAACGAATAAACAAACGCATACTCTGTTATAGTGACTGCTTTTCATGTAGATCATTTTGAAATTCAAAATAGTCATTTTTTAAACAAAATTTGTGTAAAACACACATACTATTTTTTTTTAGAATCGTATTAGTATGTTCTGATGTAATGTTAATGCACAATTATCTTGTATAACGTGCACTCTCAATGTATAAGCCATGTGTTTGATTAGTATGACTAGTACGAAACAGTAGTAAGCACTTTTTGTTTGGAATGATGAGATAAACCACATGCAGGCAAGTTGACACGTCTGCAATTTATATGCATAAGTTACCCTTCACAAGCAGTATTTGCCCACTACCCACTGCAATATATATCTTCTCAAACTACAACAAGGATTACACTTTGCTGTGACCTTACATTTGTGTTAAGACCTACTCATTAAATTATCTTGTCTTTCTCCCCTCAGAGTTAAAAGATGTCTATTGGTGTCCCAATCAAAGTGCTGCATGAAGCAGAGGGTCACATTGTGACCTGTGAGACAAACACCGGTGAGGTGTACAGAGGAAAACTGATTGAAGCAGAAGATAACATGAACTGCCAGGTACTGTTTAGGCTTGGTTAATTCCATGGAAATTTGAAATCATGCTTGATGTGTATAAAGGAATAGTTCACCCAAATATAACAATTCTGTCATCATTCACCCTCATGTTATTCCAAACCCATATGACTGACTTTCTGCAGTGGAACACACAATATGTTAGGATGTTCAATCTCATTCACCATTGACTTTCATTCTTTGGAAGAAGAAAAAAAAAATCAAGCAATGAAAGTGAATGGTGACTCTGTCTGTAAGTCAGTGCCTTATATCTCCTTTTGTGTTCCATAGAACGACATGACAGTGAGTAAATGACAGAATGTTTGTTTTTGGGTTAACTAGACTTTTATGATGCCTACATGTTTACATTAATGTGAACTTTGGTGCAAGTATACTTGTTTGGCCTCTTTATTGGATAATTATTTCTATAGTCCCAAGTGTGTATATACTAGTGCTGTCAGTCGATTACTATTTTTAATTGCATACATTTTCATAGTTAATGATGGTTAATTGCATATTTTTAAAGTGCTGAAATTTGACTCTAAAATATACTTCTGTTCATGTCAAAATGCATTTATTTCCTTCTTAGGAAAGAAAACAAAACAATATGTAACAATATTGCTTCATTAAAATTTTCCAAACAAAGCCTTCCACAGTATAAAGCTAGAAATACACTAAAATAGCACCAACTCAAGTAACATTAAATGTTTCTCCACTTGAAAAGCGCTTGCAGACAAAAACGTCTATTTATGCGTTTTGGTGATATTTAAGACTTGACGTGCTTCTGTGGTAATTAAAATGCGCCTTACATAGGCTGAAAAATACTTGATTTCTATCAAAAGTCCCATCTGGGCTTGTTTTGTACAGCAAAAAGCACTAAGAGGTGCCTTCTCCATCATTTTATCACTGATAGAGAAGTGCTGTTGTGAAGTGTGCGTCAGTGTAATTACTCCAGGCGGACACATCGCAAAGGTTCTGCCCTTGTCCAACCAGTGTTTATGATTTGTTAACGGTAAATACGTTAATTGCGATTTAGAAAAATGTACATGTTCAACTTTTAATTAATTGCATGCTTTAAAGCGTTCATTTGGACAGCCCTAGTATATACACACATCTATGTACTCTGAAAGATGTACTGTATATATTAAAAGAAATTGTCCATTTTTAGTTAGTCTTGAATAATGAAACTGTTGTGTGTGAATCAGATGGCAAACATTACTGTGACCTATCGTGATGGCAGAGTGTCTCAGCTGGAGCAGGTGTACATACGCGGCAGCAAAATACGCTTCCTCATTCTGCCCGACATGTTGAAAAATGCCCCCATGTTGAAGAGCATGAAAAACAAAAACCAAGGGGCAGGAGCCGGAAGAGGCAAAGCTGCTATTCTCAAAGCTCAAGGTTAGTAATCAAGCATCCTGACTTTATTACAGTGCCCTATTTTAATACAGACGTTCTACTATGTATTTTTAAGCAGCTAGAGTGTAGATAGACACAAATTATTTGTATAGACCATTTCAAGGACTGTTCGTTGGTGATGTCAAGTGGCATCACTGTTCTGTGAATATTTCCTGCTTGTCAAAACCGAGACCATTTAGCAGAGACGGGCCACTTCTATTAAAACGAATGGAAGAAATTGGAACGGTCAATGAAATAAATACAGTCCCATCACCGCTGCCTTTAAACACCTCTCCTCGGGAGACCGGTCTTTACCTGCTGGCGTCTTCGTGGGTCCAGGAACAGAGCGGTGAGGGTCCAGTGCGGTGAGGGTCCAGGCCACTCGAGTGAAGACCAGTACAATTTTACTGCTTATTGAAATATGTTCTTTTATCGTAATCTTGACCAACCGTTTTGGAGATTTCGGTCTTTCCCTATTCAAGTAGATAGGAGCTGCACTGTCATGATGCTCATTTACATAGAAAAATATCTGCCCAAACTGTCCAAGAGCGTTCCAAAAACGGCTTCCGAGTGGACTGACTTACCTTGAAAAAGAGAATTTGTTGAAAGGATCTGCAAATAGGTTTGGATCGTTCTAATTCATTTGTTTTTGTTTACATTCTTGAAATGGTCTATAGTCTCAAAAGCATTGTTATTGTTAATTTATCACATTCAGCATGAAAACTTTTGTGTTACATTACAGTAGGTTTATATTTAAAGATTCTCAAGCAGGTTACATAATAGAACAAGATGTCCTTGGCACTTTTTAATAATAATGCTTCTGTTGGTTTAATTGGTAGTTGTAGTTTGAGCTGTTGAACAAGTTGACAAGGTCATGTGAAAAGAACAAGCATTAACCTCATTCCACTAACTGATTGTGTTTCCTATCCAGTCGCTGCCAGGGGCCGTGGGCGAGGAGGACCACCAGGAGGCAGAGGAAATATTTTCCAGAAAAGACGATGATTTAAATCACATTGTAGTCCAAGTTTCATCTTGTACAGTTTTTTTTTTTCTTCGTTTTTGACTTAAAATGTGGAAAAATTTTGTGATTGTATTTGCCACATGCCTTGCGGGTTTTTGTAGTTACGTTTTATTTCACTTTTCTCATGTAATAAACGGAGCTGTTGAATTATCAGTATCTCTCTTATTTTGCTAAGATACCAGTCTGTCCTCATAACCTTATTTATGCATCTTATTTATGTGTTTTTTTTTATAGTTAAAAGGATAGTCCACCCAAAAATGAAAATTCTCTCATCATTTAGTCAACCTCATTCCATCTCCCAGGGATATGACCTTCTTTCTCCTGGTGAACACAAACGAAGATTTTTAGAAATATATCTCCGCTCTTTCCATACAATGCAAGTGAACAGTTACCAAAATTAAGCTCCAAAAAGCATATAAAGGCAGCATAAAATAGCCCATATGACTCCAGTGGTTAAATCTGTATCTTCATAAATAATATGATAGGTGTGGGTGAGAAATGGATCAATATTTAAGTCCTGTCTTACTATCAATCTCCACTTTCACATTTTTGTTTTTTGGTGATTCACATTCTTTGTTCATATCACCTCCTACTGGCCAGAGAGAGCAGAATTTATAATAATAATTTAAATATTGACCTTTTTCTCACCCACACCTATCATATCGCTTCTGAAGATATAGATTTAACCACTGGGTCTTATTGATTACTTTATGTGCATTTTGGTGATTCATTTTTTTGGTACCCATTCATATGCATTGTTAGGACCTAAAGAGATTAAATATTCTTCTAAAAATCTTCATTTGTTTTTTGCAGAAGAAAGTCATACACATTTGGGATGGCATGAGGGTAAATGATGAGAGATCCCTTTAAAGTAACAAATCCACACAATTATTAGTGCATTTTGCTGTTAAAAAATGTACAGTGAGTGGCCCCAAAAAGTATTTGGACACTTAAGCCACACTTGAAACGGTGTGAATGTTATTGCGTTAGTTGAAATATCACACCAAGTGGACGCAGTTCCCATTCTGTCCGTTAGAGGGCGCCACACCTCTCACTTTTCACACAACAGATCCACCTCCGTTCCCCGCTGCATGAACATCATACCATATCATAAAGCCGCAACCATTACTGTCAGCGAGCTAAACAACATACCGTTCAACAGCATCTAATCAACGGCCGAGGTAAGTACACAACACTGAACGAACGACAAGCTGCTATAAACCGACATGCGTGATCACGATGATTTTATTAATCCGCGGCTGGATTTTCCAAACATCTGTTTCATAAGAGGTGCGTTAGCCAGCTTTAGCAAAATAAGAAGCCTAAAATTATTCTCTTAACGGGAAGCAGCACTTCAATCCAGTATCAGTATTTATATGCAGCTTTTATATATAATGTGCGTGTTATGCGTTGCGTGAGAATTGTAAAGCGGGGAGTGATGAAACCTATATAAATATGTTCACATTAGGGAATATAGTAAGAGAAGTTACTGCAGAACTCCGCATTCTTGATTTTTATCTTACCTATTTGACAGCTGTCAAGTCAAAACAGTTAAAAGGAATGTTCCGACTTCAATACAAATTAAAATTATTTTACAGAATTTTTGGCATATTGTTGAGAACCACAAAATATATATATATATAGTTTATAATAGGGTTCAAAACAGTGTTACTATGAATGCAAATTTTAATACAGTGAAAAAGGCACTCTATTAGCATAACATAAAATATATATATAAATAAATAAAAATTTTCAACATTCTTTTGAATGTCCATGTACTTAAATAAAATATTTGATGCCATGAGTGTACCTTCATTTACTCTTACTATTATTTTGAATGGCCATGGAAAATGAAGCAATGTGATAACAATTTTACCTGGTCGCAAAAAGTAGTCCGTTAATTTACCTGATGAACTTTCACCTTTTGCTGACCCTTTATGCTTCAGAGCTAATGTGTGCTTCTAAATCACTTGCACCTTTATTAGTAACTGACACATAAGTGCCAGCTTTACATGTCATACATTCTGCTTCCCACGGATCTCAACCTGGACGAAAGCATGGGAATTTTTTGTGCAAATCTTCTGTAAATTTGCACTTTCGTTTGGGCATTGTTTCCACTCAGCTGTCATTTGTTGTTACTGTCAAGCAACTGTTTGATGCCGAACATAACAGCGCGTTCTTGGAGAAATTGACAGGCAGGAATTTGGCCAATAGTTGCTGCAAGCCTCTTATAATCGACCAATTGGTGTGCGAGAAGGCGGGACTTACAAAGAAGGGTTAAAGAAATGTAAATATGCGCGCACACACAATAAAGTATTAAACCAGATGCACATCATAATGCAACTAAAGCCGAATCCCGGACATTTTGGCAAATTTAGAAATCCCAGCCAGATGCTTTTTTAAGGTCCGAAAAAAAGAGGACGTATGGTCACCCTAGTCAACCTTGTTAACATTGGCAAATTGCTTATTTTATCACACTAAAACCATGTTTACAGGTATAATGTTTACTTTTATAATTAGAATTGTCTACTGTCCAGTTTTGGTGAGCCTGTGCCCATTGCAGCCTCAGTTTCCTGTTCTAAGCTGATAGTAGTGGTACCCGGAGGGGTCTTCTGCAGCTGTTGCTCATCCATCTCAATGGTCGACGTGTTGTGTGTTCAGAAATGCTTTTCTGTATAGCATTGATGTAACGCATGTTTATTTGGGTTACTTTCACCTTCCTGTCAGCTTGGACCAGTCTGGCCATTCTCCTCTGATATTAACAAGCCGTATTCGCCCACAGAACTGCCACTCGCTGGATGTTTTTTGATTTCGCACCATTCTCTTTACACTCTAGAGACTGTTGTGGGTGAAAATCCCAGGAGATCAGCAGTTACAGAAAATACTCTAACCAGCCCATCTGGCACCAACAATCATGCCATGGTCCAAATTACTGAGATCAAATTTTTTTTTTTCCCCCATTCTGATGGTTGATGTGAATATTAACTGAAGCTCCTAACCCATATCTGCATGATTTTATATATTACACTGCTGCCACACAATTGGCTGATTAGATAATCGCATGAATAATAGATGTTATTCATTCATTTTTGTTCTGCAAGGATACAAGTCTCTATTATTTTGACAATTCCGTTTGATGATGCTAGTGGCACAGAAATGACACAATTCAGCTTTAATGTTGATCTGATTTGTTTTGCATGCATTCATTGGAGGTGCAGGGATTCATTGTAGTTTGCTTGTGAGTCCGAGTCTCCATTACAAAGGAGGTGTGTGTGTTTGGTAGTTAGGGCATGTTAAGGAGAAACAATTGGTTTTCAATCCATCAAAGATCAAAGTAGGTCACAGAAGAATGTAGGAACTGCTCTTAGATTAAAATAGCTCAGCCAACCGTTGCAGTCAGGCCACATCCAACATGCATTCCCTGTTCTTGAAAAGAGGATGTGATGCTTTGCAATGTGTGTAGATGCTTGCGAGGTACAGTAGGTATAGTATATGCAAAACTACATCCACCACACCCCGATCAGATGGATTTAGTCCACCACATTACGATCTGGCACATTTCTTATGGGCCGTTCACGCCTGACGTGTTCTTCTGTTCAAAAACAGTTGGATGAAGCGCACCAGAATGAAACATAACGCAGCCATCTTGATACGTGTTTTTAAAAGTTGAACTGTTTCTAACTTAACGTGGCGTATTAAAAACGCATTGCAATGCTGGAGACGTTATGCAAAAGCCAAAGACATCTGTCTTGTGGGACTATGTGTTAGAGACCAACATTAAAATAAATGTCTAAAGTCCTCACAAAAAATGAAGGCCTATTCATTATGCATAATAATTGAAACACTGCAGGTGATTTTAAGTCAGACAAAAAGTTTCTTGTAATTTATTGTTCAAAGGTGGTAAATTTGTTACAAAATCAGTGTTTTGATGACTGGAGATGGTTGTAGTTGGGATAAATGTACTTTTTGTCTTGGAGAACTCTTCTGACAGCGTGTTGAAATTGACAGCATTGCATCTCTTAAATCATCTCTTTTAAAGCATTGCATACAAAATTCTAATGCTAAAAAAATTAAATAAAAAATCCGACTCATTCCTATTGCTAGGTACTCTCATCCAGTCACATGAGTTTCAGTGTGTTGCTTGAGGTTTGTGCTGGTTAATGGCTCATCCATCCCTCTGACTTTCAACACACTTTCGTCATTCGACCATCAGCAGCTGGTCTGACAAATGGCTCAGATATGCCTGGCTTCTCTGTGCTCAGCTGGGCTGTCTCTTTGTCATCGAGGTTGAGAAATATGAGGACAGGAAGTCAGAAATGGCTCAGACACCAGGGATGGGCTAGTAATTAAAATTTAATCTGATATTAAAAGCATCTTTTTGTTCATTATCACAGTGTTTTTTTTTTTACTTCTTATGCTAGTAAGCACTAGAAATAGCTAATACATTCTGATATGGCTGAGATTACCAGGGTACACATAGGCTAATGACTGTATCAAGAAGTTTGCGCTTAAAAATATAGTGGCAGTGATATAGTACATTTATGGTAAAAGACAGTAATAGAGTGGTACTGAATGATTACCATATCCAAATACCTACTTTAGATAACACAACTATAGTATGTACTAGGGCTGCAACTAACGATTATTTTGATAATTGACTAATCTAACGATTATTCAAACGATAATTCGACTATTCAGTGATTATTGCAATGATTAATCATTAGCTCATGACCGACTATTCAGCTTGTGCCCCAACTTGGAAGTTAAAAGGTTATATTAAACATGCTTACCCACAATAAAGGGGACAAAATCTTTTAAAAAATACCTCTAAATGAAATTCACTGAATTAAAGGGAAAAAAAATTCATTGCAAAAAATTATATTGTTATCAAGTGTTTTTGTCTTGTTTTCAATTTAAATTTGTCTAAAAATCCTTAAAACAAGATACATTTACTTTAGAAGCAACATATAAGAAATTAAGAATTGTTGTCTGAGTGGGGGCCTGGGTAGCTCAGCGAGTATTGACGCTGACTACCACCACTGGAGTCGCGAGTTTGAATCCAGGGCATGCTGAGTGACTCCAGCCAGGTCTCCTAAGCAACCAAATTGGCCCGGTTGCTAGGGAGGGTAGAGTCACATGGGGTAACCTCCTGGTGGTCACTACAATGTGGTTCTCGCTCTTGTTGGGGTGCGTGGTGAGTTGTGCATGGATGCTGCGGAGAATAGCGTGGGTCTCCACATGCGCTACGTCTCCGCGGTAACACGCTCAACAAGCTACGTGATAAGATGATGGCAACTGAGATTCGTCCTCCGCCACCCGGATTGAGGCGAGTCACTATGCCACCACGAGGACTTAGAGCGCATTGGGAATAGGAAATGGTGGTGTTAGTGTGATGTTGCGTGGATGCTTTGCTGCTTCAGGGCCATGCGAAGTCGCATGGCCCTGAAGCAGCAAAGCATCCCCGCAACATCACACTAACACCACCATGCTTGGTGTTTCTCACCACAATGAATACAATTTAGGCATAATCAGATAAGGGGCCGTTCAGACTGAATGTGTTCAGTGTGCTGAACTATTGAGGGAATCATGAATTCTACTCTCTACCTGTAAATCCTTAAGGAGAACATCCGGTCATCAATCCATGAGTTGAAGCTCAAATGCAACTGGATTATGCAGAAAGACAATGATCCAAAGCATAGGAGTAGGTCCACTTGCTCAATAAGACCCAATGGCTCAAAAGAAGCTAAATAAAAGTTTGGAGTGGCCTAGTGAAAGTCCTAACTGTGATCAGGAAGGGGGTAAATACTTTTTCCACATCACTGTAAAACTATTTATTTTAGGTTGTTGATTATAAGTATAGAAACAATATATTTTAATTTTTTTTGCTAAATATTCCGATATGTACAAATAGATAAGTAGTTTTAAGGTGAAGGGAGACCGACTCGATTACGTCATTCACAGTGCGTCATTGGAGTGGACGGTCGCTCCGATGCACATTTTGCGGGTTTTGCTGCCCGCGGTTCTCTGATTGGTGGATCTTTCTCTGCTGTACCATGGGTAATGTAGTTGTTTACCATGAATTCCGCTATCAAACACAATTTTTAAATAATGACATTGAAATAAAGCAGACAGATGGCTTCAGAGGAAGCATATACCATCGGTGAACATATACCATCGGTCTTTAATGGTTTACAAGTTATCATTGAATATCAGTTTGTCTATGGGATAAATGAATGGCATTTTTACTTCCGGAACCAGACTGTTGCGCTCTATTACAGTCATGGCGGAGTAACAATTTGAAGAAAATATTGCTATAGTGTATATATTTATAGCAACTTACCTGAATAATAACACATCCAGTTTAATGGCACAGACCTTTCAAGGTATCTCTATCACCTCCTTGAGTACAGAGGTTTGTTACCACCACAGTGGAAGAGCGCATGTAAAGTATGTTCAACTGGACTGTGCATTGGTAATTGCGTTGGCAAAGCGTTCACGTCTGTGTTCGCATACTTGAGCAAAGTATTTTATCTGGCCTTAGTTTTAAGGTTTTTTTTCAAATCCATAAACCTAAGTGTGAGGAAAAGCCTTAGTAAACAACACTTTTGACATTAGTAAGCTTGTTTAGTTAGCTGTCACTTGTTAGCATTATTTTAGCTGAGTTTTCCACAACCCCTCATCTGTTTGCTGTTTTTTTCTTTTATATTTTAGTCACTTTAACCTCAGATAATCTTGATCTTGTTATAGGTGAGTTTGCTTTCTGTTTTGCCAGTGTGAAAGTGTCACTTTTAGCTAGAATCGCATGAATTTTCATCAGCATGTTCTGATTTAGAGCTGTAGGGTGAAAATGAGAGCATCAGCAAGGTAACAACTTGGGAGATAAATGAGGGAGGGGTCAAAGATGAGGAACGCTGAGAAAAATATGCTTTTTTTCCCCACCATGTTCTGAGAACAAGCGAGAGAACACCGTCTTCCAGCTGTGTGGGTGTTTTAACAAGAGATCGCATGGAGGCCAAAGCCCTGAGATGATATTACAGCGAAAACACGGGTAGAGATTTGATCACAGATGAAGAAAATGACAGAACGAAAGAGAAATAGACGAAAAACCAAGACGCATTGAATCTCTGTGAATGCAAGAGATAGAAATGAGGATGCACAGAGGGGGTGGGCCAGCCCACACAAGTTCTCCTTTTTCAACCCTTTAGAGTAATGAATGTTTGTTTTATTGTACCTGCTTATATTTCTCTTTTTCTGTGAGACCCACACATCTCCCACACACACACAGAGTCTGCATTGTTCAGAAAATGTGCTTGCCAAAATAATTACCACATCTAAATCTTGGCTGTAAGAAATGGAGGCTTAGAGCAAGATGGAGATATATAATCTTTTTGGAGCAGGCTTTACTTGAGAAACATCTTCAAAATATCTTATATTCATAAGCTTATTTGCTTTATTGAGACGATTTAATCTGTACAGGTATGCTATTTTGAAAGCAATAGAGTTTTATAACAATGACCTGACTTTAGGACAAGCCTGGTGCAAAACTTGTGTTGCTTCATCTAAATGAAGGGCAAAGGCTTTTGTAGAGTCTAGCGTTTGTTCCCAATTCCCATTCAGGCTTTATCCTAGAAGCAGAGTTCCCACGGTCATAGAAGAATTAAGAGAGGAAATAGGAGGACATTTTTTAGAATACAATCAGATACGGATAAGAGGGGTCACTGGTTTACTTATAAGTGGGGAAAAATTGGAACACTGGCAGGAATGGAAGTCCTGCCTTACAGTTAAAACAGCCAATTACCTCTTTGACAGAGACTACGCTTGTCAGTTTCCATTGAGATGCACGTGCATTAACTGGACCATTCTGAAAAATAGCTTCTTCTTTTTTTTTTTTTTCGTAATCTGAGCTAAAGAAGCCCAATTTATGATTGTTTTGTTGTCAGATTTTATTGCAGATTTCAAATATGTTATTCGATCTTAATATTGACCAACCATTTTGGAGATTTCAGTCTTTTCCCATTCAGGTACATAGGAGCTGTACTTGCATTCATAAAAAATAGCTGGCCGGAGGCGTAACGAACTTGACCACCAAGTGACCTGACTTGCCTTAACGGGACTTCGATTCAATGCACAAAATTTTCCTACCTGACAGATATTACTGAAATAGGTGTCTTTAGAATCTCTACGACAATCCTGGACTCGGTAAAAAGCAAAAAAAAAAAAAGCAAAAAAAAAAAGTGTCAGGGGGCTGACCCACTGTTTTTGAGCCGATCAGAAAACTTAGCCAATCAGTAACGCTCATTGCCTGTCAGTCATTTTGCACATTTTTGCTGAGTTTGGGTTGGTTGACAGCTTTGGAGGGCAGGGTTTTGTAGAAAGTGCATGTCATTGAAGTTATCAAAATGCCGCAAGTTATCAAAACGGCTAAAATCACTTTTCAATCCTGGAAAAGTCATGGAAATTAATGATATCTTGAAAGGTCATTAAAAAGTCATGGGACTTTTTGTAGTACATATATTTTTTTCTAGTTTTGCTCAACTCAACAATATTTCAGTGGATAGAAATTACTCTTTGTGACTGCAATCTGTATAAAATAATTTTTCTAAAACATTTAAAAATCACAGATAACTGGAAAAATCACAGAAATTAAAAATAGCATGTGGGAACTCTGTGTGTAGACATTCTGTGCAATCTTAAACCAGAGTTCCCATGGTCATGGAAAACGTAAATATCAGGAAATTTTAAAATAAGGTTTTCCAGGCCTGGAAAAGTTATGGAATTGAGTTAAAAAGTAATGGAAATGGCATGAAAATTTCTGTAGTGAATATACATTTTTCCAGTTCTGCCCGGCTCGAAAATATTTAATTTGCTAGAAATTGCTCTTTGTGAGCGTTATATCTATAAAATTGTATATATATATATATATATATATATATATATATATATATATATATATATATATATATATATAAAACAATTGTTTTTAATTTATTGGTGAAAAGGTGTGGGAACCCTTTGCATAGACATTCTGAATCTGTACCTTATATTTTGATACCTAATATTTACCAACTCACTCATTTGTTTTTCTTGTAAGGTGTTGATGGAGGGGCTACTGGGAGGTGTTTGGGAAGGACACTATGTTTCCATGTGTCTCCCCCTGGCTCTCTTCTGATCCCCCCGCCACGCTTTGCCATGCTCCGCCCATTCCCCCAATACAGCCGCACAATCAGCCACTGCCTGACCTGCTGCGGAGCTGTGCCGTGCTTCTTTCCCCAGCCACGCACTTGAGCCCCTGCACCAACGAGATGGAATCCATGATTGTGGTGACGGAGTACGAGCCCAGTGGTGGCTCTGGACTGGAGGGCGGAGAGGATGAGGAGGTGGAGGACATGGACAGCTCAGAAACACCAGAGCCGAGGTCATCAGGTCCGGTACCGCCCTTCCTTATGGCATCTTGTGATCTTTTATCCCATACTGTGGGACGTCCAGAAGCGCTGTTCCCAGAACCGCAGGAGCACAGAGGAAGGCTCAGCCTCTCTGACCGGAAGCTCTCCCTTCAGGAACGCTCGCAGACGCATTCATCACCCTGTGGTTCGCCGGGGCTGAACGGTCGCTATATCTACCCGTCATTACCATACTCGCCGATTACCTCCCCCCACTCATCTCCACGCCTCCCTCGAAGACCCACCGTTGAGTCTCATCGTGTCTCCATCACAGACCTGCAGGTAGGGTAACCTATAGGTAACCTATTACTGTCAATAGGTTTAGTGCAATAGAAAGTGAAGGAAACTTGTCTTGAAAAGTCATGGAAATTTCTAGAGGGAATATACGTATATTTTCCTAGTTTGCCAGTGAAATATTTTATTGGCTAGAAATAGCTTTTTGTGAGTATTAGCGCTACACAGAAAATCCTAATAAGTTGACTTTACTCAATTGATTGAGTAAACTCATTCCCTCAATTGAATTGAGTGATGGCAAAACTTGTGTAAATAAGTTCACTTTACTTGGTGTTCGTATAAAATGAACTTATCTATTTCAGTTAAGGTAAATAGATGCAAGTCGTAGGGATGGGATTATATATTGAATTTCGATATATCACGAACCTAAAAAATGTACAAACCATTTCGTGGCATAACTTGATATTTCGAAATTTGCAACATTGTTTTCTGTCCATGTGATCATAAATGAAATCACCTGTCAAACATCATAGTCTTTCTATCGCTTGATTTTATCAATACTGCGCTTTTTTCTACACTGTTAACAGAGTTCACACAAGGTCCTTAAGGTGCTTGAATTTACCTTTTAGAAATGTAAGTACTGGAATACCTGGAAAATCACCTTGTTTTGATGAAAAGTGCTTGACGGATTAAAACAGATTGTTTCCTCCGTGTAATGTGTGTCCATCAATGATGAGGCACACTCCACTTTCATAGAATATTATGTCTTAATATCCTTTATTTTCTTTACAGTCAGATAAAAAAGTAAAAAGAAATATAAATTTTAATTTCACGCAGCATGGATGCACTAAACCGGAACACTGTGAGATGCGCGTGAAAACTCATAAAGTGACAGTAACCTTTTTAGCTTTTCAAACAGTGACAGCTCATATCATTATTATAATTACAATTTCATGATATAATATTAATTAATACAATGAAGCCTTTTTGTATTTTAACAAAGTTAAATTTTCATTATAATAATGATGACAAACAAATTTGTAAAAGATAAAATATACACTTTGACATACTTTTTTCAGGGCAGGCTCTGTTCAGTTCTATTGCTTGTTCTGCAGCTGATCAGCCTGAATGTAGCCAACTAATTTTGAAAGCTTATTTGTCTGTGATCTATTCTTATAGAGAAAGGTATATAAGCAACCCTTATTATTTAAACTTTGAGCATTTATATTGTGTATTAAAGAACTTTATTTTGATGAGAAATTATAATGTGTATTTTGTTAAAACATTTTTTCAGAAAATAAAAAATTTTCTGTAATAATTTGTCGTTTAAGTGTTATTATATCGAATCGATATTATATCTAATCGTGAACCTCATATCGTATGTCAAACCAAATCGGGAGATAAACATATCGTCCCATCCCTAGCAAGTAGACTAAACTCAGATTTGCTATTTAAATATTGTTATTTCTACTTAATAATTTTAATTGAATTGACTCAAATTTAGATCATACAATAACACAGCTCAATATAGCCTCAATGTTGTACTCAATCATTTGAGTTAGTAACACTTAAAATCTTAAGTCTGGATTTTTAAGATAAATAAATTCAAGGAGCATAGATATTTGAGTTGTGAGCCCACACATTTTAAGTGATGTTTAATTTAGACAACTTGACTTTTCCATTTATGACAACATTAGGGTTTACAGTGTATAAAATACATTTTAAAAGACTTGTAGGAAACATTGGTCCTTTTGTTCAACTGATAGAGCATGGCGCTAGCAACGCCAAAGTCATGGGTTTGATTCCCAGGGAACACACAATCCGATAACATGTAAACCTCAAATATACTGTAAGTCGCTTTGAATAAAAGTGTTTGCCAAATGCATAAATGTAAAAAATCCTTATCCAGATCCCAAATGACTGGAATATGACAACTTTTTCTAGAGCAGGAATTTTTCTCCCAAAAGATAGCTAAAATGAAACAAAAAATGTAATCTCTCTGAACAGCAGAATTTCTACCAGTGTGCCTAACAATTATGTAAGATTGTATAATTGCACCACCATTGTCCCAAAAATGAGACATTTCAGTGCTGTGGCCTGAGATAATTTGAGCTTCTTGTGTGAGAATTCATGTTGTCTTTGAAAAGAACATTTACTTTTCTTCATTCTCTGCAAAGGCTGCACAGTCAATGTTGAGAAGGTATTTAAGGTAAGGTTAAAGACAGGAGCAATTACCTTCCTCCCTAATAGCGCTTGTCAAGAGAAAGTCCCCCATTACATGCTTCTGCTTTGTTCCAATAGGACATTTATTCGGTAAGAAATGTCTGTAGCTTTAGCCAGTGAACCCTTCTCAGCTGAAACTTTCCCTGTTGTAAGTTTGTGCTAATATGCTTTCAAATGTTTGAACTCAGAATGCTAAAAGCATCATTCTTGATCAGAGAATGAAGTTCGCATTTGCTGAAGATAATTTGTGCCGCTGTGATCTTTCATCACACTGGCTAATTTAGATAGATACTCTCCCTCAGAGGTTAAAACTTTGGCCTAGTCTCTAAAGAAGAGCTTAAAGTTATTGATCATTGTCATATGTGTCCTTTTTTTTAAAAGGACTGCGTGCAGCTCAACCAGTACAAGCTGAAAGATGAGATCGGAAAGGTACGTTCATTTTATGTTTTATTATTTACGCATAAATCATTCCCTGCTGCGAGCATAAGATGAATGAACGCTCTACTAAAATAGTAATTAAGCTTTTGTTTTCATTGTATCAGAAGCCACAAACATCTTGCAAATTCAAGATTATAGCTGAACAAAACCATATAATACAATACAATAGAAAAGACTTACTATAAGTAAGAGGACAGATTCTTGAAAAATCACCATGGGTATAACCATAGTTAAAAAAACAAACAAATGGAAATACCATAAGTAATACCATGGTATTGTACATACTGTACGAAGACATATGAATATGGTGATCAGACAATACCATGTTATATATCAAATTACCATGGTATTACCATCTTATACCATCACTATACCATGGTACTGCCACAGTATTGTAAGAGGAATAGAATAGTATATTACGAAAGTATACCATGGTATTACCCTGTTTAGACATGGTACCATGTTAATGCAACAGTATTCTTTGAAGTACCTTGGAATACCATGTAAATATCATGGTATATGAATATGGTGTCCATATATGTTTCCAAGTCAAAATACCATGCAGTTACCATATGATACCACCACTAGTATCCCCATGGCACTTTCTGTAAAACACATATAATAGAATAGAATAGAATCAAATCAAATAGAATACACCCATACAAAATTTACCATGGTATTACCTTGTTTTTTGGACTTTGTGCTATGGTAATGCTATAATATTCTTTAAAGTACATACAATACCATGGTATACATAAAATTACCATTGTATTACCATCTATTAACATTACTGATTTGTGATACTGCCAAAGTACTTTTTGTAACCAGAACAGACCAGAATAAAATGGAACATCTAATGAATGTGCTAGTAATACACATTATAGAGAATAATGCAGTGAAGTGTTTTCACGGTTGCTGTTCCACTAAGCTTCATCTTGATTTGAGGGCATGGAAAGCTGTCAGCTTAGATGGGGTGATTCCTGCTCCGCTCTCATCTCTGTGTCTGAGGGTTGGCTTCCCTGCTGGAACTGCAATCTGCTTTCCCAGATGGGACCTGTGTGTGTGAGAGTTTTTAGGTTTGAAAGAGAGGGAACAGAATTGGAATTATGCCTGTCTGTGGAGTTTATCATGAGATCGGCTGTTGTTCACTTGGCTCGGTTTGATTTGTATGTTCTCCAGTTAATCAAACAGCACTAATGCTTGGGCAAAATGGCCAATTTATGTTCCTGTTTCCCTGTGTATTTGTATGCTAAAAGCATGTTTGTGTTGTAATTCGGTCCATTTTCAAGTGGTCATGTCTAACACACCTTGTTTTCCACATGAAGGGCTCCTATGGAGTTGTCAAGCTGGCGTACAATGAAGATGACAACACATACTATGTGAGTGATGCAACACAGTCTCATCACAATCTTACACACTGTACACCCTTAGATCTGCAGGTAACATCCTGATGCCGATACTGATATCTAGAGAATAGAGTGGCTGATGGCTTGCTGATAAATACATACATAATACAAGTGAATGACAGCAAATTAAATGTTCACAAAATTGCAGAAATGAACACATATTTTACACAATAATCACTCAATTTTGTCTCCAAGACTGTTTTTCCTGGGCTCCACACAAATCGCTCTTTAAACAATTATTTTCTCCTGCATCTTTGATAAGTTAATTCGATGTTGTTGTTAACTGATCAACTTTAACTAATATAATACAGAATAATGAGAAAATGGTAACATTGCCATATGGCAATGTTGTATCACAATGGAAAAATTGCTATGTTATCATATGGCAGCTCTGTACTACAGAGGAATACCACTAATGCATTTTGTCATTGGGAATTTATATAGATAGCGGCATCTATTATATTACTGGATTTGTTCATTTATTTGGAAATGTTTTAATATACAGTAATTGCATTTATGCATAAATAACACAATCATAATTTGTATTTCTTCTTTTCAGACAAAAATGAACCGGCAATGTTTTATGGAAAGGGCAAGATGAGTGGACAGTTTGTTCTTTTTGATTGACGACAGTGAGGATGAGCTAGGCTTTAGTGACAGTGAAAATGACATTGTTAATTGACGAATATTGAAGAATGCATGATAATGATTCACTCAGTTTTATTTGTTGGAGTTCTAAGTGTATAAATACATTAATTAAAGCAATATTAATTCAAAGAGAATTGGATAATAACATGTGGTACAGAGTTGTCATATGACAATGTTTCCCAAATTGATTTTTTTCAAAGTTTTTTTTATTTTTATTTATTTATTTTATTTTTTATTTTATTTTTTTTGTCATTAAATCAAATGGTTAAAAAAATAGTCCACCGTTAGAACAAAATGTGTACCATACAGGATTAGAGGACTATTTTTAATAGACTTTGATGATGTGTTTCTGCCTTATTTAACTTTTTATATTCTCACATTTTTTAAATAATTTTGGGTACATTTTTGACATTACTTTTTGTGTGATATTACCCTGGCATTAATAATAATAATAATAATAATAATAAAGTCAACACTCCTGTGATGGGGTTTCAAATAAAGCTGTTGAGGGAATGACAATAAATTTGGCATCTTTCTCTCTGACTGCCTTAATCCACCGCTCTCTTTTTCCTCTTTTGGAAAGTCATGGAAACATAATAATGGATATTTTATGTTGCTGTTGGAGCAAATTGGAAACGCAAAAATAATATTCGCTGTTCCCATTCACCGTTATATAAGTTTACTCCACTATATTTTACTTTAGCGTTCCAAATTTGAAACCCGTTCCAAACACAGTTGTTGGGCAATACCAATACCTCAAAATGATCAGATATCAAACCATTAATCGTCCAGGCTAACATATTGATTGCCAGTAATGAACACTGTATATAGAACAGTTTACACAATTTATATATATATTTTCTACATATAATTATACATATTTAAATCATTGGTATCTTTAATTGCTAATCTTTCTCTGTAACTTAAATTGAACTCTGTTTTCCAGTAATTACTGCAAGATTTCATTTTAATTTCACATAGATTAGCGACTTTTTGATTATTATAATTTAAGTTTGACCTGTAATATTTTAAGATTAAATTTAATTTACTAATTGATAACCTATTGCATACTTTTTATCCCTTACATAGAGCTGGTTGTAGATTGGGGCATATGTCAGCCAGCACCAGTAATGACAGTGGATATCTGCTCTCACTCTCTCACTCTCACTGCTCTCCACAGGCCATGAAAGTGCTGTCCAAGAAACGACTGATGAGGCAGGCTGGGTTCCCGCGTAAGTGTATGCTTTAAAGCAGATGGAACGCTCAGCGGGGTTTATGATTACGTGTGTGTGAGGTTGGGGGCGCAGTTTCATCAACTAGCAAAATATCACATTCATTTACATTTTCTCTTGTGTTGCTTTATACAGGCAGACCTCCTCCTCGTGGGGCAAAATCGGCCCCTGAGGGCCTCCCTCAGCCCAAAGGGCCTCTGGAGCGCGTTTACCAAGAGATAGCCATCCTCAAGAAGCTCGATCACCCTAATGTGGTCAAGCTTGTGGAGGCGAGTGCTTTTATAGGGGGCGCTATTACACCTTCTCAGTTGTCTTGGTCTTATCAATGTAATAAATTGTAGTCAGCATAGACGCCATACTTTTTTTTGGCACAATTGAATAAAGTTAATGAGTGATAGAAATAAAATCAATTTAATATGCACTGTTTTGTACAGAGTTTCTGTCATTAAGCCAACAACCATTGAAAATACATCTTTCCACCAATTTCCAGTGAACAAAAAACTTTGGAATGAAATTAATCGTGATGTAAGACCTTAAGAGAGTTTTACATACTAGGATAGATTGAAGAAAAACAGGAATTCAAGCAATGTTTTGTGGACTGTAAATCGTTCATGAAACCATTCAGTTCAAAGCAACAATGTACATAAGAACCAATTTCTATATAAATTGTTCGTAAATCTTTCCTATGTAAATTAATGCATTAAAATTCAATGTAACTATGTACGTAGGAATACAATTCCACACTCACTGAGCACTTTATTAGGAACACTATGGTCCTAATAAAGTGCCCAACATGGTCTTCTGCTGTTGTAGCCCATCCGCCTCAAGATTCGACATGTTGTGCATTCTGAGATGCTATTCTGCTCACTACAATTGTACAAAGGGTTATCAGAATCAGATACTGATTTCTCCTGAAGTCCACTATCATCTCCACTGTTTGAGCATGTTCAGCTCAAGGTAGTTGTGACCGCACAAGACAGCCAGCTGTTCGACCTCCTGTCTGTATGCAGACTCGTCACCATCGTGGATGAGGCTAATGACCGTGGTGTCGTTTGCAAACTTCAGGAGCATGACAGAGAGGTCCTTTGCAGAGCAGTCATTTGTGTACAGGGAGAAGAACAGTGGAGAGAGAACACATCCCTGAGGATCACCAGTGCTAACAGTGAGGGTCCCAGATGTGAGTTTCCCCAGTCTCACTAGTTGCTGCCTATCTGTCAGAAAGCTGATGATCCATTGACAGATTGGGGTGGGCATGGAGAGCTGGGGCAGTTTGGTTGAGAGAAGATCAGGCATGATGGTATTGAAGGCTGAACTGCAGTCCACAAATAGGAACCTTGCATAAATCCCTGGTCTGTCGAGGTGTTGTAGGATATAATGCAGACCTGATCTGGTCTGTAGACATTATGTCCTGTGATTTGGGTTTTTTGGGGACCGGAATGATTGTGGAGCATTCGAAGCAGCAGGAAACTTCACACTGTTCCAGTAATCTATTGAAGATCTGTGTGAAGATGAGGGCCAGTTGGTCAGTGCAGACTTACAGACAGGCAGGTGAAACACCATCTGGGCCTGAAGCTTTCTTAGTCTTCTGTTTCTTGAATACCCAGCACACATCCTCCTCACAGACCATAAGTGCAGGTTGAGTAACAGGAGGGGGGAGGAAGGGGGTTGCACGAGGTATAAGTAGGTATGTGAAGTGAAGATCAGAGCGGGGGAGGGTTGTGAGACTGGGCTTTTCAAACCTGCAGTAAAACACATTCAGGTCATCAGCGATTTGTTGATTCTCTACAGAGCGAGGGGGTTGTGTCTTGTACTTGGTGATGTCCTTCAGACCTCTCCACACAGATGCAGGATCGTTGGCTGAAAACTGTTTTTTCAGCTTTTCAGAGTAGCTTCTTTTAGCCAATCTAATCTCCTTAGTGTGTCTCTGGCCTGGTTGTACAAGATTTTATCCCCACTTCTGTAAGCATCCTCTTTGGCATGACGAAGCTGTCTGAGTTTTGTTGAAAACCATGGTTTATTGTTATTGAATGATAAAAAAGTCCTTGTAGGGATGCACATATCTTCACAGAAACTAATACTGTATATGATGTTACAGTATCTGTGAGCTTGTCCAGGTCTGTGGCTACAACTTCAAAAACACTCCAATCAGTGCATTCAAAGCAGGCTTGTAGTTCCAGCTTTGCTTCATTGGTCCATCTCTTTACAGTCCTTACTACAGGCTTAGCTGATATTAGTTTCTGCTTGTAGGTCAGGAGAAGTTGAACCAGACAGTGATCAGAGAGTCCTAAAGTGGGACAGAGCGATATGCATCCTTAACAGTGGTGTAGCAGTGGTCCAGTATATTTCTGTCTCTGGTGGGGCATGTGATGTGTTGTTTGTATTTGGGTAGTTCACATGTTAGGTTTGCTTTGTTAAAATCCCCAAGAATAAAAATAAGTGAGTCCGAGTGTTGTTGCTTCCTGTCTATGATGTGATCAGCCAGCTGTTGCAGCACTGCATTCACACATGTTTGTGGCGGGATGTTAACACTCACCAGAATGAACGAGGAAAACTCCTACGGCAAGTAGAAAGGCTTACAGTTGATGAAGAGTGCTTCTAAATTAGGACAGTACATCTTCAATGCTGTTACATCTGTACACCAACATTTGTTGATGTAAAAGCATGTCCCGCCGCCTCTCCTTTCCCAATGCGATCCGCTCTGAACAGCCGGAAGCCCGGCAGATGAAACGTGCTGTCCGGGAAGGCTTCATTCAGCCAGGTTTCCATGAAACACAGGGCAACGTAGTTAGAAAAGTCCTTATTTGTTTATGTGAGCAGAAGCAGTTCGTCCGTTTTGATGGCGAGGGAGCAGACATTCGCCAGATGAATACTCGGCAGCAGAGTCCTAAAGCCACATTGACGGAGCTTCACAGGTATGCTAGTGCATTTCCCTCGCTTGCGTCTTTTGGATCGCTTGTAGAGCACCGCTGCACCTCCACCTTAGATGTCTAACAAAACGTCTGAATAATCAAACACCGGCAAAAAATTATCAGGTATGCTTTATTGCACTGCTGCTACACAATTGGCTGATTAGATAATCACATGAATAAGTAGGTGTACAGGTGTTTCTAATAAAGTGCTCAGTGAGTGTATATAAATTGTTTGTAAAATATTCTTACATAAATTGACACATTCTTTTAAATGCAACAATGAACGTAAGAACAAATTTCTATGTAAATCGTCCGTAAAACCCTTCTTACGTAAATGGATGCATTCAATTCAATGCAACCATGTACATAAGAGGGGACCTGGGTAGCTCAGCGAGTAAAGACGCTGACTACCACCCCTGGAGTCGTGAGTTTGAATCCAGGGCATGCTGAGTGACTCCAGCCAGGTCTCCTAAGCTACCAAATTGGCCCAATTGCTAGAGAGGGTAGAGTCACATGGGAAAACCTCCTCATGGTCGCTATAATGTGTGGTTCTCGCTCTCAGTGGGGCACGTGGTGAGTTGTGCATGGATGCCGCGGAGAATAGCGTGAAGCCTCCACACGTGCTACGTCTCCGCGGTAACGCATTTAACAAGCCATGTGATAAGATGCACGGATTGACGGTCTCAGACGTGGAGGCAACTGAAATCCGTCCTCCGCCACCCAGATTGAGGCGAGTCACTACGCCACCACAAGGACTTAGAGCGCACTGGGAATTGGGCATTCCAAATTGGGGAGAAAAAAAAAAAAAAACAACAATGTACACATGACAGAATTTCTATATAAATTGTTTGTAAAGCATTGTTACATAAGTTGATTCATTCATTTAAGTGCAACTATGCACATAAAAATGAATTTCCTTACCGGACAGAAACCAATGCAGTTAACAATATTAATTTTGCTTTTTTTTTTCGTCACATAGAAATGCACATTTGACAGTAAAGCATTGATTTTAAGTTAAGATGTTGTGAATTTACTGATATTAACAATAAGATCTGTACAAAATTAATTAACACCTAATTTATGTAGGGCTGTGTTCAAACAATCTGACAGTAGAACTCCTTTCATCAGGCATCATTAGAACTGAACACTTTATCTTAAAAGCTCTTTTTTAAATTCTCTTTTATATTTGTGCTTAAACTTCCTTATGTAAATTAATGCATTCAATTCAATGCAACAATGTACGTAAATTGTTCATAAAACCATTCTTATGTACGTTATCACATTAAATTCAACGCAACAATTTAGGCAAACATTTGTTTACAAGAACATTTTTACAAATAAATTAGTTCTGTTCATGTCCCATTGAACTACTGACTATACTTCCATTTTTTAAAGCCTTGTTTTAGTTAGCATAAAATTAAATATGGCATCTACTTTAACTAAGGTCTGAGCTCACTGGTTTCATTCCCTTTCTAAACAGCTTTGGGGTTTTTTTTGTAGGTGCTGGATGATCCTAGTGAGGACCATCTGTACATGGGTAAGTCTAGCCAGATACTCATCCTCTTGGCAAATACCACACGCATGCACAGTTTATTCTACTTTTGAATACTGCATTTATGTGAAATCAGAAAAGCAATGCCGCCTAACGGTTTCATGTCTGCTTTCACAGTATTCGAGCTTGTCAAACGAGGGTGAGTAAGCATGTTATTTCTGACTGTAGCACCGCCCCATGCTGGGCTAGTGTCACTTTGCTAGAAAAACTGTGTCTCATTGCCCATGTGTTTGCAGAGCAGTGATGGAGGTTCCTACTGATAAGCCCCTGGATGAGGACCAGGCACGCTTCTACTTCCAGGACTTGCTGAGAGGAATCGAATATTGTGAGTGGGGAAATCTAGCTTTGCAATATAATCAGTACTCATGAGTGATGTCTAAATGCAACCTGTGCTAGCACAGCTAATACATAAATTAGGACTGTACCTTTTTCAATGGCTCATGCTATTGGTTAGATGCTGGTTAGTCTTGGGTATTAGTCTTGGGACTTTTGACTGCCAGCATTAAGTCTGGTCCACATTGCACCTTTTTCTGGCTAAGAACCACCCAGAAAATGTCTGTCTGACTGACATGTAAAGTGACCAACCACAGTTTGTTTTTGTACATACAGTTGTGCTTAAGAATATCTCGATTACTTGCTACTAAGTGTCTCGTACAAACATTTCTTTTAAAGATTCAATGCCATGAAACTTTGACAAGTCTGACAACCCTAACCCTCTGCAACTAGTTCTTTACAGGAAGCTCTTGTTATAAAAGTCTGAGAACCCATTGACAGTCATCAGAATGCATAGAATTGCAATCAAAAGTGACGATAACTTCTCCTCAACAGTACATTACCAGAAAATCATTCATCGGGATATTAAGCCTTCCAACCTGCTCGTGGGAGAAGACGGCCACATTAAGATTGCTGACTTTGGGGTCAGTAACCAGTTTGAGGGAGCAGACGCCCTACTGACCAGTACAGTGGGGACGCCAGCGTTTCTCGCCCCAGAGACCCTCTCAGAGACTCGCAAGAACTTCTCTGGCAAGGTCAAAAGCTCAATTTTTTCACTAGTCGCTAATACCCATAATTGCCAATACTTTATTTAGAGGTTAAATAATCTTTTTTACATTTTTGTAGGCTCTGGATGTGTGGGCAATGGGAGTCACCTTGTACTGTTTCATTTTCGGAGTGGTACGTACCTTCCGATGAAATACATTTTGTAAAGAGTAACCCAGCATTTAAAGGGTTAGTTCAACCAAAAATTAAAATTCTCTCATGATTTACTTAGCTTTAAGCCATCCCAGATGTGTATGACTTTCCTTCTTCAGCAGAAACGAAGTGAAGATTTTTGTAAGTACATTTCAGCTCAGTTTGTCCATACAATGCAAATAAATGGGTGCCATATGCAGGCAGTTTGACGGTCCAAAAGGCATATTTAGGCAGCATAAAAGTAATCCACATGACTCAATTAATCAATTAATCAATCAATTAGTCGATCAATTAATGTCTTCTGTAGCAAACTTATAGGTTGGTGGAAGAAACAAATCGATAATTAAAATATTTTTAACTTTAAATCGTTGCTTCCGCCCAGCGCTGTATTTCTGTTTGAAATGAACTAACTTTCATGTGACGTTCGTTCCTCTGTTGTATACAAAGCACGCACTTCCGACTTCTCGCCTGAATGCGCCATTGCGCGTATGTCACGCACAGTAGCATGATGTGTCAGCTGCTGGCATGAAGCAATTTTTTTTTAAGTTAATAAAGTTTTATTTATTGATTTATTGTTTACGCAAACCTATCAGTTTGCTTCAGAAGACATTAATTGATCGACTGGAGTTGCGTGGATTACTTATATGCTGCCTAAATATGCCTTTTGGACCGTCAAACAGCCAGCAGGCTGATGGGACCCATTTCCTTGCATTGTATGGAGAAACTGAGCTGAAAACTGCTTATACAAATCTTCACTTCAGTTCTGCTGAAGAAGGAAAGTCAAACACAATTGGGATGGCTTAAAGGTAAGTAAATCATGAGAGGATTTTCATTTTTGGGTGAACTAACCCTTTAAGTCTATAAAACCATGCAAGACTGGGGATGTAGACTTTGACTTCATTGTCACTCTGTTATTGTGTGTCTCTTCATTGTTGACACCCACAGTGTCCATTTATGGATGAGCGTATTTTGAGTCTTCATCAAAAGATCAAGACTCAGCCGGTGGAACTTCCAGAGAAGTGAGTATGTCCCATGAGCTTAAAAGTGATTTCCTATCCGACTGCTCTCACACGTTCTTGACACTGATAGTGTTTGTCTTTTCGTTGTTTTGAACAGTGCTGACATATCAGGTGACTTGAAGGACCTTCTTTTTAAAATGTTGGACAAGAACCCTGAATCCAGAATTACCGTGCCACAAATCAAGGTTAGTGTTTTTTCACCACTGCTTCAAGTTTCAAATTCAAGGTGAAGTGTGTTATTTAAGGACCACTAGCATCATCAATCGAAATTTAAAAAATGATGACTATTTTCAAATGGGATTCCTGAACACTCCCCCCATTTGACATTGGCCGGCCTAATGGATTGTCCCACCCCAAACTCTTGCCATTTCCTTATACTGAAACTGGACCAAAAATATAATCCTTGCCTATACTTACAAGATGACTTCTTGGCTCATTGGTCGCTTCCACCTGAGAGAGCCCCTCCCTGGTTTTGTACTGAACAGGAAGTTCTTGCCCCTATTTTGCCATTGCAAAGCCTTTCTATCAAGTTACACCCCGTTATCTCGCATTTGCACTCGGTATGAACAAAAGTGTCCAGAGTGTTTAATTCAGACATTTATTTAAATGTTGCCTCAAGCACAAGGCTGCACCCTAAATTATGTATTAATAAGTCCCCTTTCTGCTGGTCAGAGTGGATTGTGAGGGGGGTTACTACACTCGGTGACCTATATGAGAGTGGAGTGTAGAGATCTTTTGAAAATTCCCAGATCTCAGTTCTATAGGAATTTACAGCTGCGCCACCTGCCCTGTATTGTTTTTGGGAGTAGCACACACCCCCCTAAAGTGTCAGATACTCTGGGAGAGGTGATTACTGCTTTTGGAAAAGGTCACGAGGCATCAGTGTATTACTCCCTGCTAATTCAGAGTCTGGGGGTCAGAGCCTTAACTTCTATCAAGAGATTATGGGAGAAAGATTTAAACTTGGTATTGGAGGATGGAGTGTGGGCTAGGATTCTAAAAAACGTCAAGGCTGCATCAAGAGATGCAAGGGTGCGCCTTCTGCAATTTAAGATTTTACATCGATTCTATTGGACCCCCTCTAGATTGTATAGGCTTGGTCTTAAAGACACACCCACCTGCTGGCGATGCCAATCAGAAGATGGAGACACAACCCATGGTTTTTGGGGGTGTGTTAAGATCCAAGAATTTTGGTTGACAGTTCAGAGTTGTATGTGTGACATTTTGGGCATTCAAACTCTGTATTTCATGGTGATGAGGTAGTCATATATTTGGGGGATAAACACATATAAAATTGGGTTCTGACTAGTATCATAATTGGCAGACAAATTATTTTAAGGGGATGGAAGTCGGATGGAGCGCCCTCATTTACCGAGTGGTGTGTGGAGATGGGGAGGGTGGCAGCTTTCGAGGAGGTGGCAAGTAGAAGGCTGGGGTTTGGGGACTTGTTTGTTAGGAAATGGATCAATTATTTAGTGTTTTTGGGGGACTCTCGGGGAGGGGATGTGGAGAGAGAAGTTTAGTGTATATATATATATATATATATATTATTGTTTTTGTGTGTGTGTGTGTATTATGATATGTGACCACAGGGGTGTTCGTTGGGGGTCAGGGTGGGGTTGGTGATTAGGGAGGGATATTAGTGGGGGTTAAATGTTAAATGTTGATTCGATGTGTATGTGTTGTGTTTTTCTCTGCTGTGTATTATTGAATCAATAAAAAAAAAAAATAAAAAAAAAAAGATGTCTTCATAGCATTTCTTGTGTAAATATAGCACACTCCAAACAGCCTATACAGAAGCTTGAGTTAAGTAATGATATCAAAGCAGAACTTTTTCTGTTGTTGTTGTAGGTGCACTCATGGGTGACGCGGCACGGTGCCGAGCCCCTCCCTCCTGAGGATGATAACTGCTGCAGCCTGATCGAAGTGACGGAAGAAGAGGTGGAAAACTCAGTCAAGCACATCCCCAGCCTTGCCACAGTGGTGAGTACGCCGGCCCCTAAGGGACCTATTTAGAAGACACTAATTCTGTTTTTACACAGAACTTATTCAATGCTAATAACCTAATAAAAGAAATAAACAGATTAATGACTCAGACAGATCATAACCCAAGGCTTGTTGGTGTTGCAGTGACTAATAATTTCTCTTTACTCTCTCTAACAGATCATGGTTAGGACCATGTTGCGGAAGCGTTCTTTTGGGAACCCGTTTGACTGGGGCCGCAGGGAAGACAGAAGTCCCACCGCACCAGGACACATGCTTTCGTAAGTGTTCCTCATTAGGGAAAGGCTATAACTGGAACAGACTTCTAAAACATAGGATTGGACCTCTGCAGTGATTTCATTGGTCCTAGAAAATCTAAAATGTTTTGTCTTGCTGGTTTGCCAGTAGTTTGATAGGACCTGCTACTTTAGTAGTAGTAGTATAATACTGGTTTATTAATACAATAATACCATACAGGACTTGCTGTAATGCAATAATGATCACACATTATAAATCATAAAGAAATATTCTGGGTTAAACAGAACCTGGCCTGCGGCATGCTATCGATTTCCAAAAAAACATAATTCTGTTTCTCAGTTCCTAAAAAATGACTTAAATATTTACAGTAATGCACTTACAATGGAAGCTTAGCAGGCTGACATTCCAGAGGGTTTAATATACAGAAATGTGAAGCCTATATTTTTGTAAACACACTTAAGGTACAACGGAGTAAAAAAGCCCCAAAGGGGTGAAAGGCACATATGATTTAATTTTCCTCCAAAACACTAAATAGCAACAAAATCTACCACAGCACTTTCCTTTATCCCCTGTTTGTCACTAGGCACTGCAAATCTTTTCTGATCCTTGTGATCTTTCTGTATGGTGTCTAAAGTTTATTTTGAGGCAGTTTGTTCTAATTTTTTTATATTTTTTTAAATGTTGCAAATTTATGTACACTGGCAGCCAGAAGTTTGGAATAATGTACAGATGTTGCTGTTTCGGAAGGAAATTGGTAATTTAATGCACCAAAGTAGCATTCAATTGATCACAAAGTATAGTCAGGACATTACTGATGTGAAAAACAGCACCATCACTATTTGAAAAAAGTAATTTTTGATCAAATCTAAACAAGCCCCATTTCCAGCAGCCATCACTCCAACACCTTATCCTTGAGTAATCATGCTAAATTGCTAATTTGGTACTAGAAAATCACTTGCCATTATATCAAACACAGTTGAAAGCTATTTGGTTCGTTAAATGAAGCTTAACATTGTCTTTGTGTTTGTTTTTGAGTTGCCACAGTATGCAATAGACTGGCATGTCTTAAGGTCAATATTAGGCCAAAAATGGCAAAAAGAAACAGCTTTCTCTAGAAACTCGTCAGTCAATAACTGTTTTGAGGAATGAAGGCTATACACTGCTTGAAAAAAACCTGAAGATTTCATACAAAGGTGTACACTACAGTCTTCAAAGACAAAGGACAACTGGCTCTAACAAGGACAGAAAGAGATGTGGAAGGCCAGATGTACAACTAAACAAGAGGATAAGTACATTAGAGTATTTATTTTGAGAAATAGACACCTCACATGTCCTCAGCTGACAGCTTCATTGAATTCTACCTGCTCAACACCAGTTTCATGTACAACAGTAAAGAGAAGACTCTGGGGTGCAGGCCTTATGGGAAGAATTGCAAAGAAAAAGCCACTTTTGGAACAGAAAAAAGGAAAAAAAAAAGAAAAGGATAGCGTGGGCAAAGAAACACAGACATTGGACAACAGATAATTGGAAAAGAGCGTTATGGATCTTAACCCCATTGAGCTTTTCTGGGATCAGCTAGACTATAAGGTGACTGTGAAGTGCCTGACAAGACAGCCACATCTATGGCAAGTGCTACAGGAAGTGTGAGGTGAAATGTCACCTGAATATCTGGACAAACTGACAGCTAGAATGCCAAGGATCTGCAAAGCTGTCATTGCTGCACATGGAAGATTTTTTGATGAGAACTCTTTAAAGTAGTTTAAGAAGTTCTGAACATTTTTTTCAAATTGTAATAGTAATTTTTCACATTATTAATGTCCTGACTATACATTGTGATCAGTTGAATGCCACTTTGGTGAATAAAAGTACCAATTTCTTGCATCTTGCTGTCTCAAAATTATTTGCATTAGTTGACAAATTTAACACTATAACTATTGCCCCGATATCTACACAATGTCACTATAACCCCCCTGGGGGCCTTTTACCCCAAGTGTGTGGGCCTTTTACCCTGTGGGGTAAAAACTGAATTGTAATCAAAACAACCTTCCGTTATTTATTTTCACACAAATTTTGTTGCTCCATCAATATTCAATAAAAAGAAATAAATGTTTTCGATCTTGATAGATTTTGTGATCAGAAAAAAAGCAAATTTTCTATAAGGTGTGTCTTAAGCCCCATTGTACTCTACAAAACTAATTATTTGAGATGTGTATTTGGTGAACCTGTTTATGTTTTACCAACGTAATTCCTGTGGGTGGAGTTTGCTCCATGCTTTATGGTGTTGTACCAAATTCAGGCCCCAACCAAAATCCTGACCCCTTTATACCCCTCAATGATTCCAATGACTATAATAACTTTTTTATATATTCTATTTGGTGCCTTTTAAAAAATCCTAAAATAAACCTTGTTGATCTTTGTAGTCTTAACTATCAATGCACCTCAATTAATGTTCTTTAGATTATATAACACATATCACATTATGTAACCGAAGTTACAACTAGTCAAGTTTAAATTTTTATTGTGCTTTCGTTTAGCTTACTGTAAGCATAGAAAACACTCGCTAGGTTTGCTAGCTTTGCATGTAAGTTCTGTCCTTTTTTTGTTCGTTTTTCAAAACTGAGAGACTAGCCTAAAGTTATTTTCTGTGGTAATCGATAGCATATTTGAGTTGTATTTAATCCAGAATATTCCTTTAAGACCTCTGATTAGTCCAGTTAGCTCTTTTGTTTTAAGAAATATTGTTAGCCTTATTTTCTAGAGACACTCAGAATTCTCATGTATCCGCATCTCTCCTGCCCTCTAGAAAAGGGAGAGCAGGGAGTTTGAAATACTGCCACAATCTCAGTACCCAAAGGTAAAGCTCCACTAGCCTGTTAGTGTTCCACCTATATCCTATTCACTTTCCTTCACCTGTATTTTATGTAGGAGATATGGTCATGCCCATACTGAATGATCCGCACATAAGATAAATAGCGTGGTGTTTTTAGCATGCTTTTTTAGATAAAATAAGTGAACATCCAGACTTAGAGAATAATAAGCTTTTGTCTAATAAACAGCACATGAAGTAGGATATTCTATGCATGTTATATCTAAAATATTGATAAATTCCCTCCTCAAAACCATCTTGTATATATTTAGCTATACAAACTACTAGGGCTGGACGATATATCAGATATTCACAGTATATTTATTAGAATTGGCTGGAGATTTAAAATCCTGAATATTGTGTTTTTTAATGTGCTTATATTTGGCCATTAGGTTTCCAAGTGAGTGTGCCATTGCATTAAGAAAGAGATTTTTTAATACGTCTCTTAAAATTTAGTTGAAAAAAAAAAGAAAAAAATGCTGTCAGAGTTAGTACGTTCAATTAATTCCCATGAATTTGTTCAAACTGTTCGTTTCAATGAATCCATTCAAGACTGACTCTTATTGCGTCATCAATTAAAGATGTTGATGGACATCTTCATGTGCCATTTTTCATGTATTTAAATTTTAGTAAAAATATATGCCAGGTAAATATGGCTGTTTATTACTTTGTATTGTTATATTGGTTCTATTGCTATATTAAAATTAGTGCTATCAGTCGAATTAAATTTTTTATCGCGATTAATCGCATTATTTTCCGTAGTTAATCGTGATTAATCACAGATTTTGAAAGAGCTGAAATTTGACTCTAAATATACTTCTTTTCCTGTAAAAATGCATTTAACAAAACAATATGTAACAATATAATGCTTTATTGACATTTTCTAAACAAAGCCTTCCACAGTATAAAGATAGAAATGCACTAAAATAGCACCAATTCAAGTAACATTAAACGTTACTTGAAGTGAGAGTGGACTAATTGAAAGAACTAGTCTCCCCATATGTTGCATATTCATTGCAATGGCCATTAAATCTCTTAAACTCTCATCCTCCACAATATTAATCTGTCTGTAGACTGTGGCTATCCACTTTGTTACAGGAATCGTGAAGCGTTCAGGATGTTCATGATTTGCGTAAGCGGCTCTTTGAACTCTACATCAAAAGCACTTGCAGACAAAAACGGCTCATTCTGCGTTATGGTGATAGTTAAGACTTGGCGTGCTTCTATGGTAATAAAAATGTGCCTTACATAGGCTGAAAAATACTTGATTTCTGTCACAGGTTCCATCATGGCTTGTTTTGTACAAGTACAATAAGAGCTCCTTTCCCCATCACTTTATCACAGACACTAAATCACTGCATTGTGGTGTGTGCGTCAGTGTTATGACTCCGGACGGACACATCGCAAAGATTCCGCCCTTTCAACCAGTGTTTATGCTGATTTATGCTGTATTAACAGTAAATGCGTTAATTGCAATTAAGAAAAATTAACACATTAAAGCAGAGTAATTTTGACAGCTCTAATTAAAATTATGAAATATTATTTTTTCATGTGTTCATTTAGTGAAAAAGAGTGTGGAAACAACTGAATTTTTACTGTTTTAGCTCTTACATTAAACAATTTAAATCATTTGGAACTTCAAAAATCTCTCTTTTAAGTCATTTGAGAGCAAACTAAATTAAGATTGTGACCTATATTGAGTATTGCCAAAAGACTGAAAGATATTAAGATATTTCGCCCAGCTCTACAAGCTACACTTTAATAATTAACCCTTAATACATGAAGTATTGATATTTTGCATGTTATATTTGAACAGATAATAGATGTTCATGTATGTCCTGTAAATTCATGAGCAATCCAGGATGGTGTGTTCTAGATCCTTCTAGTTGCATGCCACTCATGCATAATATCAGCAACTTCCTCCCAATGCTAATGAAAGGAGGGGAGCATCGTGATTTGCTGCCCAGTCATTTGCCTAACCAAGGGTAATGTTTATAAGGAATTCCTCCAAATCTGATTGGTTTGTCAGACTGGGTGCATTTGCATGCAGCGCCACAGTACCCCCTGGTAACCCCTCGTAAACACATGGCAGTTCGTCATTCTCATGTGCCTCCCTCCGATCCGATGCAATGCCATGTTCTCCCCCTCTCTCGCGCTGAATTCATTTGCGTAACAGCTCTAGCCCAACTTTACAACAGTCTGCATTGCTGTAGACACGTTGACATGCCTGCAAAGTGCAGTATTTTAAAACACATTTGTTTGTTTCCTAGGAAACAGGAGAGCGAGGAAGGCATGCGGAGCATGGACCTGCCCTTCGTGGGCGAGGATGAAGTTCTTTCCTGATATTTGTTGTGAGTGTCTTGCTCACAACTCTGCGATGGGCGAGTGGTTGTCGCTTGAAAAATGCACCAGGATGGGGCTTGGTATGGCTTCTGGAAGGCCGGGATATGGACCTGGGTTGGGGCATGGACATAAGAAAGAAGCCCTGCTTTTTTCTGGGTTGTTGATGTGGAGGTTGCCCACCCATTCCATGCATGCATTTGTACAGTCCACAGCAGCATGCACTGTATCTGTCCACCCAGGTCTCTACTGTCTCTCAGGACCTGTTTTCTGTGTGTGTGTGTGTGTGTGTGTGTGTGTGAGAGAGAGAGTGTTTCTACTTCTCCCCTGCATGGAGACTCTGCTTTACTCCTCTACTTCAGCTAGGGGGCGCCACTGCAGTTGTATGAAGGCTAAACAGACAATAATATACATTTTTGTAGAATTTCTTAGGTTTCTCCATCACTCATTAATTAGGAAGACAGGCTTCTTAATAGTGGTTTTCACAGTGGTTTGAATTTGAAAGTAATAAAACATTTTATTCAAATGGGAAAAGGTTTAGTACTACCCTACAAAACCAAGTAACAGTAACTACGGCAACACTGAAACTGAGAAAAATGGCTTCAAAGTTTTTCGACTGTCCAGCCAAATGTGGATTTAAAAAAAGTCTCATTCTGTTTTCTATGAATCTGAGTACTAAACTGTGTAGTTTGTAATGTGTACTGTGTTTTGCATTTGCAGGGCATGGTAATTAATTTTAAGTTTGTTTAAAAAAAAATTATTAAGTATAAAATAGCTCAAATTTACAATCTGGAAATGACATATATATAGTAAGGATACAATTCAAGATGAAATTTAGGAAAAATACAGATATGTTTGTATGAGAATGTGTTTTTACTGTATATCAAATAACAGCGCTTTGGGTTTGTAGTCTGATGTCTGTGCTATAGGTACAGGACCAAACCTCAAAACTATCTAGTGTTGTTTTTTTTAATACAGCAAAGCCTGAATCTAAGTGATGAGGGAATTATGGTCATAGCATGTTTTCATATTTTTGAATAGTCTGTTAATTAGGGCACAAATAACATATTAGGGAATGCCAAAATAGGCATTGTGTCAGTTTATCTCCTTGTATGTAACGTGACCTTTTAATCATGAAAGTAAGTCTTTTACTGTAATTTCACTTCCTTTCCTTGTAGAATAACCAAATGCCATGTAGTAGTGCATTTCAAGCTTTGTCATGATCAGAGTGAATTAGTTATTAGCATTTCCATATCATATGCATACTCTAAAGTTCTTGAGGAAATACAATAACTTAATGCAATCTATGCATGATTTTTCACTTAAGGAATCAATGTTTGTCAACCAGTCTGTTTTGACACGAATGTATGCCTTACATTTTCATACTCATAACTGTAGCATAGATAATCAGTACATAAGTTTTTTTGTACAATAGAATTATAGATAAAGCAGATGATGGAGTCCTTAGATAAGCTGTTTTAGACAGTGTAGAAATAAAGCTCCGTTTTAAAGATAGCAAAAATAGTCCAAAGTCCTGTTGAGATGTTCTCAATGTGCACTACAGTCATGTAACTTGTTTTGTTTTTTTCTATAATTGTTTGTTTGCTTTTGATGTAGGCTAGTTCAAAAAAATATCTGAGTGATGGTGCTTTTCCACCACTGGATGAAATTTATAACATAGCTCATGCTTCCATGTATCAGGGGAGTCCTTCTGCACAAATAGGTTGAATGTATGTTGTTGATGGTTTTCCGTGTAACTACAGTCAACTCTTTAGTCTTTACCTTTGTTTTAACCCCCCCCCCCCCGCATTCTTTGTTTTGTTGATTTGTGTTATTTTTTTTTTTTGTTTTACTTTACATTTTTGTGTGGGTACTATTACTATGCATATGAAATTTCACTTTGCGGTGCAGTTCTGGACTGTGTCAGTCAGTCGGTCCCTTGTGTTTGTTCTATTAGATGTTGATTATTGAAAATCGAAGGAAACTTGTATTATCGATTTAAATATGCATGATGAACAGAAGATGGTTATACAATATCATTTAAGTGGACATTTTATGGATTTGCTGAGTTTATGATTAACTTCAATTAATATATTCAGGAGAAGCACCATTCCCCTTTTTGAGTAAATATTTATTAAGAAAATCGGAAAATATACGGTTATCTTTGCACAATATTGAGCCAAATTTAAATGACAGTGTTTCCATGTAAAGCATGTATATTGAAACCTTTAAATGAAGAATGAGACCTTATGACCATGTCTTCTTCTTTTGTAAACAAATCATAATGAAGAGCAAAACTCACCAGCTTAAAACTTAGCAAGCATTTTTCTGTTTTCTATGTACGATCACGTTCTCAATGACTGACCTTACACACGGTCAGTAGATTGACTGCAGATGTGTATACTGAAGGGAATGCTGTACTGTATACTTAAAACCTCTATATCTTTCTCCTTTGTATCTGCCCAGTTTTTCTTGAAGGGCTAGGATAAATGTTTGCTTCCATATCACACAAACAATTGCGTTTTGAGCACTGTTGAGAGGGCTGTGTACAGAGATGGTACGTAGATGCATGCCGTCACTATAACTCGATCTCATGCAGCATGTTTGTTTTTTCTAAGCATGTTTGAGCTCTTTACAGCATCCTCTGATTGTATTGCTGATCATTCTATATATTGTATCCAGTTAATTATTTGAATAAATTAAAGCTGCCTTTAATTTTGTTTTATTTTTATTTATATTATGACAAGTATTACTATTGTATTATTGTTTTTACATAATTAAGATGCTCTGAAGTCTACCAGGTGTTATGACAATGATTTTCTTAAAATTTATTCAGTAGATCTGGGTTTTTTTTTTTTTTTTTTTTTTTTTTTGAGCATTTTTCTTGCTTTTCACACACATTTATGTTTATCTAAGTCGGAAATGTCTGGTTGCCTTATATAATAATAATGAGGAAATAAACAGTATTCCCTCCAGTAGTCTTGAAGTTTGGGAAATAAATATTCCTCCCAATTTCATTAATGTACCACAAGAGGGCATGAGAGGACAGTGCTCTTGTGGTGGACAAGCTTGTTGCCCAAACAGCATACATTATTTATTTATTTATTTTTACATCTATTTTGATTTTAAAAAATAATCATTTTTAGTATTAGGATGAAGCGCAGAGTAAAATATCTTGATATACATTATTATATCATATATTCATCGTATCACATATATCTATCATATATATAAATTAAAGAGGCCCTATTATGCTTTTGGGGATTTTACCTTTCCTTTAGTGTGTAATATAGCCGTTTGTGCATGTAAAAGTTACAAAGCACAAAGTCCACACCAAAGGGAGTTACTCTCTCTCACAGAAAACACTGCTTCTGAACTGCCTGAAACGCCTGGTTTGCAGTCCAGCCATTACTTCCGTGACATAGCTACGTCACTATGTAACACATTTGCATAATGCCCGCCTAAGGGCTACTTCAGTGATGGTAAGGGGCGTTACATTTCCGACACACGGTTTGGTTGACCAATCACAACAGAAGATGCCAGCTGACCAATCAGAGCAGACTGGGCTTTTTTGGAAAGGGGGGCTTTAAAGAGACAGGAGCTAAAACAGAGTGTTTCAGACAGAGGGTGAAAAGAGGTGCTGCAGCAATGTACAGTCTGAGGAAAATTATGTGTTTTTTGAACATTAAAGCATGTAAACCTGAACTAGTAAACCCCAAAAATAAAATTATGAACCTAAAGTGCATAATATGGGCTCTTTAAGAGACCACTGCATAATTATCAGTTTCTCTGGATTTACTATTTATAGGTATGTGTTTGAGTAAAAGTTACATTTTTGTTTTATTCTTTAAAGTGCTGACAAATAATATTGTCATTTAGAGCATTTATTTGCAGAAAATGACAGCTGGTCAAAATAACAAAAAAGATGCAGTGTTTTCAGACCTCAAATAATGCAAAGAAAACAAGTTCACATTCATTTTTAAACAACACAATACTAATGTTTTAACTTAGTAAGAGTTCAGAAATCAATATTTGGTGGAATAACCCTGATTTTCAATCACAGCTTTCATGCATCTTGGCATGCTCTCTACCAGTCTTTCACACTGCTGTTGGGTGACTTTATGCCACTCCTGATGCAAAAACCCCCAGATCATCACCGGTCCTCCGCCAAATTTCACAGTGGGTGCGAGACACTGTGGCTTGAAGGCCTCTTCAGGTCTCCATCTAACCATTACATGACCAAGTAGACTAGTAGAGGATCGATGATGATCTGGGGGTGCTTCAGCAAGGCTGGAATCGGGAAATAAATGCTCTAAATGACAATATTTTTATATGGAATTTGGAAGAAATGTTGTCAATACTTTATAGAATTAAACAAAAATGTTCAATTTACTCAAACACATACCTATAAATAGTAAATCCAGAGAAACTGATCATTTTGCAGTGGTCTCTTAATTTTTTCCAAAGCTCTGGAAAAATAAATAAATAAATAAATAAATAAATAATAATAATAATAATAATAATAATAATAATAATATATATATATATATATATATATATATATATATATATATATATATATATATATCAGTGGTGTGTACAGTACAGTAGGACGCAGTAACAGAGATTCTTTCATACTATATACGTAAGTAAATTACCGTTTGTGGAAAAAATACAAATGAAAAATAAATAAATAAATAAATAAATAAATAAATAATAATAATAATAATAATAATAATAATAATATATATATATATATATATATATATATATATATATATATATCAGTGGTGTGTACAGTACAGTAGGACGCAGTAACAGAGATTCTTTCATACTATATACGTAAGTAAATTACCGTTTGTGGAAAAAATACAAATGAAAAATAAATAAATAAATAAATAAATAAATAAATAAATAATAATAATAATAATAATAATAATATATATATATATATATATATATATATATATATATATATATATATATATATATATATATATATATATCTCAGTGGTGTGTACAGTACAGTAGGACGCAGTAACAGAGATTCTTTCATACTATATACGTAAGTAAATTACCGTTTGTGGAAAAAATACAAATGAATGGTGAGAGCCGTAAACTGACACCTACCTGTCGCAAAATTGTCGATGACTTATTTTATATGACAGCAATTTAATCGTAGTTATCTCCACACATAGGTCACTCCTAAATGATTTTTTAGTGCAAAACATGTTGAAAATTAGCGGAAATGCGGATTATTAATTATTTTTTATTTATTTCCTCACAAAAGCAGTTTATTCAGCGAACTGAAGCATCTCCTACATTAACATCCATTCAAAAAGAACGGCATCTGGTTTCCTCGCTAGGGTACGGCTGCGTAACGCTCTGTCTTGCTAACCTTGAAGGCTCTCATTGGTAAAGAGGTTCTGGCAGTAGCGCGCACAGCGCGGGAGTCCGCGTCTCGCATTGACGGAGATTCTTCTCTTCATAACAACAGTGGATACATACTTTGATGTATTAATATCAACATCAGCATCTATTGCACATTATCGCACAAAGGTGCCTCATCGATTTGGAAAGAGACAGGTGTTTCTGTAAGTACTGACTTGCTTTTCTTTTATTTATTTAATAGCTATTTAATCTCTTTAAGATGCTTTTCCAGAATCTGCCGTTTTACTTTATATTTAGATAGCTATATGGTGTTTTACTTATTGAGAACTGATAAAATAACTCATAACCGATAGCTATTATTTATATTTTCATATTTTCACATTTAGGTAAGTGATGAAGAATGTAGGCTATGCTTTTCCAATACACCTTTATTTCTGATTTAGCCTAATAGGCTTCACTGTTCATCAATGTAGTTGTTAGATGCATATCATAATTATCATTTTTTTTTTCTTCATTTGCGTATTTGCACTTTCAGTTATATTTATTCTATTCAGTTTTCAGTTTTGAGTTCCATATCAGTTTAACTTTCTTTTGCAAAGTAAAACTTTGAGCTCATAATAAAGTTAAGCTGATATGGAACACATGAACAGTTAGTAAGAATAAACATCAAATGTACTGTCTTCTAGCAAGTTTAACTAAGAACAGTTGTTCAACACTTGCTTTATCCACTTTCTTTTGAAGTACAGACATGATTTAGTTAAAAAAAATAAAAATCCAAAGCATGGAGAGATAAAAAAAAAAAAAAAAAAAAATGCCACCAAGACATTCAACACTTCATCTCACTGAGCATGTGTTTTTATGTGATTATTATACATAGTTAAGTATAATTAACTGGTTGTTTCATTGTATTGTGTGGTCTTTCCTAGAGGCAGTAACTGGACGTTGACCTTCATCACCTCATGATGCATATGAACAGCCTGTTGAACCGATGGAGTAAGTTTAAAATACACTGCATCTATTTGTCTGCTATTTTGCCAGAAATTCAATCATTGGCAGAACATACTGGTTAAATAAGCTACCTTTAATGCATGGTGATATACAGTACGTAGTCTGTAGTACATACGTAGTCTGTGGATGCCTCAGATATTTTGTCTGGTCTGAGAAGGATATGTACACTCTAATAGCCTAAATTAAAATGAGGGATTCACCGATGTATCGGCTGGCAGTATTTATCGGCCAATTATTGACCAAATTAAAACCATCGGCATATCGGTTTTAAGCATGTAAGAGCCGATATGAAAAACTGATTGTTTTATTTATAATTTATTAGTAACACACTTTGTAAAAACTCTATTAATTCAAATGCACAATCTAGAAATAATAATAGCCACAATATGTAGAAGGGTTGGCACTCTTAAGAACATGTACTGTAATATTTAATCTTTATTCTTTCTCGTTCTCACGTTAATGCGGAAAAAACGCCATAAAAGACGTGACAGTTATGAAAGCGGCACTTATTATAGGCTACATGATAAACCATCGAAAACGCTTTGAAACCAGCAGACTTTGACTTCTGAGACATCTGTGTAATATCTATTATTGCTGTATGATTGATTAATTTAAGATTGAGATCGCTATATGGCCTTGCATGGTTAATAAACCTTAAAAGGCTGAGTTTTAAAATATAGTCTGCAGTCACTTCAGTCAGCAGCAGAACAAAATAAAAATTTTTCATATCAATCATCATGTTATCATATTTTGTAATTTTTTGTATCTTTGGTATCTTTTTATCTTCTATTTATCTTTTATTGTGGCTCTCTTTAAAATCTTTTCATGTGTTCAACAGATCCAATCCATGTTCAATTGAAATGATTTATTTTTAGAACAGTAAAAAAGCATTTGTACCTCTTTGTAAAATTTTAAAGCATAATTTCTAAGTAAAGCAATGATCTGATGACAAAATAATAATTTTTTGTTAAAATCGGTACTGGCCAAAAATGTCCATATCGGTGCATTCCTAGGTAAAATTAGTTTCTAGTTAGGTCAAAGATGTGGATTGTATTGCAGGACAAAATGACAGATAGTCTTCCCATCTGCCCAGCTGTTATTGAATGGCATATGTCAGAAATTTACTGCTGTTGACAAATATTTAAGAAAAAAAGAGAAAAAGATACTGTTAGGTCGCCTGCTAATAAATGCTGTATTTTTGATGTCACTGTTGTGCATGTGATTTAAAAACATAATATTTGGTTTATTAATTCTCTCTAAGACGATTTATATTGAGCAAGGTTTGGCACTTTGTATCCCAGATTACGTTGGCGTTAAGAGTGGTTGAGAGGTCAGAGAGTGTGGAAATGTAGGCAATAAATTAGATATTTATATCTGTTAAGGTAACAGACTGCAGGGTGTATACCAGCGCTGTCAGTTTAGCACTAACACACACAGTGCAGGGTGTACGACAGTATAAAGATACTGAAATAAAAAAAATTTGAAATTTGCACAGTGTAAGTATCACGTAGGAGACACCCTCTCCATTGAAATAAACTTTTACACCAATGTCAATGTATACACCAAAATCTTTTGATGTTTGTGGTGAAAAAAGACATTGATTTGCTCTGCGGAGTGAAATGGTGGACTGGTGTTTTATGTCATAGCTGTTACTATATCATGAATTTTAGCATGGCTAGATCACTATGTTGACCAATATACATCCTGGAACAGAACAATCCAGAGTTTAGTAAGGGGCCGGTCACACAGAATGCATTAATCTGCACTGTTTTTCAAACTTACACTAGATGGACGTTTATGACTTTTGTACCATTTCTCACTGTTTTTTCAGGGTCTGGACGTGTATTTTTTGACACAGCGTCAAGTTAAAAAGAACTAGGGCTGCATGATTATGACAAAAAAATTACAATTGCTTATTATTTCCTTTGATATTTTGATGAATAGAATTTACATTAAAATACTAATTTAAACGCCTCTGATTTGCTATTGCATTCATGCACACAACAGATTAAAACATATGTTGTAAATAGAATAGTTTTTGTAATATTTTACCCAGTTTAGCATGACCAATTCCTACTTACTAGGTCCTCGTGGTGGTAATATTAATATTAAGAGCTTTTATATATGGTTATGGATACATTTTTAGTATGGATGATTTCTGGTCTGGGCTAACCTGGAGATATGTGCATTCTCTTATGTTGGATGCTTCCAAATTTTCACAAAGTGTGGAATCTGACATAATGGTGTCAGATTTTCATGGTATGGAATGTATATCTTATTGGCACCCAGTTTTGTGTGTCCTATAGAGCTGTACTTAAAGCTTGACCTCTCTGACTTCACCTTACCCACTTTTTCCAGTGTTTGCGGGAGCTCAGCTCTCCATGTCCTGTAGGGAGACTCCTTCACTCTACTTTCTTACCGTAAACTGATAACCTGTGATTATTCGCTGCAGACGTCTGCTTGTTGTAAAACAAACAGTTTCTGGGCTCCAAGCTGTTCAACAATGAATTGATACTGACCCTTGACATCATTCCAAGTCAGACAATAGATGTCAGGAATGTGAAAAGTTTTTCTGCAGTTCTTTTGTGGTGATGTTTTATGGTAAACCTTGTTCTGTGAAACTCATAAGAATTCACATTTGGTAAGAGTTGCTGTAGGACAAATTAAAAACTAACAATCTTTTTTTCGAGAGTGTGAGTGGGTGAAGGAGATAGATTTGTTTGCTATCTAAAAACAGAAATATTGCCTCAAAAACAGTATGCTGATCTGCTAAACATACTGTAGGTGTGTTTTCAGTCTACACAAACACACATGAAAACAGAACAGAAACTCAAAGTTCCAAAAAGTTTAGTTACCATGGCTTTTTTTTTTTTTTTTTTTTTGGACATGTAAATACCATAGTACTGTATAAATTTTATTCTCATTCTGTACATTTTTATATGGGTAGCTGACAAATAACATATGTCCATGAGCTTATTTTTAAAAAAATATTTATTCAATAAATTTTTTCTATTTTTATTAAAACATACATATACTGTATGTGTCATGATTCACTGTTGTTTTGCCCTGTGTTTTGCCTCTGTCATCTGTCTCTAGTCTCCCTTGCACTACATTTCCCATAATTCACTGCCCTGATCACTACCAGCTGTTCACTATTGTTCTCACCTGTCTTTCTTTACCTCGTTAATCCTTTTGTATATAATGCCCTGATGTCTGTTCAGTCTTTGTCAGTTGATGTGTTTCTCTCCAGTTCGTGCTCTGGTTTCTATCCTGTTTGTTTTTGCTTCCTGGTTCCCAGTCGTGCCCCGTTCCAGCATTTTTTCCTGTTTTGTATTTTGTTTTATTTTTTCATTAAAGTTAAGCTGCTCCTAGATCCCGCTCTCGTGACCTTCTTTAAACATTACAGTATGTATAATGGAAAGTGTATATTTTATATGCTACTGTATATCTCGTCACAATTTTGAATTTCTTTTTTTAAAATAATTTTTAATCACCTTTTAGCTTGTTTTGCAGTGCAATTAAATAGTCCTGTAGTGTGATATTTTTAAAAGTACAAAAAGCCTATCCATGTAGTTCCTCAATTATTATGAGGTGATGTAAAAACTGCATGTGCAATAAAAAAAATTTGTTTAAAATAGTTTTAGACAACTTTTCTGTCCCTGTTAGACATGTCACATAAACTAAGCTTATATCAAAGTAACAAGGTATTTACATCTGATAACAAAAGTTAAGCATGGTACCACCACAGTACTTTTTTGTAAGGGAAATGGATGCCATTCTTCATATGGAACTCTTTCCATTGCATATTATTTTGATATAAATGTCTCCCATTTGCAGTCTGGTTTGAATTTCATTAGCTGTCATGATAGTACACCAGCATTAAAAGTGTAAGTAGTGTTTCTGTACCCGAGTGTGTCTGAGTACAGGCTCTGTATGTGTAAATTATGCATCGGCTGTCTTGGTTACCAATAATGACTGAGACCTGCTTAACCTATGCATGACTTCAGGGTTATTATGGGCCATATCAGACACTATCTGTGAAAAGATATTCTAAAAATATTCTAACGTAGTATTAAGCTATGGGATGAATGTAGCCAAACTGTAATATTAAACTGTTGTTTTAAGTATGATTCACTGATTTTGTTATAATATTCAGTATCTCCTTTCTCTCTGTCTGTCTTGTTCTCACTCTTTATCTCTCATTCATACGTTCCTTAGCTCACATTATAGAAAGTGGAGGAGACATGACCCATGCCACACGGATAGAAAGAAACTCAATATATACTCAAAGGAGAGTGTCCAAAGAGACACACACGAGAGTTCTCACCTTACACTGAATTATTTACCACAGGTGGCATAGAAATGTCCTGTTTTAACCCTTCTGTTGTTAAACAGAACATGCTGGCCCATGTTTCATAATTTATTTTCTTTTGTGGAAAAAGAAACAAGACTTTGGAGATGACGTGATTACCACAGTGAAACCTACTGTACCTTGATGGCTCTCATCCGTGACACTCATTTTGAACTAGATTACTCCTACATTTTTCCATGCTCACAAAGTTTGCTTTGTATCAGACCCTCTAACTGCATGCATTGTTTGAATTAAGGGGGGTGGGGGTGTGTGCAGACCATCTAGTTCCAGTTGTAGCCCCCCTAGTTCCAGTAACTCTAACTCTAAGTACAGGCCGTTATTATCATGATGAAGGTGAACTCAGTTATATCTGCATATTCACCTAATGCGCCAGAAAAACTAGCGTGCAGCCATCTTGAAAATGTTGTCTCTGAACTTCCGTTATAGCCGTCGCTATTTAGATATCTATGGTGTTGATGTCAAAATGTAATTAGCTAGCAAAGTGGATTTACAGGTTGTACAGAGTTTAAAAGATATGAGTATTTTAAAGTGTTATGGGGATGTCATAACAACTGGAAGCAGAGCGTGGAGATTTTAAAACAAGAGTACTTCATTCATAAATACACAAGATCCTACCTTAATGCTGTGGACATACTGATATCCTTCTGTGCTCTTGAAACTCCAAGAGACAACATAAAGTCTATAAAAATATCTCTGTACGACAATTCTGGCCATCTTTTCGTGTCATTCACCCATCGTGTTATTGTTAAGGTGAGCAGATGTTTTGAGTGTTAAACCGGGACGGGGGAGGGGTGCTACTTTATTTTTGACACACATATACATGTGAAAGTGTATGTTTTATTTTATATTCCATTTACAACAATTTTCATCACATTTAAGCCTTTAAAAAATTTACAGTGACAAATTAATTTTAAAAAGTATAATTTTACTTTTCTTTATGTTATGAACTTGCATGTGTAATAATACGAACTGTCACTGTTGGAAATTTCATGTCAACTACATATTTTAACACAAATTATTAACAAATGAAAACCTAAAAATTAAGCAGAATTACACATGTAACAATGAAACGCTTGTATTATGAAAAAGTGCAGTGTGTCATAGCTGTCCGAATATGATCTGCCAGGTCCAATTTACCTCCGTGTATGTTGGAAAAAAATGAACATTTTGAGTGACAGAAAAAATACCTCACTAGTATTTTCACATAGTAAAGGGGTGGTGTAGACTCACACCATCAATTCTTGGTGAAAAATACTTTCTGTGCTCCCACATGTAATCCATTTTGTTCGACTCTTCTCAATAGCTTCAATACAAACAGGAAGTTAGATGACAAAATTCCAAAGAGCAGAGTGCGGAAAAGGGCGGGGCTGAATAATGTGAATAGCACAGGAATTGTGGATTGGGGTTGGGGTCCTCTTGAGTGTATTGCTGCTAAATTGGGCAGTGGTGGCTCAGCAGTTAAGGCTCTGGGTTATTAATCAGAAGGTTGGGGGTTCAAGCCCCAGCACTGCCAAGATGCCACTGTTGGGCCCTTGATCCTATCTGCTCCAGGGGTGCTGTATCATGGCTGACCCTGCACTCTGACCCCAGCCTAGCTGGGATATGTGAAAAAGAAGAATTTCACTGTATATGTGCAAATGTATAATGTGTGATAAATAAAGAAAATTATTATTATTAATTATTAAATACAGGACAATAGGCTTTATTTCGGCCAAAATACGGGACTTCCCAGGCTAATACGGGACAGTTGGCAACCCTAATTTATATCCATTTTGTGGTGATAAAATTATAGGAACAGGTTTAAATGGAATGCGCATACCCAATCACATAGCAATCTGAATGCCGCGTTCACACTGAACACTTTTTTGCGTCTTTTCCATCTATTTTTCAATTGTTTTTTTATGTAAACGCGCTACACAGACATCTTTCAGCATTGGCCCTTGTTTTTTTCAGCATCTCGCATAAAGTAAAAAGAGCCAAAAAAAAAAAAAAAAAAAAGAGTTAGGGTTAGTTAGGGTTAGGTGAGAGTTATGTGTTTGGTCTGAATGGCCCCCAAGACCTGCTCTCTTCCAAATATTGGGACCCCCCAAGCCCCTAGTAGCTTAACATGGGGCCAAGTAAAAGGTGTTGTTCATCTGTTGGCCATTTCAGTAGGAGCGCCTTCTGTGCACATGTGCGTGAGATCGGCCCTACCAAGATAAAAACTAATTAAGTAATTTCTTTCTTTCATTCTCTCTTCCACTCTCTCTCTTTCCCCCAAGGTAGATCAAACAAGTGCTTTGCGTTACTCTACATCTGAATCAATTTTATACACTTGCCCCAAAAACCGTGTTTGTTCTTGTCCATGTTTCATTAACATACCGACAGAGACCGAAAGAGACACACTGCCTTGCCACACCCCCGCAGTGTAGCTCAAAGACTACGTCTGTTAATAACCTAAGCACCTACATTCTCCGTTGTCGTTTGCATGTGAGCCAGGTGAGATATGTCTGGCAAAGCAGGTTTCAGGTGTCACATAATGACAATGACATGCATCCTGGAACATTGAAGATGGTGTTAAGAGTCAGGGCATCTGTGTGCGTGAGTGTGCATGGGTTTTATGTGATTGTAAATGATATTCAGTATCAGACAATTACAGTATGCATTAGTAAAAGTCACTTTCTCTTATCGTACAGGATTTGCAAGCTTCTTATCTTACCAACAATGTCCTGTTGTATATGCTTTGATGGTTGAATGACCTGTCTATCTTTTGCGTGCTGTTTACTTTAGATAATTGTGCTCTAATGCGCTCTTTAGATAATAAGAGAATTATCAGGTTAAGCTTCAGTCAAGATGTAGGCCCTGATGGATCTTATAATGTCACGTCCATACTTTACCAGCCAAAAGTTTGGACATACTTGACTGAATTTATGTTTCTGACAGTCTTAAAAACTTTTTGATCTAAAGGCTTGTGCTTAAGGCTGAAATTTTGGTTAAAAATAATTTTCAGACAAGGAAAAGCAGTCAACAAGTGTCCAGCATACATGGGAACTGCAATACTGTTTAAAAAGCACCCCAGGTGGCACCTCATGAAATTTGTTGAGAAAAGGCTCAGCGTATGCAGAGCTATAATCTAGGCAAGGTTTTGCTGCTAGGAAGAAGCTAAAATATAAGAAAATACATAATTCTCATACTTCCATTTGAGTTATTTAATAGTTTTGATGACTTTACTATTATTTAAAAATGTGGAAAATATTAATAATACAGAATGTGTCTAAACATTTGGCTGGTAGGGTATGCCACTACGCAAAGAGCTGCATGGTTTTAATTATGATAACAAGGAAATTTTTGGAAAACTGTTTTTGTTTGTTCACACAAGCAACTGCAGCATTCAAAATCATCCATGCGTGAAAGACAAAACGTGTCAATCTGCGGCTTTTGTTTGCACTGGTACACTCCACATATGTTGTAGTTTTTCCATAAATCACCCTAACAAAAAAGTACTTGGAGGTACCATAGTGCAGTATTGATGGAATTATATAGTATATAATGATATTGAATGACTAGCATATTCATATACCATGGTGTTTACATGGTAATCCAAAGTTAATCAAGTATTACATGTTATTGCCATGGTAAAAAGTGTCTGCACAGGTACAGTATACATATGCCGTTGTTTTTCATTAAATCATCCTTAAAAAAAGTCCAATGGAAATAGTGGTATCACTGTTACAATGATGGTATTACACAATACCAAAGTACATTAATAGATATCAAGGTATTGAAAGATTACCATATACAAAAAAAATTATATTACTATAGTGCATATCCAAAAAACAATGGTATTACAATGGTACTATGTCCCAAAAACTAATACCATTGAGCCTTTAGGTGGTACTTTGTTGGTGCATTGTCATTTGTTAGATAACAACAAGCAAAAAAACAAGGACAAAACCATTTTAATGGGCAGTAACAGTAAAATAACCACATGCCTAAAACAAAAACAAAACCTTAAGCTCTAAATTAGTTTTATATATACAAACATCAGAGTGGTAAGATAACCCAGTTATGCTGTCACACTGCAAATCCCTCGGACAGCAAAAGCTCTCTAATGATTACAGCTTTTCCTCCATATGTGCTGTCAGCTAGTTATCTAACCAGCTGTTTATGCTGAGCTATTATGCTGACTGAAATGTACTGTACATTCCACATCTTTCCAATGCGGCAGCAGCAATGCGTCATCACCTTCGGGATGTGTGATTCTTCATAACAGACGACGCAGAGCTTTGGAATATTTGACAGTGAGGGTGATGTTCAAACTTATCTAATAGAGTGTGAGGGAGCCTGTATTTGTGTCAGTATATTGTTAGCATAGCCTGTGGTTGGATGTTGATGTGTTGTGACAGCTGATGTAAGATTGTTGTGGCAGGGCCATCACTGAGAAACCCTGCTGGATGTTGTGTGGAAGCCTGTAAACATATTAACGGGCAGTTAGGGTGGCCAGTACACTGGGCACCAAGGATGACGTGCCTACTGCCATGCAATGATGTAATCTCCAGCTGATGCGATAATCCGCATTTCAATATAACATCCACATGTATCTACAATACGCGGACACACACACATATACAGTATCCAATCCATGTTTTTTGCTGTTGTCTTAGAGAAGTGGTTCTCAGATGGCTTTTCTTTATGACTCAGATTTAATTTTGGACATGATACACCAGAATTGTTTATTGTACAAAATTCCAACAAAAATATCCTTTAAATCAAACACAGAAATGTATTAATAATACCATCAACTGCATAGGTCTATCAAAATGCAAAATTATGAACATACTGTATCATAGGCTGATTGGGAAAATGTACATGCATGTTAATACATAAACAACAGCGGAAGTTTGATTTACCAGTCTAACGCATGTTGACGGATGAATTTGTGCTTTTAACGTCAACATAAAGATATGGAAAGTGTTTTTTCCTCCTTTTTAAAAATTTATGGGCCCTATTTTAAGAGCTTTAGTGCAGCGCTATGCTTCAAGTCGTAAGTGCAAGTCATGAAATTTTGGTATTTTGGAATGTTGGTAAGTCTAGGTACAAGTGTGAAATTAAGTGTGCAAAGCGCTAATGGGCTGGGTCAAGTGCAATTTAATTCTGAGGTTCTTCTCCGGTTATTAAATAGTCCATTCCCTGTCAAGCACCAGCAATATGAACAAAGACTGCACATTTATAAGAAGTTGGTAGTGTAAATAGACTGTATGCAATGAATTAGGAGAATAGAAATATGGATTTATGTTCTTTTGTGCATTTATTGTGTCCCTGTTGAATGTCAGGCATATTTCTATGACAGTGACGCCCTCCTTTTATATGCATGGAAGATGTAGTTCTGGTCAGGATTTAGATTTACGCTACATTAAATTATAGTGTATGTAAGTATTATTAATAATTTTCATCTACTGACACACAAATCATGGCAAGTATTAACAGTGATTGTATCGGAACGCACTTCACTTCTACCGGTCGATTTGATTTTGAAAAATTAAATTCATTTATTGAAACATGAAAAAATTAAACCAAAAATATTTCTAAATTCAAATTACAGTTCAAACGAAACTAAAATATAATCAAAATAATAAAGTGGTCAAAAAAAATCATACCAAATCCAGCGGCCCCATTTGCATTGACTTACAAATCACTCTAAGACAACAGGTGATAAAATACCAATACAAATCAGATCATAAATACAATTGTAAATATAAACATAATAATAATAATTGAAAAGTAAACCCTTGACCTAAAGATAGTTTAAAACAAACCTCATAAATATTTGTTTCTTAAAACGGCTACAACAGTGTTTGTCATGGACATAATTTGATGTTCCAATTTATTTTCAGAGTTTGGTACCACCTGCTGGTGGAATCTTCAAACTGCAATGGCAGGAACTGAATTTAGACGTTGCGCTGCAAACAGACCTGCATTTGAAACGTCTTAGCGCAATGACCTGTTTCTCAGGAAAATAGCAAATTGCGTTTTGCGGCACTTCGTTCACATACAATACATCCCCAGTTTGCACACACACACACACAGTTAGCGCAAACACTCCCACCCATGGCCAAATGCGCTTGCATGAAAATTGCGCTTAGAATTAGAGCTTTCACGAAAATTGGACCCTATAAGTCAATTTATTTTGCTATCTGAACTTTATCCAATTATATGGTCAGTTGTGTTTAATTATTTGCATTTAGCCTTATTTTTCCCTGCTGTTAGCAATCCTATCAGAATCTGCAACCCATTTTATAACTTTATGCATGTCTTGCTGTAGTTGCAGCCATGCTTCTTCCAGAACTTTGTAATTGCAGTGTACATAAATGTCTGTGCATATGTCACACTCCTCTTAAAAAGACTTTACACAACATTGTTAACCACACTTTGTTAAGTCACATACTGAGCATCAGGAGATACGTAAATAAATATAAACACTGAGGCTAGCTTTCCCCCATTTGTTCAGATCAGAGTCTAATCATCCAATGAGGTAATTCGGAAGCTTATGTAATGTCTGCTTGCCCTAAATAAAGCCATACCATGTCATTTTCTATGGTGTTAATGTCATACCATGGCGATTTTAAACAGCTCTTGCAAGTTTTTGGAAACTTTCCAGTGAAGGATCTTTTTTTGTTATGAATCTGTGTAGTATCAAAAATGTTGCAAACTTGCACCTGTCTTGAATTTTTTTTTATATAGAGGCATTTTATCCTTTGAAGTCACAACTGGAAAAAATAAATGCTGAGCTCACACTGCAAGCCTAATGTAGCTCCTGAAAAAAAGGTGTTTGGATTGAGACTATCTTATTTTACATTTATTTTTATTATTATTATTATTATTATTATTATTATTATTTATCTCTGGATTATTCACAGTGTCATATCAGTTCATAGCAGTTAGGCAGTTTTTCATCTTGGTTGCTTTGATTGTTTCTAATCCACTTCTGTAGTGTCGGACTAAGATTTATCTGCCCCGTCTCTGATCTTTCTGTTGCAGATGAGATCTCCAACATGTGTGAGGTGGATGTTGCTTCAGAACCAGGCAGCCCTACATTGCTCAGCGAGTCCACAGACACATACTGCCAGACTGACTGCTGGCACCGACTCCGCACCACTGTCCGTAAACTGGAATTCTGGGAAGACTTCAGCGCAGAGCTTATTGGGACCGGATTCTTCTCCAAAGTCTACAAGGTACTGATTTACTGTCTATGTTGAAGAAAAAACTTAAGACTGTTTGGGATGGAAAATGTTCGAAAAATGTTCTAAAATTACAAAGATGTATTAAAAGTTCAGTAATGTAATAATGGACCCAGTTGCTCTCTACTGCTTGTACTTAAAAATGCAGAATCTTAAAGCTAAAGTGTGGATTTTTTTAATGTTAAAATATTTTTCGTGTTCCAGCTTAATATGCACAAACAACTATAAATAAGCCATTTGTAGGTTGATTTCCCTGAATAGTGTAAATGCTGTGACTCTGTGGCACTATCATAGCATTGCTCTGTTTGTTTGAGTGGCCCGTCCAGCCCAACAAAGCAACATTGGCTCAACCAATGGCACGAGTTAGAGGCAGAACAGTCGGTTGGTCAGACCAATGAAAAACAGTTTGAAATGTTTTGAAATCAAAAGCAGAGAATAATCAGATGATTCGTTTATGAAGTCTCATGTAAACATGATTTTCTTGCGTTAACTGATTTTTTTGAAAAAGCGAATTTTGTTACTTATCAGCATGTTGGTGTGCATGTAAACACACTCATTATTTTTGCAGTTCCATTTAGTGGCAGAGAATTAACACATTTCAGCTTCATCCAGTTAGATAATTTGCAGTTTGGCAAAAGTCCACAGATTTAATCAAAGCTGTCAAAATGTGGCATATCGAGATATTGCGACATTTGAGTTACATTTTTACATTTCATAATTGCTGCCTTAAAAGAACAAAGGTTGTGTTCCACTCCTCCTGTGTACTGTATGTATAATTCTGTTACTCACCCAAATTCTGTTGCCAAAAATGCAAAATAATCTGCCGAGCAGTCACAGCCCTGTTAATCCTTAAAACGCAATTTTACAGACATGATGTGTCTCTGCATGATTTAGCATGTTTTTTAGGAGACCAAACACTTTCCAACCCAACAAAGAAATGCAAACACGTACATCACGTTCAGTCGCCACCCAGTCATGCTTAAATTATTTTAAAAACATTCACAGACATTAAAAGAAAATAAGTCTCGACTTGAGTACCTGTGTAAACCACAGTGACCGCATTTTTCAACCAGCAGGAAACGTTTAAAGTTTTCTTTTCTCTAATGAGCTACAGTGGAGCCAAAATGTATTTGGACATTTAAGCCCTCTCTTAATAATATATGAATGTCATTGCATTAGATAATAAAATATTAAACCAAGTGGCATTTATTTGAACGAAAGATAGCAAAAGCACACTTTTCCCAAAAACAAGTTTGTTGGGTTTAAAATTACACACAATCAAAAATAATAATTATACCACTCAGTATTTGGACACTTTCTGGTTATCAAATATTAATGGAGTATGTCTATAGACCTTATTCACAGTAGTGCTATCTTTGATTTTTGACGGGAATGAAAACGACTCTGTGAGGAATAGACTTACCATCTCTTCAGCGACATGCGTTGTATAAAGCTATCATAAAGCTTCTAGATCACATCTTCTTGTCCACAACTTTGGAGTTTTTTGTCTTCTGAGATTTCTTGGAAAAATATTTTTTCAATGTTTTTTCAATGGAATGATCCAAAAACACTGTGATGGTAAATATTGAAGAGACTGTACGTCTATCCCTCACAGAATCGTTGTCATTCCCATCAAAAATCAAAGATAACTGACTTTATACATCCACTATAATGATCTTGGGACCAGCTGGTAAAAAAGTCATTAGAAAAATAGCTAAGAAAAGTGAGGTTAGTTGGAAAATATATAGTATGATTTTGTTTGCGGACGCCACATATTTTGTCATCTAAATTTTGCAATAAATTCTTCAGTTCTTGGTCAATAGATCACTTCCAAATTCCATAAACTGTTTTCCTCATATTTTAAATTGTAAGAAACAATGCCACAAGGGGGTTTCAATGTACGTGCTCAATATTATCTTGAGTGAAAGACTTTGGTGAGATCAGATTAGAGCTTTTCTATGGTTATGGTGCCCATTCTACCATTATGAACACAATAGCAGTGTGATGAAATGCGGATAACAGTGTTTAATAGCAATGCACACTGCAGAACATTACAAAAGTGCCACATGCCTCCACTGTGACCATTCTCACACCATGGGCCAAATGACAGATTTTTTTTTTGTAAAGAACATTGTGTCCTAAGGAAGACATGTGCTCTAAAGAAAAGTGAAGTTCAATCACCCCAGGGGCAAAAAAAAGGGTGATGCTCCATTCTGTTGCTCTGGTTTCACAGTGAGTGTGATTACGGAATCTCACGTACTGGTGTTGCGAAGGAAAAACATGTCAGGAAATGGCACACTGTACCATTCTTCAACTACAGGCACTTTTATGTCCCAGGGGTTAATTTCTACTAACACTAACAGATTCCAAGATTACAATAAAACTGTCTTGGGAACATTTTTACCATGCCTTCATTCATATTTGCTACATTTCAAATTGTTTATGGTGTTTCAGAAAAATTACAGAGTTCTTATGTAATGCATGTACAGTATATACACTGTTGCACAAATTAAATAAACTAGTGGGAGTGTGAAAAGTGTGTTTGAAGTGCCCATTGATGTGAAAAACACCCAAATTTGTTATGCCCACTAGTTGGTAATGGTGCTGCTCTGTGTTGACCAGGTGATGCACAGCACTACAAAGAAGGTGATGGTGGTGAAGATTTATAAAAATGACGTGGATCTGGACAGCATTGTGCGGGAGATCAGCCTACTTCAAAAACTCTCCCACCCGAACATAGTGAGGTGAGCCGCCTCTGCACATCATTAATCATTTTCACCAATCCCACGCCGGCCTGATGCTCATAACACCCACTCGGAACATATGAAGAAAACAACTCTGAATTTGTCAGTCTAATACTGAATGATAACACTTGATGTGGGATCAAATTTCCTGACCTTGAGCACAGGAAACCCAGACTGTAAACGGTTTAATATAAATTTTTCAAGCTGTAAGACCATTATGCCCACACATAGTGTTTTCATAGGAAGGCAAGAAAATCTTTCGATAAGATCACATTGAACCTGAGGATTTTGTAAACTGTTTTTGGCAAGCATCACTATTACTGGTGCTCATACATGGGGTTTAACAAACCCTTACCCCTAAGTATTAAATTAGCTCTATATCTCGTCCTAGTTTGTGCTACAGACATGAATGATTCCTCAAATTGTGTGGCTTGTTGAGGAGAGATGTGTTATTACTTGTTTAAGTGATCTGACTTACAAATTTTTCTTTGTGAACAACAAAACAGGCTTTTTTGATTAGCCAGAACGCCCTAGCAACCACCCCAAACACACTTACATTATGACGATACGTTTTGAACGAGGAGGCACAACTCTCAGTTTCTTTAGAAGTTTCAATAGTTTCAATTAAATTTAACTAAAAAGTAATTTTTCCATTTTCACATTGTAATTTCATAAAATTCCATCAGGTTTAATTGATTAATGTTTAACAAAACAAAGTTAACTAAACCTAAATATTTTAAGTTTTATTAATTTAATTTAGTTAAGTATTACACAATTCATTTTGATGGAAGTTTGTTATGAAATTGAAATGTGTACATTTTAAAAATAGGCCATTTTTTTTTTCAATGTAGAAGACCAGTGTAATCACGTCAGATTTAGTCTGAAATGACAATAGTTTTGTTTCTTTAATAAGGAGTTCCTAATTCAACTCTGATATTCAGTTCAGTGTAGTTTTATAAATGTTATAGGAGCTGGTTGGATAGCCATTTCCTCAGTTCTCTTGTGGATTAACTATTTAGTTTGTTCTACTGTAGGTACCTGGGCATCTGTGTCAAAGAGAACAAGCTATACCCAATTCTTGAGGTGAGTGGCAAAGTTTGGGGAAAGTTTTAGTGTTCACAGTTCAAGGCTCATCATTTTCTGCTATATTGTCTGATATAGAGTTTTAGGCATAATTTACTATATACTGAATGTGCTTCTGATAGCCTGAGCTTGCTTAGTTGTTATCAGGTCAAGATTCTGAGTGCAAGTGTTTTATAATATTATGTCCTGCCCTCCTCCACACCTAGTATGTTAGCGGAGGCTGCCTGGAGGAGCTGCTGGCTAGAGATGACGTCAATCTCTGCTGGAGAGAGAAAATCGTATTGGCTTGCGATATCAGCCGAGGAATGACCTATCTCCACTACAAGAACATCTACCACAGAGACCTTAACTCCAAGGTGAGTGTGTTGGCAGACTTTAGGGATCAAAGTTGAGCAAGTATGGCAAAGAAGGGTGATATATTACGAAATCACAGCTGTGCGCCACACCTTGCATTTATAGATAATGACAGACACCTCTAAAAAAAGCGACAAAAAATATGGTGCTTATGTTTTTTAGCCCCAATGTTCTTTTTACTTGCCTGACTTGATTTGAATCCTGTCTTGATCTAAATGTGTTCATAACATGATCCAATGAGTACCAAGTATTTAGTGCAGAATACCACAGATTCCAGTGTTTGACTGGTTAGTCTGAGTACTTTGCTTGTGCGTCCATTTCCTTGTGAGATCACTATTACTTTTTACTCTTAAAAACTTATCAAGAGGCCACAGTTAAAATGTATGAATTGGACTGATTTTGACAACAAAATATGAAACCAGGTGGCATCTGTTAACAAATGATGCTAGGCCTTTTCTTCACTTTCCTTAAAGGAATATTCTGGGTTCAATACAAGTTAAGCTCAATCGACAGCATTTGTGGCATAATACAGATTACCACAAACATTTTTTTTTACTCGTCCCTCCTTTTCTTTAAAGGTGCACTCAGTAAATTTTTGTTCATGTCATCTTGGACTTACACTGACATCTAGGGGTGTGGATGCAGCATCATTCAAACGCAATTATTTTCAGTTAAATATGCAGAAAATCACTATTTACAGCCAGCCATTATCATTTAATCCATGAGTGAAAGTGTCTAATAACAGGGAGGTTACTGACATTAAGCGAATAGTATTTGGCTGGTCATGTGATCATAACATCGCAGCCCCTATGTAGATTAAAAACAGCTTTTATAAGGTTACTGATATGACTGGAGTCTTCATCTCCTGTGAGTCATAATACATAATAGATTATATACAGTACGTATGTTTCAAAATTGCTGTCAATTTCTTTAGGTGTACAATTTTTCTAATGCGGAAAATATTACTGAGTGCACCTTTAAAAGAAGTAAAAATTGAGGTTACAGTGACGCACTTACAATGGAAGTGAATGGGGACAATTTTTGGAGGGTTTACGGCATTACGTTGTCATGGCAGCTAAGTTGTAAAATTGAATAAAACTTTACACAGAAAAGGTTAATACGCGATTTTGTCACTCTAAAATCATGTTGACATGCATATTGTTTATGTCTTGTCTTGTGGCTATACTTTTGAAACAATGAGTATTTTAATGTTGACTGACTGGCTCCCATTCACTTCCTCTGTAAGTGCCTCGCTGCAACCCAGTTTTTGCTTTTTTAAAGAAAAGGAGGGATGAGTCAAAATTTAGTTTTGTGGTAATCAACATTATGCCACAAATGCTGTCGATTGAGCTTAATTTAGCTTAAACCTAGAATATTCCTTTAACCGTTTTTGCAGTTACCTTTATCCAACAAAAGGTCATTTTTAGTGGATGTTTGAAGGGTTCAAATACTGTTTTGGGCTACTAAATAGTATGCACATGGTATATAATGTCCTTTGTTGCTCACAAATGCAGCTGACAAGCTCAAATCGTTCATAAAACAGACTAAAAGCCTCAAATGTGTTGCATTCTGAGAAGGGAACCTGCAGCCCTCTGAAGTTCTGAGCTGTAAAAAGCAGTCACAGTATGTTGACAGCTCTAACTGTGTCAGTTGCCAGGCTGCAGTGTGCAGTGTGCTCAGGCCTTTGTATGTTTGAACAGACAAGGGGAGGTGAGACCTTAATTATGCTAATGTACTTCTGTGCCCAACATTTACCATTCCATAAACTCCAGATCCACCACTGCTTTCAGTGGATATCCTCTCCTCTGTGCTTTCTCCCTTTTCCCTCTTTCTCCTTCTCTCAGCATCTCTCACTCATAAGCAATGAGCTGCTAAGTCTCGTTAACTTTCAAGTGTTTATACATGTTTTCTTAGCTTGACCTGAATCGTGTTTTGAATCAAATGTGTTTAGTACATAATTCAATTAGTACCAAGTATTTAGTTCAGAGTACTAAAGATTGTAATGTTTTAATTAGTAGTTGGATAAAGGATTTTGCTAGTGTGTGCATTTCCTCCTGGTTAAAATAACCATTTGTAGAGCATTCACAATTTTTATTGCATTTGTGCAGTTTAGTTTCACACATTGATTGTAAGATCAACATAACGTCTATGTGAAGATTGGCATGTCATATTTATACAGTGGCCCCTAAAAGTATTTGGACACTTAAGCCACTCTTAAAATGTGTGAATTTCTCATGCTTTTGTAACTACCTAAATGGGGACATATCATAGACTTTGGTTATATTTTATAGAAATATAATAATCTAATAATCCCCCTAAAATAAATGTAAAAACAACAGGATTTTCTTTGTTTATGAATTATTGAAAATTGAGAACATCCCAAAATGTCACAGAAGTAAGGTTTTTATTTGTATGATTTTGCTAACTTTTGAGTACTTATTTGTCCCCAAACTATAACGTGCATGCACACACACATTTAAGACCACTCATCTACACAGCAGTGCACCCATCTTAACCCACAAAAACACTGAACCAATCTGTTAAATACACACATTTACTGTACCCAACCCCTCCCTAACACACACACACACACACACTCACCAACCACAGCGTTGTTTTCTTTCTCTACTCTGTTATTTTAGTACATTAATTAAAGCAATTATGTCATTACACAGTGTGGAGAGACAAAACAGAGTTAATGTTAATCGTTCTGCTTGCATAACACAAGTTCAAATTTCTTCAGAGAGGTGACGTGTCTGCTGCCTTATGTCAGTGGGTGTGTTTAAAATGAAGTGATATTATTACTGCCACAGATATGAAAGCGTACATCATTAAGCATTCATTTCCAGATTCTCATCCTATCACGATCTAGCCTATATCACACAGCTGTCTTCCTTTGCTCGTACAATGCATGGCTTTCACCCACCTCCACCCCAACACCACCAGTTTAGGTCCTGTCCTCCTCTAGATGTAAGCTCCTCTCCCCTGTCTCTTCACCTTCTGGATCTGATGGTTCGAGCGAGAATCCTGATGCTGAACCGTAGGACGGTGCTTACACCAAAGATACTAATTATCTCTACCTCATGTTCTTCCACACTATCGAGACCTCTGAGAGAAAAAACAGAGCACAATTACACTGTGCCATACAAACACACTTACACAACTAAGGATTTATATGAAAAGTTCACCTAAAAATGAAAATTCTGTGATCATTGACTTTTTTCTTCCACAAAAGTAGATGTTTGACAGAATTTTAGCCTGTTAGTATTCGCTTTTATTGCATCTTTTTTCCATACAATGAAAGTTAATGGTGACTGAGGCTAACATTCTGTTAAACATCTCCTTTTGTGTCCTACTAAAGAAAAAAATTCACAAGTTTGGAACAACATGAGGGTGAGTAAATAATGACAGATTGTCCTTTTCAGATAACCTTTCCTTTTGAGAGCACTGTAAATCAAAGAGGAGGATGGGGCTATCTGTATTCACAGACAGTTAGGGAGGGAGTCTATGCTGATGTAATGAAAAACTAGCTGGGTTCCTTTGACATTTTTCCTTTCACTTGTGTGTTTACCATCTCCATTCAGCAAAGACCCGAAGCCTGAAGGCTTTTCACTTCCACCACAACAGCGCATGTTTAGCTGCACCACATTCATCTACCACACAGGCACCTGTAAACATTACTGAATGCTCTAGTTACATTAACAACGTATTTATCCTACTGTGAATATTCTTAGTTTTTAGACTACTACTTTTAGAAGTTTTACTTTGATTTTAGGCATAACTAATGCTGATAAATTACTAAACAGCAATAAGCCACAAGAGGCTGTGCATTTTAAAGATTTTAAGGGATGTTGTTAGCCTCTTAATCGTGGTAAAATCACTGTAACGCATGGCTTCTTGTGACTTTTTGCTTGTATAAAAGAGCAGCAACTGCACTGTGAAAAATGTGTTAGTATTCTAGTACATTTTGTATGATAGTGCTAATTATATTGTGTTTTCTTCCTTGGATTCATTGTTTCTGCTTGTATTATTCTCATTTGTAAATCTGCTAAATGAGTAAATGCCCATTTAAAAGACACCAATAAATAAATGATTAATATGCAATTTAAAAATACATTTATCAATAATAATAATCATCAGAATAAACAATTAGTGTAATTGTAGTTACACTTTTTACAGTTGCCAAGCAACTTGGCTTATTCAATGCAATTACATTCAGATCAGAATTCAATTACAGTTACAGTTATGCGTATATTTAGTTGTGTTACCAACATGGTTCCTCCAATTAGATTATAGAGCCGGAACTATCGCTTTTATAATAGAAATAAGAAGTAAAAATGAACTATAAAGCTTGGATAACTCCACAGGTTTGAATGATTAAAAGCTGGATAATACAAGGGAAGACTGGGGGATTTTTATGAAACAGAGAATTATCAAAGACGTTGCTTAGTATTCAATTCACACATAGAGCAATGCTGCCCTCTTGTGGAGATGTGATCATTGCGATGCTTTGTTGTTTTGTTTAGAAATAATGTATCCATTAGCCTACCTCTCTCTCTCTCTCTCTCTTTTTTTTTTTTTTTTTTTTTTTTTTTTTTGTAATCTGAGATGCAGAAAAATCTTACTTAGTACATAGTTTCAAAATTTACTCCTTTTCCTTTAAGGTCTTTCCTCATTCCACAGGAAAAGATAAGTAAAGATCTGACACTAATGTTCTGCAGCTTATACTCTTGATTATGCAACATGCTACATGTGGAATCCATCTGTTTTTGTTGATGCAGAACTGTCTAATCCGCATGACCTCGAGAGGCAGGGAAGCTGTGGTGACTGACTTTGGCCTGGCCAGGGAGGTGGGGGAGCTGCCCGCAAACGACCCCAAAAGGAAGATGTCTCTTGTGGGGTCTGCGTTCTGGATGGCCCCCGAGATGCTCAGAGGAGAGCCATACGACCGCAAGGTACTGAAACAGAATACCAATGAAAATGAGAGATGACTTTGGAAACAAGAGTATAGAGAAGGAAACTATTGGTTACATTATTTGACATGGCACCAAAATCATGGGTTGGATTCCCATGGAATGCATGAACTGATCACATGTATATCCTAAGTGCAATTTAAGTTACTTTGGATAAAAGCATCTGCCAAATGCATATTGATATGAATTTTTATGCATTCCTGTAGCTTGACTGGTAGATAGTTAACTTTCCTTAAAGGGACAGTTCACCCAGAAATTACAATTCTCTCATCATTTACTCACCCTCATGCCATCCCAGGTGTATGGCTTGCTTTCTTCTGCTGAACTCAAATAAAGATTTTTAGACAAATATCTCAGCTCTGTGAGTCCATACAGTGCAAGTGAATGGTGACCCGAACTTCAAAAACTCCAAAAAGGAGATAAAGTCAGCATAAAAGTAATCCATAAGACTCCAATGATTTAATCAATATCTTAGGAAACGATCCAGAGGAAGTTTAATTGAGCTTGAAAACATGATCACAAAGGAGACTGCTGTCAAGATGTACAGTGAAAAAGGAACTATATTTTGGTCTGTTCTTACCCAAAACCAACTAGACTGCTTAAGAACATTTTGGATGAACTATCCCTTTAAAGGAATATTCTGGGTTCAATACAAGTTAAGCCCGATATCCCAAATACTTTTAGGGGCCTCTGTATAAATATGACATGCCAATCTTCACATAGATATTATGTTGATCTTACAATCAATGTGTGAAACTAAACTGCACAAAAATATGCATGGCACAAACAATGCCAAGGTAATGAGTTCAATTCCCAGGGAACACATTCTGTATACTGATAAATATATATCTTGAATAATGCAAATTGCATCAATGTAATAGTCTTGCCCCTTAAAATGAAATTAGTATTGATTCACTCTCTGACTACACATTAATTACCATAACCTTTTGGAATATGTTTGTGTCTTAATAAAAATGGACATTCTGTGTTGTTGCCATACTTATCTAACGTACTGTAGGTCAGTAGAGAGGTATAGATTAGGAAAGTCATTTATAATGATTTATAACAGATGCAGAAACTGTAAGATGTGTTTCTGCCTCACTGTCAGATTAAGAGAGGGCCAGTGCTGGTACTGATGTGATTAGAGACTTAACTGAACCTCTGCTGTTTGCCGCTCTTTAATCATAGGTTGATGTCTTCTCCTTTGGGATCATGTTGTGTGAGATCTTGGCGAGAATCCCTGCCGATCCAGAGGTGCTGCCCAGGACACAGGTAATGGCTGCTCTCAAACACACACACACACACGTTGGTGCTGCTATCCTTATGAGGACTCTCCATAGACATAATGATTTTTATACTGTACGAACTATAGATTCTATCCCCTAACCCTAGCCCTACCCCTAAACCTAACCCTCACAAAAAACGTACTGCATTTTTACAAGTTGACCATAAATGTATGCGAATGCTTATCTTTTGTTTATTAACACGGAATCTTTAAACCACTTGAATGCATAATTCAAAACTTGAATGAGCTAAGGAACAATTACACATAATCTTTACGTAAGAAAGGCTTGTTATGTGCCATGAATTAGCACAGCTCTCCTCTGCACTGGGGATGAAAGAAGGTCAGACAGACTGATTGCCCGCTACTGTACAGCAGTGTGGTCATTTATGCATCATTAACAGTGATGGACAGCCAATGATGTCTAGAGGGAAGAGAAAAGATCTGATCTAGGTCGAGTGAACCATTGTACAGACATTTAGAATTTTTAATATGGATTTTAAATCACTGTCATCAATCACATAAAGGATAATGATTTTCTGGTCAATCCACATTTTCACCATAGCTCTATATGTATGAAGCTTCACACCACAGGGTTTTGGTATATACACTTTATGTACAAGGCCGTTTAGTTTTTATCACACGAGTCATTGTTTGTAGGAATTTACAGAGTTTAAAAAGCACCCCAGAGGCAAAGTAGTATGTTAATTATGACATTTGTATATCTCAGCTTTTGGATTACTCTGATAGATCCATTTATTTGTAAAGTTTATCCTGGACTTCTCTGATGAGATCATTTTTTTTTTTTTATAAAGTTTGCTTTGAACTCCTATGATGAGATGCAGTTTGTAAAGTTTGTCCTAGACTTACCTAATGAGAATTGTTTGTAAAGTTTGCTTTGAACTCCTGATTAAATAATTTGCTTTTAAATTTTGTCTAGGAACATTTTTGATGAGACACAGTTTGTTAATTTTGTCTTGGACTTCCCTGATTAGATACAGTTTGTAAAGTTGGTCTTGGATGTCCCTGATGAGATACAGTTTGTTTGTAAAGTTTGTCTTGGGAATTCTTTGAGATACAGTTAGTTGTAAAGTTTGTCTTGGGACTTCTTTGAGATACAGTTTATTTGTTAAGTTTGTTGTGGACTTCTCTGTTGAGACATAGTTGGTTTGTAAAGTTTGCTTTGAACTCCTGATGAGATACAGATTCTAAACTTTGTCTTGGACTTCTCTGATGAGATACAGTATGTTTGTAAAGTTTGTCTTGGGACTTCTTTGAGATACAGTTTGTTTGTAAAGTTTGTCTTGGGACTTCTTTGAGATACAGTTTGTTTGTAAAGTTTGTCTTGGGACTTTTTTGAGATACAGTTTATTTGTAAAGTTTGACTTGGGACTTCTTTGAGACATAGTTGGTTTGTAAAGTTTGCTTTGAACTCCTGATGAGATACAGATTCTAAACTTTGTCTTGGACTTCTCTGATGAGATACAGTATGTTTGTAAAGTTTGTCTTGGGACTTCTTTGAGATACAGTTTGTTTGTAAAGTTTGTCTTGGGACTTCTTTGAGATACAGTTTATTTGTTAAGTTTGTTGTGGACTTCTCTGTTGAGACATAGTTGGTTTGTAAAGTTTGCTTTGAACTCCTGATGAGATACAGATTCTAAACTTTGTCTTGGACTTCTCTGATGAGATACAGTATGTTTGTAAAGTTTGTCTTGGGACTTCTTTGAGATACAGTTCGTTTGTAAAGTTTGTCTTGGGACTTCTTTGAGATACAGTTTGTTTGTAAAGTTTGTCTTGGGACTTCTTTGAGATACAGTTTGTTTGTAAAGTTTGTCTTGGGACTTCTTTGAGATACAGTTTATTTGTTAAGTTTGTTGTGGACTTCTCTGTTGAGACATAGTTGGTTTGTAAAGTTTGCTTTGAACTCCTGATGAGATACAGATTCTAAACTTTGTCTTGGACTTCTCTGATGAGATACAGTATGTTTGTAAAGTTTGTCTTGGGACTTCTTTGAGATACAGTTTGTTTGAAAAGTTTGTCTTGGGACTTCTTTGAGATACAGTTTGTTTGTAAAGTTTGTCTTGGGACTTCTTTGAGATACAGTTTGTTTGTAAAGTTTGTCTTGGGACTTCTTTGAGATACAGTTTGTTTGTAAAGTTTGACTTGGGACTTCTTTGAGACATAGTTGGTTTGTAAAGTTTGCTTTGAACTCCTGATGAGATACAGATTCTAAAATTTGTCTTGGACTTCTCTGATGAGATACAGTGTGTTTGTAAAGTTTGTCTTGGGACTTCTTTGAGATAGTTTATTTGTAAATTTTGTTGTGGATTTCTCTGATGAGATACAGTTTGTTTGTAAAGTTTTTGTGCACTTTTCTGATTAGATACAGTTTGTTTTAAAACTTTATCTTGGAGTCCTCTGAAGTGATACAGTTTGTTTATAAAGTTTGTATGTAAAGTTATCTCAGACTTCTTTGATGAGATACAATTTGTTTGTAAAGTTTGCTTTGGACTGCTCTGATGAGATATGGCTTGTTTTAAAAGTTTGTATTGGACTTCTTTGATAAGATACAATTTATAAAGTTTGTTTTGTATTTCTCTAATAAGATACAGTTTGTTTGTAAATGTTATCTTAAAATTTTTTGATAAGATACAATTTGTTTGTGAAGTTGGTCTTGGATTTCTCACATAAGATGCAGTTTATTTGTATGTTTTGTGTTTTTAAAGTTTTTCTTCTAAAGGCTAAAACAGCCACATCTTTTAGTCTGTATTTAATATTATTTCAGACAACAGAGTATGTTGAACTCATTGTGTGATCTCTTCACAGGACTATGGGCTGAATGTGGAGGCATTCAGGGAGCTGGTGGAGGGCTGCCCAGAGCGTGTTCTAGAGCTGTCGGCCAGCTGTTGCCAGGTAAGACCGAGCAACTCAAATGGTGTGTTTAATATGGTGCAACTGTGAACAGTACTAACATCTGTAAAGCGAGCATTTTCATGAGCTTCACCTTCAGCTGAGGTTCATTCATAGTGTAGGACCTTGAACTGCCTAGTTAACTGTTTTAAAAATGTATACATTACGTAGAAGATAAACCTTTTAGAAGATAAGTTCTCTTAAACACTTCTCACACCCTCAGTAGTTTATTTAATCTGACCACTAACAATGTCCAGTAGTGTATATAAATGATATGGATGTATGTACAGTAGTAATTTTAACAGTATATAATTGATCATTTTCACACAATAAATATTGAAATGGTATGTTCATTTAACATTTTATTAAGATTATCATAGTTTTTGAAATGTAATATCTAATATTTTTATGATGGAATTTAACATTTTAGGTTTAAAAGTCTGGGTCAGGAACAGGGATAAAACAAAATCTATACATTAAAAGTATTTTGAAAAGTAGCAAAAATAAATGAAGGCATGGTTATAAGTCAATTATAAAGATAATTTTAATGTGACCATTATATAACAAAAAGAAAAAAGTTTAAATCTGTTGGTTTTAATACAAATCAATCCCTGCATGTAGTTTTAGAACACCCATGTATTTGACGAAAAACCTTAACCCTCAGCCCTTCTGTCTCCCGCTCTCTTGAAGATGGATGCATTCCGAAGACCTTCTTTCTCTGAGCTGCTGGATGAGCTGGAGGATATAGCTGAGACCCAAGAGCCACCAGACAACATTGTGACCACAGGGTGATCTCCAGAAATCCCTTCAAACAAACCCCTGGACTGAAGGAATTAAGGGACTTCGCTGCATGAGAGCCTAAAGTCATGGACAATGACTAGCACTCTATTCCCTTAAGAGTAGTATATATAGGGAAATGTCTGGTAATTGAGGACAAAACCACTCAACTGAATGTTCCCTCAATAACCAGTTCTGGATACCCTCCCGGCAGTGACTGAATGATTGAGACTTTGCATTTGAAAGGCTGAATTTTATCTTTTCTCTCTTTTTTATTTTTATTATAGACAAAAGTTATATGATTCTTTATGAACCAACTTTCAGATCAACTTCTGATTTTATTGAAAGACCAAATTCACCCCGGACCAGGTACTGATTCCTGATGTGTATGAGTTTCAGGATAATGTGAGTTTACTTTTTACCCGCAAAAGCCGTTTTAAAGTGAGAATAAAGCAGAGGCTGCACAGACCCGGAACAAACCAAACCAGATAAAATCATGTGCGCTAGATTTAATTTGGCCTCTGTAGTGTACTAGCACATCTCTTCACAACATTTACCAAGTAATTACGCAAAACGAATGTTGCTCATTTGAAATGCACTGTTAGCATTGCCCATTTTGGCCTGGTTATCAAACTTTTAACATGTCAGATTGGTGCAGCTTTAAAACGTCCAATTGCATTTCTCAAAATCATAGAAATGGCATACAAGTCAATGTTCAAAAGGTCATGTTTGTGCATAAATGCATTATCAGCATGTTCCTGGAAAAAAATAGGTTAATTCTGGCATGAGACCTGAATAACCATCTAAGAAAACACAGTTTAGTACATCGACGATTATATTTTAGTCAGTGCTTGGAATAAATATTTTCCCAGATCACAGTTCAAGGTTCTTACATATGTGAATATTAGTTGGATTCTGTACTTTGTCTTTGTACACACTGTATATTTTAATAGCATCATAGTCTCAGATTATTCTGATCTAGTTTACACTAGTGTTTCTAAACCAAAATCTATTTTGTTTATTGAATTGAATCAAGCTGTTTATATTCCTGACTCTATTTGTGTATATGGTGTCTGGTTACATTCATATATGGGTTCAGTTATATTTCTAGTTTATTAGTTACAACAACAGTTTAAGCAAGATCTTTCAAAAATCTATTTATCCATATTAAACTCTCCTTTACACCACATAAAACACCCTAGTTAAATCAAATCACAACAATACTGGAAATACATTAAAATTATAAGTGGCTGGGCATGACAAAAATAACTTAGATTTGTGTAGGCCTATAAACATTAGAGTGTGAATGGAGTTGCTCATTTTGTCATTAGTATTCGGGCACAGTTCAGGGTTCCTGCTTCATTTGTATGATATAGGCATCTGCATTAAAGCCTGTGCGCCCTTCTGTAATTGAGCTGACTTGGAAGCCATGGATTTACCGTTGTGCCAATGGTGCGCATTTGAAGTTCGATAACTACCATCCAATCTTGTGAGTCATGTCCTGGGTGATGTTCATTTATGATCATGGAAAAAAAAGTAAATTTGGAGGCCACCAGCAGTGTGAAACGAGAGCACTTGGTAGTAAACCACATGCATGATTTGTGATGAAAGCATTTACAGCCGGAGGAATATAAGTCATGGCTTCCTGCAAGGAAATGCATGACTGTGGGCAACGGTAACTAGGTGTCATTTCTACTGGGAAATATGTTCATATGGCGGTTGTAAATGACTCTGGCATAACTGAATGGGGGCAAATATATTGATGTAGGCCTCTTTATATGGTAAATGCAATCAGTGTCTCTCAATACAAGGTCATTCAGTGGTTCATCAACAAACTGAAACACATCTTGAGCATCCTTGCATTTTAATACATTTAAAAATAGTCCTAACATGCCATTTGTGTATTTAAAGAGATAGTTCACCCTAAAATGAAAATTCTCTCATTTACTCACCCTAATAGATGTGTATGACTTTCTTTCTTCTACTGAACACAAAGACTTTTAGAAAAATATTTCAGCTCTATTGGTCCAATCAATGCAAGTGAAAGGTGACCAAAATTTTTAAGCTCCAAAATTAACATAAAGGCAGCATAAAAGTAATCCATAAGACTCCAGAGGTTAAATCCATAACTTTAGAAGCGATATGATAGGTGTAGGTGAGAAACAGACCTTTTTACTATCAATCTCTACTTTCAGTTTCACATTCTTCTTTTGTTTTTGGCGATTTGCATTCTTCGTGCACATCAGCACCTACTAGGCAGGGAGGAGAATTTATGGGAAAAACGGACTTAAATATTGATCTGTTTCTCACACAAACTTATCATATCTCTTGCATTGTGAGAAACTATGGAGCTGAAACATTCTTCTAAAAATCTTTGTTTGTGATCAGCAGAAGAATGAAAGTCATACACATCTGGGATGGCATGAGGGTAAGTGATGAGATACTTTTCATTTTTGGGTGAAGTATCCCTTTAAATACTCATACTTTCACACATTTCTTGTGAAAAAATATCTAAATTATTCCAGAAAAACAAAATTGCAAGACATTAAAAATAGTTTTCAGAAAATTTAAGTGTATTTTATCTTGTTCCATTGGCAGATGTTTTTCACTTTTAATAAATAAACACCTTACTAGATTTAAGTGGAAAACTGAAAAAAATAAATAAAAAAAAATCAGGGGAGCACAATCTGTCAATGGAAAAAGACAAAAAAATAAATAAAATAAAATAAAAAATAAATAAGATGGTTACATTTAAGATACATTCTCTGAAAAAAAAAAACAAAGTATTAATACTGTATATACAGTTCTCCTTCACAGGTAAATTTATCTTATTTTATGGATACTTTTAGCCAGCAGCATATCACCCTGCAGCTCTTGCCTGGTTACCCACTGAAGTTAAGCAGGGTTGAGCCTGGTCATCAGTAACGGATTTAGGCATGGGCGACAGGGCGGTATCTTGCGGGGGGGTGGCACGAGGCACCCACACAGACACCCCCCCTACAACTTTGGGGGCGTGTTGAAGCGGGTTTCGCACAGGGTGCCATACAAGCTAGAACCGCCACTGCAGGTCAGTACCTGGATGGAAGACCTCCTGGGGAAAACTTAGGTTGCTGCTGGAAGAGGTGTTAGTGAGGCCAGCAGGGGTGGTCTGTGTGGGTCCTAATGCCCCAGTATAGTGACAGGAACACTACACTAAAAAAGCATTGTCTTTCAGATGAGATGTTAAACTGAGATCCTGACTCTCTGTGGTCATTAAAAATCTCAGGGCACTTCTCGTAAAAGAGTAGGGTTGGAACCCTGCTGTCCTGGCCAAACGTTGTAATATTTGATATAACTTTACACTGATAAGGTTAGTATTTTATCACACTAAAATCATATTAACACGTATAATGTTAATGTCTTGTGGCTTTAATTTTAAAACAATTTGCCTTTTAATTTGAATGGACTGGCCCCCTTCACCTTCACTATTGCAAGAGCCATTCTGTAACCACAATTTTTTTTTAATAAACGATGAATGAGTTATGAGAAATATTTTAGTGATCAATATTATGCCACAAATGCTGTTGATTGAGCTGAACTTGTATTGAAGTTCCTGTAGAAGCATTAGAACTTTGTTTTAATACTTTGCTAATAACAAACAAGTCTAGATGAAAGTGATGTCTCAGCAGTAAACTGAGGGCAAATAAACCATGTGAAATTCTATGGCATCATAAGCAGTGGAGCAAAAAGGGCATCTGTGAAATGAATTGAATTGTTCAATGCTGCATGCTTATGACTAAATGGCCCCCTGTATAATAGACTTGCATAAACACAGTCACTGAACTGAGAGATCATATAGCAAGAATAATCTACATATACAATTTCCAGGTAGACAATATGCTGCCAATCAATATTTATTATTTTTCTAAAACTGTTGCTACTCAAACCGTTTGTATCGTTACTTATATTTCAACCACAAAACCACCATTGTTTAATCAAAATTACATACTGTTTGTTTTAATGTAAGTATTGATAAAATATATTTAATAGAGAGTAAGATATAAGAATGCCTTTCTGGTTAATGGTACATTAACAAAAAGTTAAATGATATACGTATATACACCGATGAGCCAAAACATTATTACCACTTGCCTAATATGCTGTTGGTCCTCCGCGTGGTGCCAAAACAGCGTCGTCCCGCCGAGGCGTGGACTCTAGAAGACCTCTGAAGGTGTCCTGTGGTATCTGGCGCCAAGACATTAGCAGCAGATCATTCAAGTCCTGTAAGCAGAAAGAAGCAAGTTTTCTTCCAGGATAACCTTGTACGTGGCTTGATTCATGCGTCCTTCACCAAGACGAACCTGCCTGATTCCAGCCTTGCTGAAGCACCCCCAGATCATCACCGATCCTCCACCTGGTCATCTAATGGTTAGATGGAGACCTGGAGAGGCCTTCAAGCCACAGTGTCTCGCACCCACTGTGAAATTTGGTGGAGGATCGGTGATGATCTGGGGGTGCTTCAGCAAGGCTGGAATCAGGCAGGTTCGTCTTGGTGAAGGATGCATGAATCAAGCCACGTACAAGGTTATCCTGGAAGAAAACTTGCTTCCTTCTGCTCTGACAATGTTCCCCAACTCTGAGGATTGGAATATATATTGGGGATATGTAGGCCTACCATGGTATTACATTGATAGTCTTTGAAGTACCAGTAATATGTACTATAATAAAATGTAAATACCAGTGTTGGGTAAGTTACTCAAAAAAGTATCCACTACAAATGACTAATTACTTCTATAAACTCATTATAATACAATTGTAATCACATTACTGACTTTACTGGTTACTTAAACTAAAAAGTAATCACATTACTAATTACTTTACTAAGTTACTTTGTACATAATAACACTTTTCACTGAAAAGTTTTAGTTTTTTCTGCTCAACAGATAGGAAATATTGTCTTTATTACCTCGTTGTTCATTGTCACACACAATTCACACACTCGGCACACGTTTCTCCCTTCCCGTGACTCGTTAGTTTAGGGGATGCACGGCGTTCGGCTGTCAAAGAAATATACAGACAAACATAATTCATTTTTAACAAAGGAATATTCTGGGTTCAGTACAATTTAAGCTCAGTTGACAGCATTTGTGGCATAATGTTGATTACCACAAAAAAAATTATTTCGACGACTCCATCATTTTCTTTAAAAAAGCAAAAAATGAGGTTACAGTATTGAACCTGGAATATTCCTTTAATTGAATGCCAGTAACTGTAATCTGATGACATGAGTTTAAAATGTTGTGTATTACACTACTTTTGTACTTAAAAGTAATTGGATTATACAGCAATGAATTACTTAGTTCAAAAACACTGGTAAATACTAATACCATAGTGGAGCAGTGGTGAATGAAAATGGCAACCAGGCAACCATCCAGAGCCATTGTATATATCAAATAAGTATACTGTATATAGTACCGCCACAGTGCTTTAAAATCTTTTACTGTTTCCTTGAAGCATGTATCATCTCAAGATAAGCAGAACATTTTCAGAGTAGCACTGTTCTTATCTTTTCGAATATACTATTACAATTCAGAGATACATGTATTAGTAGGTAAAATACATACTCAGTAAACATTAACTCACTATGTATCACTCTAGTATCATAGACAGCAGGCCCTATACTGTATGCTTGCATGTTACCCATACCACTTCACAAGCACCACACAAGTCAAAGGATAAGTAGCTCAGGGGTGGGGGAATATGGGATTTTAGAGTCAGCAAAATCATTTCATTCACTCTGGTCAGCATGTTTCAAGGCAGACAAGACTAATAGTCTTTTGGTACGGATGATCTATACATAGAAGGGTGAATCACCTAAAAATGTACAGCCAATGCACCTGCTTAAATTAAACAATCCAATTCACTGTGCATACATTTTAATTGAATCCGTCACTATGTTTATCCAGCCAAATGTAGATTCTTTTTTAAAGGTGCACTGGGTATTTTTTTCATCATTAAAACATTTTAGCCCTGAAGAAAAGAACAATACTTAAAAATATCTTTAAAATCATGTACACTCACATTAGATGAAGATTCCTGCCATATCAGTAGCCTAATAAAAGTTTGTTTTGCATTCCATCACAATTAATTTGGGTTCCCTGATAATAAATTAACCATGGTTTTAATACAGTAATATTGTACTAACCTTTACTGTAGTAACCGTGTTTTTATTTGGTGGAAACCATGGTTTTACTATAGTAATATTAGTAACACTTTACAATAAGGTTCCATTCATTAACATTAGGTAATGCATTAGTATCATGAACGAACAATGAATATATTTTTACAGCATTTATTTATCTTTGTTAATGTTTGTTAAGAAAAATACAATTGTTCATTGTTAGTTCATGTTAGTTCATTGCGCATTATCTAATGTTAACATATCAACTTTTGATTTTAATGTATTACTATATGTTGAAATGAACATTAACCAAGATGAATAAATGCTGTTAAAGTATTGTTCATTGTTAGTTCATTTTAACTAATGTTGTTAACTAATGTTAACAAATGAAACCTTATTGTAAAGTATTACCGTAATAATATTACTGTAACCATGATTGTAGTGACCACTGTGTTTAGGCAAAAACCATGGTTTTACTACTGTAATATTGTAGTAACCACAAAATTATGATTTTTTTTAACTACAGTTTTTGTTTTCCTATATTATTACTATGGTTTCACTACACTGAAAAAAAAAATTATTTTGTGGTGAAATAAATAAAGCAGAAAAGATTAAGTACTTTCTACATTAAATAAGTGATTTTAAGCACGAATCTGAAAATATTATGTACAATAAATTCTACATTTATCCTCAGTTGAAACATGTAAAAATGAATGCACTAGCTTATAAGTAAATAATATTCATGATTGTTTATGTTTACAATGCATCAAATCTTTGTCATATTTATTTGCAAATTTGAGTAAATTTCACAGGTAAATAAGTACATTTTTACTTAACCTTTCGAAGCTGGTGTTCTCAGCATACACCAGGCTTGAAAAATTAATGAGCTTGCATGGTTTCACTGTTTGCATGTTGATTTACACTATTTTTATTGTTGATTTTGTTGTTACATTTGGTAACTTCTTGTTTTGTGAACTCTGAAGTTCATTTTCTACTCAAAATGACACATTCGTGATAAAAAAAAAGTTTGTTGATTATTATCGTTCTTTGTGCAAGTGATAAGGTCTGCATACGCAGCTCTGTATCACCACTAATGCAAGGTGAAATTGTTTAATATCTGCATAGCATGCATTAAGCATTCCTGTGAAAGGTTTCTGTGCGTTCATGTGGTACATTATTAGACATATGTCTAAAAAAAGCTCAAAATGTTATAACAAAACGTTTAAGTTTTACTACGTTTATACTACACTGCCTGGCACCCCCCCCCCCCAAAATTTTTCAGTTTGGATTTACAGTAAATAAGCAGATACTTAAAAGCCTATGATTGGAACATTATGATTGGAACATGCAGTGATTAATATGTTTTTGCTGGCAACAATTCTTTTAACCCTAACTGATGCAGTGTGTAGCTTCTCATTTCTTAAACAACCATGTCGGAAGACATATCCCATGGTCGTGGGAAAGATATTACTGTGTTTCAGAAGGGGCAAATTATTGGCCTGTATCAAGCAAAGAAAACAACTAAGGAGATTGCTGAAATCACTGGAACTGGGTTAAGAACTATCCAACACATTATTAAAATCTGGAAGGATATTGGTGAACCGTCATCTTCGCAGAAGAAATGTGTTCGGAAAAAAATCTTGAATGATCGTGATCGGAGATCACTAAAACGCTTGCTGAAGTCACATCGTAAAAAATCGACAGTAGAACTCACTGCTATGTTTAATAGTGAAAGTAAGAGCATTTCTACACGCACAATGTGATGAGAACTTACAGGATTGGGACTAAATAGCTGTGTGGCCACAAGAAAGCCACTTGTTAGTGAGGCTAATCAGAAAAAAACAACTTAAATTTGCTAGAGAGCATAAAGATTGGACTGTGGAGCAATGGAAAAAGGTCATGTGGTCTGATGAGTCCAGATTTACCCTATTCCAAAGTGATGGGCAAGTCAGGGTAAGAAGGGAAGCGCATGAAGCGATGCACCCATAAGGCAGTGTTATGATCTGGGTTGCTTCAATTCATCAGGTCTAGGCTCAGGAAGTTATGCGGCAATAAAATGAAGTCAGCTGACTACCTGAATATACTGAATGACCAGGTTATTCCATCAATGGATTTTTTTCTTCCCTGAAGGCACGGGCATATTCCAGGCCAACAATGCCAAGATTTATCTGGCTCAAATTCTGAAAGAGTGATTCTTGGTGCATGAGGAATCATTTTTACACATGAATTGGCTACCACAGAGTCCTGACCTTAACCCCACTGGAAGTCTTTGGGATGTGCTAGAGAAGACTTTATGGAGTGGTTCGACTCTCCCGTCATCAATACAAGATCTCAGCCAAAAATTAATGCAACTCTGAACGGTTAATATACACTATATTGCCAAAAGTATTCGCTCACCCATCCAAATAATTGAATTCAGGTGTTCCAATCACTTCCATGGCCACAGGTGTATAAAATGAAGCACATAGGCATGCAGACTGCTTCTACAAACATTTGTGAAAGAATGGGCCGCTCTCAGGAGCTCAGTGAATTCCAGCGTGGTACTGTGATAGGATGCCACCTGTGCAACAAGTCCAGTCGTGAAATTTCCTCGCTACTAAATATTCCACAGTCAACTGTCAGTGGTATTATAACAAAGTGGAAGCGATTGGGAATGACAGCAACTCAGCCACGAAGTGGCAGGCCACGTAAAATGACAGAGCGGGGTCAGCGGATGCTGAGGCGCATAGTGCGCAGAGGTTGCCAACTTTCTGCAGAGTCAATCGCTACAGACCTCCAAAGTTCATGTGGCCTTCAGATTAGCTCAAGAACAGTGCGTAGAGAGCTTCATGGAATGGATTTCCATGGCCGAGCAGCTGCATCCAAGCCATACATCACCAAGTGCAATGCAAAGCGTCGGATGCAGTGGTGTAAAGCTCGCCGCCTCTGGACTGTAGAGCAGTGGAGACGCGTTCTCTGGAGTGACGAATCACGCTTCTCCATCTGGCAATCTGATGGACGAGTCTGGGTTTGGCGGTTGCCAGGAGAACGGTACATGTCTGACTGCATTGTGCCAACTGTGAAGTTTGGTGGAGGGGGGATTATGGTGTGGGGTTGTTTTTCAGGAGCTGGGCTTGGCCCCTTAGTTCCAGTGAAAGGAACTCTGAATGCTTCAGCATACCAAGAGATTTTGGACAATTCCATGCTCCCAACTTTGTGGGAACAGTTTGGGGATGGCCCCTTCCTGTTCCAACATGACTGCGCACCAGTGCACAAAGCAAGGTCCATAAAGACATGGATGAGCGAGTTTGGTGTGGAAGAACTTGACTGGCCTGCACAGAGTCCTGACCTCAACCCGATAGAGCACCTTTGGGATGAATTAGAGCGAAGACTGCGAGCCAGGCCTTCTCGTCCAACATCAGTGTCTGACCTCACAAATGCGCTTCTGGAAGAATGGTCAAAAATTCCCATAAACACACTCCTAAACCTTGTGGAAAGCCTTCCCAGAAGAGTTGAAGCTGTTATAGCTGCAAAGGGTGGGCCGACGTCATATTAAACCCTATGGATTAAGAATGGGATGTCACTTAAGTTCATAAGCGTCTAAAGGCAGATGAGCGAATACTTTTGGCAATATAGTGTATGTTGTGGCGTTGAATGAGGTTGTCGAACCAATGCCACGGTGAATGCATGCCGTAATCAAAGCTAAAGTCGGTCCAATGAAATATTAGAGTATGCAACTTTTTTTTTGGCCAGGCAGTGTATTCAGAACAGATTTGAAAGTAAAAGTTACTGTATTAACTTAAATGTTTAATTTTAATTTAATCAATAATATTTCATGAAGTTAAGTAGATTTTACGTAATTTTATGCCGTTAAAATGTACTTAGAAAAACTGTGTGCAAAAATGTGTGAAATAAAAATGAAATCTTACTAGTAATTTTTTTCAGTGTACGAATATCATGTTTAAAAAATGGTTACTGCAGTAAAACCATGGTAAATTTTGTGGTTACACAACAGATACCAAAGTTGAACTATATTTACTATAGTAAAACCATAGTACATTTTGTGGTTCCTTGGTTTTCAAATAAATACCATAGTTCAACTCTGGTTACTGTAGTAAAACCACAGGTAATTTATTGCAAAGTAATAGTTGACAGGGAACGCAAAACTATTGCGAGGGAACACAACACTATTGCAAGAGAATGCAATACGTATTGCGAGGGAATCCAAACTATTGCAAGAGAATGCAAAACTTTTTGTGAGAATGCAGAACTATTTTAGAAATAAATCCCCTCTCTGTCCTCTTAGGGGCTCTGTACAATTCTACAATGATATAGATGACTGAAAACTACTGCTTTTGCATGATGCTGTATCCACGCCGCTAGGAGTCATTTTAAGTCCAAGATGACTGCCATATTGGCCTGCGCAACATAAACCAAAAATTACTTCAAAATCAAAAAAATTCTTTGCGAAGAACCTTTACATTCTGCTATGAATGTTTCATAAAACCTGAGGGAACAGGCGTCTTTGGGCGTCAGACACACCAGTTTTGACACTCCTGCCAAGTAAATGAGATCACACACTCAGGGCTCATAGAGGGTTAACCCCGGTGGCACATGTGGAGTTCAAATCCTTGAGTCAGCGTGCAAGATTTGCTGATTCCAGGGGAAGTATGTATCCAGACAACATGTTTAATTGTTTACATAGAACAGTAGCAACAAGGATACCAACAAATACCTCCAGACTCAATAAAAAGGATTATCGTCAGAACTCTAAAACTGCAGACTTCTGCAGGTGCAAGGCGTTTTACTAATTTGTTTGTTGTTTTCTAGATCCGTTTCTCTTGTGCTCAATCATTCCTATTCTGGTCCCAGAATAAAAAAAATAAAATAAAAAAAAAAACAACAGCAGGAGCCAACAAAAGTGACCGAGCAAAGAAAAAAGGAAAATAATGTAGTTATAAATAAAGAGTTATTCATGTATTTGGATTTTCTCCCCTTTTTCTCCCAATTTGGAATGTCCAATTCCCAATTTGCTCTAAATCCTCATGGTGGCGTGGTGACTCACCTCAATCCGGGTGGCGCCTGGCTCGTCAATCCGCGCATCTAATCACGTGGCTCGTTGAGCGGTTACCACGGAGACATAGCACGTGTGGAGGCTTCACGCCATCCACCGCGGTATCCACGCACAACTCACCACGCGCCCCACCGAGAGCAAACCACGTTATAGCGATCACTATGAGGTTACCCCATGTGACTCCACGTTATAGCAATCACGAGGAGGTTAACCCATGTGACTCTACCCTCCCTAGCAACCGGGCCAATTTGGTTGCTTAGGAGACCTGGCTGGAGTCACTCAGCACGCCCTGGGAGTCACTTTATCATATTATACTCTTTTATTAATTAAAGGCATAGTTCACCCAAATTAAAATTCTGTCATTATTTACTGACCCTCATGTCATACCAAACTCTGACTTTCTGTCTTCTGTGGAACACAAAAAGAGTTGTTTTTTTTTAAATTAATTTTATTTTATTTTTTTTATTCTTGGTGCAATGTAAAAAATGTGGTCAAATGGGAATTACTAACCATGTCCTCTGGGTGGCATTACAGCTGAGCTGTCCGTCTAACCAGGGCAGCTCACAGACCTGCATAAGAGAGGATAATAGATAAAGGACCTCTTTATCTTGGCCAGTGGAAGATGGAAGAGAAGACACATACATTATCAGTACCACCACAGCTGAAGGTTTCTTGGCTGTTTGATTTTCTCTGTGCAATATGTTACAAGGCCAGTCTGTCCAGTGCATTATTTTCAAGCTTTCTCATATGGATCTTATGGTCTTCCATACAGATCCTTTACACAAATTTACAAATACAAACTGTATACAGTGGCAAGAAAAAGTATGTAAACCCTTTGGAATTACCTGCATTTATGTATAAATGTGTCTTAAAATCTGGTTTGATCTTTTTCTACAGTAAGTTACAATAATAAACAAACACAATCTGATTTAATTAATAGCACACAAATTATTGTATTGTCCTTGTACATATTGAATACATCTGTCAAACATTCACATTATAGGTTGGAAAAAGTATGTGAACCCTTAGTCTAAAGACCTCAACAAAAGCTTATTAGAGTCAGCAGTTGGTAAACCTGACATCCAATTTATGAAACGAGATTGGAGGTGTGGGTTAGAGCTATTTTGACTTATAAAAAGCACTCAAACATTTTGAGTCTGCTATTCACAAGGAGCATCTGCTGACGTGGAACATGCCTCACAAAGAAACAGATCTCAGAAACCCTACGATCAAGGATTGTTGCTTTGCATAAAGCTGGAAAGGGTTACAAAGTTAACTCAAAGAGCTTAGATAATCATTTGTCCACAGTTAGACAAACTGTCTATAAATGGAGACGATTTAGTACTGTGGCTACTCTCCCCAGAAGTGGCCGTTCAACCAAGATGACTCAAAGGGCACAATGCAGAATGCTCAATGTGGTGAGAAAAAAATTAGAACCAGTGACAGCTAAAGACTTGAAGGAATCATTGGAACTGGTTAAAATTTCTATTCATTAGTCTACTATACGGAAAACATTAAACAAGTATGGTGTCCATGACAGGACACCACAAGGGAAGGTGCTGCTTTCCAGCAAAAACATAGCTGCATGCTTGAAGTTTGCCAAAGACCACCTTGACACTCCACAAACCGGGAAAAATGTTTGTGGACTGATGACACTAAGGTTGAATTGTTTGGGGAAGAACATGCAGCACTATGTATGGTGTAAAAAGAACTCTGCATACCAACATGGAAACCTCATCCCAACAGTGAAGTGCAGTTGAGGGAGCATTATTATTTGGGAATGCTTTGCTACTTTGAGACCTGGACCGCTTGCCATCATCAAGGGAAAAATTAATTCCCAAGCTTATCAAGATAACCTACAGGATAATGTCAGGGTGGCTCTGCACCAGCTGAAGCTCAGTAGAAGTTGGGTGATGCAGCAGGACAATGACCCTAAAAATCAAAGTAATCCACTATAGAATGGCTTTAAAAAAAGAAAATTTATCTTTTGGAGTGGCCCAGTCAGAGTCCAGATCTTAACTCAATAGAGATGCTGTGGAATGACCTCAAGAGAGCCGTTCACACCAGTCATCCTAAGAATATGGCTCAGCTGAAGCAGTTCTGTAAGGAAGAATGGTCCAAAATTCCTTCTGAATGTTGTGCAGGTCTAATCCACAGCTACCAGAAATGTTTGGTTGAGGTTATTGCTGCCAATGGAGGATCGACTAGTTATTCAATCCAAGGGTTCACTTACTTTTTCCAGTTATGTTTAATGGAATGTGTTCAATAAAGACATGACAGATTGTAATTGTTTGTGTTGTTAGTTTAAGCACATTGTATTTGTTTATACTTGTGACTTTGATGAGAATAAGATCACATTTTAAGACCAATAAATGCAGAAAACCAGCTAATTCCAAACCGTTCACATACTTTCCCTTGCCACAGTATATCCAGGCATTATTTGAACATACACTAAAACAGAATGAAAGAAAATTGTGTGTGGTCTTGACTACTCAAGGTTTGCTATATGAAATCTGCAGTTGTAAAAGTATTATTCATTTGGGTATATCATTTTGGGCTATTGCTCAGAATCTGATGTTGAGGTTTTTTTTTCTCTGCGGCATCCATGCACAACTCACCACATGCCCCACCGACAGCGAGAACCACGTTATAGCGACCACAAGGAGGTTAGCCCAATGTGACTCTACCCAGCCTAGCAACTGGGCCAATTGGTTGCTTAGGAAGCCTGACTGGAGTCATTCAGCACGCCCTGGATTCAAACTTGTGACTCCAGATGTGGTAGTCAGCGTCTTTACTTGCCGAGCTACCCAGGCCCCCTGATGTTAAGGTTTTGAACTATTTGATTGTTTGTTTAAAACTAGATTTACAGTGTGCTATATTTCATTCTTACCTAGAGGGTCATCTGGACAGGCGAGGTGAAAATGGACAGAAGCAATCACGAAAGGAGAGGACACAGAGTGGTGCCTTGATCTGCTGACCTTGCTGAGCTCAAGGCTGTGGCGAGGACCGTGATGGCTTGGCAGAGCATGCCATGTATCTTTGAGTAGCCCTCCAGGCCTTGTACACTGAGCTGCAGAGATTTATTACTTACATGGGACAGTGAGAGGCTTTGGATCAACTGTCTCTCCTTATTCTTTTATTACTTTATTCATTCACTTAAAAAAACACCTGTGGTTTAACTTGCCATCAAACAAGTGATTAAATATTTGTTTTGGTGGTATTATGTAATAAGCCCAGTGCATAATAGGAATGATAATGATGTTCCCAGACTCATTATCTATCTCTAATGAGGATAAGCTCAGGAGTGTTTTTATGAAGCATCAAAAACAGAGGCCGCAATATTAATTTGATTCCCATAGCTTGTTAAAATTTATATTTGTCCAGAGAGCTGTAAGAAGAATAACATCCTGTGTTTAAAAAAATCAAAGTATTCCTGCAGCTTTTAAAGAGCTTGCTTATGAGACTCCTAACTAAGAATCTGAATGTTGTTTTGTTTAGTCTCTAGCTGTGTTCTTTCCTCTTTTTGAGAATATTTTTTTAAGAGCATATGAAAACATGGGGATCCTAAGGCTAGTTATCAAACAGACACGTTGTCATAAGGGCTATATCTCAGTAATTATAAGGTTTCGAGTTAATAGTTCAATTGCATAGTTGCTTGTTTTGACTAGCAGTGGTTATCTATGTTGGTTTCAAACACCTAGTTCAAAAAAAAAAAAAAAAAAAAAAAAAATTATATTAGGATATTGTAACCAATATAATCATTCCTCTTAAATTTTTGCTGTTACATAAAGTGTTACACTGTTTAAATATTGCTAATAAGGTATTACATAGTCTATCATGTATTTTAAATACAGATATGTTGTGGAAGATGTCTGTTTAACTTTAGATTTCATATTTCAAAAGAAGATTTTTTTTTTCTTTCAAATCAGTGTCACAGTGTCAAAAAAACAAACAAACAAACAAAAAAAAAAAAAACAGCAGGTTTACATTCCCCATATACTGTGACAACATATCCCCACTGTATGGCATGTTACATGAACGACACCTTTTTTTCTAGGTACTAATGATAGAAATGTTCAATAGCTATTTTGGAGCCAAGACTTTACTGTACGACATTAACATATAAACCTACCCTGAGAAATACTGTATACACTGGAGTACAAACAGCCTGTGACAACTAGGTTCAGTTTCCCCAACTTTGCTTCTGCCTAACTTTTTACACTGCCAAAATCTAAATTTTAAAATTATAAGCTTGCTCAATCAGAGCAAATTCTAAGAACTATTCCTAGGATAAAGAAAGCACAAAAGAAATGGGTAAAGAATGGTGTAAATGGAAAAAGTGATCAGAAAAAAGAACACTAAGTCTGATCGAAACAATGTTTTATTAGAAAAGAAAAGCATTAGAAACACTTTGCACCCGTCCAGTGCCAGCATGTTGGAATATCTCATATTTAAGATGCTGCTGGTCCAGAGACTGCATACATCACATGAGTTTAATCCACAACACAATTATTCAGATACACCATGAAATGCACAAGACACAAATCTGCAGATGACATAATCAACACCAGATTGTACACTGTTATGTAATTCATATCTACAATACCTACTTCATAAAAAACAATAACATGTCATCATTATTCATGGGAGTGTCTGAAATTATCCCAAATGGTACACACACTCCACATTTCAAGTGGCTCAGAGAACATTCATTCAACTTATTACCGAACAACAGATTATAAAGAATATATTTTTTTGTTGAATATTCATACTCTTCAATTATAAAACACAATCTCATATGATATGAAGGGGGCTGGCTGAGAGCTCCAAACATTACGCACTGAAAACCAAACCATCTATCGAGTCTCTCATAAAGCTAATGAGCTCTGGCGCACCTAGGCTCGTGATAACCTTCCTGCACACATGAACAGGGCTACAACATGGCCAGATGTGCAGGGTGTGCTGGAAAATGGGATGAAAAATGTATTGAGAGAGTACATGGTGTTTATGCTACTAAAGGGCATTGGTAACATTTTACAATAAGGTAGAGGTTAACATGAGTTAACACAAAAGTTAATTTGAACAAACAATAAACAATGCCTTTACAACATTTATTTATCTTGGTTAATGTTAATTTCAACATTTACTAATACATTTTTAACATTAAAAGTTAATTGCATAAATATTAAAAATAGTAGGCTATATTTACAAATCAATATTAACCAATATTAATACAAGTAAAAATTATTGTTCATTGTTAGCTCATGATGCCTAATGCAATAATGTTAACATATAGAACCGTATTGTAAAGAACCAGACCATTTTGATAGGAAACTTGGGTTGAACTCATAGACCAGTCGTTAACTGTGCCCTTGCTAGAAATTAATTTGTTACATAACTGCCCAGAGAACCATTCAAACTCATTAACGTGTGTAGTGAATGCTCACAAACCACTAAAATTTGTTAATGAGTGTAGCGAATGCTTACAAACCACAAAACATTGTTAATGAGTGTACGAACCACTAAATCTCATAAAAGGAGTGTAGTGAGCGCTTACGAACCATTAAAACTCTAGCGAACACTCACGGACCATTAAAACTCATTAACGGGTATAGTGAATGTTCAGGAATCGCTATAATTTGTTAAAAATTGTAGTAAGCAGCTCACGAACCATTAAAATTTGCTAACCAGTGTAGCGAACTGTCACAAACCATTGAAACTCTTTAACGAGTGTAGTGAACCCTCAAACCATTAAAACTCCTTAACGAGTATAGTGAACGCTCATGAACCACTCATTTAAAACTCGTTAAAGGGTATAGTGAACGCTCAGGAACCACTAAAATTTGTTAACAAGTGTTGTAAACAGCTCACGAACCATTCAAGCTCTTTAACGAGTCTAGTGAATGCTCACAAACCACTAAAACTCCTTAACAAGTGTAGTGAATGCTGGCAAACCATTAAAAGTCGTTAAAAGTCTAGCAAATGTTCAGGAATCACTAAACTTTTTAACGAGTATAGTCAAGGCTCAGGAACAACTAAAATGTGTTAAAAAGTGTAGTAAACAGCTCACAAACCATTAAAACTCGCTAAACAGTGTAGCAAATGTTCACTCAAACTCTTTAACGAATGTAAGCTCATGAACCACAAAAAATTGTTAACGATTGTTGTGAGCATTCACAAACCATTAAAACATGTTAATGAGTATAGTGAACTCTCATGAATCACTTAAATCTGTTAAGGAGTCTAGCAAACACTCACAAACCACTAAAACTCACGAATAAGTGTAGGGATCCCTCAAACCATTAAAACACCTTAACGAGTATAGTGAACGCTCATGAACCACTTGTTTAAAACTCACTAATGAGTATAGTGAACCCTCAGGAACCACTAAAATTTAACAAGTGTAGTAAACAGCTCACAAACCATTAAAACTTGCTAACTAGTGTAGCGAATGGTAACAAACCATTCAAACTCTTCAACGAATGTAATGAATGCTAACCAACCACTAAAATTTGTTAACGAGTGTAGTGAATGCTCACAAACCATTAAAACTTGTTAATAAGTGTAGTTTCGCCAAAAATGTATTTGGTACATCACTGCCCAGAGAACCATTCAAAATCATCAACAAGTGTAGAATGATCACAAACCACAAAAATTTGTTAAGGAGTCAAGCGAACACTCACGGACCACTAAAACTCGTTAACGAGTGTAGTGAATGCTCACAAACCATTAAAACTTGTTAACAAGTATAGTGAACGCTCACAAACTATAAAAATGTGTTAAGTTTAGTGAACGCTCACAACACATTAAAACTCACTAATGAGTTTAGAAAACCATTAATCCAAGTGTAGTGAACATTAAAAAACCATTATAACTCATTAATGAGCATTGAACAATCATGAATGGTTTTAATATTGTAATGTCTAATAAAGGCTACTAAAAGTGTGACTAAAATACCTTGTATTTTTGAATAAATAAATAATTTATCTAAAAAAACTACAGCCCTGCTCCTTCTATAAATGTGAAGGAAACCCTCACAAAAATTCTAATGGTTCTAATGGCTATTATGGGAATTGTATTGGTTTTAATGGAAACTATAATGTCCCTATGGGTCTCAGCTGGTAATGTGTTGGCATCTATTGGTGGCATGTTATGTCTAGTGGATACCATTAGGGACCAATACATATCTGTAATGGAAACCAATACAAAACATTAAATTCTAATGGAATATGGCCCAAAACACACTACACTCTTAATGGTATTTGTAGTGTAAACCATTAGAATTTCTATTGTTTTCTTCGGTGGGGATGTACGCCAGAAAATGTTGACACTCTTAAATGCTGATTTCAACATACTGTATTAAGGTTCCGTTCAAAGATCCATTTAGTTCTTAATTTAGAACCCTGTAGATCAGGGGATAAAGCTGGTTTAGAATCAACATTTCCCAGCAAATATTTTTACTGATGAAAACTGGTTAGGGATTTGGGCTGGAGTTAGTTCTTGCATTAATGTTTTATTACTGCCATGTCAATTTACATCAAGTACAAGCAAACTGTCCTTCAGTGAGATATCTTATTTGTTCAGGGCCAATTTAAAAGGCAGACTCTTGCCAAAGCTTTGTGTACAGAAGACACCAAATGGGATTCTTCCATAATTGTGAGAAATGAATTGCCCCACAAAAAAAATGTTTGCGAAACAAACAGCCATTTCTGTTTGGAACAAGTACAAAATAAATAGCATAAATAAATTATATAATAAATAGGAAAAAAGATTAACATTTATATTATAAATAATTAAAGGAGTTACAGTACATATACTGCTACATCGACAAAGGGCTTTAAAACGTTAACTTGGTGAACCCAGTTAAAAAGCAAATAAAAAAACAAACACTCATTCCATGACTCTCCTTCTTACAGAAAGGCTATAAAATTCAAAATGAGTGATAAAGTTATAATGAATGAATGATATATGAACTAAACTGTCTAACTAGCCTCCATTTTCTGCCTACTGTTCATATTGGAGGTCCCGAGGTAACACGCTTACACTCTCACCACCAAATGTTCATGCTAGTGTGATTCTGCCATCTGTAGTATATGGATTCTCTTTTTTTCTCTCTCTCTGACTCTGACATTTCAAGCTCTCTGACACCTACCGCGAGTCACAGATGGCCCCATAATGACTGAAATTGCTCTAGGGTCAGTCCAATTCATTTGTAGCCTATTTTCTGACTGGGGTGTAGCCCTTTCGGGAGAAAGGTGGATAGCTGTACACTCATTTGAACTCACGGATACTTAATCCAAGTATGCACCACACAGCAACCTTGCAGTCAAAAAGACTATTCAAAATGTTTCTTTACAACCATATTACACTTTTGAGTATGTCCGCTATATACAGTAAAATCACTCTGTAACCTTCTTGTACCCTTCAAATGAGGGTATAAAGGGGCATAAAATGACTAGTATTGACCTTGATAGTGCATGCATGTTGCGAATACATCTGTTTGATGTGTGCATGCTCATCTGGATTGCTAAAATGTTCCCTTTGGGATGTTGGAACGACATTCAGCAGATGTTTTTGCAACATTTTTGATTAAGAATTGATGTGAATCTGCTCATTTGAAAGGAACAGTTCTACCAAAAAAAGATTTTTCTATTATCAATTATTTACCCTCATGTTATTCCAAACCCTTATGACTTTCTCTCTTCCTTGGAACACAAAAAGATAATTTTTGAGGAATATCCTGCCTGTTCTTTTCCATTTAATTAGTGAGTGATGCTGTCAAGCTCAAAAATGACTCAAAAGTATCATAAAAGATTTGTGTGTTATATTCCAAGTCTTCTGAAGCCATAAGATAGCTTTGCGTGAGGAACAGACCAAACTGATGTTTATCAGATGTTTGTACACAAATATGATGTTTGAAATTAGAATATCTGGGATGCTGCTCATAGGAATGTAATGCCTTCTAGAAGATACGTTCTTCCACAAACGTCTTGGGAACATACCGGACTGGTCGAGTTATATAGTGGGGATCAGACTCCAATTTGTCAATTAAGTTAAATGTTGCCCGAACAACACTAAAGGATTAGCCAATTAGCATCATGGGTGTGTATAAAACAAGACAAGAAATTATGCTAAAAAAAAAATCCATAATTTAACTAGTTTGAAGTTCAGCTTCTTCATGAACGCCTGAAGTCATCAACATCAAAGACCCCCTCAGTCTAAGCAGCTTGCTGCAGTAGCTAAAGAGTGTATGGCTTATTAGCTGAGCACATTATAACATTCATAAACATAGACATAAAAAAATGCTAGTTGCTCAAAACCTTTAAAAGCTACTAATGGAAGTAGAGGAATGCATAGAGTTTACACTTGCATGCTGCCATAAAATGTAACACTTCATTCTATTATCTTTGTATGGACATCAAATACCATTAGGCCCCATAAGGCAAAAGGGACCTTCAAAATAATGCCTACTCATGACCCACCACACCAATGGCCTGAAATTAAATGGATACCCATGGAAAAGTAAGGGTGTTTTTATATTAGAACTTCAAGTGAGGAACCAAATACGTTTGACGTTAGAGTATGAAAGCTGTTTTTCGAATTTTTTCAAGATAATGCTCTTGAAAATAGTGGTCTCGGATATGGTTCATTGACTCCAGAATTGGTATGAAAGCAATCTGGCCTATTTTGCAGAAGTGAACTACTATTATTGACTTATAATCTTTTATAGTATAAAGCTCACATTTCATGTATCTTTTGCAACCCAGAATGCAAATGCCATTTTTTGCGTGTTAAGTTTTGGTTTTAAAACCAAATGGACAAAGCATGAGTTACATCAACAACAATTTCCATTTTTGATGCCTTCTCCTTGAGTCATTTCCTACGGTTTACCACCAAATAATACAATGTGAAAAGCTACCTGTGGGCTCAGGGGAAGGGAGCTGAAATCAAACTCGAATCTAACAGGTTCTGACCAAGAAATTGCACAAATCCAATTGTGAAAACAGTCAAACTGTTATGAACACAATGAGTAACAAAGGATACATATTTGAACATATTGTAATATCTCCCTGTAATGCCATGTTACTACTAATAATTCAGATGCACCTTGCGCAGCTGTGTGGCTATACTGAGGTCAGTTTTTTTATTATTATATGACTGGAAGTCACTATTTCCGTGTTCAGGGACTGTGTGCAATTGTGTGTTACAATATGGGTCTATGTTTTTGATGGGGGGACAAAGAAAGGCATATAATGCAAGAGACACGAGGTAAGCCAAAAGCAAATTGCAATAAATTTATCACATATACGTATGTTAGCAAAATGTACATTCTTTCCAAAACATTGAGTGACAACCTCCAAACACATCTGGTTAGGGGAATAATTAATATATTCATAAAGGCTAAAACCTGAGTTTTTCAAAATAGTTCATTAGAAAGACCACGACAATAAACATTGAAAAAGTAAATTGTGTACCATTGACATTATTATTTGCATGACTATAGCTACACTATATCCTCATGAGATGTATATCCTGTATGTATACTGATATATTATTTCATACATGACCATTTCTGTGTTTTCTGATAAGTTTAGTAAAAGACGACCTGATATTGCACGCATGACTCTTTCGTAAACATGACGGTCTTTGCTAGATCGACAGCTAGTGATCACTGTGAGCGATATGTTACTTAAAAAATGACAAAAGTGGACAACAACAACACACAACAATATTCTCCAACAAGAAACAACTTCACTCTTTTATAGAAGAGAAACATCAACATATCCTCTTTTTTTGTCTTCACTTTTGTTTTGGTCCATTTGCCATCTGTTGTATTCGTTTGTTTTCGTCTCTTGTGTGTTACCGTTTGAAAGTGGTCTAACTCCTGCACAGAGAGTTGATAAACAATAGTTGGGACACAGCAATGGCAGCGAAATGGCTGTTTGTCTCCTCTCGTTGTCCTCCCCCTGTTCCTATCCACCGAAATGAAAGCGGTTTGATGGAGTTTTACAGTGGGAAGTCCTGCCCGCAATGCTACACTCTGATCTGCACTGGGTCACACCAGATCTTCATAGTCGAGGAGTTTCGAGTGCTGCCGAGTTTTCCAAAGTCGGAACAGACGAAAGTCAAAGTACATTTCAATCATCTCTTTGCCTAAAAGAGAAAGAAAGAAAGAGAGAGAGAGAAATATGATTCTGGACCACACCAGGTGATATAAATGTAAGCACCTCCCTCTATGCCCATGTCTGTCAAACTCACACTTCTGTATAGATTTCCTGAAGCTGTATTTAAAAAAACAGCATGCAGAGAAAGACAATACAGAAAGAGAGAGATGAGAAAGAAATGATAGAGAGTGAAGAGAAAAAAGAGTGAAGGAAAGAGAGAGAAATAGGGTGAGAGTGGTGGGGTGGATTATAGGCTCAGGACAGGTAAAAAAACAACAACACTTTATCAACAGAAAATATTTAAAAGTAGAACTGAAGACAAGCAAAAAAAAAAAATAATAATAATAATAATAATAATAAAAAATCATAACCATTAATAGGCGAATCTCACGAAAATCACATTTATATTTTGCATAAAGTAATCTATTTAAAAGAGTTCAAGAAATACATTTTAGGATCATAAAAATTTTAGCATTATTACATTGTCATGACTACTGACTACAGTCCCCCCAAATTTTCATTACCATAATGCATCCAGATGTTTTACTTTTTGGGATTTTTGTAATAATGATCATTATCATTAGATTCTCATTACTGTAAAAGAGTCAATTTTACTTATTTAATTAATAAAATAAAATTATACAATGATTTTGTATTTTAAATCAGCACAAATTAAATGTGGTACGACAAAGACTACAATTACATACAGAAACTATTTAAATTATTTCTCATATTTTTTTACATTACAGTAAGGAGAATGAGATTTATGTATGTATACTAGGGATGTCCTGATACCATTTTTTTGAGTCCGAGTATGAGTACCCTTCCTTTTTTTTGGTACTTGCCTCTTTTTTGAGGCATGCTTTTTTGAGAGTGCTTTTATTCAGAAACTCACTGCACAATCTAAAATACATTGGAGTTATTTTTGTCAAATAAAGTCCTGCATAACAGAGCATCACAGATGTATTATTTTGCTTAAATATAATACAATTACTTTTGATTTGTTATTATTAATATTATTGATAGTAATAGTAGTAGTAGTATAACAGTGAATATTACATTTCTGTCATAAATATTTAATTTAAATTGAGCTTTTATTTTTAAGTGTTTCTGTGTTGTTACAACCAAGGAGCTCTGACTCAAAGTGATTATTAAACCACAAAAGGCTGCTATTTAAATAAATAAATATGTACTTTGTATGTGCCCTGCACTATGTATGTCAGATGGTATCAGTTTTTGGTACTGAAGCATTTTTACGAGTACGTGTATGAGTAAATGAGACTGTATTGATATCAGGACATCCTTAATATATATATATATATATATACACACACACTCTTTACTGTAATAGAGCAATTTTGGGTGGTGGAGGACGAATCTCAGTTGCCTCCGTGTCTGAGACAGTCAATCCGCGCATCTTATCACGTGGCTCGTACCATATTATACGAACCATATTATAGCGACCACAAGGAGGTTACCCCATGTGACTCTGTCTCCCTAGCAACCGGGCCAATATGGTTGCTTAGAAGACCTGGCTGGAGTCACTCAGCAGCCCTCGATTCGAACTCACAACTCCAGGGGTGGTAGTCAGTATCTTTACTCGCTGAGCTACCCAGGCCCCCAGCAACTCTGTTTTTTTGTTTTTTTTAATTGGCACAAATTAAACGCTGTACAACTAACAATACAATTATGAACAGAAACAATAAATGTGAAATATTTTAGTAATGAAAAAGAGATTTTTTGCATTACAATAATGTGAATTGGGGGAAAATGTAAATATTTTTCATTATAATAATGTAACAATGCATACAAGCTTAAAGGGGCAGTCACACTAAACTTTGAGTACACACTTTGTTTTTCGGAAAATAATAAATCCCAAATAACAAATACAATTATATTAAAAATGTTCAAATATACTGTCTACTCACTTTCCTGGAACAATAAATATTACATTTTTAAAACTGGTATCTTTTGAATTAAGCCAAGAGGTCAGCGTGTGATGTTTTGATCTCCTATTGGTCATGTGTCCACTTGTTGTACGAATTCACGGTTCAGAGTTCGCCAAGCTGGAAATTTGGTACGCAGCGTAGTACGAAATTTCTTCGCATGAGCTTGCGTGTCTGGTCTGTGCATTCGGATGCGTATGAATGGGAGTGAATGGAGAGCGAAGTTTAGTGTGACCACCCCTTAATGGTCCTAAAATAGGCTAATTTTCTTTGAGCAAAATATAAATTCTTATTTTTCTATTTTGATTCTGGAGTAAAATATGATGACGTTATTGACAGGTGTCATGAGATTCACCTTCAAGACATGCAGTGTGTGTGTCAATATACCTGTATATTTCCTCCACTGACAACCATTCCTCTATTTAACACCAAGCAAGAGTGTGTATGTTTACATATTTGTGTGGAGGCATGTGAGCATAAGCACATTTCCGCAGTTTACTGCAGGCTGTCTCACCCTGAGCGGAGAGTTCCAGCGGTGACTCAAATGTGACAGAATAAGGCCTCATCAGGTTCTTCAGTTTCTGGAACAGCTGTTGGCACATGATAAGCTGAGACATTAATAATCCCCATCACCCCACTCTCTCTCTATCTATCTATCTATCTTTGACTTGAGGAGATTAGTTAGGGATATCTGCAGTCTTTGTGGCTCTTAACAAATTTCACACCGTTTTCATCTCAGGCCCTGTTTCCACCTGGTATTAAGATAAATTTCTGCTGATCCGATAACATGTGGTCAGCTGAAACACATTGCTGTTTACACCTGGTATTACTATATATCTCAAATGCATCTCCTGTGACCACATGTGATTGAATTTCAAAGGGAAGGTCTCTAATTTCATGACGACCTGCATCAATCACTATGTCAGTGTGTTACTGCATGATAATAAGCAGCAAAAACACGGCGCATTGTTTTTCCTAGAAGCAGTTGAAATATGATCTAAGCACAACCGCAACATTTCGAGCAGAATTCAACAGTATTTTAGTGGAGTTCCTGTATTAACTGAGCTTCAGATGTGCGTGCCTCTCATCTGTGTCATTGCATGTTGATATCAGCGACACTAAATAAGTTTGTGAAGTTCTTGAGCTTGCATATTTATTTATTTATTTTTTTTTCCAAATGTTTTGATCGGACGGTTATCTCCTTTTAAAGCCTTACAGAACCGAAAAAGTTTAAACTCTTGTTGATTAGCGTTTCACACCTCAAATGTGATGTGGTCACATGCGTTTTTGACTACCTCCCCATATGTGGTTTTAGTGATCCAATCACAAAACCTTTTAGAACCTGTTTACACCTGGATTCAACACAGACCACTTGTGATCGGATCACCAAAAATGCATCTTAATACAAGGTGGAAACCGGGTCTAAGATGGATGACTGGGAGAGCAAACAAAACAGAACCCGGTTAAGATCCCGACCATACTCTGCTTTGAATAGCTTTAGAACCCAGAGAGAGAGAGAGAGAGAGAGAGAGAGAGAGAGAGAGAGAGAGAGAGAGAGATTAAAGAGTGATTTAGAAGCAGTGCACACCACACATTTTCTTTTCCAGTTCAATCTGGAAAGGAAGACAACTGCTTTCCCACGTGAATAATGATAAGAACGTGTGAGAACGTGACCACAACTACCTTCCCATGTGAATAATGGTAAGTACCTCTGTAAACGTGACCACAACCCTGAGGACTGCAGGGCAAAGTCTGGACTGGAGGAGCTCCGTATTATACAAATGCTGCATTATTCATAGACCTCAGCTTTGAGCTTAAAATGATAGATCACCCAAAGTTTAAATTCTGTTTTCATTTACTCACCCTGATGGCATTTCAAACTCGTATGACTTTATATCTTCCATGGAACACAAAAGTACTTCCCATTAAGCTATAAATGTTATCAATATGTACATTCACTAGAAACTGAATCCATGACCTTGGCATTACTATCCACTTGAAAACGCTTCAGTTAAGCATTCTTTTAATTTAATAAAGTTTTTTTTTTTTTAGAAATCATATTATCATCATTACATTTTGAGTGAGAATTTGAATTGAGAAATTTCAGAATTTCTTAGTATTTTAAATGCCCCCAGTTTGCTTTAATGACATCATACACTCGAGCTGGCATAAGTGCAAAACCTGATGATCCATGTTATCCAGCAAAATTTGAGAATGTTCTAAAAAACGGCTTGTGTGTTTCAATGGAAGCAATGAAATCTGACCTTTTGTACAAAGGAGTCAACATGGTCACAAAATTAGCTTTTTTATTTGTGACCTAGAAATAAATATTTAATATAACATTTTACATCACAATGTTTCTTTGTTTGAATTTTGTCAGAATCCAAAAGCTTTCTGTGGACCCACTTTATATTAGGTGTCTTTAAATACTATGTACTTAAGCATTTAATACAATGTACTTATTATGTAAATACATGTTCTTACATTGTACTTACATTTAAAGTACATTCCTTTAATTAGGGCCCGAGCACCGATGGGGTGAGTACCCTATTGTTGTTCTAGGCATTTATTATTTTTTATTTATTTTTGTTTTCCAAAATGAATCGCATTTTTGAGGGCCTAAACATACTCAAAAACTAATGAAACCTTGCACACGCATCAGAAGTGGCGAAAATGTACATCTGATATGGGTTTCAGAATTAGGTGTGGCAAAATGGCTCAACAGCGCCACCTACAAACTATCTCGACGACTGGCTAATCCTAGCTCACTCTCGAGATGTGTTGTGCGCACACAGGGACCTGGTGCTCTCACACCTCAGCCAACTAGGGCTTCGGGTCAACTGGGAAAAGAACAAGCTCCTCCCGGTTCAGAGCATCTCTTTTCTCGTTTTGGAGTTGGACTCAGTCTCCTTGACGGCGCGCCTTACGAACGAGCGTGCCCAGTCGGTGCTGGCCTGTTTGAAGGCTTCGAACAGGGAACAGCGGTTCCACTGAAACTTTTTCAGAGGCTCCTGGGGCATATTGCGTCCTCAGTGGTGGCCACCCCGCTCGGGTTGATGCATATGAGGCCGCTTCAGCACTGGCTCCAGACTCGAGTCCCGAGATGGGCATGGCGCCACGGGACACACCGCGTGGCCATCACGTCGGTCTATCACCGGCTTTTCAGCCCTTGGACCGACCTCTCGTTTCTACGAGCAGGTGTTCCTCTAGAACTGGTCTCCAGGCGTGTAGTGGTCACGACAGACGCCTACAAAACGGGCTGGGGCGCTGTTTGCAACGGGCACGCAGCCACCGGCCTCTGGACGGGCCCGCAACTGCATTGGCACATCAACTGCCTCGAGTTGTTGGCAATTCTGCTCGCCCTGCGGAGGTTCCGGCCATTGATCCAGGGCAAGCACGTGTTGGTTCGGACAGACAGCACGGCAGCGGTAGCATATGTCAACCGCCAAGGCAGTCTGCGCTCTTGTTATATGTCAAAACTCGCCTGCCGTCTCCTCCTCCAGAGTCAGCAGCACTTCAAGTCGCTGCAAGCCACTCACATCCCAGGCAACCTCAACACTACAGCGGATGCGCTGTCATGGCAGGTTTCCCTCAGGGGAGAGTAGAGACTCCACCCTCAGGTGGTCCAGCTGATTTGGAGTCGATTCGGATGGGTACAGGTGGACCTGTTCGCCTCCCAAGAATCCTTCCACTGCCCGCTCTGGTATGCCCTCACTGAGGCTCCCCTCGGCACAGACGCACTGGCACACAGCTGGCCCCCTGGCCTACACAAATATGCGTTTCCCCCAGTGAGCCTGCTTGCACAGACCCTGTGCAAGGTCAGGGAGAACAAGGAGCATGTCGTCCTGGTAGCACCCTACTGGCCCACCCAGACGTGGTTCTCGGACCTCACGCTCCTCGCGACAGCTCCCCCCTGGCGAATTCCCCTGAGGAAGGACCTTCTTTCTCAGGGACGGGGCACCCTCTGGCACCCACGCCCAGACCTCTGGAATCTCCATGTCTGGCCCCTGGACTGGACGCGGAAGACCTAAGCAGTCTACCACCCGCGGTGGTTGTCACGATCACTCAGGCTAGGGCCACCTCTATGAGGCGCCTGTATGCCTTTAAGTGGCGTCTATTCAATAAGTGGTGTTCTTCCCGACGCGAAGACCCCCAGAGATGTGCAGTCGGATCTGTGCTTTCCTTCCTGCAGGAGAGGCTGGAAGGGAGGCTGTCCCCTTCCACCTTGAAGGTTTACATTGCCGCCATAGCAGCACACCACGACACAGTCGAGGGTAAGTCCTTAGGGAAGCACGACCTGATCATCAGGTTCCTAAGAGGCACCAGGAGGCTGAATCCCTCCAGACCGCACCTTGTTCCCTCATGGGATCTCTCTGTAGTACTTCAGGGTCTACAGAGAGCCCCTTTTGAGCCTTTGCAGTCAGCCGAGCTTAAGGCACTCTCCTTGAAGACTGCCCTACTGACTGCGCTCACTTCCATCAAGAGGGTAGGTGACCTGCAAGCGTTTTCTGTCAGCAAAACGTACCTGGAGTTCGGTCCGAGTTACTTTCACGTGATCCTGAGACCCCGACCGGGCTATGTGCCCAAGGTTCCCACCACCCCTTTTAGGAACCAGGTGGTGAACCTGCAAGCGCTGCCCCAGGAGGAGGCAGACCCAGCCCTGTCGATGCTGTGTCCGGTGCGCACTTTACCCATCTATTTGGATCGCACGCAGAGCTTTAGAATCTCTGAGCAGCTCTTCGTCTGCTTTGGTGCACAGCAGAAAGGAAGCGCTGTCTCCAAGCAGAGGATCGCCCACTGGCTCATTGACACCATAACTATGGCATATCTCGCCCAGAACATGCCGCCCCCGGTAGGGCTACGAGCCCATTCTACCAGAGGTGTAGTGGCTTCCTGAGCCTGGCCAGAGGTACCTCTCTAACAGACATTTGCAGAGCAGCGGGCTGGGCAACACCCAACACCTTTGCAAGGTTCTACAACCTCCGGGTGGAACCGGTTTCGTCCCAGGTAGTGACACGCAACACAAGCGCATAAGCCCGGGATAGCCGGCCGGGTGTATCGCTTGCACATAGCGCCTTCCACCTCCCTTGGAGCTGAAGACGTGCGCTATTAATTCCTAGTAGTGTTCACAAACTTTGTTCCCTGGTTGACTTCCTCCGAGCCCTGTGGCAGTCGAGTTTTCGGAGAGACTCGCTGCCGGCCCAGTATACGCGCTAACTAAGAGCCCTGTTCTGGGGTAGGTGCTCCACATGTGGTGGTTCCCTGTAAGGCTAACCCCATGCGATATATATCTTCCACTAGTTCGTTTCCCTGCTGGCAAACTGCGTCTTCCTTGGGCAGAACCCCTCTGCCCCAGTCTCCATGTTTGTAGTAACTCCTCCCCCATTGGGCAGGATCTACCTTGAAGGATCTCCACATGGTTGGAAAGACCATGTGACATATTCTTCCACTTAAATATCCCCCCCTCTCTTTGGGTAAGGTGTGGTCTCTGCAGTGTCTTCCCCTTGGGAGGGACACCCCCCGACTAGACCTGGCGGCCAAGTCAGATAATCCCCCTTCTTTTTTAGGGAGTGGAAAAAGAGAAGGTGAAAAGAGGCCACGACTGGGTTAAGCCTGTCTCTATCTTTGGGTAGTCGACTTGTCCCCAAAAAGGGCCGTTCGACACTCATAACTATGTTGGGGGAGGTTACGTGTCGACCTGGTGTGCTGGCTATGAGGCACACAGCAGTCTGCCCACCACACACCGCCAGTTCACGTAACACAGTTCAGCCAGTTGTGGCGTTTCGTATAGGGACCTCTAGTGTCACTACATTGACACAACGTCGAGTGAGTGACAGATAGGGAACGTCATGGTTACTTGTGTAACCTCCGTTCCCTGATGGAGGGAACGAGACGTTGTGTCCCTCCTGCCACAATGTTGAACTACCCGCTGAAATGGCCGGACCTTATATCGGCTCCTCAGCATAAAACCTGAATGAGTGGTTGCATAACAGCTCCTTTTATACACGTATGTCCGTGGGAGTGGCATGCAAATACCACTCGCCAATTTTCATTGGCCTTTTATCAAAGACCAGAGGTGTCTCGTGCTCCCAAGAGTGACCCCTAGTGTCACTACATCGACACAACGTCTATACAGTGAAGGCTAACAGTGCTTAAAATTGCCAAAAAAAAAATAAAAATGAAGATTTCATACAAATGTGTACACCACAGTCTTCAAAGACAAATGACAACTGGCTCTAACAAGGACAGAAAGAGATGTGGAAGGCCCAGATGTACAACTAAACAAGAGAATAAGTACATCAGAGTCTCTAGTTTGAGAAATAGACACCTCACATGTCCTCAGCTGACAGCTTCATTGAATTCTACCCGCTCAACACCAGTTTCATGTACAACAGTAAAGAGAAGACTCAGGGCTGCAGGCCTTATGGGAAGAATTGCAAAGAAAAAGACACTTTTGAAACAGAAAACAAAAAGAAAATGTTAAAGTGGGCAAAGAAACACAGACATTGGACAACAGATAATTGGAAAAGAGTGTTATGGATCTTAACCCCATTGAGCTTTTGTGGGATGAGCTAGACTGTAAGGTGTGTAAGAAGTGCCTGACAAGACAGCCACATCTATGGCAAGTGTTACAGGAAGTGTGGGGTGAAATGTCACCTGAGTATCTGGACAAACTGACAGCTGAATGTCAAGGATCTGCAAAGCTGTCATTGTTGCACGTGGAGGATTTTTTGATGAGAACTCTTTGAAGTAGTTTAAGAAGTTCTGAATTTTTTTTTTTTACAAATTGTAATAGTAATTTTTCACGTTATTAATGTCCTGACTATACATTGTGATCAGATGAATGCAACTTTGGTGAAAAAAAGTACCAATTTCTTTCCATAAGAGCAAAATCTGTACATTATTCCAAACTTCTGGCCACCAGTGTATATATATATATATATATATATGCAATAGATACTGTAGCCTATAATTTATAAACATAAACTTCAGCCCCCAAGCAATGTCGCTTGGTCCAATCTAGCCCGTGACCCAAAATGAGTTTGACACCACTGCCCTAAACCTACAAGTACCTCAACCTTGGTAGCAGCAAATGTGAATCTTGTGAGAATTTTGCAGAACAACATGTAGTTACACAATAAGTATATTGTATTGTATGTATTTTAATGTTAGTACAAAATAGTTAAAGACACCTAATATAAAGTGGGACCCTTTCTGTTTATTTGCAGGTTTAAATAAGATTTTAAATCCCAGATTTTCAATGTGGACTCACACAAGTCCGTTATTCTCCATGTGTCAATCACACAAACGCACTTCTCGGGAACGGTGGCACCTCTTGGGTTATGACGCACAGTGAATGCGATTTACGCCAAACCCGTCACCATAGAAACAGATTTGAAGACTCCAAGGGCACTATTAATGTGTTCTCAGGGCGAAATCTTGGGACTCAGTGGCTGCAGGGCTCTGTCATATAACACTTGTCATAACAAGAGAGCTACAAAACAGATGTGATGAGCCAAAAGTCAAGGCTAACCAAAGAGGATGATCTCTGATCTGCCTTTTAAAAGTATCAAGTCTAACAATTACACAGTATAATAAATTACAAAGATCAGAGGTTGATGATTTGTGTTCCTATAGCTCACCTGATCATGCATGGAGCTAGCAGTGTGAAGGTCATGGGATCAATTCCCAGGGAATGCATGGACTCACAAAATGTACAGCATGAGTATGAGTATTGCATCATGCTTTCCAAATTACTTTATAGCTTTATACTCACTATATATCAACATTTGTCTTATTTCTATCTACTTTTATTTATCCTAAGTCATTTGTGGAGAAACATCAGAAACAAAGTTGATATTGCAAACACAGCTGAGAATGCTATTAAATAAAATAACTATAAAAAAGCAACATCTGAGCAATAGCATTTTCCTCAGGCTATAACACTCCAAAGTAAGGAGAACAGTAAAGGAAAAAGTTATTCTAAATTACATAACCGGAAGCAAAGCCTGTCAGGTATGATGGTGATAGACAGAGAGGTGTGATATAGAAAAATTGAGAAATGGAGTTGGTGCATGTCTGTGTCTATAGAGATGAGAACCAAACATGGCCACTGCAAGCCCCAGAGGACCTTTTTCTAAATATAACACTGAAACTCAAGGTTGAAGCATTAAGTAAATACAGACTATCCAAGGCCTGGCTGCTTCGGTATTTGACGTACCTTTTCTCCATTCGGATTGCCCAGGACATAGCAGCCCATGATGTGAATCAAGTTTGGCTCTGGGTTCACTTTGCTCATAAACCGGCTTAGTCTTTTCCAAAACCTACAAGTCCACCACACACAGAATATATATTAACAAAAAAAGAAGCAAAAACACAAGCACACACACTGAAGCTACTCAGAAAACAGATCCATCTGGCAAATGTGCTTTTCATATCATGAGCAATCAAATCTTACGTGACCTTTTAAGATACAAGTGCTTGATGTATTATGAAAACATACAGTAACTTTCAGAACTCAAAACTTCCAAAAGTCCAAAAAGAACATTTATTAATTTACACTCACTGAGCACTTTATTAAGAACACCTGTACACCTACATATTCATGCGATTATCTAATCAGCCAGTCGTGTGGCAGCAGTGCAATGCATAAAGTCATGCAGACACCGGTCAGGAGCTTCAGTTAATGTTCACATCAACCATCAGAATGGGGGAAAAATGTGATCTCAGTGATTTCAACTGTGGCATGATTGTTGGTGTCAGAAGGGCTGGTTTGAGTATTTCTGTAACTGCTGATCTCCTGGGATTTTCATGCACAACAGTCTCTAGAGTTTACTCAGAATGGTGCCAAAAAAACAAACAAACAAAAAAAACATCCAGTGAGCTGCAGTTCTGCTGACGGAAATGCATTGTTGATGAGAGAGGTCAACAGAGAACGACCAGACTGGTTCGAGCTGATGGGAAGTCTACGATAACTCAGATAACCACTCTGTACAATTGTAGTGAGCAGAATAGCATCTCAGAATGCACAACATGTTGAACCTTGAGGCGGATAGGCTACAACAGCAGAAGAACATGTCGGGTATTTTATTAGGACTATACTGCTCCTAATAAAGTGCTAAGTGCATGTATTCTTTATTTATATAAACTGAGCTGCAAATATAGGAGACAGCAGGATAGATGCTATTGCTCCTAAACAACTAACGATAAGAGTAAAATGAGGGGATGCAAAATGATATTAAGTGGCTCCGAGGTGAAATATCTGCTGTGTAGTGCAAGTTATCTGCAAGTAATATTTTCTCACAAACAGATGATGTTGTTAAGTTAATGAGTTTGAAATCAACAAAACAGATCTTCCTATCCTAAACTTTAAACCTAAACATAACCGATAGTGTCATAAATAACGCAATTGCTGAAGTAAACACGTAATTTTGTGGTGCTCCCATGATACTTTCGGCTCATGTTTTGACTCGCATGCTCTTTAGGACTCTTACCCCAGTCCTTTGCGTCGCAAGTGCAACACTCTATCAGTTGAGCTACCATGCAGTTTGATCGTGCTTGACAACTTTAAAATTAAAATATATCTCCTTACAAGTCATGCACTACAGTAAAAGTGTTTAGATGTCACACGATAGCATTGTATGAGGAACAAGGTATTAAACACTAATATTCTTCCCTTTCACTCGTGATTTGTGTGAAAGGGAATAAAACTCGTTGTAGTAGAAGCTCTAGTGTTCATTTCACCAGGAAAATGCGGTGATAGGTACAACAAGCAACATAAAAATCATTTTGCAAAAATGTGGGTATAGTAATGTGATTCTATGAGATCATGTTGTTAAGATGTTAAGAATTGGCTGAAGTTTATTTTTAACAATGTCTCTGATCAGTGATGTTGCTCATTTCACAAGTTTCTTAAAAGTGGATCAGCAAAAAAACCCAGACTTGTTTCATTCTAAGTGTCAGAGAGAAGGTGGAAAATATTGCACAAAACACTTTATTAACAAAAAATTATGATATGACCCATTTAAAAGAAAAAAAAATAATTGAAAGAAATGAAGCAGAGAACTGTTCATCACACTCACAGGCTCATGTCTTCCTCTTTCTCGACCTTGGCAAAAGTGGCTACTTTGTTTTTCAGCAGGTACAAGTGCCCTGGGCCACCCTGAGAGAAAAAAAATCATGTCCACAAACACAGACACACACAGACAATTTAACCATTATGTAACATCAAACCCAACTCATCACACTCAAGAGCCAAGAGTGCAGTATTAGTGCCCTCTGAACTGAGACAGAGAGATCTGTGAAGTCTTGTTCACATACACACACATATGCACACATTTACTCACACAGCCATTATACAACATCAAAGCCAAACCTTCCAAACCCAAGCTCTAGTGGTCCAGTATTATTGTCAGACACTGCTAATTCACAATAATGCTCTCACAGTCTCACTGCTTGTCCTTGTGTGTGTGTGTGTGTTTACTCGTTTGTTCTGTCATTGTCTTTCTCCATGCTGTAACTCTCACCTGACAGAAGATCAGCATGTGCCAGATCTTGGAGCCTCTTCTATAGGCCGTCAATCTCTTCTCAATCTCCTCTGCACACATAACACACATACTGTCAAGGCAACCAGCACTGCAAGTAATATCAAATGCTTAAAAAATTGTGCAGGGGGCCTGGGTAGCTCAGCGAGTAAAGACGCTGACTACCACCCCTGGAGTCACGAGTTCGAATCCAGGGCGTGCTGAGTGACTCCAGCCAGGTCTCCTAAGCAACCAAATAGGCCCAGTTGCTAGGGAGGGTAGAGTCACATAGGGTAACCTCCTCGTGGTCGCTTTAATGTGGTTCGCTCATGGTGGGGCCTGTGGTGAGTTGTGCGTGGATGCCGCGGAGAATAGCGTGAAGCCTCCTCACGTGCTATGTCTCCGCGGTAACGCACTCATCAAGCCACGTGATAAGATGCGCGGTTTGACGGTCTCGGACGCAGAGGCAACTGAGATTCATCCTCCGCCACCAAGTCACTACGCCACCATGAGGACTTAGAGCGCACTGGGAATTGGGCATTCCAAATTGGGGAGAAAAAGGAAAAAAAAAAAAAAAGTTGTGTAAGGTCAGGTCAATGCCTTGAACTGTGTTCTTTTGTCAAGGTAAGGTCATAAACTGTCTAAACACCCCATTACCCTGATTTCGCTTTGCATGTAAACACCTCTACCAGCGTTCTTTTTCAGCTTGTGTGCAAGTGTTGTGCGCAGGCCTGTTTACATTTTAACATCAAAAGCAGAGAATGATCCAATGATTTCAAGTCTCATGTAGTGTAAACACAGATTTTTTTAATAAGCTGATTTTTGGTAGTTATCAGATAAACATGCCCATTATCATTATCGCCATAATCACTTCTTGATGTTAAAAAGAAGGAAGAAAAGCTAACTAAAACTCATTTATGCAAGTGGTTTCATTTATGACACCAAAACACAGTGGGGCAAAATACTTTTTTAACTTAATCATCATGGCATCCACAGATAATCTTATTTAAAAGCTACTGTTAACTGCTTTAGAAAATATAGGAGATGCTCTGATCCAGTGTCATATATATCAGGAATCCAATTGGTTTTTGTGTTCCTCATGCTGGCTGGTGCAAAAATCAATACAAAGCCCACCATCATTCCACACTGAAATAATCAGGCAAGGGGCAAGGTGCTCAAAAACACAAGGCAATTGACAACAGACAACACACACAAAGATACATACCCAAAATATCGTCAAACGTAGCATGCTCATGATCCTGGAGATAACAAATGATAAAAGCAATCAATAGAAACACACAGATAGGACTGAATAAAATTGCAAGGCTAATTCTGAAGAAAAATTGTTCTTTGTATCATGCTTAAAGTCTCTAATCTTTGGCAGATTCTCGTCCAGTCCAGATAACATTACTGTCTTTGTGTTACCAAGGATGTGTTGTCATTTGCTGTTGTGCTTGCTATCAATTTGGTCATCACTTTTCTACCTAAACCTCTGGACGTTATTTTAAGAAATGCCTGGCTGTATTTGATCCCACACAGCGGCCTTGGCTTGACTGTGCAGGACAAAGCTAACTCTTCAAATTGTACTTTGACATTGTATCTTGTTAAGTACTGTATCTTGTAATAGGCAAGCTACCCTTTTGAAAAAGTAGTTAGCTACATTTTACTAAAAAAAGTTGCTAAAAAGTTAATATTGACAAATTTATTTATATCATGGCCAGATATTTTGTTTATTTTTACTCTGTCAATAAAAATAGTTAAAAAGAAGGTAATGCAGGATCAGACGTTGTTGTATGTTAATAAGAAATGTCAACATTTCTAGAACGTCACTTGTCCAATTAAATTAAAGGAACGGAATTAAATGTCGTATTTACAAACTTTCAGATTGTAAAATTCTACTGAAAAGTCAGAGGAGTAGCCTATTTAATTGGCACAAAAACAATGCATATCTCTATTAATGTGACAGAATTAAACTTGAACACATACTGTAGAATTACACTGAACACACTCCAGTGAACTTTGTTTTTATTGAAATAAACCAAAATAAACTAACCGTTTCGCAAAATGTATCTTGAGAGAGAAATTCATTTAGCTTCATTTAACTACTTGAAATACATTCTTGGACAGTGTCTCATTATTCACTCTTCTTGTTCAGTTATAAAGCTGTATGTGCAATTCAATGTGACGTAAAGAACAGCAATGTACTGTTTTGCTACACTGCTACTTGTTAGAAAAAATAGCTCATTGTATAATAGCTCAAAATGTTAAATGTAGTACTGAAAAAGTGTTACTTTATGTCTTCACTTGTTTTTCACCAACACTAGTTCCTGTGTTGTTTAACCTATGAAAGGGATGTCCAGTGATTTAGATAACAAGCTTAGCATGGAGTAGATAATGTGTACGGGGCAAGCAACAGTTAGGATTTTTTGTGCTGGCCCAGTTGAGCTGGTAGTTCCCAAGTTTTTACTTTAAACATTTTCACTGGCACCAACACAAAATTATAAATTTTACCTTTAGCAATGTATTTTTGTATGTATTTGTGCCACAAGTACTACTATATTTTCATAAAATATTATGTTTTCTTTAAAAAAAAATTATAATAAACTTGCTTTGCTGAAAAACTATGCCAGACAATGCAAAACATTATTGGTTTGTATTTTTCAATCCATTTCAACTGATGCTTCCAAGGCTCGCAATTTTGACAAAACCTCATCAGTGTTTAGGGCTGAGTAAATATATAGATTTTCAGATTAATCACCATCTTCATTTGAACGATTATCAATTCTTAAAATCGGAATATCTATCTTTTACTTTTATTTTAAAGTTTACCTTAGTTTTGGTTGCATTGATTATTAAGTATATCTGTTAAATAAATAGCAATTGAACTACATAGTTTGGGCCCTGTTGTTAATTTTTACATTTTATATTTTCATTTTGTAACTTATGTTCCCTATCTGTCACTCACTCGAAGTTGTGTCGATGTAGTGACACTAGAGTCACTCTTGGGAGCCCCAAACACCTCTGCTTTTTTTTTAAAAAGGCCAGTGGGAATTGCCGAGTGGAATTTGCATGCCACTCCCCCGGACATTCGGGTATAAAAGGAGCTGGCATGCAACCACTCATTCAGATTTTCTCTTCGGAGCCGAGCAATTGCATTCAGTGCACTGAATTTAATTCACCTCAAACTGCTGGATTTTACGGCGCATTTCAGCGGCTTCTCCCCCACTGCAGCCGTAGAGTGCAGAGAACGCCCCTGGGCACTTCGGCAGAGCAAACAAAAGAGTATATTCTAAAAAGAGTATACTTTCTATCCTAAAAGAGCGGCACACATGGAACGTGTTTTTAAAGATGTCTTTCCATTTGTGTGTTATTCCTGGTTGCGGTCGTTATCTCTCCGCTTCTGACGGCCACGATTGCTGCCTTTCGTGTCTGGGCACTGCCCACGCGGAGACATCGTTCGTGAATGGGTCTTGTCCTCATTGCGGGAACATGACCATGGCAACATTGTGGTCGCGGCTTGCCTTCATAAGAAAGCAAGCCACCCCAGCGGCTCCCTGCCTCGGTCCTTCTACTACGGGTATGAGGCCGTGTCGGCTAGCACTGGGGTCGATTTGGGGACTTCAATGGGAGCACCTCTGCTGGGTAACCCCCCATGGACCTCCCATTCCTCAGCATGCTCGCTTGCCCCAGTCGGGCTCTCGGATGAGACCGCCGGCTCATCTCAGGTCGAGTTCGACCTCTTATTTGGGCCCGGGAAGACAATGAGTTATCGAGCGCAGCATCGGAGAGCGGGCTCGTCCATTCTGACGCGGAGGCTTTGGCTGGGCTTCCTCCTTTGGGTATGGTCGCCCAGTCTCAGGCCAACACGGAGATGACGGACATGCTTTACCGGGAAGTCGCGAGCGTCGGGCTAGAGTGGAACCCTCCACGCGGCTCGATGATTGGTTCCTGGGCCCAGAACGCCGCTCACGGCCGCACCCTGCTCCGGTCCCTTTCTTCCCGGAAGTGCACGAGGAGCTGACAAGATCGTGGGGGGCACCTTTTACTACCAGATCCCGATCTTTCAGCTCCCCCGCTCTCACTACCCTCGACAGAAGTTCCTCTGCCCCCGGTCACCATGTTTGCAGAACTCCTCCCCGTTGGGTAGGACCTACCATGGGACTTCTCCTCATGACATACTTCTGACAAGACTCGGTAAGACCATGTGACGTACTTCCACTCTTAATGCCCCCCCCCCCCCCCCGGGCTGGGTGTGGTCTCCGCGGTGTCTTCCCCTTGGGAGTGACACCCCCTCGACGTAGACACTTATGGCACCCAGCCGGTAAACAAGATTCCACTCTTTTTGGGGAGAAAAAAAGAGGAAAAGAGGCCAAGGCTGGGTTAGCCTGTCCCTATTTGTTGGGCAGTCAACTTGTTCCCAAAGGACCGTTCGACGCTCATAAGAGCATTGGGGGAGGTTACATGACGGCCTGGTGTGCTGGCTATGAGGCACACAGCGGTCTGCCTGTCTCGCACTGCCAGTCCACGTAACACAGTTCAGCTATTTGTGGCGTTTTGTATAGGGACCCCTAGTGTCACTACATCGACACAACGTCGAGTGAGTGACAGATAGGGAACGTACTGGTTACTTTCGTAACCTCTGTTCCCTGATAGAGGACATTGTGTCCCTCTTGCCACAACACTGAACTACCCGCTGAAATGGCCGGGACCTTGTCTCGGCTCCTCAGCACAAAACCTGAATGAGTGGTTGCATGCCAGCTCCTTTTATACCCCTATGTCCGGGGGAGTGGCATGCAAATTCCATTCGCCAATTCCCATTGGCCTTTTTTCAAAAAGCAGAGGTGTCTCGGGCTCCCAAGAGTGACCCCTAGTGTCACTACATTGACACAACGTCTCGTTCCCTCCATCAGGGAACGGAGGTTACGAAAGTATCCAGGATGTTTTGTAATGGGCATTTAAACTGAAATATACCCAAATTAATCAGAATTGAATAACATAATATTAAAATCGGAGATCTGGAACTGAATCGAATCAAGAGCTTGTGAATCAGAATCAAATCAAATCGGGAAATCTGATACCCAGCCCTAACAGTGTTAGTCAGTTAGATCAGGGGTGTCAAACTCAGTTCCTGGAGGGCCGCAGTCCTGCAGAGTTTAGTTCCAGCCCTGCTCCAAAATGCCTCCTTGTAATCTTCAAGCACTCCTGAAGACCTTGATTAGCTGCTTCAAGTGTGTTTAATTAGGGTTGCTGGACTCTGCTGGACTTTGGCCTTCCAGGAACCGAGTTTGACACCCCTGAGTTTGATAATGTTACGTTGATGATGAAATCGGCAAAATTTACAACAGTGTTCAAAATGTACAATGTTCAATAGATCATAGAAATCTTAAAATGTAATTTTATTAGGAGTACAAACACATTTACAAGATCAGCGAATATACGATTTAATGACAAGTCAGCAGTGGCCCAATAGGACAAGTGGTAGTTCTGTCAACTAGCCCAAAACTGGACCAGTGGGCCATTCTTACTGTTGAGCCCTGATGTATTAGTAATTGTCTATTAGAGCAGAGAATCCATATGTGATGTTCTAAGAAAATGTTTGAAAGCAATTCAACAGTGAGCCCTACATGTACTACCTGTACTATGAGTGCTTGATACAGAAACTACAGGAACCTATAGTATAGGATATCTAGATGATGTCATACTAAATGATGAAGTGTAAAGAGAGGGCTGACTTACGTAGAGTATAGGTATAATAGAAGGATCGTTCCTTCGAATGATGTTGGGGACGTACTCTGCTTTGGGGACTTTAGATGATATCAGCTAAAAGATGCAACAAACACAGAGAAAGAAATTATTAATAATTTAACATTTGAAACTGAACTGAAATGAACTGAATTAAATTTAATAGAATCGAATACTGTGAAACTAACATGATCACATGGGAAGCCTGCATGTTGTTTCTGAGAGTTCCGTTACTCTAAGATCGACCACATTATGCCGACTCGCCAACAAGTGCCATTTCCTATCTGATACTTTTACATCGACACTAGTGTGTCTACCTTCCCCTGTGGCGCAACGGGAAGCATGTTGCATCAGCAGCGTGGGAGACCCAGGTTTGGCTCCCGAGTTGAAACCAGGAAGTAATCACGTTCCCATAATCAGTGACGAGCATGATTTGGAGGTTGCATTATTCCCTCTAACATTACATATTTACTCCACTAATGGTTAGGTTTAGCTTTGGGGGTTGGGTTGGGGGGGTACAGTTTATAAAACATGCATTCCTCTTCACTGTATCACATCCTGTAAAGCTGAAAACAACTCGCTTTAGGTGCCCCTCCGTGGACATTTCACCCAGAAAATTGAGCTTACATGTGCCCATATGCCCAACAACACTCATTGCTTTGTCCACTGGGGGCAGTGTTTCAAATTTCAGTTGGCACAGACAGATTTTAGCTAAAAAAATAAAGTCAACCTATACTGTTTCCGATATCACTGTGAGATTAGTGTGGTGAAACTGACCATAATTTTAGGGGGTATAAAGTCATCCCCATCACACGCCAGTCTCTCCATTTCTCTCTCCTCCTCCCAGTCCAGGTCTTCACATCCACCCTCGTCTGGAGTGCAACAGGTTGTCTGCAGATCTCCACCTGCAGCAACACACAACACAACAGAGATAGACAGTTCAGCAGTGGACAAAGAGAAAACAAGAGAAAGAAGAAAGTATATATATATATATATATACTGGCGGCCAAAGGTTTGGAATAATGTACAGATTTAGCTGTTACGGAAGGAAATTGGTACTTTAATTCACCAAAGTAGCATTCAAATGATCACAAAGTACAGTCAGGACATTACTGATGTAAAAAACAGCACCATCACTATTTGAAAAAAGTAATTTTTGATCAAATCTAGACAGGCCCCATTTCCAGCAGCCATCACTCCAACACCTTATCCTTGAGTAATCATACAAAATTGCTAATTTGGTACTAGAAAATCACTTGCCATTATATCAAACACAGCTGAAAGCTTAAATTAAGCTTAACATTGTCTTTGTGTTTGTTTTTGAGTTGCCACAGTATGCAATAGACTGGCATGTCTTTATTAGGTCAAAAATGGCAAAAAAGAAACAGCTTTCTCTAGAAACTCACCAGTCAATCATTGTTTTGAGGAATGAAGGCTATACAATGCTTGAAATTGCTTTCAATTTCATACAAAGGTATACACTACAGTCTTCAAAGACAAAGGACAACTGACTCTAACAAGGACAGAAAGAGATGTGGAAGGCCAGATGTACAACTAAATAAGAGGATAAGTACATCAGAGTCTCTAGTTTGAGAAATAGACACCTCTCATGTCTTCAGCTGACAGCTTCATTGAATTCTACCCGCTCGACACCAGTTTCATGTACAACAGTAAAGAGAAGACTCTGGGGTGCAGGCCTTATGGGAAGAATTGCGAAGAAAAAGCCACTTTTGAAACAGGAAAACAAAAAGAAAAGGTTAGAGTGGGAAAAGAAACACAGACATTGGACAACAGATTATTGGAAAAGAGTGTTATGGATCTTAACCACATTGAGCATCTGTGAGATCAGCTAGACTATAAGGTGCGTGTGAAGTGCCCGACAAGACAGCCACATCTATGGCAAGTGCTACAGGAAGCGTGGGGTGAAATGTCACCTGAGTATCTGGACAAACTGACAGCTAGAATGCCAAGGATCTGCAAAGCTGTCATTGCTGCACATGGAGGATTTTTTGATGAGAACTCTTTAAAGTAGTTTAAGAAGTTCCGAAAAAATTTTCATATTGTAATAATAATTTTCACATTATTAATGTCCTGACTATACATTGTGATCAGTTGAATGCCACTTTGGTGAATAAAAGTACCAATTTCTTTCCATAAGAGCAAAATCTGTACATTATTCCAAACCTTTGGCCACAAGTGTATATATACAGTTTATGTACACTGCCATCTTTTCAGAATACTGCAGTTACAACTAGCTAATGTTATAAATGTACTGTAGTGTGAGAGAGTAACCAGACAGTATCAATCTTTACATAATTTTGCCACAAAATATCAGGCAGCCATAAAGAGAGCATAAAAAGACAGAGAAAAGCCAACGTACAAATAAAATAACTCTTAATTACATATTCACAATCATTAAACAGGCTCCCCAAAGACACATATTCATTAAACAGGTGGCAAGGACAGACATGGTGACAAAAATAAATTAAACAAAGACACACAACACAAAACGAGGAAACATGCTGACACAGAAATCTAAAGTGTGCACACAATAAACACACTCACACACACAACGTCTTCAGAGTCCACACGCTTCAGGCAGGACAGATACTCACAGAGAGAGAAAAAGATGAGCACATATTCGTGACAGAACCACGCTCAGGGAGACAGACAAAAAGCATCAGCATCAAGAGCAGAGAAGGAAAGTCACTGCGAGACTATGTTTGTGTGTGTATAAGAGTGTGTGAAGAGAAGTTTTCTGATTTGTTTAGGTAATAATATGTAATAACACTAGTATAGTCATACAAGTATTTACTGTTTATTTTAACAATGTATTATTGTTTTGAATTTATAATGCATGTACATTACATAATAAATAATTTTTGGATGAATTCCACATTTGTATTTGGATATATGCAAATGTTTATGTTCCAAGTTTATGTGTGTCAAAGTGGCCAGAAGGAAGTGTTTGCATTTATTAGTGTGTGAGTGTACAGGTGGACTCACTGTCTTTTGAGTCGTGAATAGAGTCTTGTTTGACAGGGGTTGGATCGCTCCAGGATCGGTTGAAACTCTTCGCCCTGCGCTCTGCAAATGCTATTGAAGTGGAGAAATGATCACACACACGCTCACACACTTGCAACCTTCCACGATTCCCAGACTGTGGGCTGCTTCACAGCTGTCAAATACTGCTCACAAACACACACTTAAACACTCTCTACCTCCTGAAAACTTGTAATGTACTGCAACTGTCACACAGACAACCACAACACAAGCCACACACACATTTCTGATGTCCTCCAATGTCCATTTTCTCAGTTGTACATTGCTGCACAGCCACACAAAAACCACACACATACAACAGGAAGACCAACGCTCACACTGAATCACTGTTTATTGACACAAACCTGTCCAGTATCCTTTAAACACGCACAAGCACACACACACACACACACACACACAAACACACACACACACACACCTAACCATGCATGCAAACATTCTCAGAATACACATGCACATGCTGACATATAAGCACGATGTTATGCATCACAGGCGCAAACAAAATGCACAAAATACTGATAAAACACAAACACAAATGGAGCTGTGCAGTGACACACACATACACACTTATGAACTCACTTTGTGCTTTCATTCTTCTGCTGCCCACCATTCTTAAGTGCTTTCGGAAATTTCTAGAAATATGGGGGAATGTGGCAGAGAAGAAAGTGAAAGAGAGAGAGAGACAGAGAGAAAGAGAGAGAGAGAGAGAGAGAGAGAGACTTAATCAGGTTATTAAGTCACTTCTAAAGTTTTCTGGAGAAAACAACAAGAAAACAGTTACAGTGAGGTTCAAAAGTCTGAGTCCACAATGAAAATCAGGGATTCAAAATCTTATTTAAACCTGGAAATAAGATATTTTTAAGATTTTTAAACATTTAAAATACAGAAACGTTATGACATAAAAAATAAATAATACATATTTAATAATCTGCACTATTTCAATAGTCAATAAGTCAATAATCAAAAACGTAAATGTGTGACTATGTTAACTCATTTGTACAAAAATTCAGATTTCCTTGTTTCCATTAAAGCACACAAGATGCTCTTTGGAACATTCTTCAATTATCAGGTTTTGCAAAAACATGTTAGAAATTCATGTTTTTGTTTTATTAAAATAAAATTAATAATTAAATGAAATAATTAAAATAAAAATGTAAATAGTAATATAAATATAAATAATAAAATACAAATAAAAATGTAAATTTTTTTGTTTTAATTTTTGATTTTATTTAATTTTATAATTTGCAATTAAACATACATACACACACCGATCAGCCACAACGTTAAAACCACCTGCCTAATATTGTGAATGTCTCCCTCGTGCTGCCAAAGTGGCGCCAACCCCCATTTCAGAATAGCATTCTGAGATGATATTCTTCTCACCACAACTGTACAGAGTGGTTATCTGAGTTACTGTAGACTTTTTCAGTTTGAATCAGTCTGAACATTCTCTGTTGACCTCTCTTATCAACAAGGCATTTTCGTTCACAGAACTGCCGCTCACTGGATGTCTTTGGCACCATTCTAGGCAAACTCTAGAGCAGGTGTGTCAAACTCGGTTCCTGGAGGGCCACAGTCCAGCAAAATTTAGCTCCAACCCTAATTAAACACACCTGAAGCAGCTAATCAAGGTCTTCAGGAGTGCTTGAAGATTACAAGGAGCCATTTTGGAGCAGGGCTGGAACTAAACTATGCAGGGCTGTGGCCCTCCAGGAACTGAGTTTGACACCCCTGCTCTAGAGACTGTTGTGTGTGAAAATCCCAGGAGATCAGCAGTTACAGAAATACTCAAACCAGCCCATCTGGCACCAACAATCATCCATGCGATTATCTAATCAGCCGATCATGTGGCAGTTGTGCAGTGCATAAAATCATGCAGATACAGGTCAGGAGCTTCAGTTAATGTTCACATCAACCATCAGAATGGAGAAAAAATGTGATCGCAGTGATTTAGACTGTGGCATGATTGTTGGTGCCGGACGGGCTGGTTTGAGTATTTCTTTAACTGCTGATCTCCTGGGATTTTCACACACAACAGTCTCTAGAATTTACTCAGAATGGTGCCAAAAACAAAACAAAAAAAAAAACATCCAGTGAGGGGCAGTTCTGTGAATGAAAAAGCCTTGTTGATGAGACAGGTCAACAGAGAATGTTCAGACTGGTTCGAACTGACAAAGTCTATGATAACTCAGATAACCGCTCTGTACAATTGTGGTGAGAAGAATAGCATCTCAAAGTGCTATTCTGAGATGCAGGTTTGGCGCTGTTTTGGCGGCACGAGGGAGACCTAAACAATATTAGGCAGGTGGTTTTAATGTTGTGGCTGATCGGTGTAAATATACAATATATTTATATATAATTAATTAGAAATCAAAATAAATCCAAAATAAAAGCATTTTCACTAGTGGTCTTAAACTTTTAGACTCTTGGACATTGTGTGTGTGAAGTTACAGAAATCAAACCCTTTGGCTCTGCTTTTTAATGCAAATGCATGTAAGCAATACTGTCAATACTGTTCAAATCAAGTGCTTGATGACAAAAATAGATTTCCCTTGGATATACAAAGGTGTTTCTAGAAGTAAACTACTCAATATTTGCACCACGTAGACCGACACCAGAAGATGTCCTTGCTTGTGTACACACATGTGCAGTATTGAACCAGAGTGTGTGTGAGTTCTTGGAGCCATTTGGCATCTTTCCAGCTGCAAGTAAATAGACAGAGAAAAATGCCACTGCAGTACAGTCTGTCCCACACCTCCAAACATTTCTCTTACTCAACGCACATATCCATTACAACCACACAATTAATGATAACATCTGAATAATAGCAAAAATAGCAACAAAATGAGTAATGAGAGAGGCACCATCCCCCACCATAAATTTTTTGCAACAATTCAAATGTGTTCATCTTTCCCTCTAGCGCTACTGATATGCCCTACCTTTCAGACATGTTTACATAAACAATAGTGAGCATGACTTGAAGGTTGAATTTTCGATCAAATATTACATTTTTACTCAACTGACGGTTAGGTTTAGGGTTGGGGTTTGGATTAGAGGGTAGAGTTAATAAAATATGCATTCCTGTTGACTGTATTACACCATTTACAATGAAAAAAACAACTTGCTTTGTGGACATTTCTCCTGGAAACTGGAACTCACATGTGTCCATAATTTCAAGAACACTTCCAGCTTCAGCCACTGGGGCAGTAATTCAAATTTCGGCAAGAACAGACCGATTTCAGCAGCAAAACTTTTGACTGTTGCCAAATTCACATTGTCAGTCTCACCAGATTATTATTCAGCCAGCTAGCTATTATCATGTCCACAGTTTAGATAACTTTAACTAACATGCTCAGCAAGATTCTTTTTAAACTACACAGTTAAACTGAAAAAAAGAAAAAAACTGACTGTAGAAAAATACATTTTATGCTATGTCCGCTACACTGTAAATAATGTTCATAATTTTAACAGTAAAAGACTATAAAAATGCTACAGTAAAAAGTGAATTAACGGTTAGTTACCTTAAAATATAAGGTAAAAAATTATAACATATTTAAAAAGACAATATATGTAGTTTTATGGTAAAATTTTGTAAAAATATATATTTTTTTAAATGTAAAAAGCATGATTTTCTGTATAATTAACAGTAATAATTAATATTATGTTTAACAAGAGAGTACATGAAACAGTTACAGTAAATTATTGTTAAACTTATGGTAAAAAAAAAAATAATCGGGCATTCCCAGAATTCCCTGCATGACCCAGTTCATTTCATTATATTTTATGAGAATAATTATGTTTCTTCTTTTTAATATCAGTTATGTACATTGGGGTGTTCTGCGTTATATTTGATGTAGTTTAGTTAATGTTTACTGCATTATTTTAATTTCACATGTGTTACCCTGATGGTGTTTAGTGTTTGTGTGTGTGACAGTGAGCACTGTCTCTACATGTTTATTGGTCATTGCTCCAGGAAGGGCCACTATTGATGAACTTCATGTCATCATGTGCCCTTTTGTAATTACTACAGTGATTAACAATACATTATAAAGTGAAAAGCAGATTTTTACATTTTCAGAAGGTTAATATATCAAGTTTATTATTTAATAATATAAACGACGGTAATGCACCGTAAAATATGCGGGCATCAAAATTACATCCCGTAAAGCCTGAAACGTGGTTACCGTATTTTATACGGTGAATTTCTGGCAACCACAGCTGCCAATTTTTTAACGTAAATTTAACAGGATTTTTTTTTACAGTGTGTAGCTCCCCTTGTGTCAATTCGGAAAATGTAAAGCCTACTTACGCTGAAACTTGTGTGCATAAAGACGTGATATTAAGCTAAAGTGTTTGTGTTCTTGTACTCTGTAGAGTAGCCTGTTACTTGCAGAAAGTAATCTGTCTGAAACACTGAAACATATTTGATGTTTAATATAAAGTTATGTGGAGGGGGATTTTAGACCAAATATTAGCTAGTAGTGGGTGGATCTACCCAGCCTGATGCAACAGAAATAGAAACAAAGCAACTGAATTCTTGCCCTGTTGCTCACTGCACGTCGCTCTTTTGGCTGCTTCAGACAAAAACGGCTGGTAAGTACACTTTGTTATTGTCCTTGTTTCTCACAAAAACAAGTCTCAGCAGAATGTGACGTTACACATTGTTAACACACTGGGGATGCTTATGAAAATTTAATTAACACTCTACTGTGTTTTTGAAGTGCGAGTGTAACTAATTAGAAGGGCATTAATGTGGAGACATGAAGAGAGAGGCAGAAAAAGGGAGGTAGAGCGACAAGGGCTCTGTTTACACATGTGACTGCTGTGCCCACCTGTGAGAGGAGGGAGAAAAAAATCTCCTTTATCTGTCCATCTTAATGCTTACTTATGCCCACTTGCAAGAGAGAGAGAGACAGAGAGAGAGAGAGAGAGAGAGAGAGAGAGAGAGAGAGAAACCTCCCTCGCCCCCACAGCCAGCTGAGGATGAGTCAGAGGCTTTCTCTTTCTTGTTCTCTGTCTCTCTCTCTTTTTCCCATGTCTGCAATCTTTGCTCCTCGAATGGCCTCTATAATTTCATCACCTTCTCTCACACTTTCTGCTTAATGATTCTGCTTGCTTAATCTTTTCCCTTTTCTTTTTTCATTAAAGGAATAGTTCACCAAAAATGAAAATTCTATCATCATTTACTCACCCTCATGTCATTCCAAACCTAATTTTCTTTCTTCTGTGGAACACAAAAAGAAATGTCTTAAATGAATATCCAGACTGCTTTTCCCCCTGCCTGGTCTCATAGAATCACGTTACTATACCTACATTTTTTATAAATTATTTTTACATGGCTCATTGTACTTATCGTGGCAGTTCCTTGGTGAAATGAACACTAGAGGCGCTATGACAACAATTACTTTTATTTCCTTTCACACAAATCACAAGTAAAAAGGCAAATTCACACAATGCTATCTTATGACATCAAAACACTTTCACTATAGCGCATGAGTTGTTAGGCAATATATTTGAACATATATAACCAAATACATGAATAAGCCTGTTCCAACACAATCAAAAAGTTTGTGTGCAGTTGCGGTGGCTCAACTGGTAACTCAATGCTTGTGATGCAAAGGACCAGGGTACAAGCATTAACCTTAAAAACCTCATCTGTCTGAGAAAAAAAATTAACTCGCTTTTTGCGGCACTTAGTGGACATTTCACTTCAAAATTGCCCCAATACGTGTAATATCATTTTGTTTATAAATCTATTCTTACATAAATTGTCCCACTGTCTTGAATGGAACAATTTAAATAAGATTGGTTTTATGAGCAATTTATACAGATATTTGTTCTACTCGTGTTTTTTAAATACTGCAAGACCACAAAAGTGAGCGGGGATAGGGCTGTCAAGCTCCAAAAATGACCAAAATAAGCACCATAAAATGTGGTAATTAAAGCTATGGCTTTAGAAGACTTGGAATAGATCTTTTGAGCAGTAGATTTCAATGGTGGATATGAGCAGCGCTGCAGTTTAAAACATGATATAATGTAGGCTAATTATGTTTGTTAATATTAATAAAAGTTATTATAAAATGTATATCTATGGTTTACAGTGAAGAAACTCACATGGACTAATTATATAGACCTTTTATGGGGGTTTTTATTTTATTTTTGAAGACTAAAAGCCCCAATCCCCATTCACTTTCATTGTATGGAAAAGACATTCTACAAAATACCTTTGATGAAAGAAAGAAAGTCATGCAGGTTTGGAACAACATTAGGATTAGTAAATAATGACAAAACTATCTTTTTTTAATATTTTTATGAAATACACTTTTAAGTGCATACTCTATCAGATTCACCCCAACTTTCAGCCATTAATCAGGTGTTTTTCCAAACCATACTGTCTTTCCCTACAGCAGCTGTGCATTGTTAGAGACATCTGGCTGTACTGTTCCAGACTTCTGCTGCTGCTGTCCAATATGACCTCTGCTGTTCCCATCCATCCACAAACACAGGAACAACTCCGATTACGTAATCGTCTGTTTGTCTTCTCTTTCTCGCTCATTCAGATTCTCTCTCTCTCTCTGCCTTTCATTATTTCTCTCCGTCCTTCCCTCCTCCCCCTGATAGTGTAATTGCAGTGTATCACTTGTTCTCAGAGGGTTGACTTTCCAGAGACACACCATCTCTGTCCAACAGTACACTCCAAATTAAGAATTCAAAAATATTATTGTGGCAGATGTGTAAAGGTAGAATAGACATTACATTAAAAAGTGGGGACCCACTTTACATTAGGTGTCTTTAACTACTATGTACTTAAGCATTTGATACAGCGTACTTATGTACATATGTGTTGTTGCATTGTACTTACATTTAAAGTACCTGCATTTAATTACTTCTGTAGTTACACTGTAAACCTCATCCCTAATCCTAATCCTAAACCTAACCCTACTCAAATCTTTACCCTAAAACTCTAATCTAAGCCCTAACCCTACTCCTAAACCACACATACCTCAACCTCAGTAGCAGCAAATGTGAATCTTGTGAGAATTTTGCAGAACAATATGTAGTTACACAATAAGTATTTGCCCGTTGCCTTGCAGCAGTAGCTGTTTTTGTGAATGCTGGAACATGTCCTGTGTAAACAGCTCTACATGTGACCGGTTGACAACTGATATGCCACTTATTCCCCTACAGTTTTCAATAAATTACCTAGTGCATTCTGAGAATGCAAACAAAAAAAGGCCAGACAAAATTTGATTGGATTTTCTCTCTCATCTTGCAGAGTACAGTCATGCCGAAGTTATACAACACTAGAAAGTTGACTTGTGGCGGTAAAAAAAAAAAAAAAACTATTTCAGTGTGCTGTAACCGTGGAGGTGAGACATCAAATCTGACTGCCATTTCAGCCAAACCAGACAGCCAATTGGAGGCTAAGTTGCAGTGCTTAGGTTGTTCACATCCTAGAACAATGAAGGTTTCTATTATTGATTTAGTCCTTAGACAACAACCACATTTTCAGATACATTCAAGGATGGATGGATGGATGCATGATTATATTCAGCAGGGATTACCCAACTAGTTAAAATTTGCAAAAACTCTGAAAAAAAAAAGTTCTCTGACTGTGCACTACTGCCAAAGCAAAGGCCTTTCCTCTCTTTGTTTCCAACAGGGATAAAAGACAGTCCAACAAAGTACCTCTGGATGATGGCAGCTGAGTCCACCTCCCTTTTTCTCTTCGTTCTCTCTGCTAGACTCCAGAAAGCCCTGCCAGGAGGCGACACAACTTTAATGCCAGTGAGGGCGAAAGCCCACTGAAGTGTGGTTAGCTTCAGAGGTAAGAGGAATGCTCATGATGGGGCAACGTTATCCTGAGGTTAGGCAGGAGGATCTCATGCTGGGTAAGTACAAGGTTTAACCACTAGCAAAGTTTTAAAATGGATTAAACAGTATAGTAGATTACTTCTGAAATGTAATCTGGTACTGATTACAAAATACACAATTTATATAGTAATCTGTTACACAATATTTTAGATTACACTTTTTAAGTAATCTAATCTGACCACTTTTGGATGACCCATTGCATACTTTGATGAAAATCTAATAATACATTTTAAATGTATTAAGTTCCAGTTCACACTCCATTCATTAAACATTAATAAACATAAAATCAAATGGAATATAGCTATTTGTCAGTTGCTGAGTAAAAAAAGTGCTTAAAAAGTCATAAAAATGAATATTACTCAAGATAGAAGATAACAAGAATATGCTTGTATTTTTTATTTTAAAAGTATTTTATTTATTTATTTATTTTTAGAAAATTAGGAATCCGATTAGATTTTTTAATATCCAGCTTTGAAATCAATAATAAGAGAATGTCTTTAGATATGATGCACAAGGTTTTTTTTTTTTTTCTTTTTTCAAAAGTGTGTCTAGAATTATGGACAGATGGACAAGACCTTGTTTGAAATACATTAGTTTCGATGCAGGGTGCAAATACAAACAGTTTGGCATTTATTATTTAGAAACTAAATTTAAAACAATAACCAAATGCCCTGTGTGATACTGATGATGAATCGATATGAATCAACCTGGTCTCATAGAATCATATTGCTATTGTAAGATTGTCACAAAAATAATCTGCATCACTTCCGGGAAAGTCAAAGAACTCTGCGAGAACCAACGTCATAAAACTCTCACAAAGAGGAGCATCTCCACCTGAGAAAACACACCCCACTGATTGGGGACCATAAAACGCAAATCACACTCACATCTGCTCTCTCTCTCTCATCTTAGGTCACTTTTTGCTATACATTACTATACCTTACTATTCATTTTTGTTAAATATTTTTTCTGTGGCTCATTGTACGTATCATGACACTTTCCTGGTAAAATGAACACTAGAGGTATTACAACATCAATGACTTTTGGTCCCTTTCATACAAATCATGAGTAAAACGGCAGATTATCAGTTACTTTTAACTCTGTTCCTCATACAATGTTATGACATCTACACACTTTTACTATAGTGCATGACTTGTAAGGTGATACATCTTAATGTTTGCATTACATAACCAACTAAATTTTAAGCTTGTTCAAGTGCAATTAAATTGCACGGTAGCTCATCAGTTAAAGCAATACACTTGAGAAGAGCAAGTGATTCGACACGTGAGGCGAAAGTGTCATATAGAAGCAACACAAAATATGCTTTATATGACATTATCTGTGAGGTTTAGGTTGAAGGTTTAGGATAGGGAGGTAGGTTTGTTGATTTCATTGCACTCAACTTTAATTGTATTTTGTTCGAACTCAGTAGAGCATTAACCTTAAAAACCTCATCTGTCTGGGAGAAAATGTCCCTCACTTTTAGTACCACTCAGTGTATATTTAACCTCGGAACTGCCTTGAAGTAGTAACGTAAGATCTGGCTGATATGAATATAAATTTCAATATAATGTATGTCATAATTCAATACAGTTAAATTGCCATGGCATCCTTATTAGACTGCGATTGAAGCATCTTGCAATTTTTGCTTCTTCATAAATGGAACTGTATGAAATTATATGAAAGCACACATCAATAAATAAATACATAAATAAGTATGGATGCAATATTTTGGGGGGAAAAAAATCGCAATATGTCGATATCTGATTGTATTGGAACTGCTCTAGTTGACTAAAGGTTTTTGACCTAACAACATGACCTATGATTTATGATTTATTTATGCTAATTCCTCATCCCACCAATCAGAGTTTCCATTTATTCTTAAGTTCAATTAACCTTTTTTTTCTTTTTTTTTTTCTTTTTTTTTTTTGGAGATTTTCTCCCCTTTTCTCCCCAATTTGGCATGCCCAATTCTCAATGCGCTCTAAGTCCTCGTGATGGCGTAGTAACTCGCCTCAATCAGGGTGACGGAGGACGAATCTCAGTTGCCTCCGCGTCTGAGACAGTCAATCGCCGCATCTTATCACGAGGCTTGTTGAGCGTGTTACCGTGGAGACCTAGCGCGTGTGGAGGCTCACGCTATTCTCCGCGGCATCCACGCACAACTCACCCCGCACCCCACCGAGAGCGAGAACCACATTATAGTGATCCATTATGGAGGTAAACCCAACATGACTCTACCCACCCTAGCAGCTGGGCCAATTGGTTGCTTAGGAAGCCTGACTGGAGTGACTCAGCACGCCCTGAAGTTCAATTAATCTTAAATAAACATAAGTTTTCTGCCATTGGATACACTTCATAAATTCAACATGGAGATCCTGTTTTTAACAACAGGATGGCACACGGATGGCAGCCTCGGTGTGGAGCTCTCCGATTCTTTTGCAGTTTTTGTTTTTTGTCCTGTGTTTAGTCATTTTTTTCCAATCAGTTTTACCAGAGATGAACTGCTGAATATTCGGCAGCACATACCAGATAATCTTTTCCCGGTTTTTGACTATTTGGAAATTTTGCCTGACATTTTAGGTGCAGCTGTGTTGTTCAAGCGCGTTATGAGACGCAAGTGAGGGAAGCGAGCTGGCTTGACCAGAGCGGCTTTTGAACTGCGCTGCCGAGTATTCATCTAGCGAATCTCTGCTCTCTTCCTAACAAAACGGATGAACAACATCTCCTCACCCATACAAACAAGAACTTTTCAAACTCTGCTGCCTTGTGCTTCACAGAAACCTGGTTGAGCAAAACCATTCCAGACAGCGCGTTACATCTGACGGGCTTTCAGCTGTTCAGAGCGTACCGCATTGCAGAGTTAATGGGGAAAACGAGAGGGGGTGGAACATGCTTTTACATCAATGAAAGTTGGTGTATAGAAGTAACAACGTTAAAGAAGATTTGGAAGCGCTCTTTATCAACTGTAAGCCTTTCAACTCACCATGGGAGTTTTCCTCGTTTATTCTGGTGAGTGTTTATATTCCTCCACAAGCGTGTATGAGCGCAGCGCTGCAACAGCTGGCTGATCAGATCACAGACACGGAAAACAATACACGGACTCACTTTTTATTATTCTCAGTGATTTTAGCGAAGTCAACCTCACCCGTGAACTGCCAAAATACACACAGCACATTACATGCCCCACCAGAGAAATATACTGGATCACTGCTACACAACATTAAAGGATGTATATCGCTCTGTCCCTAGAGCAGCTTTGGGACTTTCTGATCACTGTCTGGTTCATCTTCTTCCAACCTACAGGCAGAAACTAAAATCAGCTAAACCTATAGTAAGGACTGTAAGAGATGGACCAATGAAGCAGAGATGGAACTACAAGCCTGCTTTAACTGCAATGGTCCACCAATCTGGACGAGCTCACAGATACTGAAACATCATATATCAGTTTCTGTGAGGATATGTGCATTCCTACTAGGACTTATTTAAAGTTCAACAATGACAAACCATGGTTTACAGCAAAACTCAGGCAGCTTCGTCAGGCCAAAGAGTATGCATACAGAAGTGGGGATAAAATCTTGTACAGTCAGGCCAGAAACACACAGACAAAAATGATTAGATTGGCTAAGAGAAGCTACTCTGAGAAGCTGAAAAACAAGTTTTCATGTTTTTACATCAGTGGTCATGAAGTCATTTGAGAGACTGGTTTTGGCCCACCTGAAGGACATCACTGAACCCTTTTAGGATCCCCTTCAATTTGCTCCACAGGTCTGTGGATAATGCAGTCAACATGGGATTCCATCATACCCTGCAACATCTGGACAGACCATGGACATATGCAAGGATCCTTTCTGTGGACTTCTGTTCGGCTTTCAACATTATCATCCCAGCTATTCTCCGGACTAAATTAAACCAAGTCTCTGTTCCCACCTCTATCTGTCAGTGGATCACCAGCTTTCTGATGGACAGGCAGCAGCTAGTGAGACTGGGGAAATTCACTTCCAGCACCTGTGCAATCAGCACTGGTGCCCCCCAGGGATGTGTGCTCTCCCCACTACTCTTCTCCCTGTACACCAACAACTGCACCACCAAGGATCCCTCTGTCAAGCTCCTGAAGTCTGCGGATGACACTACAGTCATCGGCCTCATCCAGGATGATGATGAATCTGCATACGGAAAGGAGGTTGAACAGCTGGCTGTCTAATGCAGTCAAAACAACCTAGAGCTGAAAACGTTCAAAACAGTGGAGATGATAGTGGACTTTAAGAGTAACACCTCAACATTGACCCCGCTCACCATTCTGAACAGCACTGTGACAGCAGTGGAGTCATTCAGGATCCTGGGCTCTACCATCTCACAGGACCTGAAGTGGGAGACCCACATTGACTCCACTGAGAAAAAGGCCCAGCAGAGGTTGTATTTCCTTCGCCAGTTGAGGAAGTTCAACCTGCCACAGGCGCAGCTGATACAGTTTTACTCAGCAGTCATTGAGTCTGTCCTCTGCAATTCAATAACTGTCTGGTTTGGTCCAGCTACGAAATCAGACATCAGAAGACTACAAAGGACAGTTCGGACTGCTGAGCGGATTATTGGTTGCCCCCTGCCCTCTGTTCAAGAACTGTACACTTCCAGAGTGAGGAAAAGGGCTGGAAAAATCGCTCTGGACCCCACTCACCCAGCCCACTACCTCTTTGAACTGTTGTCTTCTGGCCGGCGCTACAGAGCACTGAGCACCAGAATCGTCAGGCACAAGAACAGTTTTTCCCTCAGGCTATCCATCTCATGAACAGTTAAAACTGCCCCATTGAGCAATGATTATGTGCAATACACAGCTTAGTCTATTTATATTTATCCAACATATCTTACCTCTTCCGCCATTACATTCCCTTGCACTATCTGTATATAACAGATTTGTATTTGTTCATATATATTGTCTTATTGTGTATATTTCTATATATACTTATATTTTCTATTTGCTTTTTATTTTTATTCTTTTTTTTTTATTTTTTATTATCACTGTATTGTTGTATTGTTTGTGCACTGGAAGCTTCTGTCACCAAGACAAATTCCTTATATGTGTAAGCATACTTGGCAATAAAGCTCATTCTTATTCTGATTCTAAGTCTGACAAATTATACCGCAAGATACTTAATGTTTCAAGATAATCAACTAAAATTCAAAAAAATGCAAGACATCAGCATCTGCCAGCATTTCTAAACCATCTGCGTCTCTGGCTAAGGTAATCATAACTATCCAGAGGAGACAGGCCTATCAAATGTGCCTCATAGCCATTTCCTGAATCAAAAAAGATCACTGCATTATCCACAGTTAGCGCAACAGCATCAATATTTTTGGATAGACAGATATATAGATATATACACTACTGGTCAAAAGTTTTGAAACACTTATTCTTTAATATAATTTGTTTCTTCACATTTTAGAATAATAGTAAAGTCATCAAAACTATGGAATAACATAAGTGGAACTATTGGAATTATGTTGTGACTAAACAAAATCCAAAATAAATCAAAACTGTGTTATATTTTAGCATCTTCAAAGTAGTCACCCTTTGCCTAGAATTTGCAGAAATGTACTCTTGACATTTTCTCAACCAAATTCTTGAGGTATCACCCTGGGATGCTTTTTAAACAGTATTGAAGGAGTACCCATCTCAGTTGGGCACTTATTGGCTGCTTTTCTTTATTATTTGGTCCAAGTCATCAATTTCAAAAACTTTTTTATTTAATAAAATTTTAGTTTTATAATGAAATAAATTACTATGGCGGCACAATTATATTTTTGCCTACAAAACTAATTTCAAACATTTAAGCATACACCTTCAGATCAAAAGATTTTTAAGATCATGAGAAACATTTCAGTCAAGTGTTTCAAAAGTTTTGACCGGTAGTGTAGGTAGACATGTAAGTAGGTAGGTAGAAAGATAGGCAGGTAGACAGATAGAGAGGTAGACAGATAGATAGACAGATAGAGAGGTAGACAGACAGACAGACAGATAGAGAGGTAGACAGACAGACAGACAGATAGAGAGGTAGACAGACAGACAGATAGACAGATAGACTGATAGATTCAAACACACGTTACTAAAGGGATGCTAGAATTTGACATCGCACACTGTCATTTGGTGACATTTAAAGGGTACTAAAATGATACTCACGAAATCCTGGAGAGTTCAGAGGCGAGGCAGTCAAAAAAAGAGAGAGAAAAAAAAGCTTAGATAACAACCATGTTTGGGAGAAGTCACTGTGTACTTGTCAGCTCTCTGAGTCAGTTTGACAGTAAATCTCACAAAAATGAACGTGTGTCACTGGCAAGACACCTGCTGTGCCATCTGTACTTGAGGTCACTATAGGCTTCAAACTTCAGTGTGTGTGCGTGTATGCTATTAAGTGGGTACTCACGCCTGCATGGTTGTGGTAGCAGTCTGAAAGCTGAACATGTTCTCTTTAGGGAACCAATTGTTGTCATCTGGCAAGAAATAGGCATAAGGGACCACATTAGTACAGTTGTAATGATACAAATCTGTGCATTCGAATATATATTGTGTCAAACGTTTAAACATATACTGTACAGTAGCCCCCAAAAATATTTGGACATGTAGACCACACTTAAACTTTGAATTTCATTGCATTAGTTAACAAAATATCAAACCGTGGCATATCAGCAAAATATCAAAGTTGCATCTGCAAACAAATGATGCTAGATCTATTCTCAGAGCTCACCATTTGATGCAGCGATTTCTAAGATTACGTTTAACCAAATGGTTCCAAGGTGATTTACAGACATTTGAAATTTGCATTATTTGTATTAAGTCAGTCTGAGGTCAGGCTGTGACATTTAGATTGGTCAAACGTCTTTTCACTATATGAATACATAGGTCAGGGTTCACCAAACTTTGATACAAAGCAAAAGACAAAACTTGTACACATCAACTTGCTTCCGTGCACCCGTGTTTGTATGCATATAAATGGTAATGAATGAAGCATAAAGTCTAGTGTAAAAAATGACTTTAGTGTGAGTTACAGAAAGTGCCCAAATATGTTTTGTCTATTTGTCTAGAATATTTATTGACCTAACCAACTTCTTTATTTTAAAAGTTTTGCTTAAAAAAAGTTTGCTGGTTCTCAGTGGCATCTCAGGCTCATTATTTCTGGTGGTTCACCCAAAAATAAAAATTTTCATAATTTACTCACCCTCATGCCATCCAAGATGTATATGACTTACTTTCTTCTGCAGAACAGAAACAAAGATTTTTAGAGGAATATTTCAGCTCTGTAGATCCTTTCAATGCAAGTGAATGGTGACCAGACCTTTCAAGCTCCAAAAAGCACATAAAGGCATCATAAAAGTAATCCGTATGACTCCAGTGGTTAAATACATTTCTTCAGAAGCTATATGATATGTGAGGGTAAGAGACAGATTAATATTAAGTGATTTTTCACTATAAATCTCCACTTTCACTTTCAGAATGTGAAAGTGGAGATTTATAGTAAAAAATGATTTAAATCTCAATCAGTTTTTCACCCAAAGTGACTGCATCGCTTCAGAAGACATATATTAAACCACTGGAGTCGTATGGATTACTTTTATGCTGCCTTTATGTGAGTTTCGGAGCTTGAAAGGTCTGATCACCATTCACTTGCATTGAAAGGATCTACAGAGCTGAACTATTCTTCTAAAAATCTTTGTTTGTGTTAGCAGAAGAAAGAAAGTCATACACATCTGGGTTGGGATGAGAGTAAGTAAATGATGAGAGAATTTCAATTTTTGGGTGAACTATCCCTTTAACCCAATTCAGGAATTGCGTTAACCAAAAATTGTCCATAATATACAGCGGGCTAGTCCCACGCACAGCAAATGAGAACGATTAAATGGCTTTAATGCAATGGACCTTAAAAATGATCGAATTTCTAAAATAATTTATACTGTTGTATAATGATATAAAACGAGTTTAAGATATGGAAAATATATTATTTCTTAAAATAAATGTATGATTATGCATGCCGTGCATTTTGCACAACAGCGCCACATCTGGTGGCCTGCCCCTAATGTGGGGACTCCACTGCTGGTTCTATCTTTTTTGAAAATAAATGCCACTTGGTTTGATATTTTCTTATTTAGGGTACGTTTGCATGACAACGATGTACTAAAAACGGAAACTTTTTTCCTTTGCATTTTGGAAAAGTTTCGCGTACAGACGACAAAGTTGTCAAAATGATCCCCGTTCACACGGATTCGAGAAACTCACTAAAAACACTGTATTATGCATGCCAGGCCAGTAGTTGCCGATGTCACTTTGTAAAGACACTATACGCACCTGCGCACATAAGCATTCTTCCACAGAGTGGTGAATACAAAAAATGAAGATGGCGATCGCTGGTTGTATTAGTGATGCAGTAAATCTACACTTTGCTGGAGAAGCGTCAATAAACTAAAAATCTTGAGCAGCACAAACACAGTCCTGTAGTCCGCCACTGTGGTTTTGAATGTCTCGCGTGTTGTTTTGAAGTACTTGCGCACATGCCTATAGACTGAACACGTAATACGTGTGCACATGACGTCATCGTTTTCACAAATTTGCGTTTTTGTATGTTTACACGGAAATGATAACGGCATCGTTTTCAAAAACTTGCACTTTGAAACCTGTTTTCAAAAGTTTGTATTTTCAGGCCCCAAAACAGCGTTGTCGTGTAAACGAACAGCCAAAACGCATAAAAAGTTACCTGTTTTTAGTAGAAAACGTTGTCGTGTAAACGGCCCCTTAATGTAATGCCAGTCATGCACTTTTAAGTGTGGCTTAAGTATCCAAATACTTTTGGGGACCACAAAATGCCAGTGTTGGGTAAGTTACTCAAAGAAAGTAATCCGCTGCAAATTAAAATTACTACTCCAAGATTGTGATAATATTACTTCACTGATTACGTCATTAAAAAATTAATCACATTATTAATTACTTTACTTTCAAGTTACTTTCTAAAACACTTCTCACAGAATAGTTTTTGTTTTATGGCTCAACCAATTCAAAATAGTCTCTCTATTTCCTCATGTAAGTCACACACACAATGACTAATTAGGGGGCACACACACCATTCAGCTGTCGCAGAAATGCAAATAGTCATACAGATTAATTTAAGGTTTTAAAAGTGTTTTACATATATAATATATTTTTTAAATATGTGTAACCCAAATAATGTACTTAAAATAAACTTAATTGAAAGTCAGTAACTGTAATCAAATTACAAGAATTTAAAATTACACTACTCACTGCTTTTTGACTTTAAAAAGTCATAAAATTTCTGTAACTAATTACTTTGTATTGCTTTTTGATTGCACCCAACACTGCTGAACACAGATCCACTTCATAGAGACTACACACATACAAGTTCACTCAACAGAGGAAGAGAGCACAAAACAGACACACAGGAGAGAGGAGAGAGAGACAGGAAAAATACAGACCACGTCACATCGAACACATCGAAGCCCCCTGCTTTAGGTTGAACCCCACCCCTTCCCTTTGGCCAAGAGCCTCTCTCTCCCCCCCCCCCCCGCTCTCCCCCTCTCACCTCGCTCCAGCCCAGTCACCCGGTCAACACTGCACATCCGCTCTAGTGGTGGCCGGTGCTGCTTGCCTGCCTCTCGGGTACTGCTCTCCAGGTCCAGGGACCCCTGGCTGCGTGACGGCGTCCCGGGACAGGTTTCGCACGCCAGACCACAATCCTTGCCTTCGCCCCAGCCACGAATGTTGTGCGCGCTGACAGAGCTCTGTAGTGGCTGGGAAAGGTGATGGTGGTGATGAGCTTCTCCATGGTGATGATGCGACGTTCCTGGTCCGCTTCCCCCACTGGTGATGTGCTGGTGGTGGTTGATTCCGCCACTTCCACCTGCGCCACTGCTGCTGGTGTTGCTTTGATGGTGGTTGCCATGATGATGGTTGCCGTGGTGATGGTTACCACTTCCACTTCCATGGTGGCGGTGGTGCTGGGTTGGAGACGACGAGTTAGAGGAGGTGGAGGGTTGGGCGAGAGCTTGGGCATGACACACCTCCCGTGCCCCTTTCAAGACCTCAAGTTCGAGGTTCTCCTTGCTTCCCCGGCTGGTTCCCAGCATGCCGCTCTCTCCAGTGATGGTGTAGACCCGAGCAGGTTGCAAAGCACACTCTACACACTTCTGCTCGTCCTCTTCGGTCGAGAAGCTGCGTTCCAAGGACAGGCGGCTCTTGGAGGATGTTGTAGGAGGAGGGGTTTCCAGAAGGCCCAGGGCGGGGTTGATCAGGCTGGGGTTGGTATTGATAGTGGAGTCCTGGAGGGTGTAGCTGTGGAGGTTGTTCTTCTGAGCACAGAGGCTGTCTGGGGAGTCAGAGTCGTGGCCAACGAGGTTGTCAGTGAGTAAGTGATCTTTAATCAAACATTGGGACAAAGAGAGAGAGAGAGAGAGAGAGAGAGAGAGAGAATGAGATAGAAAATGAGTGAGAAACTGGAAGAGAGAGGGTGGAATTCACCAAGGGTTCTGGAAGTAAAAATCCCATTAAATTTTCCAAAGGGGAATTGATTTTTAATGATAACTAATAAACCTTGAAAGACAGACCTACTATGAGCACCAATGTTGTTATTTGATGGTTTGTGCTTCTGTTGAAACCATAAGTCGGTGAGTTATTTAATCTTCATTAAACGAAAGAAATGAAACAATCCACCAATTGGAGAATTGCGGCAAACAAAGTGCCAAGTTACAGTGATCACCCACTCCAATGGCGCACACTGAATGACGCTATAGTCTCCCTACACTCTCAAACTACTTGTATATTTGCAAATATCTGAATATTTTGCAATAAAATTGAAATGTATTTCTCTTAAAGTTTCTCTACTTTAGGAAACCATCATTCCATCATTCGCAATGATTTATGGTATTGTAGTTCATGACGTCATGAAAGGTGGTAAGTACTCAGTCTTTCTCTGCGTCTGAAATCGCGTGCTGTCAGAGTATGTACTGTATTTGATGAAGGATGCACTTCTCGGCCGGTAAAACAGTACGTTCTTTAGGTATGCATGCGAGTAGCAGAGGTGGGACCAAGTCATTGTTTTACAAGTCACAAGTAAGTCTCAAGTCTTTGCATTCAAGTCTCAAGTCAAGTCCCAAGTCAAGAGAGGCAAGTCTAAGTCAAGTCACAAGTCCTCAACTTTATGCTTCAAGTCTTAAACAAGTTATTAGTGCTCTTTGCCCAAATTAATGTCTGAGTATTAATTACTATATTAAATATACACCAATCAGCTACAACATTAAAACCACCTGCCTAATATTGTGTAGGTCACCTCGTGCTGCCAAAACAGTGCCAACCTGCATCTCAGAATAGCATTCTGAGATGTTATTCTTCTCACCACAATTGTACAGAGCAGTTATCTGAGTTACCAAAGACATGTCAGTTCAAACCAGTCTGGCCATTCTCTGCTGACCTCTCTCATCATCAAGGCATTTCCATCCGCAGAACTGCCGCTCACTGGTTTCGTTTGTTTTTCGCACCATTTGGAGTAAATACTAGAGACTGTTGTGCATAAAAATCCCAGGAGCAGTTACAGAAATATTTAAACCAGCTCATTTGACACCAAAAATCATGCCGCGGTCCAAATCACTGAGATCACGTTTTTTCCCCATTATGAAGGTTGATGTGAACATTAACTGAAGGTCATGACCCATATCTGCATGATTTCATGCACTGCACAGCTGCCACACGATTGGCTGATTAGATAATCGCATGGATGATTGTTGGTGCCAAATGGGCTGGTTTGAGTATTTCTGTAACTGCTGATCTCCTGGGATTTCCACACACAACTGTCTCTAGAATTTACTCAGAATGGTGCCAAAAACAATAAAACATCCAGTGAGCGGCAGTTCTGCAGATGGAAATGCCTTGTTGATGAGAGAGGTCAACAGAGAATGGCCAGACTGGTTCGAATGGATAAAGTCTACAGTAACTCTGATAACTGCTTTGTACAATTGTGGTGAGAAGAATAACATCTCAGAATGCTGATCTGAGATGCAGGTTGGCACTGTTTTGGCAGCACGAAGGAGACCTACACAATAGGTAGGTGGTTTTAATGTTGTGGCTGATTGGTGTATATTAATTTATATCAGGAAGGCTTTTAAAGTATGTTCATCACTTCCCAGTTCAATTTCATGTGAGATATACTGAATATTTTCACTAAGGGCACCAATCTATCTCAGCTCAATTTGTCTGCCGAGGGATGTGCTTGAAAGTTACAAGTGTGTCTTAAAGGATTGTTCCGGGTTCAATATAAGTTAAGCTCAATTGACAGCATTTGTGGCATAATGTTGATTACTACAAACATTTATTTTGACTCCCTCCATTTCTTAAAAAAAAAAAATAAATAAATAAAATAAAAGCAAAAATTGAGGTTACAGTGAGGCACTTACAATAGAAGTGAATGAGGCCAACTTTTAAAGGGTTTAAAAGGCAGAAATTTTAACCTTATAACTTTATAAAAGCACACATTAATTCTTCTGTTAAAACGCGTGTACAATTTGAGCTGTAAAGTTGTTTAAATTGTAATTTTTACAGTCATTTTAGGGTTTTAGGATTTGTTGACATTACACTGTCATAAACGAAGTTGTAAAATTGGCTACAACTTTACACAGAAAAGGTTAGTAAGCGATTTTATCACACTAAAATCGTTTACATGCATATTGCTAAAGTTAGTATTGCAACGTTCAAAAATTGGCCCCCATTCACTTCCATTGTAAGTGCCTCACTGTAACACAGATGTTTGCTTTTTTTAAAGAAAAGGATGGACTTTGCTGGTAATCAATATAATGCCAGAAAATGCTGTCTATTGAGCTCAACTTGTTTTGGACCTGGAATATTCCTTTAACAAGCGCAAAAATGACACTGTCACTTTAACAAGCAACAGGCATCTCACAGACTCACGCAGGTGCCCCGGTTTATTAATGAGAGGGAAGTCTCTCTTTTTTTTTAGCACATCCATGCAATTTGTGATTAAAATTAATCTGACTGTAAAGAACAGGAAGGATTTTAAAAGACACATTATTCAATGAAAGTGGAGTGCGGGATCTCATCTTTGATGGACATACTACACGGAAGAAATGTTCTGTTTTAATCTCAAGCACTTTTCACCAAAAAAGGCAATTTTTCAGGTATTCAAGTACTTACATTTCTAAAAGCTAACTTTAAGCACTTTAAGGACCTTGTGTGAACCCTGTAAACAGTGCAGAAAAAAGCGCAGTAGCGGTCAAATCAAGCAATACAAAGATTATGATGTTTGATGTTTGTTGCAAATTTCGATATATATAAAAATTCGATATATTGTTGCATCCCTAGTAGCTAGCTAGCTAACCCAGCTAACATGGTAAGTTAAATGCTACTGAACCGCAGCTGACATGTTAAAATTAACAATCCCAACATACCTCCGTCTGTGGGTTTTCAGATGCCTCACAAAATTGGACGTTGTTGATAAAGTGTCTGTAATTTTTGAACCACAGGTTCAACATGTTGCAATCCTTTTGTTGCCTTCGATATTGTATTCTTTATATCCAAATGGTATTGGTATAATTTTGGCTGTGTCATCCTTGAATGTGCAATCTTCAAACTTGGTCTTACTCTTGTGGAAGTTGATTGGTTGAATGTGGAGCATGGAAATGCAGATTTGAAAATCAAATGAATTGTTTATTGGGTCAAATGAATTGTTGATTTGCTTCGCATTTTTAAAATGTACAACTCTGATGTTTAGTAATAGCACTGTTTATTTGCATGCACTGTATGCATTGTTTTCATGCCCAGTTTACTAATGGAATTAGGCAAATCAAGGAACAGCTTAAACACTCCCAAAAAATCAGTACTGAAACAATTCCCCAGCTTGCAGACCAATTATGAGTGCTAGGCTTTTGAGGATGCAGCAAACTACCATGATCTGGCATACTTTACTGGAACTGTTAAGCAACGTTCCAACAATGTGATCTAGGCACCTGAACTGGCTCTTTAAAATTACGAAATTGGAAATGTTCCTTCTTATCTTGACTCTTTCACATCAGTTAATGAAATACTACTGCTATGATCACTAGAAAATGTCTTTTTTTAGAACATTCCGTTTTCCTGCCTGCTTTCCACGGGCAGTGATAATGCAACGTCAGTTGCTACAGACAAATAGCAGAAAGGTTTTTTTTTTATAAGGCAAAATCTAAAGAACCTAATTTAAATAGAAAGAAGGCGTGTTTGTGCTGAAAAGAATGACAATCACAATGTAAATATGGCGCAGCACTATTTCAGTGCATTTAGTGTCTGTTTAAACTAGATTGTGGGTGGTTAGTGAATAAGATGCAGGTTTTTGCGCAGCAATATAATGCAAAAAATTGTTTAGTGAATTCGCCCAACAGAAAAAAAGACAGATGAGGTAACACATGCTACATTAAGAAGTTGCACAGTTCTTCATGAAACATGAACATGCCTGGATTCTTATTAACTCATACTTAGTGGCTCTAAGGAAATAGACCAGAAAGAAAAGGAGCAAAGAAAAACAGCAGAAGGAAAAGACGAATGGGGTAAAGGGATGTCTGACCTGATCCGTTGTGGTTCTCAGGATGAGTGTGAAAGTACTCTCCAAATGCACGAGCTGCTCTGCAAAGACACATTGGTCAACACACATTGGTAATTGGGCTACAGAACCACAGAATTTATCTCAATGCTTGTAATTCTATTTAATGTACTAGGGGCCGATCACACCAAACACATCTGTGTGTTTAAAAAAAACAAGACACAGCGCCACAAATAGAACAGAACGCAGGTGTCTCGAGACAGTTGGAGTTCTTTTCAACTTGACCTGTCAAAAAACATGGCGGTTCTGCACGAGATTCTGAAAAAACAGTGAGATGCGGCGCAACAGTCAAAGATGTCAATGTAGTGCATGTCAATGTAGTGCAAAGGAAATCAATTAAAAAACAGCATGGACGGATGCAAAAACATGTTTGGTGTGAATGGCCCCTTAGGCACAACAAGATGTCTGTTTTACAAGACTTAAAGAAGAGCTTGAATGCAACAATAAAAGTCATAAAAACACGTTAAGGACAACATGAAACAGCTTCAGCAACTGTATATGATAGTGAAATGGGATATTCAACGAGACAAACATTTTGGGTGGGACTTGATTTTATTAATCAGCAATTGGTTTAATCTTGAAAAGTAGGCATTTCATATCTGAATGGAGCCAGTCATAAATGCAAGTTTAATTCCATCTGAATGCAAGTTTACTTCACTTTTGAGGAGGTTTTAAGACTGCAACGTGAACAATGAAGGTTGTATCCTAATAGTAACACTTCTTTTACAAATCTATTGTTATTTGCTATTGTTGCTGCAACCTTTATTGCATTAACATTAACCTGCATTAAATTACTTTGCTATTGCCAAGTTTTTAAAGGCTGTATTAAATTAAACAGTACTCTCAAACAATGCCTAAATAGCTATTTGGATATTGATAAATGTAAACCAAATGCCCACATAACCAAGGTGACGTCAGCCAAAAAGGAAAGTTGTTTTAGAGGTGGAGCATGTCATTACATTTTGAAGAAAGTTTAAGAAGACCAGGAACTTGTATTAATAATAAACAAGAGTAGCTACTATAGCACGGGCACAGGAGTTTAGGGAGAAAAGAATGGTGGCCGACAAGCTGTGTAGAAAAAGAAAAGAGAGTCAGAGACAATGGATTATAGAGTTGGAGGAACAAAATTACACACAATAAATTTGGAAGCTTTATGCAAGAATACAAGATGGTTTTCAGGTTTTAAATGGTTTTCAGTCACAAACTGTCTTCTGTAGGGATAAGAAAGGAAGATATCTGGTACTGTACCATTTACTAGACTGATGGGCTGGATATTTCAGTGAACTACTGAATCCCTCTGCAGAGATCATGACACCTGAATTTTCGATGAGGAAGTGCAAGGACAACCATAGCAGCACCTAAACACGGATCCAACACCAGTACCAATGCCATCTATAGAGGAAGTAAGCCATAAAGTGTCTGAAGTATAATAAGACCCCAGAAAGTGACATTATTTCAGCTGAAATGGTCAAATATGGTGGTGTACAGTAAGCATTTTGTATATACCAACTGATAGTGGGTGTGTGGGAAAAAGAACAGATGCCAGAGAAGTGGAGTTTTGCGATTATTAGCTCAATTCACAAGAAGGAGGATAAGGCCAGCGGTGAAAATTATCAAGGTAAACCTTTATAAGGTTTTAGCCAAAATTCAGGTTATGAGGCTCACCCCACTAGTTGAGCAGATTCTTGGAGACTATCAGTGTGGCTTCTGACAGGAGACTTATGTCTCTGCTGAACAAAAATTGACTTTTCCCAATTAGTGAGTATTTTCAAACCAGGATGGGCATATTTCAACCGCTTTACACGATTTGCCTCCTAAATTGAGATTCCCTACTTTCATTGGATAGTTTAGAAACGCCCATCCTAGTTTGGAAACGCCCACTGATTACTACATTGAGATTCCCTACTTTTATTGAATAGTTTAGAACTGCCAAGCCAGGTTTGAAAACGCCCACAGATTAGGAAATACCCATTACTGTTCTGCAGTCCCTATACTTCGCTGACAGGGCAGGTCAACGACAGATTACATCTTCACAGTAAGACAAATAATGGAGAAATGCTACGAATATGATGTGGACGTACATCAGCTGTTTGTGGATTTTTAGCAGGCTTACAAAATGCAGCAGGCAACAGAAGCTACCTAGCCCTGTTGAAGGTGCTCAAATCACACAGCCTCAGTAGGTATTTGAAGCTAACGGTTTACTGAACAACAGTAAGACCAGTGGTCACCTATGGTTCAGAAACATGGACAAAGATCTCAGCAAGAAGAACTTCTTAAAAGGTGGTAGAGAAAGATATTGAGAAAGATTTTTGGTGCGGTGAAAAGGGGGACAGTGGAGAATACAGCAACCTGGAGGAACACTATGATCATCCTAATATTGTTGCCAAAATAAAAAGCAACAGATTGAGATGGTTAGGTCATGTGGAGAGAATGCCAGAAAATAGGTCCGCCAGGAAGGTCTACAGAGGAAACCCTGATGGTAAAAGAATGAAGGGAAGACCACGTAAAAAATGGTTGGATGATGTGGAAGCTGATTTAAGAAAGATGGAGAAATCATGCCGAATACTGGGCTAGAATTGTCAGAGAGGCCAAGGCTCTGCATGGGCTGTAGTGCTAAGGACAAAGGAGAAGGTAACTAGTAAAAAGGTAACTTGACTTCATGTTGACTTTAAAATCATCACCTAAATACACATTTTCACACATATACTGTATACACACACACACACACACACACACACACACACACAAGAAAGCTCTTCACACTGAGTCTAGCTTGACGGTGGTTCCTTATACAGTATGTCCCTTAAAACCGAAGTATTTAACTTTTTCAGTGTTAAAATACTTTCTTCAATCCCAGCTTAATGTGCAGGGACATCTATTGGTAAGCCATTCATAGATTAATTATCTCGAAAACTGTAAACATTGTGTCTCTGTGGCAGTATAAAAATTCCTGTGTTTGTTTTGAGCGACCCGCTTAGACCCCACCCAACAACGTTACTCAACCAGTGGCATGAGTTGGGGGCTGCACTATCTGACTGTTTGAATAACAGCAGACAATGGGGCGTATTCAGGGAGCTCTTTTGAAAACATTGTTTATTTTTGCATTTCCATTCATTGTCACAGAAATTACTTTAGCTTTAAGTCTTCTTCTGGATCTCAGTGTCAGTTTCATTCACATCTTTTTACAAATATGTATTTAAATGACAGGCCCAGTGCAGTCTACTCTTAGCCTCTTAATGTCAGCAGCTAAGCTGACACCAGCCTGGGCTATAAAGGGCTTTCACAGGGATATGAGTAATACTCTGCATGCAGCAGCAGTCTGCATTGGGAGCTTTGAAAGCTGGACTCCTCAAACTGGAGAATGTGGCTCAGCATCTGCAGTGTGAATGCTGAAATGAAGGGCAGGCATGTGGAATAGCATGTGACTGTGAAAAAGAGGGCATATGGCAGAAAGAAAGGCGGGAAAATGAGAGAGGGGAAGGAGGATGAGAGACACACTCCGTGTAAATGTAATTGGTTGCTTTGTATTTCCGTGCCACCCACAGATTCAGATGTAGCATTTTTATCTTTGCAGTCCAAGAGGGAGAATGTGGGAGAGTGGTGGATTTAGAAGGTGCAAAGGGGAGGGACAAACAGGAACACAGAGACAAACAGAGATACGGAAGAAAGAAAGATGAGAGAGCAAAGCAGGAAAGCAGGAGGTAGAAAAGGTGAGACATAACCACATATGTCCATGAACTTAAACATCAAAATGTATATATACAAATGTACAGTATGTATAAGAAAAAGTGTATATTATGACTAGTCACCAGTTTTTATCACCTTAAACCATTTCTTTACGGTTCACTTAATAGACCATGTTGTCTCTCAATTCAAGCTGAAGTGTGTAATTTCTGCACCACTAGCTTTACCAAACGGAATTGCCAAAATATTTATGCATTTGGCAGACGATTTATTCCAAAGTGACTTACAGTGCATTTAAGCTATACATTATCAATATGAAGGTTCGCTAGGAATTGAACCCATGACCTTTGCATTGCTAACGCTATGCTGAACCAGTTAAACTACAGGAACAAGAATAAATGAACGTCTGTTTTTTAACAGGTTTCATATCAGCTACACCCATACATAAAATGTCTGTATGTGTAAGAGTTATAGAGAGATTATACTAAATGTAATGGAAATATCTCCATTACTTGATGCAGAGAGTTTTAATCACCTCAAATTAAAGGCTCATGAATAAGTGATGCAAATCATCAGCTTGATAACCTCAAGAGACCCTCAAAACATCAAAATAACCACTAATTTGATACTTAATTCACCAGTAGCTGTAAAGAGAAAGCGTCATAGATAGAGTGAGAAGAAAAAAACATCTCGGTTACGTACGTAATCTCGGTTCCCTGGGACGAGGGGACGAGATATTGCGTCATTAAGCTGACGCATATGGGGAGTGTCCCTCTATACGACCTAGCTGAAACTTCTCTACAAAAACTCCAATTCTAATATTGGCTATGGTGTTTGAGCCCCACACTTTTAGGCACGAAGCTGTCCGCTATAAACGAACATAACAAATGCAAGGACTGTTCCTCATCCAAATTAAATGGAGGAGGGAAAAAGTCTTGAAGATGAACCACCTGCGCTCTGAAGGGTGTGGTTATAACCTTAGGCACATAGCCTTTTCTGGGTTTGACAGTAGTTTTGAAAGACCCGGACCAAACTCCAGACATGTCAACTGACAGTGGTTGCAAATCACCAACCTGTATTACTGAGGCCAAAGCCAGCAGTGATGCAGTCTTAAGAGAAAGCACACGCAATTCAACATAGTCCAGAGGCACTATACTAATATATATATATATATATATATATATATATATATATATATATATACACACACACACACAAATACACTGGTGGCCAAAAGTTTGGAATAATGTACAGATTTTGCTCTTATGGAAAGAAATTGGTACTTTTATTCACCAAAGTGGCATTCAACTGATCACAATGTATAGTCAGGACATTAATAATGTGAAAAATTACTATTACAATTTGAAAAAAACATTTCAGAACTTCTTAAACTACTTCAAAGAGTTCTCATCAAAAAAGTCCTCCACGCGCAGCAATGGCAGCTTTGCAGAGCCTTGGCATTTCAGCTGTCAGTTTGTCCAGATACTCAGGTGACATTTCACCCCCACGCTTCCTGTAGTACTTGCCATAGATGTGGCTGTCTTGTCGGGCACTTCCCACGCACCTTACAGTCTAGCTGATCCCACAAATGTTAAATGGGGTTAAGATCATAACACTCTTTTCCAATTATCTGTTGTCCAATGTCTGTGTTTCCTTGACCATTCTAACCTTTTCTTTTTGTTTTTCTGTTTCAAAAGTGGCTTTTTCTTCGCAATTCTTCCCATAAGGCCTGCACCCCTGAGTCTTCTCTTTACTGTTTTTTTCTCCCCTTTTCTCCCCAATTTGGCATGCCCAATTACCAATGCGCTCTAGCTCCTCGTGGTGACGTAGTGACTCGCCTCAATCCGGGTGGCGGAGGACGAATCTCAGTTGCCTCCGCATCTGAGGCAGTCAATTCGTGCATCTTATCACGTGGCTTGTTGAGCACGTTACCGCAGAGACCTACCACGTGTGGAGGCTCACGCTATTCTCCGCGGCATCCACACACAACTCACCACGTGCCCCACCGAGAGCGAGAACCACATTATAGCAACCACGAGGAGGTTAACCCAACGTTGCTCTATCCACCCTAGCAACCGGCCAATTGGTTGCTTAGGAAGCCTATCTGGAGTACTCAGCAAGCCTTGGATTCGAACTTGCAACTCCAGGTGTGGTAGTCAGCGTCTTTACTTGCTGAGCTACCCAGGCGTTACTACAAAGTATCACATTATATAAACTGATGGATTCTTTTGCTCTTCATGAGTGTATATATATTGGCGCCTCGATAATAAACGAACAACAGTTTATTCTGTTATGCATATGGTGGCTTTGGCACAAGGAACTGTGTAAATCTCCGGGTGAGTCATTGCTTTTCAGGAAGCCAATTCAATCTTGTAGGAGACATGACAGATGAGGCCTTAATGTGCTTCGGCTAAACCTGTTTTCGCCACACAAACAAATATTTGCACTCACCAACACATAGCACTCATACCTTGAATGAAATTAACAAACCTGTTTCTACACAATACATTACTGCATGAATCCCACACGGACCACACATTAAAAAAACCACTCCAATCTCAATATTGCAACCTCCTCCACAAAAGCTGTCACTTGCCTTGGGATTGTTCCACAGGAATCTCTGGTGGCTTGCAGTAGCAGCACATTAAATTATTCAGTTTCGCCATACACACAGGTCGTGTCAAAGCAGGTCATTTTGCTCGTATCATAAAAAGAATCCTCCAACGGAAGAGTGCCAGTTAAGTCTGAGCCACACAATCCAGCTGAAGACACTTGTGGTGAGTGGGGGGTTGCAGAAACGGGCAAGGGCAAATGATACTTTACCTTTCAGCATATAAATAGCTAATGACAGTGCTTCTGTCATAACCATCGCCTCTGCTTTAATTTGCTTTATGTGTTGCATGTCATTAGAGATAACTTTGGTTCCAAAACCTAGTGACATGACTTCTAAGCAGGGACTTATGAACAATCTATAAACAGCAGGGGAAGCACATTATCAGCCTGGCTTATGAATAGTAATTAGGTAACATAATGTTCACCTTGTAATTGAAATTTACTAATAGTAGTTAGATAGTCTTAAGCAACTGATTTGCTGAAAAGCAGTTAAGTGGGCATAACTATCCATTTTAGGATTACTGCTTAATGATTGCATGTTTGTTCGTTAAACTGGCTGTCGATGCAACAGGTTGGCTGTGGTTTCTACTTGGTCTGAAAGGAATGTTCCGGTTTCAGTACCAGTTAAGATCAATTGACAGCATTTGTAGCATAATGACTAAATCTAAAAATAGACTCATACCTGGTTTATTTAAAAAAAAAAAGAAGAAAAATCGGTTACAGTAAGGCTCTTGGCAGAAATGGAATTGAATGGGGCTAGTCCAAAAACATTCAAACACACGCTGTTTTAAAAGAATAGCCATAAAACATTATACATGTTAATGTGATTTTAGTGTGATAAAATCTCTTATTAACCTTATCTGTGTAAAATATATCCAATATTACAACTTCATTCCCATGACAATGTAACGCATCGTAAAGGTAAAAACCTTTCAATCAATCACACTAAAATCAAGTTAACAGATAATGTTTGTCTTGTTGCTATACTTCTAAAACAGTGTGTATTTGAATGTTTATGGACTCACCCCATTCACTTCCATTGTAAGTGCTTTATACTGTAACCGCGATTTTTGCTTTTTTTATTATTATTATAAATGACGAGTCAGATTTTTTAAATGGTAATCAGCATTATGCTACAAATGCTGTCGACTAAGCTTAAAGCTGCATTACGTAACTTTGTGCTCTCTAGCGACATTGTGGTTGAAACTTAAAATTGCAAGCAATTTGCAGAATACATTACGTTAGTCGTGTTCTGGCACTGCTCCTCGGGTGGACGAATCTCCCAATTTGAACCACCTGGACATTGCCTATGTGCGATCATGACTGAAGCCAGAGTCATACGTGCTGTTTTCATGTTGATATGTTTTACGATTAAACATTTGAAACAGAAATATTACTTGCTTTGATAAAGATAAACAACACTCTTATTTACATATTTGAATGAATTGTACACATAAATCGCTTTTCTGACACTACACTCAAAGCACTTTTTAATAGAGAACAGGGGACTCTCCACAGCCACCACCAGTATATCTTAATATGATTATTCAAGTGTTTTATCTACTAAATGATTGAATTGTACTACAATTTTCAATTAAAGAGATTAAACTCTAGATATGGCTGATACAAGTTCAATAGAAGACTTTATTATTTTTACACTATATACTGTCCAGCCTCAGTTACTACAATAGAATGTCTATGCAATGCACACAATAAAACCGAAAATCTTAAACATAAAGAGGATTCAGTAATGATGGGGATAAAATATACTTTATTAAACGTACAAATAATATGCTTAAATATGCAATATAACAGTTACAAAAGTCAATTTCAGAAGTCATCCATATTAAACATATCACAATAACTTCACTGCAATTGCGATCGCAAAAAAAGCATGACAAGCAATACAAGCTTCAACAAGCCTACCAGACAACATATACAAGCATTATAGCAGGTAAACAACTTTGCCAAACGGCTAACAGATAAACATCCATTTAGACTGCAACGATGCTGTCCTGAACTGTGTGAGTGTTACTGAACTGAGCCGAACAGCGTAGTTCTCCTGCCGGAACATGAGACAGGTATGGATGCACCGATCCGATACCTGGATTGGTATCGGCTCCGATACTGACGTTTTTAAACGGATCGGGTATTGGTCCAACGAGCCTGATCCAAATCCGATACTGTGTGTTAGTTATGTTCATTACTGTCAAGCTCAAATGACATAAAATACCATTAAAACACAATTAATGTAGTTCATATGACTCGTACATTTTATTCAAAGCCACTTGAAGACGTGCGATAGCTCTGTGAATCACAAAAGGCTGTGTTTAATAAGTAAATATAGAAAATGCACGTACAGCTCCAGCGCGTTAGTGAATGATGCTGCTCTGTTGACACAAGTGCGTCTATTTTTAGCCTTCACGCAGTGCGCAATATTTGAGCGCTACTCACAAACAACATCTCAGATGTAGATGCTCAATAGTTCAGTTCACTTATATGCATTTAGAATGGCACTGGAGGTGCTTTTGTTTTTTTGTTTTTACCAGTATTTGAATAAGAAGTGAATTAAACTATTGTGAACTTTCCTACAAACAGACACATACTGGACTTCCTGGAGAGTTCAGAATGTCAAAATAAAAGCGTGAGGGTTTTAAAGTTAAAGGTGACTCACAGAGGCAGAGATATGAACTCAGTAGCAGGGTTTATTGAACAGATGATTGAAACAGTGATATAAACATTGTGAGTAAATCCAGTTAAGCAGAGTGGCAATCAGCAGGTGAGTAATATCCAGACAGGGTATAGACACAATGAACAGATAACTCACAACAGTCTTATGATACTTGCAGGCAATAATGAAGACACAGGTATGTATGACATAGTAGAAAGATCTGGAATCTTAGAGATACTATCGATGAGAACAGACAAAGAGTGTGTGAGAAAGCGGGGTATATATGCAGTCCTTGATTAGCCACTGATATGCATATGCGTGTAATCAGAACTCAGGGGAGAGTGAGCGCTGACGGCATTGAGGAAGAAAGAGAGAGAGAGAGAGAGAGAGAGAGAGAGAGAGAGACAGACCAGTGGATCCGTGACAAAAGGTGCACGATTGAGATATATTACTATATATAACTATTATAATATATTATTATTATCATTTGTTTATAAATTATAATAATATTTAAGTTGAATGGGTTCCAAAAAATAACTGTGTGAATGAAAAGTGAGCTGATATCTTATAACTTGAACAAAAAAGAGATTTGAATCCTTTAAAGTCCAGATCTACTGATGACTTATACTGGAATTACTGTTAATTTTGCTTCTACATTATCCAGTATACTAGTTAACAATAAAGTTTTTCTTAATAAGCTATACATTTATATTGAAATAATGTGTAGTTAGAGGTTTGTGTTTCTTTACATATTAAAGAGCATACCCAATTACTTCCACACAATAATGTAAAGATATTCTAAACTGATTATACAAAAAAACAACACTGGTATCGGATCGGTATCGGCAGATACTGAGATTTCCGATATCGGAATCGGATCGGAAGAGAAAAAGTGGTATCGGTGCATTCCTAGAGACAGGCGGCACTTCTTTCCTGTGTGCACAGATATGACGTAATGACGCTAGGATAAACGATTTCACATCAAATCGAACCCGACAGCTCAAAATACAAATCATTTTTATAGGCTTACCGTAGTGAATCGGGGTAAGTTACATTGTTTTGAACACTGATTGTTTATGTACTCAATCAATAATGGCATCAATACTCAAACCAGCCTGTCTGGCACCAACAATCATCCATGTGATTATCTAATCGTGTGGCAGCAGTGCAATGTATAAAATCATGCAGATATGGGTCAGGAGCTTCAGTTAATGTTCACATCAACCATCTCGGTGATTTGGACCCTGGCATGACTGTTGGTGCCAGATGGGCTGGTTTGAATATTTCTGTAACTGCTGATCTCCTGGAATTTTCACACACATCAGTCTCTAGAATTTACTCAGAATGGTGCCAAAAACAAAAAACATCCAGTGAGCGGCAGTTCTGTGGAGAGCAATGCCTTGTTGATGAGAGAGTTCAACAGAGAATGGCCAGACTGGTTTGAACTGACAAAGTCTATGGTAACTCAGAATGCTATTCTGAGATGGGGGTTGGTGCTGTTTTGGCAGCATGAGGGGGACCTACACAATATTAGGCAAGTGGTTTTTATGTTGTGGCTGATCAGTGTATAATGGTTGCCATGACCCTGCTTCTAAGGCAGCTATAGCCATCATGGAACCTCATAAGTGTCCAATTGGAAAGCTCTCGGCAGCAACACTCCATGCCAAACAAATAGCACTTTGCATGGGAAACTTAATAGTTTGGTGGTAAATTTTAACCGGATCAAACCTTTCTCTCAACTGGGAGTCTGGCAGCTTCCCGAAATTTGCAGGAGAGCGCAGAGTTGGATCACTTGCGCATCTCAATCATTTTTGACCCTGGAAAAACCCTGAAAGAACATCTCCACAGATGAGAAGAGAAGTTTGTTATTAAAACAGGTGCAAGGGGGGCCTGGGTAGCTCAGCAAGTAAAGACGCTGACTTCCACACCTGGAGTCGCAAGTTCGAATCCAGGGCGTACTGAGTGATTCCAGTCAGGCTTCCTAAGCAACCAATTGGCCTGGTTGCTAGGGTGGGTAGAGTCACGTTGGGTTAACCTCCTCGTGGTCGCTATAATGTGGTTCTCGCTCTCGGTGGGGCACGTGGTGAGTTGTGCGTGGATGCCGCGGAGAACAGCGTGAAGCCTCCACATGCGCTAGGTCTCCGCGGTAATGCGTTCAACAAGCCACATGATAAGATGCACGGATTGACTATCTCAGATGCGGAGTCAACTAAGATTCGTCCTCCGCCACCCAGATTGATGCAAGTCACTACACCACCATGAGGACTTAGAGCACATTTGGTATTTGGCATGCCAAATTGGGGAGAAAAAAACAAAACAGGTGCGATATCTGTGGTGTGGGTTCACAAAAACCAACACAGAACAATACAATCCGCAAACTGTGTCGCACTACAATAATCACTCGTAATGCAAGCAATTTGTTTTACCTCCTCAAATGAAGCACGCAAATGAATAATATGAAAGCCAAAAGATGTGTACCGCATTAATTCGGTCATATTTGTTTTTGCAAAAAGTGTTTAGAAATGTATTTAATAATTATTTTCTGCAAGAAGTGTTTCCATAATTTTAAATATTTTCTGCAAGAAGTGTTTATTTTCATTGGATTTTTGTTTTAACTTATGCATTATTTGCTTTGTTGCATTGCTTTGGGAAGATCTTGAGTTTCTTGAGGAAAGTTTATATTAATAATAATAATAATATTGGTCAACAACATATCAGACCTTCATGTCTTTAGTGTGCCAATAATGCCTCAGAGCCAAGTCACAAAGTTCTGAAACAGAGCATACAGTAATTCTGTCTCTCTTTCGCTCGCTCCTTACGGCTGGTGGGACTGTAAGTAACAAGTTATTATCTATCCAATCAGATGCACTAAAATGTAACACTGTTTTCTTTTTCTGTTAGTTCTACTGAGCTTTGACTAACATCAGCTAGAGGGGGAATTATTATTTAAATAAAATATCAGAGATAGAGAGAGGGGAAGAAGCAGCAAAGGAAGAAAGAAACAATTTGAGAAAAAAATTGAGACGGGAGGGGGGATAAAGAGAGAGAGATGTTCACAGTAAAGATGAAGGACTAAAGCGAAGACAGCATGCTCTCAGACATGTGACTGATAAAGATGTGGAAGAGAGGTGAGAGGAACATGAAATATGAAAGCATGTCAAATATGGTCAGAGAAGATACAGGAACACTTCTGATTTTTATCCAGTTGGGTAAACACCATTTAAAACAAATTACCATTATAAACTAACCTAATAAAAAAGGACAAGGATGAATTTACCAAAAACTTGTCCTGGTCACATACCACACATATCACATACCTGCAAAGAAAAAAAAAAAAAAAAAAAAAAATGTGGGGGTTAAATATGACCCAGACATGTTCTTGACAGGTTTTGAGAAATTCGCCCACAGAGATCTTAATGCAACCTAGTCAAGTCAAGTTATTTTTATTTGTATAGTGCTTTTCACAACACACATCATTTCAAAGCAGCTTTACAGGAAATCATGCATTAACAGAAAATGTAACACAGTGATCATTGTGTAGTTTGATTAAATATGATTGTAAATTGTGTATAAAAATAAATATTTAAATAATAATTGTATTTAGAACCCCAGTGAGCAAGCCAAAGACGACTGTGGCAAGGAACTCAAAATTCCATCAAATGTTTGTTAATAAAGAAAAATAATCTTGGGAGAAACCAGACTCACTGTGGGGGCCAGTTCCCCTCTGGCTAAACAACATGAATATAATGCCAATATTAGTTATTTGTGTGCAGTGCAAGTCATAGTTTAAAATGATTAAACTAAGTAAGTGTTAAGGGCCAGTGTTGAAACAAAGATTTTGTATGAGCTCTAAAATGAATTACTAATGTTTTTGAAGTCCATCCTGGATTAACTGCAAAAGTTCACATAGATGCATTGTCCTTTGTTAGTTGGCTGATGAAGGCTTTTGTTGGTAACCAGTCTAGCAGCCAGTCATTTCTTTATAAGACTAAGTTCAGGTGTAATTCTTACAGTAATAAATGATGAAAATGCATCACATTGACAGGTACTTCCGTCCTAAGATAATTACTTTAAAATGACTTATAAAAATTTTTATATTGTTGAAGCTTATTTGATCATAATGCAAATTTATTACATCTAGTCCACTATATCACTCTTTTTATAATTTCCTGTTAATTTTGAATGACCATTTTATGCAAATATGTCAGTTTATGCAAAGGGTTTAGGCCTCTTTCTCTCTCTTTCTGCTCAACAGAAGCAGCTGATAAAAGCTTGGGCAAAGTAGGAGGGTGCAGAATCCATGACACTATACTCAAACACTCTCACACACTAACACACACAGTAGGCATTCATACATAAAGCACACTTTCAGAAATTCACACATTTAAAACCACTCTCAAAGTTTACATACAAAATGTGGTTTGCTTGGTTTAGCTCCCTTTCACAAACATTATCAGAAGGGCAGTTTCAGAAAATGGGATAAAAGGATTGTAAATAAAAAACAAAATATCTTATAATTAGGGCTGGAAAATGTAACATGTTAATTGGCGTTTAGCCTGTGGCTAAAATTGGCATATATAAATATCCAGGAGGTACACACTTGACTCAACTACACATCCTAGCACAGAAACTGATTTTGTGGAGCAGTGCACCCATTTTTATTACGTGCAATGCATGTCCCGATAATAATTAACATAATGAACATGGGAGCGGATTTACAGTATGGAGAATGGAGACCTCACCTGCAAGTGGTGAGCCAGGTGTGGGAAAGATTGAGGCAAGCTGCGTTGTCTCTTCACATTGCCTGAAAACGCTCACTCACTGTCATCTGAACCAGTGTCAAAAGCGAAACTGCGTGCGAGAGACCCAGCTTGTGCGTGATGGAGACTTAGCAGCAAGAGAATATAATAGTTTTTAAACTTCAGCTAACTTCAGAATTCAGTTAGGTTTATATCTGTATGTATAGTGTCTTAATGCACTGGCAATGTACACTTAAGTTTATCTTCCCAATAAAGATCGATATGAACTTAATCTGACCATTTGATCCTTATTATTAAAGTCCACTGGAAAACCCAGTGTCCAACTTTTAACTACAGCATGTCCACTGATTTTATGGCACGTCAGTATATACTTGCATCAAAGATTTATGCCATTCAAAATGTGTCTAATTAAGTCTATCTGCAAAAAACTGAACATTTTAACATATTTAAATAATTAAAATAAATTATGACTAACCAACAAAGTATAAAGTAAATATATTTATGATTATATTTTATTGTTTTCATGTAACACTCTTCTTCTTTCGGCTGCTCCCATTATGAGTCGCCACAGCAGACCATCCGTGATCTGCATATTTGACTTAGCACGTTTTACAGCAGAGACTCTCACTCACAACTACGGGGCAATTTAGAGTCTCCAGTTCAATGTTTTTGGACTTGTGGGGGAAACCAGAGCTCCTGGAGGAAACCCATGCAACCACAGGGAGAACATGCAAACTCCACACAGAAAGGCCCAGTTGAGCCAGGACTCAAACCCAGGACCTTCTTGCTGTGAGATGACAATGCTAACCACTGAGCCACTGACAATGCTAACCAATGAGCCACCGTGCCGCCCGTTTTAATGTAACATTAACCATGATTAATTACTGCGATTAATTAGTTACACTTTTTTAATTAATTAACATCCCTACTAATAATCAAAGTTGAAATGTCTAATTTCTGTGCCACTAGCGTCACCAAATGGACTGCAAAATTATCACTGTTTTAAAAGATTCCAGAACCCCAACTTAGATTCCAGAACCCCTACTAGAATGTCATGTTCTAGTAGGGCATATTTGCAAAGCATATGGGTCTGCACAGACCACAGATTAAAATGTCACCCTCCTCCCTCAAAATCTTCAGAGCTTAGCTGAATGATGTTTGAAACCCTCGCTCTACCCATCTTCTCTCTCTTGCGCGCGCGCGCATAACAGCAGAGACAACAATGTCAAAAGCGTAATAGCAGAGTGTCGGAGTCATCCTGAGATCTGCATTATCTCACACGGTCAGACTAATTACAGGACATGCCCTTATCTCTGCCACCAGATAATAAATAGAGCAGGAAGTGAAGGGGGAGATGTACTGTACCACGCACTGACTGCTTCAAGTGTATAATAAGTGGAGTCTCCTCAAATTGGTTTACAATTACAGTAATACTGTTAGAACTCTAAGAATAAAAATTAAACCATTTCTCAAACTGGGGGGTGTTATATAGGATAAGGATTTGCTCTTCTTGCTTAGATGCACAACTCTTTGGGCACCGCTTGTGCTTTCTCATACTTCAAATTGTGTGGATTTGTTGAGAGGAGATGTGCTGTTACTTTTCTAAGCAATCAGACTTATGATTTTCAATAAAACTGGTAAATAAATCCCATAGACTTACATTGAAGTCGGGACCCCGAGCCATTTTTAGGGTCCAGAATATCACAGCGATTTAGAAGTGCGCTCTTTTTATTTTGGGCCATTTAAGGAATATTCTGGGTTCAATACAATTTAAGCTCAATAGACGGCATTTGTGGCATAATACTGATAACCACAAAAAATAATTTTGACTTGCCTATCCTTTTCTTTAAAAAAAGCAAACATCTGGGTTACAGTGAGAAACTTACAATAGAAGTGAATGGGGCCAATCCGTAAACGTTAAAATACTCACTATTTCAAAAGTGTAGCCACAAGACATAAACAGTATGTGTTAACATGATTTTAGTTTAGTAAAATCGCTTACTAACCTTTTCAACAAACGCTAAAACCCAAAAATGACTTTACAAAAGGTGATTTAAACAACTTTACAGCTCAAATAATACATGAGTTTTAACAGAAGAATTAATGTAAGAGCTTTTATAAAATTATAAGCTTCACATTTCTGCCTTTAAACCCTCCAAACATTGGCCCCATTCACTTCCATTGTAAGTGCCTCACTGAACCTCGCTTTTTGCTATTTTAAAGAAAATGAGGCATGAGTTAAAAAATTTTTTTGTAGTAATCAACTTTATGCCACAAATGCTGTCAATTCACCTTAACTTGTATTGAACCCGGAATATTCCTTTAAGCAACCACCTAGCAAAACCCCCCAAAACACAGCCACCAACAACACTCTGGCAATATTGTACAGGAAAGCACCATTTACACTGAAAAGTAGTATTTGGTAAAATGTAATAAATCCTAATCTACTTGCTGAAAATAAAAATCTTAGAGCATATTAGATCAGCTTAATTTTCAAGAAGGTTTTAACTACTTTTGAATGGGCAATGCTGGTCTTTTACTGGCACAATCTGATTAAGCTGGGTAATGTGTCAAGAAGACCAAATTAACCAGTGTAGCCATGTTGAGTGACCTGCAAAAACCAGTATGAACATGCCAAAACATACATTATAACCGTAACCTGCAAAATAGTCTAGTAATAGCTGACCTAGGCTGGTTTAAGGAAAAAGAAATAATTTATAAATAAACAAGCTATATGTAAAAATCTTCATAGGCTTTCTTTTTTGGTATTTTATATGATTGTACAAGCTATTTCTAGAATGGACGCAAAGTAGGGCTCTAGACTCTTGCAACGAAACTCTTTGAGAACTTGTGAAATGGCAGTATTCGGCAGACTTATCCATGTTCAAAGATCAATGAGTCACATCTCATCAGCCTACAGAGTGTTGAACAAAAACACACTCAAAAGAGCCTCCCACTTAATATCTCGGCTTACACAAAAGAAGTCTCTTCAGATACGGCAGGCATGAGAGAATGTCCGCGACAAATCTTTAAAAGGTCCTGCATAACAGGTCAATGAGTTTCTCTGTCTGTTTTAAGTGTCAAGTTAAGAGATTACGCTGCACTGATCTTAGACAGCTAAAACTGACAGCAGTCATCTCAAGGCTGTCACAGAGGTTAAACTAACCCATTTCTCTATTTTGAAAATAGAATATATTTTATTCACTCTAAGAAGTCCCAGCTCTTTATGGCAGCCAGAAAACAAAAACTCAAAGTCTGCCTGTTAATGACTTTACAGAGGTTGACATAAGTTTTCACATCACACTGGAACATGATCGCACAGGAAATAGGGCAGGGGTTTTGGTTAATCAAACATGCATTCCTGTTGACTGTATTACATAATTTACAATTAAAAATAAAACTTGTATTGGCACCACTCTGTGGACATTTCACCCAGAGACTAGAGATCACATTTGCGAATACATTCAACAGCACTTCCAGTTTCGACCACTTGGGGCACAACCTCATAATAACATAACATCTCACTGATTGAATGCTCAGCCATTGCTAAGTGTTCCCATTGGCAGTTACTTTAATGCGATCTTCTATCTGTGTTAAATACCATGCAAAAATAAATCATATGCATTGTGTAAAAGTGATGTAGGTGAATTAACATGCATATCCATCCACTGTTACAAAAAGGAAAAAAGAGCTTTTGCCGTCTCTCATTGTTTATTACAGTATGTTCTGGTTTGGCTATTTTGTAAACAGTTTCAGACTTGAATGCATGATAAATCGGAATAACGCATGCCTAACTCGGAAATAGAAGCTTCCCAGGTGCATCTGAAGTCAGCACGAGATACATCTGACTTATTTTCCCCAAATAGCATCTCCCTCTAATCCTGCTGCACCTATTTTTCATCTTGATGTTAGAACCTGCAGGCTGCCCGAACAAACTTGAGTATAACAAATGAATGACAAATGGATTTCTGCATGATGTTTTTCCAAGCAAATGTGAAAATGTAATAATTAAAATAGCTGCATCATTTACATTTATGCATTTGGCAGACACTTTAAACCAACATGAAGTACAGTTGTGCTCAAAAGTTTGCATACCCTGGCAGAAATTGTGAAATTTTGGCATTGATTTTGAAAATATTACTATTTAGGATATTTATTTAAGGATAGTGATCATATGAAGGCATTTATTATAACATAGTTGTTTGGCTCCTTTTTAAATCATAATGATAATTGATAACAGAAATCTCCCAAATTTCCCTGATCAAAAGTTTACATACCCTTGAATGTTTGGCCTTGTTACAGACACACAAGGTGACACACACAGGTTTAAATGGCAATTAAAGGTTAATTTCCCACACCTGTGGCTTTTTAAATTGCAATTAGTGTTTGTGTATAAACAGTCAATGAGGTTGTTAGCTCTCACATGGATGCACTGAGCAGGTTAGATACTGAGCCATGGGAAGCAGAAAAGAACTGTCAAAAGACCTGCGTAACAAGGTAATGGAACTTTATAAAGATGGAAAAGGATATAAAAAGATATCCAAAGCCTTGAAAATGCCAGTCAGTACTGTTCAATCACTTATTAAGAAGTGGAAAATTCGGGGATCTCTTGATACCAAGCCAAGGTCAGGTAGACCAAGAAATATTTCAGCCACAACTGCCAGAAGAATTATTCAGGAAACAAAGAAAACCTCACAGGTAACCTCATGAGAAATACAGGCTGCTCTGGAAAAAGATGGTGTGGTTGTTTCAAGGTGCACAATACGACGATACTTGAACAAAAATGAGCTGCATGGTCAAGTTGCCAGAAAGAAGCCTTTAAAAGCCCGGTTACAGTATGCCCGACAACACCTTGACACACCTCACAGCTTCTGGCACACTGTAATTTGGAGTGACGAGACCAAAATAGAGCTTTATGGTCACAACCATAAGTGCTATGTTTGGAGAGGCATCAACAAGGCCTATAGTGAAAAGAATACCATCCCCACTGTGAAGCATGGTGGTGGCTCACTGATGTTTTGGGGGTGTGTGAGCTCTCAAGGCACGGGGAATCTTGTGAAAATTGATGGCAAGATGAATGCAGTATGTCATCTGAAAATACTGGCAGACAATTTGCATTCTTCTGCACGAAAGCTGCGCATGGGACGCTCTTGGACTTTCCAGCATGACAATGACCCTAAGCACAAGGCCAAGTTGACACTCCAGTGGATACAGCAGAAGAAGTTGAAGGTTCTGGAGTGGCCATTACAGTCTGCTGACCTTAATATCATTGAGCCACTCTGGGGAGATCTCAAACGTGCGGTTCATGCAAGACGACCAAAGACTTTGCATGACCTGGAGGCATTCTGCCAAGACGAATGGGCAGCTATACCACCTGCAAGAATTTGGGGCCTCATAGACAACTATTACAAAAGACTGCACGCTGTCATTGATGCTAAAGGGGGCAATACACAATATTAAGAACTTAGGGTATGCAGACTTTTGAACAGGGGTCATTTCATTTTTTTCTTTGTTGCCATGTTTTGTTAATGATTGTGCCATTCTGTTATAACCTACAGTTGAATATGAATCCCACAAGAAATAAATGTGTTTTGCCTGCTCACTCAAATTTTCTTTAAAAATGGTACATATATTACCAATTCTCCAGGGGTATGCAAACTTTTGAGCACAATTGTATATTCAAGGTATACTACTTATTAGTTGCCCGTGTGTTCACTGGGAATCAAACCTGTGAAACTGACATTGCTATACTGCAAATAACAATCTGTATTTTTGTCTTACTTTCCTGTAAAATTATCTATACATCCATAAAACAAGATAAATTAGAAAACAATGTAAGATATTAAGACTTGAATTCAGAGAATATATCTAGATTAAGTTTTTTTTTTTTTCACACCACTGGCAAAATGTTTTTTCTTGTTGTTATTGTATTAATAGACCTCAATAAATTGTTAGATTTATGCTTGAAAAAGAAAAAAATTTTAGTCACTGTTGCAAGGAAAATAAACTTGGCTAATTCAACATACTGTTTATTTATTTATTTTTTATTATATAAATATCCAGTGCACTTTTACTTTTCAAGTAAATGTATCTTGTTTTAAATATCTTTAGATATTTTTACTGGATAACAAGATAAAAATACTTACACAAGTTTATGCAATGTGGTGCCACTCTCTACCAGCTGAACTACAGGAATTAACAAAGCCAATCAAAGTTAAACCTTAACCAAAATACTAAAGGTTTGAGTGATGAACCTGTGTGATAGAAGCATAGCTGGTGACTCAGCCTCTCAGCTCATAAATCTGAGTGGATAAGCATCAAGTGGAACTCTGCAGATCCTTCATGATTAGCATACAAATGCTTTTCAGACCAGGCCCTCCATGCTGACCCACTGCCCCCGAGAGCCTCAAATCCAAAAAATGACTCAGACAAAATAAAACAACAGGCCATGAGAAACAACTCATTGTATAACCCATGTGAAGCAATTCTAAGAAGAACAGAATCTTTACCTGTTAGCACACAACTGAGACCAATAGAAATTGATATCCATGACTTTCACACAACTTTGCCACATTAAGGGAATAGTTCACTCAAAAAATGCAAAGTCATTACTTACTCATATTGTTCCACACCTGCATGCTGTTATATTTTCTGTGGAACACAAAAGTTGCAATGTGATCACACAGGAAATCGACATGTTGCTTCACGATACGTGTTCTGGCCCCATGAGAACCAAGAAGTAATCACGTTCACATTAACAAAGGTCAGCGCAATTTGCAAGTTGCATTTTCCCTCAAAAATTACATTTTTACTCCACTGACGTTAAGGGTTGGGGTTTGGTTTGGGGGTAGAGTTAATAAAATATGCATTCCTGTTGAATATATAACATAATTTTCAACTACAAATATTACTCGCTTTTTGCGCTACTCTGTGGACGTTTCACCCGGATGCTGGTTCTCACACATGCCCATACTTAACGTTCAATAACACTTCTAGCTTGAATTTCAGATGGAATGTGAACTTTTTGGTGCTTTTATGGTGTTTTTCGTCCTTTTTGGAGCTTGATCAGGTGGTCATATAGGCATTCAATAGCAGCATAAGGGGCTGGAACAACATGAGAGTAGGTAAATAATGATTTTTTTTTTTTTTTTTGGATGAACTAATCCTGTAATGGACAGTCCCTTGGAGTGCCTTACTAAAAGGTGGTGCAAGTTCAAATAGTCACCTTTGAGGGTTTCTATCCTGCTTTCAGTTACCAGCACCAATATTTAAACAACAAAGCTACAAAGCTCCCACAGAACTATGCTTTCTTCCTCTCTTTGAAGGGTTAACAAGAACAAACACTACACATGTATAAATATGTACAATATGGGAAGGATTGTGGAGTAGCTGAGAACAATTCAAGAATCTAAGAGATGAGAAGTATTGTAGGTAGAGTGCATGACTACTTCCCGGAAGCAACTTTGTTTATTTTGATACAGTGACAGACTCCTACAGTGCTTCTTATTAATTAATTAGTCATTCCCATTAATCAGTCAGAATTCCCACATTTGCTGCTACTGAGGTTGAGGTACGGGTAGGGTTAGGGTTAGGATTAGGGGTTAGAGTTAAGTTTTGGGGTAAGGGTTGGGTTAGGGGTAAAGTTAAGAGTGTAACTACAAATGTAATTAAATGCAAGTACTTTAAATGTAATTACAATGCAACAACATGTATGTACATAATAAGAACATTGTATCAAATGGTTAATTACATAGTAGTTAAGGCATCCTAATATAAAGTGGGTCCTAACTGTCTGTCATAATTTATACACCCTCATTTTGTTCCAAACCCATTTCACTTTCTTCCATGGAACACAAAAGGAGATATTAGGCAGAATGTTAGCCTCAGTCCCCATTGACTTTTATTGCATCTTTTATCCATACAATGAAAGTGAATGGTGACTGAGGCTAACATCCTGCCTAACATCTCTTTTTGTGTTTCATGGAGGAAAGAAAATCATACAAATTTGGAACAACATGACACATTTAAGTTTTTCAGTGAACTATCCCTTTAAAAATTTACAAAAACCCCATAATGATCAACCACTTATCTTAATATTGGGGGTTGCAGCCCTGAAATCAATACTGAATTTTTGAGAGTGTGTCTATGGCATGAATGTGCTGTGCCTACTTTGGATTTTGTTTGTCATTCCCTGTTAGATCGGTAATTTCTACTTTGCATGCAGAGCTGCGTAGCCTGTTATACCTGACCTGCATACTTAACAGCTTCTCTAATTCACTCTTATGGCACACACATGCAAACATACAGAAATAAACGAATGCCATTGCATTTTCATTAATGAAAACGTCACCTCAATCTGCACCTGAATCATTCAACTCTACAGCGACATTGAGTTGACAAGGTCATTTTGATGACTTCTATCTACTAGAATGACAGTGCCAAAGTTTATCTGCTCAAATGCACCTATTCATTCTTCAAAACCTATATCTGAATCCCAAAGGCAACAGAAGCTAGACGATAAGATGAGCCACTTGCTATCTTATAAATTATGACAGATGTGGCACACATGGAAGCTACTGTAGACGGGCAGTAGTTATGTAAGCACCAATCAATTGTGAAAACAGAGACCAGGACATTTTCTACCCAAACAGCAAGCTGTTTTAGAATAACACGTTGGTTTAAAAGTTTAATCGCACAGTCAAGACGAGATATATATGTTCTATGGTGTCTAAATCATTGTCATGGTCATAAGTAATCATGACACAGGATCACCAAGGGCAGCACACGTCAGTCAGGGCTGATTGACAGATTGAGTCGCATACATGCTCGCCTTTTGAGAATACACAAGCGGTGAAGGACGACTGTCAATGCCTTGATCAAGTCCATCATCTCCAGCCTACACAAGCTCATAACGGGCTTGTTAAACTGTTCAGGTCTATCCATATTTTTCAGTCCGTTTACGAAATAAACACATATGAAACCTAGATGCTAGAAAAGTTATGAAATGAATAAACATGTTTAATATTTAAATGTTCATTCACCTGGACAAAATCCCTTATGAGGACTTTCAAAGCACAATCCTTGCGAGTCTGGTGTATGCTGCTGAGTTTTCTGCTATTTCCAAATGATAACTTTGTTTTCTATTATATTGAGCATAACAGCACATTTTAAAAAACAGTCTGGGGCAACAGTCCTGTTTCGAACAGACTCTGTGCATGCTGTGAGACTCCAAACAGAACAACAGGTACAGGTTTTTTTTACACTCAAGGAGATATAGTAATAATTCATTAATAAACAATGAATGTCTTGTTGTTATAATTATTATTACTATTATTATCCTCATGATTAATGTTATTAATATAATAAAAACAACAACAAATAATATATTTTTATAATAATAAATGAACAAAAACAATTTTTTTTTTAAATTAGGCTAATTTAATATTTACATTATTTTTTATAATAATATTAGGCCTGTCATTATTAATAATAAAATAATAATAGTAATAATTAATAATATTTAAAACATGTCTAAATATATTAACAATCATTAAATAAACAATAAATAATAATGTAGGTAGATTGTAAATGTTTTTTTTTTTTTTTTATCTACGCATGTATTATATACCTTATTTTTTGTGGAGCATCTGAGACGGGACGCAGACGTGGTTCTCCTTACTTATTGTCAATATCAAGGTGCTAAATATTGATGTGCTATTGATGAAAGTGGTAACGTTAAAAAGCACTTGTTATCGTAATGTTTGTCTTCAAAATGACCGGTCTGCTCAACCAAAATCACGGTTGACCTTTCCATATAGCCAGGAACGCATTAAATATCGTCCTCGAGCGCGTTTTGTAACTTCAGGGCGCGCAGAGCTTGTGAATCCACACGTACGAATGCAGAGCTGAGCTAACGGGCTGCATGCGGAGTTCAGGGTAAAAAGCGGCCACTCACCTAACTTTGGCTGCCACCGAAGAAATCGCATCATTTCTCAGATTCTTCCTTTTGGACACTGCAGTTCCCATGCTGGCATGGAAACAGCGCTTGCAAGAAAACAGCACATTCCAAATGTCAAAGCATTGGAGAAGAAAAAATGATGGGAACAGGCTGTTTTTGCATGAAAGTATTTATATCTTAACGCACAATCTGGAGGTGATGCAGGACAGAGGACGCCGCTGTCTCTCCTCTTGCCAGTGACAGCTAGTTTCAGAAAAAACACAAGCGCTTACAAATCCCTCCCCTCCTCTTTCTCTCTCTCTTCATTAATATGAGGAAGAAAGGTTGTCTTGCCTTTAGGAGAGTGTTTATGGTAGTGGGAGGGTGTGGGGGGGGGTACCAGACAGGAAGCCCGTGTGTCCATATATGGAGCGACCACTCCTCTAATTCCACCCACTCGTGAAGCAGGTCCAGCGCAAATGTCAGGTAGGGAATAAGCGGAAGTGACCGGAACACAAGCAGATGTGCAGAAATACCATGCATTTCACGGGGAAGACTGGAAGTGTAATGTTAGACAAAGTCATTAAGCATAATCATAATGTTTGAAGAAGATCATCAATATATAATGCTACGCTTCATTATTTACTGTGCACAGCCTACTGTATCTGTACAGAGCAATATTATCAAACATATTGCTAATTATTAATAATTCCAAATGTCAAAGCATTGGAGAAAATATGTGAAAAATGATGGGAACAAGCATTTATTTGCATGAAAATGTTTTATGCTGTATATATATATATATATATATATATATATATCATAACGCACAATCTGGAGGTGATGCAGGATCCAACCATACTGTGATTATAGTATCTATACTTACCATCCTGCAACAAAATCCATCTATCCATCAAAAACATCCATCTGTCAATCCATCCATACATACTGTGACAAAATCCATCCATCCATCCATCTATCTATCCATAAATACTGTAACAAAATCCATCCATCCATCTATCCATGCATCCATCCATCTATACTGTAACAACATCCATCCATACTGTAACAAATCCCATCCATCCATCCATCAATCCATCTGTAACTAAATCCATCCATCCATCTAAGCATCCATCCATGCATCCATCCATCCATCCATCCATCCTGTAACATCCATCTATTATCCATCCATCTATAAATCCATATATACATATGGTAATAAACTCCATCCATCCTTCTATCCATGCATCCATCCATCATGTAACAAAATTCATCCATCCATCTATACTGTAACAATATCCATCCATCCATCCATACTGTAACAAAACCCATCCATCCATCCATTTATACTGTAACACAATCCATACATCCATCCAACCATCCATCCATGCTGTAACAACATCCATTCATCCATCTATCCATCATGTAGCTAAATGTATCCATCCATTTTTACTGTAACAAAATGCATCAATCCATCATGTAACAAAATCCATCCATGCATCCATTCATCCACCCATACTGTAACAGTAACAATCCATCTATACATTCATACTATAACAACATCCATCCATCCATCCATACATACATACATCCTGTAACAAAATCCATCCATCAACCATCCATCTATATTGTAACAACATCCATCCATCCATCACGTAACAAAATCCATCCATTAATCCATCTGTTCATCCACCCATACTGTAACAAAATCCATCCATCTTATACATCCACACTGTTACAACATCCATCCAATCCAATCATACTGTAACAAAATTCATCCATCTATACATCCATACTGTAATAACATCCATCCATCCATCCATCCTGTAATAAAATCCATCCATCCTTCATTTAACAAAATCCACACACCAATCCATATGTTCATCCACCCATACTGTAACAAAATCAGTCCATCTATACATCCATACTGTAACAACATCCATCCATCCATACTGTAATAAAATCCATCCATCAACCATCCATCTATACTACAACAACACCAGTCTATCCATCCATCCATCCATCAACCATCCATCTATATTGTAACAACATCCATCCATCCATCACGTAACAAAATCCACCCATTAATCCATCTGTTCATCCACCCATACTGTAACAAAATCCATCCATCAACCATCCAAATATACTGTAACAACCTCCATCTATCTATCCATCCATCATGTAAAAAAATCCATCCATCAAGCCATCCTTTCATCCATTCATCCACCCATACTGTAACAAAATCCACCTATCTATCCATCATGTAACAAAATCCGTCCTTCTATCCATACTGTAAAATAAACCATCCATCTATACATCCATACTGTAACAACATCCATCCATCCATACTGTAATGAAATCCATCCATCCATCATTTAACAAAATCCATCCATCAATCCATCCGTTCATCCACCCATACTGTAACAAAATCATTCCATCTATACATCCATACTGTAACATCCATCCATCCATACTGTAACAAAATCCATCCATCAACCATCCATCTATACTATAACAACATCAATCTATCCATTAACAAAATGTAACAAAATGTAACAAAATCCATCCATCAATCCATCCATTCATCCACCCATACTGTAACAAAATCCATCCATCCATCATGTAACAAAATCCATCCATCCATCATGTAACAAAATCCATCCTTTCATCCATACAGTAACAAAATCCATCGATCCGTCCATCTAATCATCTACCCATGCTGTAACAAAATCCATCCATCTATACATCCATCCATCTATCAATCCATACTGTAACAAAATCCATACATGCATCCATCAACCATCCATCTATATTGTAACAACATCCGTCCATCCATCACGTAACAAAATCCATCCATTAATCCATCTGTTCATCCACCCATACTGTAACAAAATCCATCCATCTATACATCCATACTGTAACAATCCATCCATCTATACATCCATACTGTAACAACATCCTTCCAATCCATCCATACTGTAACAAAATCCATCCATCTATACATCCATACTGTAATAACATCCATCCATCCAGCCATCCATCCATACTGTAATAAAATCCATCCATCCACCATTTAACAAAATCCATCCATCAATCCATCTGTTCATCCACCCACACTGTAACAGAATCCATCCATCTATACATCCATACTATAACAACATCCAACCATCCATCCATACTGTAACTAAATCTATCCATCTGTCAACCATCCATCTATATTGTAACAACATCCATCTATCCATCCATCCATCGTGTAACAAAATCCATCCACCCATACTGTAACAACATCATCCATCTATCTACCATCCATCTATACTGTAACAACATCCATCTATCCATCCATCCATCCATCATATAACAAAATTCATCCTTCCATCCATACTGTAACAAAATCCATACATCCATACTGTAACAACATCCATCGATCCATCACGTAACAAAATCCATCCATTAATCCATCTGTTCATCCACCCATACAGTAACAAAATCCATCCATCTATACATCCATACTGTAACAACATCCAATCCAATCCATCCATACTGTAACAAAATCCATCCATCTATACATCCATACCGTAATAACATCCATCCATCCAGCCATCCATCCATACTGTAATAAAATCCATCCATCAACCCATCTGTTCATCCACCCATACTGTAACAAAATCCATCCATCTATACATCCATACTGTAACAACATCCATCCATCCATACTGTAACAAAATCCATCCATCTGTCAACCATCCATCTATACTATAACAACATCAATCTATCCATCCTTCAACCATCCATCTATATTGTAACAACATCCATCCATCCATCCATCACGTAACAATTAATCCATCCATCCATTAATGCATCTGTTCATCCAACCATACTGTAACAAAATCCATCCATCTATACATCCATACTGTAACAACATCCATCCAATCCATCCGTCCATACTGTAATAAAATCCATCCATCCATAATTTAACAAAATCCATCCATCAATCCATCTGTTCATCCACCCATACTGTTACAGAATCCATCCATCTATACATCCATACTATAACAACATCCATCCACCCATACTGTAACAACATCCATCCATCTATCTACCATCCATCTATACTGTAACAACATCCATCTATCCATCCATCCAATCCATCCTTTCATCCACCCATCTATCCATCCATCATATAACAAAATTCATCCTTCCATCCATACTGTAACAAAATCCATTCAACCATACATCCATACTGTAACAACATCCATCCATCATGTAATACATTTCATTCATCCATCATGTAATAAAATCCATCCGTTCATCCACTCATACAGTAACAAAATCAATCCATCCATGCTGTAACTAAATCCATCCATCTATCAACATCCATCTATACTGTAACAACATCAATCTATCCATCATGTAACAAAATCCATCTATCAGTCCATCCATTCATCCATCCATACTGTGACAAAATCCATCTATCTACTCATGCTGTAACAAAATCCATCCATCTATACATCCATCCATCCATACTGTAACAAAATCCATCCACCTTTTCTTCCAGTAACAATATCCATTCATCCATCCATAAAAATCCTTGCATCACGTGACGTACACACATTTGCATATGCATTCATACCTTTTCAGTGTTTCAGACACAATGAATGTGGCTGTACTGGTACTCATTTGGAATGCATTCACACATGCGCACTAATATACGTCAGCAGTACAGCAGTGTGGTCGCTCTCCATAACAGCCTGTTAATGGTCTGCAATTTCATCACTAAAGCAGACAGACAAGCCATCCTTCTGCTGTAAGATGGCTAGACAAACTAGCACAGACAGTCAGGGCTTTAGTGCATCAGCAGGAAAAGACCCAAACAAAAATACATCAGTGATACTATGTGCTCATGTTTGTGACCCCTTCAAAAAACATGAATGTTTTTTACATTTATTCTGCATTTTGTGGTTCTTTCCAGGCAAACACATATGCTAAACACTTCTATCTTTGTCATACAGGAAGGTAGATGGAAAGGATTGAAGAACAATATATATTACAGGGCTTCTGGGTTTGTCTGTGGGGGGGTGCCTTTTTAAAAAAAATAATACGAGGTAGCCCTGGGCTACGAGTGTGCATGCTGGAACTGCTGAACTGCCAGGAATGAAACAATTACAAAATGCCCTCTCTCTAACACAGCACTAAGAAGGGCAGCACTATGTACAGCATGTACTGGCAATAGTCAATACAAATTGTTAATTATCCCCACAGATTGATGTGGATGTTCATATCATGAGCAGTTGACCATAACAGATTAATTATTTGAAAACTGTATTAAAAACAATTCCCCACTTTTTCCCCCACCTCTGCATAATTGGATATCTTTCTGCTATTTTCCCAACCGAATAAAATATATTGTTCAATACTGGCAACACCATGACAATTTACAATGTCTGCAATGAATAACAATTTTAAGTTAAAGAAATTACTCACCCAAAAACGATAGTTCTGTCATCATTTACTCACCATCATGTCGTTCCAAACCCAATCTGGTCTTATAGAAACACATTACTATACCTACATTTTTGCACAATTATTTTTAAGTGTCTTGTTGTACGTATCGCTGCACTTTTCTGGAGAAACAAACACTAGCGGTACACAAGTAAAAGAGCAGATTATAAATTTATAAACACGTTTCGCTCTGTTCCTCACACAATGCTATCTTATGACATGTAAATACTTTTACTATAGTGCCTGACTTGTAAGGCAATCCATTTTAACTTTTGCATTACATAACAAACAACATTTACAAGCTTGTTCAAGAGCGATCAAGTTGCAAAGTGAAAGACCAGTCACATGGGCCAAAAGTCTCAAAGAAGTACCATAAAATGATGTGGTTGCTTTAGCAATTGCCTTTTTCATCTTATATTAGCTTTTATGATACTATCAGCTAGGTTTAGATTCAAGGTTAAGGCTAGGAATTAGCTTTTGTTGATTTAAAATTTGATAGAGCATTAACCTGAAAAAAAAAGAAAACTAATCTGTTTGGGAGAACATTTAACTTGCTTTTACACAGTGTACATTTCAACTAAGAACTGCTGCAATACGTGTTATGAACCACGTAATGTAATTTAGCAAAAAAATTGATACGTCACATAATTTTCATCTGATTAAGCTGTCCAAACCTATTACTGTCTTTCATCTGTGGAACACAAAGATGAAATGTTGCATCTTTTCCAACAAAAGCATACATTGCCCAGGAGCTGAAGATTGGTGAAGCAATATGTTCTTGCCACAAAGGATGCCCTCTTCCTTTTTTGTGTTTTAGATAAAATCCTCTCTCTCTCATACACACATCTGGCTAATTTTTTGAGGGAGGAGCTTCTGATCCCATCTCTCAGTTTTCATTGTTCTGCCAACTGACTAGCCGTCCAACACAATCAACCCAACAAGGTCAGCCAAAAAACTGGCACTCCCATTACTCCACTGGTTGATAGTCTGCCAGAACCACTATCAGCCTACAGTACATTGTGTTTGTGGGTTAAAAACAGCTAATAATGACATCATACTAATTAAATCTCATAAATTCCCATGGCAAGAAGAGCAATCCTCCAAACCTGTTGAGATAATTGAATTAGAGCCCGTCATCTTTGCTACTTAGCCTAATTTGAAACTTAATTTGAATAATGCAATAATTGATAATTTCGTTGCTAAAACAGGCAAGTGATCTTATTCATTTTGTCACGGCTTCTGTTTCAGCCAATTTCTTGAAAAAATAATGGTTCCCATGGAATTGCAATGTGGTTGCTAAAGCCGGCGGCACACTAGCAGACTTAAAACAACTCTATTTTGACCGAAGGTTTTCTGAGTGTTTTTTTGGGTGGTTACTTACCGGCCCAAGTCAAAAGAGCCATCCCCAGGTCTTTATGATGTTTAGGTCCGTAAATGTAAGTGGGTGATTTTCACAAAACCTGTAAAGAAAATGTCCTGGTCATATTAACCCCAAATCAATACAAATATATACACTGATGAGCCAAAACATTGGCTATGCCTAATAGGCTGTTGGTCCTCCACGTGCTGTGGATTGAACTTGTTGGTCCAGCACATCCAACAAATGCTCAATCGGATTGCGATCTGGGGAATTTGGAGGCCAGGGCAACACCCTTAACTCTTCAACATGTTCCTCAAACCATTCCCGAACAATGTGTGCAGTGTGGCAGAGCGCATTATCCTGCTGAAAGAGGCCACAGCCATCAGGGAATACCATTGCAATGAAGGAGTGTACCTTGTCTGCAACGATGTTCAGGTAGGTGGCATGTGTCAAACTGACGTCCGCATAAATGGCCGGACCCAGGGTTTCCCAGCAGAACATTGATCAGTGCATCACATTCCCTTCACCGGCTTGTAGTCTTCCCAAAGTGCATCCCGGGCCATCACTTCCCCAGGTAAACGGCACACACATACACAGCCGTCCACGTGATATAAAAGAAAAAGAGACTCATCGGACCAGGCGACCTTCTTCCACTAATCCAAGGTCCAGTTCCGACACTTGCATGCACTTTGTAGGTGCTTTCGCAGGTGGACAGGGGTCATCGTGGGCACTCTGCCCGGTCTGCAGCTACGCAGCCCCATATGCAGCAGGGTGCGATGCACTGTGTGTTGTGACACATTCCTCCCATAACCATCATTACAATTTGTACACCTTCTGTCTGTTCAGACCAGACGGAATAGCCTTTATTGCCCTCACGCATCTATGAGCCTTTGGCACCCAATATCCTCTCGCCAGTTTGTGGTTTGTCCCTCCTCGGACCACTGTCAGTAGGTACTCACCACTGCTTACTGGGAGCACCCCACAAGCCTTACTGTTTCAGAGATGCTCTGACCCAGTTGTCTGGCCATAACAATTTGACCCTTGTCAAAGTCGCTCAGGTCTTTACTCCTGCCCATTTCTCTTGTATTTAACACATTGAATACAAGAACTGATTGTTCGCTTACCATTTAATCTACTCAGACCTTGACATGTGGCCTTGTTAGGAGATGATCAACATTATTTGCTTCACCTGTGGGTGGTCATAATGTTTTGGATCATCAGTTTATATATGAAATTATATTGTGCATCAAGAAAATAAAGCCTACATAAATGACGATTACAATTTTTTGCATTGTGACAGGATACTTAACCATGTTTTACCCTCAAATTGTCATTACTGTAACACATCTGGATGTTTTACTTTTCCTGTTCTTATTGTTTTCAATGATGACTCTCATTACCGTAACAGTCATTTTAGTTTTTTTTAAATCAAAATCAGCTAAAATGAAAAGCAGTAAGGCTGTGCTACTAAATAAATTCTTCACAATTTGAATAATACAGCATTCATCTTTTGCATTACGGTAATTCGAATTTGGGGGTAAAATGTGGTAAAACAGTCATAAAAATAATGTCAATGTAAGACATCTAAATGGCTCATAAAATTGGCTTCCTTTTCTATATGCAAAATATAATTTTGTAAATATTTCTTGGGTTTGGAGTAAAATAGGTACAAGACATTTCCTTGACAGGTTTTGTGAGAATCACCCATTTCAGTGGGATTTATTTATTTTACCATCCACTAGGCAAAAAGTCTGCTTTGAGAAAGTAAGAGCAGGGTTGGGAGGGTTACTTTTGAAATGTATTCCACTACAGAATACATGCTGTAAAATGTCATTTGTAACGTATTCCATTAGATTACTCAAGGTCAGTAATGTATTCTAAATACTTTGGATTACTTCTTCAGCACTGGTAGATTCTTTCACTTGTTTTGACTATAAAAACTCTGCCAGTACAGTAAGACAAAATACATGTTAAAAATACATTCTCTGAAAAACCTAAATATCTTATGCAGTGTTGTTTCTAAAACAAGATAAATCAAATTTATCTTGTTTTAAAGATTTTTAGATATTTTTACAGGAAAACAATACAAAAATGATTATCAAGAATATGACTTTTGCCCTAATATCAAAGGTCTTACTAGAGAAAAAGAAATGATGATCCAACATGAAAATATGATCATGCCTGGTAACATATGCATGTAAAATGGCTAGAAATAGCATTTTAGCTTAGTGTAAAGCTGACAGTTTACACAAGGTTAATTTCTATTTCTTCTGCTCCAAACTTACTTCAAACGTACTTCTCTGTCTGCTCGTATGAATGTAACACATCATAAGAAAGTGTTTCACCGCTCTTCAAATGCACTTTAGATCACATCATTTATATGCATAAATGTTTTCCATTTGAAAGGACTAAATGAAACAATAATGACAATAAAATGCAAAGTAATCTCTTCAGTAATCAAAATACTTTTTGAATGTAACTGTATTCTGATTACCAGTGATTTAAATTGTAACTGTAGTGGAATACAGTTACTTATATTTTGTATTTTAAATACGTAATCCCGTTACATGTATTCCGTTACTCCCCAACCCTGAGTAAGAGCACACCTAACCTTAAGCATGACAAATAATAATCATGCTCAGAAGCTAGAGTACAAACTAACTAACTATAAACTATAAAAAGCTTTACAAGCTATACAGTGGAGACACTGCTGGCCAGCTGTAGTTTGGAACGATTATGAACCACTGGCAGTTCTGGGCAATGATGGAGGTCTGTTTACATCACTATAGACACAACATTACCTCCCAACCCTCCCACTAATGAAAAGGTAATGATGTAGAAGAAATTATACCAAATATAAAGCTAGCAAAGTTATTCAGGCATGTAAAACCTCTTACAAAATGTTACAACATAGTTATAAACAATTCACTTACAGTAAAGTAGGTGACTCTTTTTTGATAGGAAAAGCCACACACATCATCCTCCTCCAGATGACACCACTGTGTGGAGGCAGCGATGTTGATTTATTTAGAAACACAGGATGTCCACATCATTAAACAGGTATTTAAAGAGCATCTCCAGTTACCTTTTGAGTCATATGCACACCCCCAGACTCCCCACCTCTCCTCTGAAATCTGTCAGTGCAGACACTCTTTAGTCACAGATGTATGACGGTGACAATAACAGCACTGTTGTTATTAATGGGACAGGTATTTTCCACCTTATTATGAGACCACTTAGATTTTTTTGTTTTTCTAATTGAATACAAAAATTTGTATTACAATGATCAGCATAACAACTTAAAGTTGCACTCAGTAATTTTTTGAAGTATGTAAAAGTATGGCTTACACTGACACCTAGTGGCCCGGATGCTGCATCATTCAAACAAAGTAGTTTTAAGTTATAAATGCCATTGTAGAAATTCACTATGCACAGTTGGCCAGGGTTAATTTAATCCATGAATGAAAGTGTCTAATAACAGGGCAGTTACTGTGATTAATGGAGTAGTATTCAGATGGTCATGTGATGCTAACATGGCTCCCCCCATGAGGCGGCCCTGTAGAACAGGACATGTAGAGTAAAAAGCTTTTATAAGGTTAACGAAATTGCACATGTTGTCAGCCACTGACTGTGAGACACAAAGTTTCATTCCTTCAGGAGGCACTTGACGCTCTAAAAACCGAATCCTCCATTCATTCGCATTGAAATCTCAGAATGTTTTATATCCCTTTGGAGACATTTTACACTGGATCGTTTTTTTTTTTTTTTTTTTTTTTAATAAAAACTGATAATTGCAAGGATTCATACCTGTGAATGGAAATCCGCCTCAGCATTATCTATAAAAGCATTTTTAAAACTCCTCATCCAGTAATAATAAACGACTGTGATTGGCCTATCCTGGCCAGAGCTGAGATATAACAGGTACCACGTGACACTGCCATGTACCCCCCGTGTTCACCAATTCTACGCCATTGGTTGCATTACAGCAAAAACACACACTTAGTTTAAAAAAAAAATTTTTTTCAAGCATAGTAAACAGGTCACAGTTCTGCTTGCTTTACCTAACAGCTTATAACATCTCTATGCCCTTTTGCTAAGAGCCAGACAGAGAACAAATACCGAAGAACCCTTCAGACAAAAGTACAATGACTGCTGGAGAGAAGGTCAAAGTCTCACATTCAATGAACTTCATCAGGATTACTCAGACTGACAAATGCACAACAAACAAACACACACACACAGGCACACTCCCCAGCTACAAAAACCCCATTTGTCAAAACCATTCTCAGAATTATTACAAAAGTTATGGGACTTTAACTTCAGGTTAGCACAGCTAAATGAGAATCCACTCAACCAAATAGTCGTTCTCATTCTCCAAGGCCACAGGGTGCATCTGCTGAGCTTGATTTGACTGTTGTTGTGGCTTTGTTTTGCTTTGTGGCTTTCATTGCATTAATTTTAGAGCCCTGCATAGACATTAAATTAAAGCCCAAACCCAGCCTATTACTGAAACTTTTAGCCTCAGTCACCATCCAACTTCATTGTATGGAAAGATAATGCAATGAAAGTGAATGGTGATGAGGCTAACATTCTGCCTAACACCTCCTTTTGTGTTACACGGAAGAAAGTCATATGGGTTTTGGAACAATATGAGGGTGAATAAATGTTGACAGGATTGTCATTTAAAAAAAAAAAATAATTGAATCCCATTTTCTCCCAATTTGGAATGCCCAGTCCCCACTACTTACTAGGTCCTTGTGGTGGCGCGGTTACTCACCTCAATCTGGGTGGCAGAGGACAAGTCTCAGCTGCCTCCGCTTCTGAGACCGTCAATCTGCGCATCCTATCACGTGGCTCGTTGTGCATGATACAGTGGAGACACCGCATGTGGAGGCTCATGCTACTCTCTGCGATCCACGCACAACTTACCGTGCGCCCCATTGAGAGTAAGAACCACTAATCGCGAACACAAGGAGGTTAACCCATATGACTCTACCCTCCCTAGCAACTGGGCCAATTTGGTTGCTTAGGAGACCTGGCTGGTGTCACAAGGATTGTCAATTTTGGGTGAACTAACCCTTTAATCAGAGGTGAGTGCCCTGATACTTTTGGCCAAGTAGTGTATGAACCATCCTCGAACACGTTAACATCCACATATGCATTCACATAATGCACACACAAGCACAAGAGTCAATCATGCCACAGACCTAAAGGTCAAACATTCATTTTCTGAACATGCCAAGTATTTTGTTACTCATGGCCTCTTCTGAACAACTCCAATGACTTCTCTTCTGCAGTGGCAGGATGGGCATCGTTAGTGCCTGCCGGATTATCCTACCAGTGTGAGGGAGCCCTCGCACAGTACGTGAGTCTCATGGCTATCAGCTCCTTGTTTCACCTTAGTGTATACCGCAGTAGCTGAGCACTGTAGAAGGGTGACAGGCAATGATGCGTGTGTGAGTGTGATTCACGTGCGATTACTAGCGCTGGCCTTTGCCTGTATCTCACCCTGACGTGAGGTTGTAGAAGAATGATGCATGATGTGAGGAGATTATTGCTTTACACTCTCTCACCCCTGCCTGCTGTTGGCTGAGTCCACGTGAGCTGATTCCTAATGGGGAGGGAGGGAGAGAGATTGAACAATAGAAAGGTGGTAAGAAGAGGTGGATGTGGGAAAGTATGTAAGATACAGACAGAGAGAGGCAAGGCGATCGCTACTAATGTACTTGTTTTGTAATTTGTTGCATTAAGATTTTATGAATTATGTTATTCTCTGCTTTGCTAATTGTATCAGATGAAAAAAACTACCCACCTTCAGTCCCCAAGTCAACATCAAATCAAATTAAAGGAATAGTTCACACAAATATGAACATTTTTTGAGAAGTCTTCACAGGTTAATTGTCATATAATGCAAGTTAACAGTGACTCAAATAAACACGGTTAAGTCTTCTTAAAGGGAAAGTGCACCCAAAAATGAATGATTTACTCACCCTCATGCTATTCCAGATGTGTTTAAGTTACTTTCTTCTGCTGAACACAAGGGAAGATTTTTAGAAAAATATCTCAGGTCTGTAGGTCCATACAATGCAAGTAAATGGTGGCTAGAACTTTGACGTTTCAAAAAGCATATAAAAGCAGCATAAAAGTAATCCATATGACTCCAGTGGTTAAATCAATATCTTCAGAAGCAATATGATAGGTGTATGTTAGAAACAGATCAATATTTAAGTCCTTTTTTACTATTCATTTTTTTCTCTTTATCGGATTTGTCCCGGAAATACACATTATGGAAGTAAAATGGCTTCGAATATGTTTCGTGTTTCCTTTAAAATTCTCAGTGTAACCGTGATAAGACCACTAAATGCCTCAGATTGCATGTCTACAAAGCGTTCATGGACTGTCTGATGACAATGACAACAGTTGGACAGTTCCAATCTAACTGGCTGGCTTTCAAAGATTTTTTGTTTAATTTTTATTAAAGTTTCTAAATGTGTTTAGGATATTCATTTTTCATAAGAAATACTAATATATATATATATATATATATATATATATATATATATATATATATATATATATATATATATATATATAGAAAGACTAGCTACATTGACCGAACTACAATAATGAGCAGCCATCCATATTCTTACTTGTGCTTATTTGGCATTGCATGTTTTACATAAGGGCAAGTACATAAAGTGCTTTAAAGTCTGGACCTCCAAGACAAATTATGGACAAAGTTTTCCTTCTGTGTAATAATTGTTCTGTTTGAATGATGTTTGATGTTAGGAAATAAAGTGGATACAAAAATACAATAGGTTCATATAAAAAAGGGGGGTGAGAAAACTTCCTGTATCTTTTGTTGACATCAACAACAAAAATAAATGTCACTTGATACATGCCCTTACACTTGAAATCCATGGACAAAAAGCAAATATGACCCAGGCTGCATGCTATATAGGTTAAATTTTTTACTGTGTTGGGTCACCACTTGATGTCCAAAGAAAAATCTGGGTCCTGAAGTAAAACCAGTTTAAAACCACTGCTTTATATACAGCCACATACGCAGCAGGGAGTGAAGCACTGTGTGTTGTGACACATTCCTCCCATAACCATCATTACAATTTTCGGTGATTTGTAGACCTTCTGTCTGTTCAGACCAGACAGGATAGCCTTTGTTGCCCTCGCGCATCTATGAGCCTTTGGCACCCAACATCCTCTCGCCAGTTTGTGGTTTGTCCCTCCTCGGACCACTGTCAGTAGGTACTCACCACAGCTGACCGGGAGCACCCTACAAGCCTTGCCGTTTCAGAGATGCTCTGACCCAGTTGTCTGGCCATAACAATTTGACCCTTGTCAAAGTCGCTCAGGTCTTTACTCCTGCCCATTTCTCCTGTATTTAACACATTGACTACAAGAACTGATTGTTCGCTTACCATTTAATCTACTCAGACCTTGACATGTGGCCTTGCTAGGAGATGATCAACTTTATTTGCTTCACCTGTGGGTGGTCATAATGTTTTTAAAAGGGGGGTGAGAAAACTTCCTGTATCTTTTGTTGACATCAACAACAAAAATAAATGTCACTTGATACATGCCCTTACACTTGAAAATCACGGACAAAAAGCAAATATGACCCAGGCTGCATGCTATATAGGTTACATTTTTTATTGTGTCGGGTCACCACTTGATGTCCAAAGTAAAATCTGGGTCCTGAAGCAAAACCAGTTTAACTGCTTTATTGTTTACTTCCTCAATTTAACTCATCTGCAGTCACTCTCTCCCTCATCTTTGCTGGTTTTACAGTTCCCTATCAGAGTGCTGGAACAGGCCAGTGCCTGTTTGTCTAAATGTGACTTTGTGAGGCGAGGCGAGGCGAGGCAGGGCAGGGAGATGGATGCGCTACCTCGCTAGAGCGCTGGGAGTGAATGAAAGCCTGGCAGCTCTCCCGTATGCTGACGGATGAATTATTGAGCTCTGTTTACGCAAACAAGAAACCTTGGTGTGCTCATTCAAGCTGAAGAGAAACACTGTGACTTTGTTAAGGCAAAAACATACAGCTGGATTCACTCTGATACCTGCACTAACAATGTCATCAAGGCTTTTTCATGCTTGCCATGCTATTTAACACGTGTTAAACACTTACAAACACACCATACATTTTCATAACTCCAAAGCTAGCTAAAATTCAATAAAAGACCATGAATTATTTTCAGATAGTTAAAATGGTTTTTGATACACTCATTAGCCTACATTAAAAATGTTAAAACCTTTACAGCTTGTACATTGTCATGTACTAAACATGACAATTACACAAGATAGTGATAACACTAGATGGCCCTGAAGAATTTGGCAGCCCTAAATACTTAAACTGAAATATAAACAAATAATAATAAATTAAAAAAAAAAACTAAAGCTAAAATGATACGAAGACATAATCACACAGGGAATCGTCATGTTGCTACCGATTGTTCTGGTACCCTGAAATCGACCCCATTCTGCTGAGTTCCTGACAAGTGCCACCTTCCAACAGAGATTTTTGCATAAATTCCAATGTGTTTACCTTTTCCTATGGTGCTAATATTAGCGTGTTGCACAAGCAACCTCCCAAAACACGGGCTCTGGTCCCAAGGAAACTAAAAAGTAATTGTGTTCACATAAACATGGAGTGGGCTAAAGCACATAACTGGTAATCAGAAGGTTGCTGGTTCAATCCCCACAGCCACCACCATTGTGTCCTTGAGCAAGGCACTTAACTCCAGGTTGCTCCAGGGGGATTGTCCCTGTAATAAGTGCACTGTAAGTTGCTTTGGATAAAAGCGTCTGCCAAATGCATAAATGTAAATGTAAATAAACAACGGTGAGTGTGATTCTTAGATTTTTTCCCTCTAAAATGACATTTTTAATCCACTGACAGTTAGGTTTAGGGTTGGGGTTACGGCATATGGTTAACAAAATAAGTATTCCTGCTGACTGTATTCCATCATTTACAACTAAAAATACAAAATCACTTTTGGGGCCACTTTGTGGACATTTCACCCAGAAATTTGAGCTCATGCATGCCTATTCGTTCAACTACACTTCTGGCTTTAGCCACTGGCGTGGCGAATTTTTGTAAGCAAAATTCGAATTGGTTCTAATTTCTGTAAGCACAGACCAGCTTAAGAACTTTAGACCTAATGTTGCTGAATTCAGTATGAGATCAGAATGCATAGAATGAAAATGAAAATAAATTCTAAACTATAATAACGCTGCCCTCATACAGCTACATAAATGAACATTTCTCTTCCACATCCTCGTAAAACACACACAAGCTTTGATGCACACATGGGCGCTCACAGACAGTTTGGATCATAGTGTTCTTTCCATGTGTAGTTGTGTGGGTGTGTTTATGAGCGGACTGTACTGCTATGTTACTAAGAACAGCAGGATGTGTCTCCTGTCCCCTGCAGCCAATCAGGAACAGCAAATGCTGTGTTTGTCTGTGGTGACCTAGAACAAGTGTGGGGACAAGATACTGACAAAGGCCACTATAATCAGATAACACCTGGACTCACAACTCATCTCTCAGCCAAAAGGGCCGAACTTAGTGGACTTCTTCCATCCTCTCTCTTTGTTCTTTAAGACAAATATTAGGTCAGAGGAGACAGCCACTTAGCAGTTTGCTACATAGCAATACTATGTAAACTTATATAGCAGGAGAATAAACAATTTACATCTACAGTGACACCAAAAAGTATTTGGGCACTTAGGTGATGCCTAAAAATTTTGGATGTTATAGAGTGCAACAGTCTGGTTCCTGAAGTAAAAATCCCATTAATTTCCTCCATAGACAAATTTATTTTCAATGCAAACTTATAGACCTTTAAAGACAGACCTACCATGATCTCCGAGGTTTTTCGTCAATGGTATATTCTTCCATTGAAGCCATCCGTCTGTGTTATTTTAACATAATAAAATTTGTACAAAAAATCATATATAATAGTGGAATTCCTGTTGAACAACTACATTACCCATGGTTCAGCAGAGAAAGATCCACCAATCAGAGAACCAAGGCCAACCAAGCCCGTGAAATAAGACCGGAAGCGACAGCCCACTCCCATGACACACTCTGAATGAGAGAAACGAGCCAGTCTCCCTGCACTCTCAAACTACTTATATATTTGTGTATATCAGAACATTTAGCAATAACTGTAAACTATATTGTTTCCTTACTTAAAATTAACAAACTAAAATCAATAGTTTTATATATTTCCATAGTTTTATATTCAATTACGTCATTCGCAATGCTTCATGGGATTGTAATCCGTGCCCTAATTAAAGACAGTAAGTACACAGACATGTACCAGTCTTTTTGTCGAATTTTAAAAATAATATTTTTCCTTAAAACAAAGTCTGTAATGTTGCAATTCCCCTTAGAGTTGGTTGGTTGGTTTGGCTCATGCATTAAAACTCTTTAAATGGAGGATTTTTTAAAAAGTCTATGGAAGAAATGATTGGGAAAAATACTTCCAGAACCCAGACAGCTGAAAAAGTGGGCGCGCACTGTTGTGCTCTATAGCATTTGATATAAAATATTCTTAGAACTCACGTCACTGTTCTGAGCCAATTTTGCATTTACTTTTAATGAACTAATCGCACGCTTTTGGGGGGGTCTGGGTAGCTCAGTGAGCATTGATGCTGACTACCACCTCTGGAGTCATGAGTTCGAATCCAGGGCGTGCTGAGTGACTCCAGCCAGGTCTCCTAAGCAACCAAATTGGCCCGGTTGCTAGGAAGGGTAGAGTCGAATGGGGTAACCTCCTCGTGGTCACTATAATGTGTGGTTCTCGCTCTCGGTGGGGCGCGTGGTGAATTGTGCATGGATGCCACGGAGAATGGCATGAAGCCTCCACACACGCTACATCTCCGTGGTAACGCGCTCAACAAGCCACGCGATAAGATGCGCAGATTGATGGTCTCAGACGCGGAGGCAACTGAGATTCGTCCTCCACCACCCGGATTGAGGCGAGTCACTACACCACCACAAGGACTTAGAGCACACCGGGAATTGGGCATTCCAAATTGGGGAGAAAAATCACAAAAAATAAAAAATGAACTAAACCCAAGGTCATTTTAAGTGGATGTATGAAGTCAAATCCCCTCAAGTTCACATAGATGTCCAAACAGATTGACCACAGATGCAGTTCACCACATTTGTTTGACAACCAGAAAGCGTCCAAAAACATTTTTCTCTTTATTACAAAACCAATTTGCATTTGCACTGGTGTGCTTTGGTTAAAAATGTGAGCTGCTAACTGCAAGTTTGTAGGTTCTAACCCCAGAAGGGGTTTTATATATATTAGCTATCATCAGTATGATCACACTGGAAATCGACATGCTGTTTCTGAATGTTCGTGCACCTTGAAATGATCCCATTCTGTCTAATTACTGAAAGCGCAAATTGCCTGTCACACATTTTTTACATTGTTTCCATGTGTTTTCCTTCCATGTTGTTACAGTGACACGGGTTGTGGTCTCACGGAAACAAAGATGTAATCATGTTCACATAAAGAATGGTGGACGCAAATCGGAGGTTGCATTTTTGCTCCAAAATTACATTTTCACTCCACTGAGTTATGTTTAGGGTTGGGGTTTGGGTCAGGGGGTAGAGTTAATAAAATATACATTCCTGTTGACTGTATTATATCATTTACAACTAAAAGTAAAACTTGCCTTTGGCACCATCCTGTGGACATTTTACCCGAAAACTGGTCAACAACACTTCCAGCTTCAGCCACTGGGGGCACAGACCGATTTCAGCAGCAGAACTTTCGACCTACTGTTGCCGAATTCACAGTGTGAACAGTCTGTTGCTATCACTGTTATGACCTTGAGCAAAACACTTGTCCTCAGGTTACTCTAGAGGAATTGTCCCTGTAATAAATTTGCCAGATCAAATTTTGAATTATGCTTTGTTCTTAATGCCACAAAAAATAAGCAACATGTGATGACATTATCAGTTCTGCACTGTGATGTTTGCATACGCAACAAATATAATTAACACGCAATGAAATCCGATGACACCATTTGTGCTGATTAGTACTTAATTAACAGATAGGAGGCAGCAGCGCAAAGGTTTCCATAGAAACCATCTAATGATGCTGAACGAAATAAGAGAAAAAGAACAGCCCATTTAAAATGTTCAAGAACAACATGTCTAGCCTGTGACAGAACAAACCTCACACATTGATTTGATCTATCTGCCCTGAAGTCCCCAGGCTCTTTCGTTACCCCTTTTCAATAAAGTGGACTTAGAGATGCAACCTCAGAGCTCCAGACCAGCAAATGAAGGTTATTTAGTGCAGAGTCTGTGTGCAGGAGAGGAGCGGAGGATTGGCAGTAATAAATTGCTGCCTCTCTCTGAACAAGTTCAGGCATGGCACATCCACTTCAATCCGCCACAGGGAGATTGAGAGAGAAAGATCCGGCCACAGCAGTGTAAGGAGGACAAAATGTGACTGGGAAATAACCACAAGAAACAGAGGTTTAGAGAGAGAGAGACAAGCAAAGAAAGGAAAGAATCAAGCAGAAAATCATTACCATGAGAGGTTACTAAAAGAAGTCCCGTCCCCCCCCGCAAACCCCCCCCCCCCCCATTACATTTTTTCCCTGTGTTCCACTTATAGGGTCTGATCCTAAACCTAGTGAGCTGCCTCTGAAGGCAGCACTTTAACACATCATAGGCACACTCCTGATGCAAGGCTGTACTGAAAGGTTGGTATCTCAATTATGCTGACTCCTAAGATATCTAGTTTTTTCCAAATTCTAAGGTAACATCCTATCCTTCCCCAGGTAAGCAATACCAGAATGCACTGTGATGAGCTCAGAAGATGGCAGACAAATTGAAAGAAAATATACTTAAAATCCATTAGATACCGCAACTCTTCATCTACACCTTGAACTCTTCATCATGTTCCTCAAACCATTTCAGAACAATGTGTGCAGTGTGGCAGGGCACATTATCCTGCTGAAAGAGGTCACTGCCATCAGGGAATACTATTGCCATGAAGGGGTGTACCTGGTCTGTGTGTCAAATTGACATCCATGTGAATGGATGGACCCAGGGTTTCCCAGCAGAAAATTTCCCAGAGCATCACACTCCCTCAACCGGCTTGTCGCCTTCCCACAGTGCATCCTGGTGCCATCACTTCCCCAGGTAAACGGCACAAAGGTACACGGCTGTCCACGTGATGTAAAAGAAAACGGGACTCATCGGACCAGACGACCTTCTTCCACTGCTCCAATGTCCAGTTCCAACGCTCGTGTGACCATTGTAGGTGGACAGGGGTCATCATGGGCACTCTGACCAGTCTGCGGTTATGCAGCCCCATAGGCAGCATCGTGCGATGCACTGTGTGTTGTGACACATTCCTCCCATAACCATCATTACAATTTTCTGTGACTTATGCCACAGTAGACCTTCTGTCAGCTCGGACCAGACAGGATAGCCTTTATTGCCCTTGCGCATCGATGAGCCTTGGGCGCCCAACACCCTGTCCCCGGATTGTGGTTTGTCCCTCCTCTGACCACTGTCGGTAGGTACTGGCCACTGCTGATTGGGAGCACCCCACAAGCTTTGCCATTTCAGAGAAGCTCTGATACAGTCGTTTGGCCATAACAATTTGGCCCTTGTCACAGTCGCTCAGGTCTTTACTCCTGCCCATTTCTCCTGCATTCAACACGTTGACTACGAGAACTGATTGCTTGCTTTCCATCTAATCTACCCAGACCTTGACATGTGGTCATAATGTTTTGGCTCATCAGTGTATAATAATGCTCACTAGAGTATCCCATCTTTTCTCTCGTGTGACCTGTATTGAAATCAGTTGCGAGTCGAGTCTCCCTTGGGATACGCATTATGAGGGCTATTTGAATTACTCGCAGAGTTGTTGCCTATATGAAGAGCATTCCAAACTGGTCTGGCTATGAAGCTCCTTTTTCGGTTTACATGAATATCCCTGTCCGTTGCTTCAGTTCAATGGCAGTGGATAGTGACTAACTTTAAGGTTTAAAAAAGAGCCACAATTATCATAATAGTAGTCCAGGCGACTCATGTGTAATATTCCAAGTCTTCTCTCATATGATAGGATTTGGTGAGAAAAAACATGAAATTTAAGTAATTTTTAAGTGAAAAACTTGTAAAATCGTGAAAGTATTCTTGTGAACATGCAAAACACTGAGGGCAAGCTTCCTCATCCCATTCATGAATGTGCGACGGACGGATTTTCACTGAAAAATGACTTAAATTCCAGGTTGTTTCTCACCAAAGCCTATCAAATGCCTTTAGATGTATTAATTGTGTAAAGCGCTATATAAATTAAATTGACTTGACTATGTAAATACCACATTGGAATGTGGAACAAGTAACAATGCTTACCTGTGGGTTGCAGGTTTGCTTTCGAGTCCAATATAGTTGGTGCTGGATTTCTAAAGTCAGAAATCCAACAAATGCATTTAAATGAATTTGAAACAAGCCGTTTTTGCAGCTTAGTTTCAGTAGATGGACTTTTTGGACTGGAGAGGAAGTTGTCAGTACATGTTGGTACATTCAAATTTATTTAAAAAAAAAAAAAAGGAAAATTAGATTTTTCTGATACAACTAATTTCATACCATTTAATACCATTAATATTATGATGTTATTGATCTAATATTAGAATGGAGGTAGACAACAAGAGAGAAGCAAAAAATAATGTGAAAAACTATAAGATGAATGGAACTTATACAAGAAAATATTATAAATTGTACCTTGATGGTGGAATGACTTTCCAAACAACTTTTAACCACTATATTGTGGCACTTTCTTTTGTTCTTGCCTCAGGATAATTTGCTTATGTTGTTGAATTTCTCCTGTTGCTTAAGCATCTGCAAAATGAATAAATGAAAATGTCTTGGGAATGACAGTATGAAAGAGCGTAAGGGCTATAAAGATGTTGGCTAGTATTCTAAAATTGTTACAGATTGTTACTTTTTTCTTGCAATTTGACTACATTTGCAGCCAAACTGTGTTTACTCAATATAATAAATCACTTGTAATCACATTTGTTAAGTACTCTCATTAAATCTCTTCCCTCATTCTTCACATTGAAATCAAGGCAAGGAGATGAGTAAAGACGACAGAGCAGCTATACAGATGAATAATGATGATTATGTCGTTACAATGATTATGTTATTGTAAATGATCAGCAAATAAGAGAACAGTCACACATACCAGTTTCCTGTGAAACAAAATCTGCACTAATAACTAATGCATTATATGTGCATAAAAGAATCAGGTTAAAATTTGTTATAACACAATGCGTGTTAATGATGTCTGCTCCATTTGTATTTAAGAATAGATATGGTTTGGTATTTTTATAGTTTAAAAAAAGCTGTTTCCCTTCTAAAGGAGCTCACACTGTGTGTGGTGTGCATTGAGTGTGTGTGTGTCTGCGTGTGGCGCTACGTGTAGTGGATCCGTTTATAGATTCTTGATGCGCAGGGTGACGCACTTTCACAAGGGGTGAGTTCCCACCTTTCACAGAGCACAAAAATATTCTTAGACCTGCAAAAATAGAGCGACAGCCTGATTTAGGCTGCACATCTACCTGCTGCTATTCTAACCTATAAAGTGAGATCAATCAATTTTACCACTCCCATCATCCCCCTAGATACACAAACACAGACATGTGCACACACATACAGTCTTGACTAAACACACAGCTGAGAGTAACAGAGACAGAAAGAGGCAGAAAGTGAGAGAGAAAGCATAAATCAAAATGCCTGCTTCAAACAAAATACACAGATCAGTGTTAACCCAAGGGTCTAAAAAGATTTTGAAAATCCCATTTTTAACTTGACTAAATATTTAAGAATCCTTATTTATAGATGCACTTTTATTATTTAAAGGTGCAATATGTAACATTTTACATGTAATATTCACCGTTTTTTTTGCCAATGTGTGAACGGCTTGTAATGCAACTTAAAAAATGATCCCTTCCCGGACTTCCTAGGTTGCCTATTAAAGCCTGCAGACTGATTTTCATGCACAGGGAACGGGTTGCTTTTGCCGGGAAAATACAAAGGATGTGACGTTTATGCGCGCTCCCGAGAGCCTTGCCTCAGTGCTTCTCTTCCACTATTCAACAGCAACAACAAACTGCAACACTAGGTAACGTTATCTTAGAGATGGAATCCAGCAAACATCCGGCTCCCAGCACAACATTGACTCCTACACAAACTCCGAGTAAGCCTAAAAAATAAATAAAATAAAAAACATTTTTTTTACTGAATCCCGTCTGGCTAAGCGGGAACGTGATCGTGGTCGAGCGAAAACTAGAGTGAACATCGGCAGGGCATTTGATTCCTGGAGGGACTTTCGTTTGGTTTTGGGGATCAAAACTGACCCTGAATTGGCGTTCTTCTTATAGGACAGGTAAGCATACATAACTGCAAAGCATGTGAAATATAGTGCCATAAGGATTGATCTGTGTAATTATAGCTAACTTGATCTTGCCTGCTAACGCTGACAAATTGCAAGCTACCTTGCTTCGTAACTTTCAAATAATTTCAACGATCTTCTCTTTATACTAAAAGTCAGGTATGCTGATTCACAGTAACTGATATAATGTTCATCTGTAATTATTCAGCAAGGTAAACTACAATAACACATGAAATGAATGCTAGACATTGTTCAAGATAATGCAAAAAGACCCATTCATTAGTGTAACGTAACTTGGTTATACAGTAAATATATACAATCTATTATTATAAAACAATAGGACATCGATATATCAAAATGACAGTTGTGATGGAGTCACATCAATACTGAATTGTGTCAACATATTTATAATGTACACTCTATTTTATAAACAGCTACTGTCATAATCCACCAAATTTAGCTAACAGCTATTGATAAAGCTGGCTAGCTAGCAAACGCCAACATAGGCTATCATATAAATGCAGTCTAGTGTATCATGCAAAGAAAAGTGATTACTTCGAACTACAGTCTCGCATAGTCAGACCTATATCCACACTTTGTTTTAGCCCTGTTCCAGCACTGGAGAGTCAAATATAATATACAGTCTCACAGTTTGTAGTAAAACAATCATAACTGTATAATTTTAATTATGTTACCCCATCTACAGCATGATGCCGGTGAATCACGTTCAGTCTCTTTGTATGTTACATCATTGTTTGGGTAGATGCTCGCTCACTCGCGTCCCTATGAAGTGTGTGCACGAGCGCGAGCACGAGCAACAAGTAGCTGGCTGCAGTTCACTTAATGGCCACAGGTGTCATTAATAACAAGGGTTTCTAAATCTTACATACTGCACCTTTAAGAGATATGTAAGATCCCTTAACCCTACCCATACCACTAAACACAACCACTTTTTAACAATACAACAACAAAAAAAACATAACAGGCAGATACTTTCAATGACAATAATTTATTGCAAAAAATGACAAAAAGCAGGACAAAAGTATAGTCCAAACGACGATGTGCTGCATTCAAAATGCTCTCTTATGGCATACAATAACTTTTTGTGAGGAAGAGAGGGGAATTTAAGTTGTTAGTCACTGAAAATCTCCTGATCCAATCTGTGAAAGCAGTCATATTTCATTCATAAGATAATTTATCCCTTAAATGCATACCTGGGTCTTTAGAGACCCGGGACCTCATTACACCCTGTACCTCATCCATTTTTTGGAGTTGTGCCCATACCTCTTTAGTGTTCCTCAATCTATCTCTTATAAATAGTGTAACACACAAAACATGCCAAAGCTGCACTTTACGTAAGAATACCTATGAATACTCAATAGATCACAAAAACCATAGCGTTACCATTGTACATGGAAAAAAAAAAACTTGGTTATACTTTAATGGGGTATAATGGGATGTTAAAGAAATTAGAGATCATATGCAAAATGGCAAGTCTGGATAAAGCAAAAGAAAATCTTAACGTCTGTGGTGCATTGGTAATAAAAGAAGGACACCAGTCAATATGAACCTTTATGTATCTGTCAGCTGCTCTCACTTTCAAAAACATTATGTACTGTAGTTTACCTACGTGGAGATGAGCAAGTGATTAATAGAGTAGAAATATAATAGAGTAGACAGTGGAAATGAGCCTGTGTGTGTTTGAGTACGAGAGAGAGAGAGAGAGAGAGAGAGAGAGAGAACTAATAATGATTCAGTGATTGGCCCCAAAAGGCCCATTTTAGGACCAAACAATTTTGCATACAAAGTGTCCAATCTAGCAGTAAATCCCTTCATGGGTGAGAATGTCCCTATAGTGAAGCTTTTTCTAAGTGAGGAAGACAAGCCATGATATCAGCAAGAGGCAGAAGGCTAATCTGGAACATTTTGATTAACTGGATTTACAGTGGAACCAATGAGGCAAAAACCGGGTCAGAGGGACCACGGTTGCCTTCAAATTCCAATTTTCTAAAGAGTCAATTTGTCAGCAGTTCACTTCCTTTGAAGGTCGATGAGGAATCTCATTGACAGCATTTTTGATGCTTTAAGGAAAACCATTTTCAGAAAAATCTGAAAGTGTGAACTAGAATTTAAATGTCAGACCTTTCACACAAACAGAGACATTTTTGAATGCACCACTGAACAGCATTGTTTAAACTGTTCAGGGAAATCAACCTACAAATGTTTGGAATGTTAGCAGTTAGTGTCTGGCTTGACAGACAATCTTCCAGTGGTGACCGCAATCATTGATCCGGCAAATGTTAACAGATATCAGAGCAATAGTCTGTCGCTTTGCTGTTGCTGAAATAATAATCTTCTTCATTTGAAAAAGCAAAGGGAAACGTTTTCGCATTTTCGTCTGTTCCTTTTCAATAGAGGTTACTGAGTCAAGGTTGCAAAAAAAAAATAGTACACCCAATCTATATACAGAAAGTGCATACAGACACCCATGAAAACATAGGTACTGCCGGTCTAAAAAGGGTCAAGCAACTACTGAACAAATGCCTGTGTACACACACACAGGCTCACAACCCCATTAGAAAATAGCTCACCCATCAGTCACACCTCTTATTAGGCACACCAAAAAAAAAAAAAAAAAAAGACAGCGAATTGCTTTCAGTTAGACCAAAAAAATGAATGAAAGAGGAAATTACTTAGTAAATTGCAAGAGAGAGACAACAAGAAAATTCAGTCTAAAGAAATTGATTTTAACATTTCCGCTCATGTCAAAGTTTTAAATGAAACCATCAAATGATGCATTGGCTCCAAAATTAAATGTCTTTTTCTGATAATCCTGAAGCTGGGGAAAAAGAAAACGTGCAGCACATTTCCACATAAATTGCTCTTTTGGCCGGCAGCAATTATCTTAACATTTTTCTTATTCCATTTTTATCTCAATGCCTTTAGTAGTTGAGGATTAGTAGTTAAAACCGTTTTCTCTCCTATAGACATAAATTACATATAGACACCATTAACATCCCTCTCTGTGTTCCTAAACTTATCCCAATGCTCTGGTTCAAAACAAATTCAGCTCTATGGACATAATGTGTGACATTTTATCAATTACCACAGAGAACAATTTTGACTTCTCCGTCAGTTTGGAAAATAAAACAAAAAGCTCACGTTTATCGTAATATACTTACAACGTAAGTCTATGGGGCAAGACACTCCGGTGGGTTTAAAAGATATGTGGAGCACATATTTTAGCTAAAGCACTACAGTGTTAATTCTTTGATACAAAAATGTGTGTTATTTAAACTGTAAAGTTGTCTAAATCATAGGGATGTCATTAAATATCGATATATCGATTACTGATCGGCACGATATTTTATCGATACATTTTTGAGGCATCAATATATTAACATCAGCCGACATTTAAATTAGAAGCCTAATTTGTGTGCTACCAATTAACTGCCAATTGCATTTCATTCAATCTAGTCTGCCTTAATAGCTTAGGGAGACCACAAGGGGGCAATATAACATTTACTGAAGAAATACTGAGGCATGGACAAGACACAGATATCACACACACATTATGAGCTCAAAGTTACGAAGGTTTTTGTACTTCAAAAATTAACAAAGTGAAGTTGAGTTTGCAGGTTAGTGTATGAAACTGGCATAACTGTGCAAACTAAACTATTAGAAATGGCAACGTTTATTATGCAATTTCCCTGTATGTAGCACTGAATAGGTCTTTCATTCAAGCTGTCAAACCACGAAAAGAAACACTTGTAAAATGAAAATACATTGTGTAGGCTATCTGAAAGATACATACAGTATACACAATATATCATCCTGTGATGGCTAGAGTAAATAATCTACTGTATGTCGTTTGACAATGATTTGGGTCGAATTTAATGGAAGACTATGCGAGCTGAGCTCCGTGGCGCTGCAGAATTTTTGACAGCCTCCGGAGATGGCGAGCCCGTGGTGTATGCAGAACCTTTATAGAAAATAATTGTTTTCGATTTTTAGAACACGCCATATCGTGCAGCAGACGTTTCCGGTGCGTGACCCACTTTGAATAACCCAGCTGCACACACTTAACCAAAGTTGTATTGAGCAACATGTTTGAAAAGACAGACTATTGTTCAGCGAGCCCAATTTACTGTATATCTGAAAAAATCCTGTTATATATCGATAATCATCTGTAAAATCTTACGATTATCGATGCATGAAAACAGCATCGATCCCAAGCCTACTAAATCTTTTCAGCTTTAGGACTACTTTTTTAAGTGGATGAACTTCTGGGTATGTTACCAATGCAATTCCTGGATTGTTCTCCAGTCGCTTTCTGGTATCCTTGTGCATAATGTGCATACCAGAATGGGGTTGATTTAAGGGTAGCATGTCAATTTTAATCACACTAGTCCCATGTTAAAGGAATATTCCAGGTTCAATACAAGTTAAGCTCAATCGACAGCATTTGTGGCATAATATTGATTACCAAAAAATAATTTCGACTCATCCCTCCTTTATATAAAAAAATTAATTGAATATTACAGTGAGGCACTTACAATGGCAGTAAATGGGGCCAATTTCTGGAGGGTTTAAAGGCAGAAATATGAAGCTTATAATTTTATAAAATCACTTACATTAATGCTTCTCTTAAAACTCATGTATTATTTGAACTCTGTATTCATTTATTATATAAAAAAAAAAAACTATTATTTGAGCTCTAAAGTTACTACAATCATTGTTTAGGGTTTAAAGTGTTACACCATCATGGCAGTGAAGTTGTGAAATCTGAAATCATTTTAAACAGAAAAGGTTAGTCACAAAGTAATCACCCTAAATCATGTTAACACACATATTGTTTATGTCTTGCGGTTTACTTTTGAAAGAGTGAGTACAGTACTTTAATGCTTACAGATTGGCTCCATTCACTTCCATTGTAAGTGCCTCACTGTGACCCAGATTTTTGCTTTTTTTTAAAGGAGCGACAAGTTGAAATACATTTTTGTGGTAATAAACATTATATCACAAATTCTGTGGATTGAGCATAACTTCTATTGAACCTGGAATATTACTTTAACACATATAATACACACACACACAAACTGAAATTGGTTCAAAATGATATTCTATGGTAACTGACAGAATGATACAGATGTTGTTGACAGAGCTTTAAACAGAAAAGCAAAGTCGGACAACCCTATGTATTTTGTAGATTACTTCCGATTAGAAAATTGCGAATGAGAAACTGGGGCAGATTACAAATTTGAAAAACATCCTTGGAAGTCAAATGAAGTACAATTACTTGTTTGTACTAAATAAAGAATAAAAAAAAAAACGAAATGGGTTTGCATAAATGGGCTGTGTGTTGAGCTCAACACTCACGGAAGAGACATGTTTTTGAGGAAATAAGAGGTCATTAGTTAACACTGAAAATCTGTTCACCTCTCATGAATTCTGTTCTTATTGTGGTCGGCAATCACGAGTGCTCTTTTCACACTGCCTACTCAAAGTCATCAGACGCCAGAGGGTTTTGTTATTTCTAAGAGTTCGTGCACCCATGAGGCCAGTTGATCAAGGGGTAGGAGTGTGTCAGTGTGTGTACATGTGCGTCAGAGCTGGAGGGAGATCCGACTTCTATAGCACAGTGATCCATTTACCTGTTGTAACCCAAATTGCTTTTTAAAGACAGGGAAATGAATGAACGAGAGGGGGAGTGAGAGAACGAGAGAGAATTTCAGACAGAAACGCCAAGTCAGAGTAGCAGTATGGCAAAATTGAATATTTGTTTGTATCATCAGGTCTGTGTGATCTCTCTGTCTCTGTCCGAGCCAAAAATTGCACCATTGTCCCCTTTGTATAATTTCTCCTGTGCTTGTATCTAGGACAAAAACTCATCAACCCAAACCTGTTTGTACTCACTGTTCTCTTTCCCACGCATGTACTGAAAACTCAATTTTGCCTTTTAGAGTGGTTTAAAGAAGTTCACACACACACACACACACACACACACACACACACACACACACACACACAAAAAATTCTGTCATCATTTACTCATGTGTCATTCCAACCTGTATGACTTACTTTCTAATGTGGAACACAGAAGGAGAAGTTTTAAAGAATGTTATTGTAATTGCTCTTTTCCATGCAATTACAATAATTGGAGACTATAGATTTCAGCCTCCAAAAAGGATGAAAAAGCACTATGAAAGTATCGTAAATGTGGTATATATGACTTGTGCGCTATTTTTTAAATCTTCCGAAGTCATGCGACCTCTGCGGCAGGATCATTTTGTCAGCAAGTTTAACTCAAAAACTGGATTAGTCATTCAGACCTGCTTTGTGAACCAGATCAACCAAATCATTAAAGATCTCAAAAAAACTCAAAAGAATGATTTATTCATGAATCGTACCTCATTACTTTTCTCATAAACTCACAGAGGAGAGCAAGGGCAGATATTAAGATTTTCAGTGAATAACAACTAAAATTTCTGTTTCTCACACAAAGCTATCTTATAACTTAAAAAGACTTTAAATATAATGTCATATGTACCATTTTTATAATACTTTTTTGGGGGTTTTTTTGCATCCCTTTTAAGTTTGAAAGCTCCAGACCCCATATAATTGCATGGAAAAGAGTGACCAGTACATACATCAAACTATCTCAATTTGTGTTCCACAGAAGTAGTTTTGGGTGAACTTTTTATTTAATTCAGAAAGATTATCTAAAATCACAGACACTTTTTAAATACTCCGACACTCAGAACCTGTGACCCATATTTTTCCTCACAGACTCATTTATTAGTGGTGACGTTGGTGCCTATTCTAGGTGAAAAACAAGACAATGAATTAACAGGCTGGCGAAATATAAGCCCGCTCCAGTGGTGCAAAAAGGTCACGCATGCCACTTCGTCTGTCATTCTGACAAGAGCGAAAAAACAGAGTAAATAAATGTCCTTTACCTGCTCCTAAACACCACAGCTTACAGCAGGCTGCTACAAGACGTCACCTAGTGGAAGACACAGGAGGTGTGCAAGATTACAGTTCTGCAGAGTCATTTTTGCAGTGTCATGTTTGTCAAGAATGTTCAACAGACAGGACAAAACAGACAGAACACCTAAAGCTGAAATTAATGACAAAATAAAGTTTTAATATGAGTCCATTTTGTAGAATATTATGGAGAAAAAAAAAAAAACTAAAGGAATTTCAATACAGTGCTCGATTTGCAAGCACTGTAAAAAATAAAAAAATAAAAAAATAAAAAAGTAAATACAAAAAGGTGAACACAAATAGCCTTTCATTATCTTTTACTGCTTGATACACATAAACACTTTTTTCTTTTCCTAAAAGGGTATAATTACCACACTGTCACTGGCGGTGCCACAGCACTGAACCATCCCAGAGTTTTGACAGCTTATATAAAGATCAGTTTTAATAGTTTTTCTCTCCAACATCCAGACACATTCCTCACCTTTCGCCCAAACTGTGACATCTCTTATTATCTTATTAGCGCTTCTGCAAACGTATAATCAACAAGCCTCCTGGATGCACAATGTATTAATCAGTGGGGCTCTGTAGTCAGAAGGAAATGGCAGGATCAGTTTGCCAAACATACAGTAACTAATGAGTATTTCAGGAAAATGTATTTAAGACTCATCTGACTAATTAAGAGAGTTTATCATATATTAAGCAGGACATTAAAATGATCAAATATGAGCAGTAACAAGGTTTAAGATATGAACACTTCAGCAAGCATTAAAAAGTAAATCAAACTAAGCTTATTGACTGCGAAATCTGGTATAGCTACTTGACTCACACATATTCATCAAGTCATTATTTTCATGCTGTTCTGGAAGACATAGGGCATCCATTATAATACCCCATTTGTCCACAGGAGACAAAGATACATGGTACCTGAAAAGGCTGAATGAATCACACCATCTACAAAACAGCCTTGTGAGTCACAATCTGCTACTGCAGTGCTGCCATTCCAGAAGTCATTTCTCCATGACATCTCTGAGGTGCAGATGCAGGGCAGGCAATTTTTGAGAATTTGCCTGAAGTGGAAATGGGGAAAGAGGGATATACAATGTGATGAAAACATGGCTTTGAGCTCTAGTCTTACAGTGTCAGTTAAGAGGCCATCACACAGTACAAGGAGTCAGTAAACTCCTAAATGAAATTTTTACATTTTCTCAAGAAAATGTGAGTTGTGCTTACCTCTGCAAAACTCAGTTCCACAATGCTAGGGTGTTGCAGGTGGTTGGCAGAGCATTGCTACCGTATGTGGTTACTAATGTGTTCCTGGTGGTCTAAGTCAAAAGATCCCACCACCACACCAAAATGTCCCTATGACATTCTGGTCTCTAGATTTGGCTCGGGTTCCTCCTTCCATGCAAGTGTACAGAAATTGTAGCCATTTTATCAAAGCAAATGTGTTGTCAGATCTCTTAAAAAAGTAATAACACACCTTTCCTCAACAAGTTGCATGATTTGAAGTAACATTCATCATGTCTGTAGCACAAACAATATGGACTTAATTTAATTTAACACCCTATCTACACCAGACGCAAGTAGCACATCGCATCATAATTAAATTACTCCATCAATGTGCAGTCTACACGGTTCATTTTATTATGCAGTTCATCTGAAATAAAAGTATTCTGCTTCACAAATATAATACGTGTGAATCTGTTTGCCATGAATTTTATTAGTTACATATTTAAATAACTTCTTATGCTTAGATTAAAGACAGATTGTGATGTTTCTTTTTTCTGGTCTACAAGTTTAAATGATCTTTTGTTTCACATGTGTATGCAGTATGCATCAGTTACATTACAGTGATAATAATATAAGTAAATGTTTAACCCTACTAGGTTCAATAAAGGTAAACACCTTGGCTGTTAGCGGTCATTTTTGACCGGAAACAGAACAGGTGTAACTTTTTTTTTTTTTTTTAAGAAATTATAAAATTTCTTCTTCCTTGAAGTAATAGCAATAAAGTTAAGCACTTCTTCTGTAATTTATGCTATTTAGATCTTATTTACCCGAAAACTTTTTAAATTACACCATTAATTTGCATATGCAAATAAGCAAATTTATGTTAACCTCACTTCAGTAAAAACTGACACTTAAGTTGAAACATGAAGAAGATATAAGAATGTGTCATGCATTGGGGGCAGATTGCTTACATTTGTTGGAAAAAAGAACAATTACATGACTTGAAGATTAAGTCATAACAATACTAGTAGATGGCTGCAGAGACTGTGTGGCCTGATTGCCCGTTGTAACTTAATTTTGTTTGTGTGTGTGCGGTTGTTTGTGCATGTTCTGCACTGTGGGTGTATTATGGTTTCACCCCCTCATTTCTGTGTGTGTGTTATTCATTGTGGCTGATTTATTGCTTTTATTTGACAATTTAAATGTAAAATAAAAGCTCTGTGTTATAGTCTCACCAATTCATTTGTTTGTGTTTGTAAGTACGTGTGTGTATGTTTTGCACTCTGGATGTTTTATAGTCCCACCTCTTCATTTCTTGTTTATGTTTGGCATTGTGGCTGATTTATTGATTTTATTCAGTAAATGAAAAAATAATTGCTATTTTTTTAGGGTCTCTCTCATTAATTTCCAATGGTGAGTCAATTTTCACTGCGAACAGCAAAGGTGTAGCTTTTTTTTTTACAACCACTTAGACTCATCGAATCAAGTCCAAATTTGTTTGTATGTGCAGATTACAAGGCTGGGAAAAGTCACAAAGTCTTGTACCACTCATATTGAGGAAACCATTTTAAATACAAGAGGATTTATGTTGAAAATAAAGTAGGGTCTACTTGAGCTCAGCGCTGTATTCTGTTCCATTCATTGCATCAGTTCATGCATGCTCTGGGAATCAAACCAACAACAATGGTATTACTAGCCCCAATGCTCTACCATTTGAGATACAGGAAAACAAAATTAGCTAGGATGCCCACTAAAAAAAAAAAATTCACTTTAGAGTCAAAGAGTTCCTTCGATATGAAAAAAAAATGGATTATAGAGAACAGCTGTAGAAATTTTACTTGCAAACAGGTTCTCCAATATCCATAAACTAGTAAAACACAGTTGAATATACCTTGCCTGCCCCCAGTGCCCTTCTACATGCATAAAACTCATTGCACCTTTCCAACTTCTAAGTGCATGTGATCATGTATCACACATTTGCTCTTTTGTGATTAGTCCCAACTTTGTGATGTTGCCACTACACAAAACTTACTTGATAAGTGTGTTGTATTCATTATACTGTATGTCTGTGCACATTAAATATCACATGCACTGGTCTGCTGAGATTGTTTTGCACAGAGTTGGCACCAAGTGATGACTGAAGATGGCGGAGTCTCCATTAAGCAGAAAAACTATGGGCTTACTGCCGAAATGCATAAGTCATTCTCATAATTACTGACGGGTCCACGTTTCCTGGAGCGCAGCACAAAGCAGACAGGGTAAACGTGTGCATTTCTGCATTATGCAACATATGCAAATAAACATATTTCAGATGCCTCAGTGGTCTCTGAATAGAAGCCAGGACAAGAGCAAAATGCACTATATTAGTGGTTGACACTTTATTAAGTTTGCAAATGACACCTAACTCTCATGTCATTTGAAAATAATTACATATTCTTGTTTGGTTGCTCTAATGTCCCTTTTGTCCAGTTTCTTTTGCTTTGGAAACAAACTGTCTCCAACAATTAACAGACCACTGCTAACTGTCAAAACATTAAAAGGGATAGTTCACCCAAAAATGAAAATTCTATCACCATTTACTCACCTTCATGTCACTCCAAACCCATAAGAATAGGAAGAACCTTAGACTCCATTTACTTTCATTGCATCTTTATTTCATACAGTGAAAGCGAATGGTGTCTGATGCTAACATTCAGCCCAACATCTGCTTTTGTCCTCCAGGTAAGAATGAAAGTCATCCTGGTTAGGAACAATATGAGGGTGAGTAAATGACAGAATTTTCATTTTTGGGTGAATCAAAACTATAGGCACATAGCATAAAGATGGTTTCAAAATGATCATAACAGCAGCATAACCACAAATCTTCACATACACCATGTACTGTAAGTCAATAAAAGTCATGGCTGTATATAATTAAAGATCACATTATGACTCACATGTGCTCAACAAAACTTAGACAAACTAAAATAATTGCATATTAATCAATACTGGCATTATTAGACTATTAATATATTTGGCACATTAATGAACTATCATTCACTTGTATGGCTAGTGTCAGGGTTAAAAAGGCACTACAGGTAGCATATACAACGATTCTTCACAACAATAACACATGATTTTTAAAAGTATTGCATTGATAGGCTTGTGTTTATGAATTGTAAGTGTTTGATCACATAATGTTAGAGGTAAAAGTAATCTATCAGACACATTCAGTACGATATATGACATTGGTTAGGTTAGATCAGTCTCTAAGCTGTCTAAAGTCCACATTAGATCAAGTATCCTTCAGTATGACATCTCTGATCTGCATGCAACAGCCAAGCTGTGGGACAAATGGACTTGTCAAATCGTCTTTGAGAGTTAAGCAAAAAAAAAAAAAAAAAAAAAAAAAACACCAGTTATCAGAGCTTATAAATAGAGAACTCTGCAGGTATCTCATTGCTTTTGTGATCTCTCAATGTTTCTCTCTTTTTTGCTTCTTTCATTGACAGTAGAAAGAATCGAGAGTACAAGCAATCCAATCTAACCATTTGTAAATGCAACATTTTAGTTGATTGTCTTACTCTTGTAAATCCCTCCTCTATTGACTAACTGTACAAGTAATTCAAGACTGAACAAAGCTGGGACTTTGCAATCAAAATGTTACCCAGCAAAGTTCACAGTCAGCATGAGACCTCACAGATGATACACTGGGATAGTCTTGAGTTACAACCCCATGCAATGTTACCCAACTATCAGTGGTGTGACAGTTAGATGTCTTCTTTGGATTTTTGGGGAAAGGCAATTACAAATACACAAACTGCCAACTTTCTGCTCTTCAAGGCCTGGAAGGAATGTGATTGGAATGTGCACTAAGGTCAGAACCCCAGATCTTGGGAGTGTCAGTTTTTGTACCCTGCCAGGCTGGTATCTCTTGGGGGGGATCAGGGGTCAGGATGGAGTGGTGCTTATCGTGTGCTTTACTGGCATGGAGGGCTGCAGGGGTTGGAGTTTTGCAGGGTTAGAGAGGACACAGGCCCCATGTTCTCTGGGTCAGAATGCACACCCTGTCTGCGAGTCTTTTCGAATTCTTCATCCTAGGCATAACAATCAAGAAGCCTTTAAGTCACACCAAAAGGTTAATCGTAACAACAGGTAAAAAAAAAAAAAACATTACAGACTGGTTACGACAAATCTATATCCACATATCATGTTCTGACAATACAGATATTACGAAGAGAACTCAAATTATGGCAAACCAAACAGTGCCTGTATACAGTGTAAGCTGTAAGATTTGGATAGACATTTAAATGGGCAATATCATGGAAAACAGGATTTTCCTCGCTATTTTTAAATAATAGAGGTCAATGTACTATTTACGCATACTTTAAAGTTCACAATGCAAAGCTTCCTCCTCAGTCCACCCCTACTTCTGGAAACTAAGCTGCAAAAAATAAGTCATTCAGAAATAAAGTGACATCACAACCATGAGCACATTAATTTGACCAACATAAACACCTTAACATGACCAGCCACATTATCAACAACTATTAAAGGAGTCATGTCATGAGGAATCAAATTTTCCTTAATATTTTGACATATAAGAGGTCAATCTACTATAAAAGCATACTGTACATTTTAGAACTCAAGACTTAATCCCTTACTGAAACAAAGCTGCAAAAACACCTCGTTCTCTACTTCCGCAACTTCCTAACGTCACTAGGGGGCTTATTATCTCGGAGTTTAAATCTCAACTTAAAACTTTTTTGTTTTCTCAGTGTTATTTATCTTAAGGTGTTATGTATTCACTCTCAATGACTGTGCTATCTGAACTGTGTTTTTGTGACTGTTCTTTGTTTGTGTATTATTGTGTTACTATTGTAAAGTGTCCTTGAGCTCTGGAAAGGCGCTACATAAATGAAACTTATAAATTATTATTATTATTATTATTATTAATTCACAACTGCCACTAAAGCAACAACATAAACACCTACTTTTACATCACCACACTATTTGCCCCACCACTGCCATTCGTAAACACAGAAAGAGCACGATAGAAAGACCTAGCCACACTTACTAACTATTCCTGAATACCAAAGGGGACCCATCTGGACTATTTTGAATTATTTTTGTATATAAGCATAGGTCATATTTTTTTGTAGGGTTGATAAAGAACAAAACGTATTTGGTCACAATCAGCTACAAAATTGAAAAGCATTTCTTGTGTTGAGTACTGAAAAATAAAACTTGTGCATTAGGAGAAGCCATTCTTGTTTTGGGTTGGTGCATGGTCTCTTCTTCTTCTGCTCTTTTTCCTGTTGTGGCGGTTAGCAAACAGTGTTGCATTACCACACGTGCCCCCTTCTGGATTGGAGTGGATCGCCTGTGACTGACTCAGATGTATTCTTCGTCTGACTGCATGCACCGAACCGTGACGGTTCGGGACGAATACATGTACCGTTACACCCCTACTAAATAGTAATTGTTACAATTTACTATTGTTACAATGACTGTTTTGGTGCAAAAAAAAAAAAAAAACTATACTAATATTATCATTGGACCTCAGGGAAGGCAATACAAATATAAAAAAAAAAGATTATGTCATGACCCCTTTAAGTATTCATAAAAACGGCACACCCTGATCAACACAACGTAAACTACACTAGTATGTGAAGGTAACCCAATCCTTACAGACTTCATCTTTAAAGGTACAGTAGCAAAAACAACCAGTTTAATTCTAAGGGTCACAGAGAGTGTTGGAAAATGACTTCAGGGAAAAAAATATAATGATATAGAGTGTAGGGTACAGCCCCATTAAATGTGTATGTGAGACTCACAGTGTCTGCAGTCAGTTCCTCTTCAGTATGTTCACTGTGTTGGTTGTAGAACTCCATGTCTGATAGAGTGCTCTCTGCCATCTCCTCTTCATAGTCGGTGTGATAGTCTGATTCATCTGTGGGAGGTAGAGACAGGAGGGAGGAAAATTACCCTAATGATGTTTATGTTTGTACAGAAATCACATAACACTAACTGACATCCAACTAAGAAGCAGCCAAACAGAGGTTAATATGCTGGGATTTGAATCGTCACGAGGAATCATGCCAAAAATCCCTGAAACAGACTGCCAAATATCATGCGAAGGGCTTGAGTGAATTAACAAGGGTTTCAAATCCATAATTTACCATCCATGTGAGCTGGTTTAACTGGTTCAATGCGTGAGACAATCTCGGCCAGATCAGTGAAGGAGGCATTTGGACAAGTCACCACCTGCAGAGACAACAACAAATCAACACATTACACAACCAGACAAAAGTTTGGACACTTGACTGAAATGTTTCTTATGATCTTAAAAAAACCTTTTGAGCTAAACGATTATGCCAACTTTTTTTTTTTCTTATTAGCCTACATATACATTTTTTTACAAAACTAAAATAACAAGTTGCCCACATAGTAAAGGAAAAGCAGCCAACAATTTTCCAGCATACATGGGATCCGTCAAATGGTTTAAAAAGGATCCCAAGTGGCACTTCATGAAGTTAGTTGAGAGAATACCCATGGTGCACAGAGCTGCAATCTAGGAAAAGGTTGGCAACTCTAAAGAACACATCAAAATGTAAAATAGTTTTGATTTATTTAACATTTTGTGGTCATTACATAATTCCCATACTTTTATCTGTGAAGACTTTACTATCATTCAAAAATGTGAAAAACAGTAATAATAAAGAATGAGTAGGTGTGTCCTCACTTTTCACTGGTACTGTATCTCTAGCAATCAGTATTATAATCCTATTTTATCTCTGGCTCACATTGTTATTTTGTGTTTTGTGGAACTCCTCCTGATGTCTGTCCTTCATCATCTTTTCTACCACTCCACTCCTGCACCACACATCAAACACTGTCTTCCCATGCTGGTAGCCCACTTCCTGTTGACATACAAACATGTGGCAAACCAAATAAGTCCAAGCCGAGGGTGAGAAAGTGTCCACAAGAAATGTCAAAAGAAAGATTACGATATTTATGGTGCAGGAAGTAAACTAAGAAAAATAAGAGAGATAAAATACTTACGCTGATCTCATCGAACTTGCCGAACTCGAGTGTTCGGTATCTGTCGATGGGAGGTCTGATATATTCACAGTAGTCACTGCTTTTAACTGACTCGAGCTGTCTCACAGAGCACACGTAAGCCAGCCGGGCCTGAATCTCAGTCATATTCAGCACCTAAAACGTGAGCACATAAACCCTTTGAAATCTCAAATCCACAACAACATTAATGAACGAACTAGATTTTTAAATTTTCTGAAAAACCTGAGAGTGAAGCTTGTGCATACAATATTCGCTGCCACAAAGCTAAAGTGTTTTGGATGGTTGCCAGGGCATTGCTATGCAGATGCTAAGGTGTTCATAAGTCTGATCACTTAGGAAAGTAGTAGCATACTTCTATTCATTCTATTCTATTCAAAGAGCTGGGCGGTTTTTTAGATTTTCTTGATTAATTCGTATTTCCATTTTGACATAATATATTTTTAAAACATATTTTGTTTTGTTTTTTTAATTGAGAAATGTAGATTTGGCACACACAAAACAAATTATATTGCAAATGCTATAGTTAGATACACTGTAAATCCAGTAAAGGCTGAATAAGGAAGAGAAAAAGAATTCATAGCACTCATCTTAATGCCGCTCCCGATCTGATCAGCTGCATGTGTGTGCACGCTCCAAATGAAATTGACAGGTTAACAACACAGAGACTAATATAAAAGACAGCGGTAATATTCCCAATACGATTGTACACAATGTGATTGTAGCTCAGCTTCGTCCATCATGTAGGTATACACCGGCTTAAGACCATAACTGGCCTCGGTGTGCGCATGTTGATGAACGGTCTCCTTTCATTTCATTTTATCCATAAAAAAGCGTTAGTTACGTGACAGTTATGGCCGCTATATTTCAAATCATGGCAAAGCTATATATGGGAGAATATAGATCCTTTTGCCATGATGATTCAGCTAATTATTGCTTTGTTGTGTGACGTGTTTCAAGTGTACTGCATCTATAGCCAACATTTGGCAAGCGATCATTTTGACAAACTTTGCTAGTTGAATTATAATGATAAATTATTTCATATTGCTGCGCTGCTCAGCGTGAACCACTAGAGGGCGTGTCTCTATCTGCAGGGGTTTATGAATATACACACAAATTGTTTCATATACAATGAGTACTTTCTAGATAAACTTGATAATTTATAGATATTGATTTCTAATGACTTACTAGATAGACTTGGTTTAGATCAAATGAATACCTACACTGGCTAAGAATTATTTTGCAGTTTTCTTATTCTATTATTTCTGAACATCTGGGATCATTAGATTTTAATTTATTTTACATTTATACTCTGTTGACAACTTCCCCCTGTGGTGCATTTGTACATTTTTCTTCCACACCTTTGTTTCCTACAATGAAAAGAACTTGGATTTCTCAAACCAGGTTGCCTTGCATTCTAATAAATAACATACAGTTTGAATCATGTTGGAGTACATTTAAAAGTTGAGAAAATTGAATCGTGAATCATCCATAAGTTTGATCAAAATCGAGATTAAATTTTTTTGCCATGTCGCCCAGCCCTAATTCAACCAGCCACACAAATTAAGGTATAAATATCCATAGCAATAGTAAAACTGAACACAACTAATTAGGTAAATACAGCACTCAGCTAATGTCTCCCTCACCTTGACTTTCTCAGCCAGTGGGTTGAGCCGTTTCCATAGTAGCCACCATCCGGAGAGGGCGTCTCCATAGTTGGTGAGGTTGGTTTCATCTTGGCTGCCCACATCAATGGCAATCACCACCTTTGCGCCCATGGAGCGTGCCACATCCGCTGGATTGTGGGGAGAAGACACTATTTCAGCAGCTTTAAAGGTGGAGTAAGTCATTTTAATCCAATACATTTTTGTCAAATTCCTTGAATATCTCTTCACGGTCCACTAGCTGTTCATTCTGTGTGTCTGCTTTTTAATGTTGCACTTCAAACTCTGGCAGAGTTAAGTTTAAAAGAAACTCAATGCTCAAATGATATCCTTGTCCATTGTGTATTCAGTGTAGCTGTGTACAAAGCACCGCCCACTCAGAGGTCACTGCCAAACCAAGCAGCTTCATATTGGTCAAGGCGGCAAAAGTTTGCAGCAAAGTTCACAAAAATTGAACTCCACACGAAATCCATGAAAGGAAATTCTTCGCCACCGGAAGTCCATCGTGCAATTTCAGGATTGCGCGAATTCCCACTGAGATGACTGTATTTCCCCCACAGAATTTCGTCATGCAAAAGTGTGTGTGACCGCACCTTTACATGCATGAAAAAAAAAATTTCCATGGAATATTGTAATTTCAATGTCTGGTGGAGAGTTTCAAGCCTTGAGAGGAGCTTATGTACAACTACACACCTGGCAAGTTGTTGATGTAGCCTCCGTCCATAAGCAGGTGTCCGTCTTTTGGGTCACACAGTGGTGGCAGGTAACCAGAAAGCGACATGCTGGAACGCACATACCTCCACAGAGAGCCTGATAGAAGGGAGCAAACATCAGACATTTATCCTGGTTAAGCAGGGCCTCATAAACACTGGTGGACTGTGTGACTGTACCAACCGTCAGTGTGCACTCTCATTGTGGAGGCGGTGATGTCTGTGGTGATATTGAAATATGGGATCCAGAGATCCTGTAAGAAAACATGGTTAAGCCTCTGAATTTGCTGATCATGATCCCATAGGAGCCAAAAAGAGCCAGTTTCCTACCTCTATCTGCTTGTCCTTGAAGACAGCATTAATGCTGGAGTTGAATGCAGCTCCGGAGAACATAGAGGTGATAGGGTAGGTTAAGTCCAGCACTTTCTTAAACACTGATGTCATTTCCTGCAGGGGGGGGAATTAGCATTCTGAGTTCTAAGTGTGTTCTAAACAAGCAAAGGACAGCAGAGCAGAGCAAGGAAAAGGAAAGGAGAACAGAGAAAGGAAATGAAAGGAGAGCAGAGAAAGGAAAGGAAAGGAGAGCAGGGCAAGGAAAGGAGAGCAGAGCAAGGAAAGGAAAAAGGAGCAGATAAAGGAAAGGAGAGCAGGTAAAGGAAAAGAAAGGAAAGAAGAGCAGAGCATGGACAGGATAGGAGAGCAGAGGCGAGGAGAAAAAAACATAACAAAAAAAAACTCACCATGGACCACTCTCTGGCTCTAATCTTCATCCTGCTATAACTGCGTTCCTCTGCATACAGAGCGCCCATCATGGAACCAATCGAGGTGCCGCCCACCAAATCAATGGGGATTCCCGCCTCACTTAATCCACGAATGATGCCCACTTGTGAGCAACCCCTTAAAGAGGAAAGACAAGGTGGACACAAGGTTGAGGGGGTAAATAAAATCAGTGATATACGGCCTATATGGATATATAATCTTTCTGTTCTGCACAATCATTTCAACTACTATCTGTACTGTACTATCATTTAAAAAAAAAAATAAAATAAATAAATATGATGTCTGGCAGTAGTGGGAATAACTATTCTGACCCTCTGTTGTTAGCGCCAAACAAGCCTTTTATTGTTCTGTCTTTGAAAAGCTCTAGGGGGGGCATTCTATCTTAAGAGAGACGAGGCACTGTAAACAGAATCAAAGGTTCATGGGAGAAAATAGCAACCAACCTTTAAACACCTCCTGCCAACCACAAGAAAGACAGAATAGACAAACAAAAGCCATCAGAAAAATTAAATGGGCACAGATAGAGTAAAAGAGAGCACGAGAGGAAGAAGGTCAAACAAAGACTTGAGAGGTGCTAGGAACGGGCTTTTAAAGGAAAATGTCACAGTAGTGTAAACAAGAGCGGGAGTGTGGAAATGCATTAAAAACATTAGAGTGGAAGCATTTGTTTTTTTTTTCTCTTATTACAGATCTAGTTTTAAGAGGTACAAAAGGTGGATACCTGGCTCCTCCACCCCCCAGCACCAAAGCGATGGCGTTGCCTGTCAGAACGCGGGCCAAGCGAGAGAAATCAGAGTGACGGTCGGCAGGTTTCTGGAACACACGCTGATACATCTCTCTCTATTGAAGAAAAACACAGTGACTTCAACCAGAGCAAAAGCCACAGAAGACTAGCAGTAGACTGATGATAGCAAGTAGATCATTACAGACAGAAAGCATCTTGTTTATGAAGGAAACTTTCTAAAGAACTTTCAAAAAGAAAGATTAGTCTTTGGTTCTACTTATCTTTTCATTTGATGTCTCAAAGAGACAACGATTTGCCATGACATAAAATGCACCAGTCATATTATTGGAAAAATTAGACTAGACAAAATCATGTGCAAAATTGATAAATGTAAATTATGTAAGGTGAGGGGGGATGCACAAGTGGTTCTAAAGAGGGGTGTGACAGAAAAAAAGAGAAACACTGGTCTAGAGCATGTGTCTGGTCTAGACCACAGCTCCAATATAACCATAACCATTTTGACTTTCAAAATGGTTTTTTCAGTGAGCCCATGATGTAATACTGAATAATTTGTACCAGTTTAGGCAGGCTCCTCTTGGAGAAAACTCTGCGTGGGCAGGACAGGTGAAAGTGTCTGGAGATCCAGCTCCGCATGTTCAGCCATTCAGCTGTTCCTTTGGGAGGAGGGCCATCCTCGCGGTGCAACAACACCAGCTGTTTCTGTGCCCTCACTGCACTTCCCTCTAACATACGCTCCAGCTAAGAGACGGAGAGAAATAGAGAGTAAGGTCGGAACTCTGAATATCATCCTCTGAAAACTACACTGTCCAAAAGCAGCATCATAATTCAATTATTTTCTTTAATTGAATTCTTTAGATGCACAATAAAAAAATTAAAAAAATTCTTTTGGAAGGTCATTTCATTCAAAAAAGCAATTATCGATCTGTTCTCTGGACGGGTCGGCATGCGTTTAAGAGAACAACAACATACTCTCTCATTTCTTTTTACATGAATACAGTCATCTATTTTATACCTTTTTACCACATCTGAGCTTCAAGTCTCTTATTCATAGAGTAGCACTGTAGCAGCCGTACCCTTTTAAGCCTGCAGAATACACATGATCAATGAGGATGTTGCTCTACCTCTGATCCAACTTCAAACACATAAGCTTGACTGCTGGTTATCTAAAACCATTCTCACTGCTGCATATAAATGATTAATCTCTCACTCTCAAGGAAAAGAAGTGAGTACGACCTGCAGTCCAACTTGGACTAGTGTGGCTTAGTGTGCCTGTGTTCAGGGTAGTTCTGTGGTGACTTACAAGACAGAAGATTAAAAAATGCACCCTCAGTAAAGCTGGAGCAGTTTTAGCCATTTTTAGGCCAAAGTGTTATGGTTAAAATGACTTCATTTTATTTGTGTTCAGCCAATAAAAATACCCGTTATCTTGTGTGAATGATAAATTACAGGCACTGAAGCCCATTTCATTTGAGTCTGTTGGACTGAAGAATTTTATATTAAAGATTCTTCTTCAATACAAAACTGTTCCCAGCAAGTTGCCACAGAGATACTGTATGTATTGTAAACTTCAATCTTGCTTGGATAAATGGTACAGTACTCATGCAATCTAGTACCAAATTAACATATTCTTATAAGACAGTGGTATTCACTCTGAAAGCAAGGATTATGTAATGTCAAACCTCTCCAATGGCTGGGTCCTGTTCTCCCAGTCCCACGATGATGATGCAATCTGCCTGTCTGATGCAGCGTTGAGTCCAGGGGGTGAGTGACACATCTGTCTGATACAGGACAATGCGATGGATGTCTTCCTGCTGACCCAGCCAACTCGACAACCTGTACTCATGCACACTGGGGTACAGAGGGTAAGAGTTGTACTTTCAGGTGCTTCTAATGGCATGTTCAAGTAACTTGATTTGTGCACTGTAAGTTCCTTTGGTAAGAAACGACTCCTAAAATGTAAATGTGATGTTATGTGTATAAGCATGTCAAAACAGGGTTAGGTTGGAGTTGTCCATATTCTTGCTATTTTTCATTACACTGGACTGAGATTAAAGAAAAAAAATATCGACAATGATAAATAATGTCAATACACTTAAATCACTAATTCTGTAGTTGACTAACTTTTCTGGGTGCTTGTGATTACTGGATAGAGATTTTCCAAAAATACGTTTCCACTAAATAAGATGAAATATTTCAGTGCTGAGCTAAACAAGGAACAAATCCATGATTTTTAAAATGTCCTAACCGATAGTGTTGTTAAATAAAATGTGACATTAAAAGCACATTTTCTGAAGAAACCACGTCATTTCGTGTAGCTTCTATGACACCTTTGTATTAAGTGTCAGCTTGTGTGCTTGGCTGGGCTCAAACTGCAAGTCCAAAGTCCAAAACACTAGTCATGCACTCTAAATATTGTAACTAATTTTAAATCATTGTCACCAATGGTTTTTTGTTTTTTTTGTCACATTTACAACTATTTCGGTCGCTGTTTGGAGATCTACTCCAGTTATTCTAGTAAATGTGTGTTGGAGCCTTGTCTTTGTGGATCTGTTGTTGTTAAAATGTCAAATAAATGTCTGATAGATTGTAGCATGTCATTAACCCTGACAGAATCAAGGCAGCATTGGCACTTCAAGGCTCCCTGAGTAAAATCTAAACAGAAAAACAGCAAACTCAGCCCACAACAGAGACAAATATCAGCACTGGAGATCTCACACTTTGTCTGCGTTTGAGAAACATTAATTATGCGGCAACTCAAGAGTAGGGGTGTGCGGAATGACTAATTTCACTGACATTTAAGCGAAAATTTTGGAGTCGACTAGTCTGAAAAGAAACCAACCTTCATAAAACAGTAAAAAAAAAAGTGTTTATCCGTTTATTTAATCTATTCCAAAACCAACGCTAAATTCCGTTGAAAAGGGGCATTTATTTGCGACGTCCTCATCTTGCATTATGATCATTTTACATTAAATATTGAACATGATACGCATTCAGTAAAACAATGTTAGCGAATATTTAACAGGCATATTTATTGAAAACAATTGAATGAATAGTATAGGACCAATAGAGCAACCCAGCCTGTTCTAAATGGAATTCACCACATAAAAGTTACTTAACATATTCAAACAGTCAGGACATTGTTGAAATAATTAATAGGTAAGCCAAATCTACAAGAGGAAAAAAATGCGCTGAAAAGTTGCGCGTATTTCACAACATGCAGTCGTGCGTCAACCATTGATCTAATATGACAGCTGTTTGGTAAAGAATGTTAACCAATAAGTTACGATGTAAAAAAAAATAGCTATAGGATAGAATAGGCCTGTGATGTAGTCTACAATATACATTATATTGCCAAAAGTATTCGCTCATCTGCCTTTAGACGCATATGAACTCAAGTGACATCCCATTCTTAATCCATAGGGTTTAATATGACGTCGGCCCACCCTTTGCAGCTATAACAACTCTTCTGGGAAGGCTTTCCACAAGGTTTAGGAGTGTGTTTATGGGAATTTTTGACCATTCTTCCAGAAGCGCATTTGTGAGGTCAGACACTGATGTTGGACGAGAAGGCCTGGCTCGCAGTCTTTGCTCTAATTCATCCCAAAGGTGCTCTATCGGGTTGAGGTCAGGACTCTGTGCAGGCCAGTCAAGTTCTTCCACACCAAACTCACTCATCCATGTCTTTATGGACCTTGCTTTGTGCACTGGTGCGCAGTCATGTTGGAACAGGAAGGGGCCATCCCCAAACTAAACATGGAATTGTCCAAAATCTCTTGGTATGCTGAAGCATTCAGAGTTCCTTTCACTGGAACTAAGGGGCCAAGCCCAGCTCCTGAAAAACAACCCCACACTATAATCCCCCTCCACCAAACTTCACAGTTGGCACAATGCAGTCAGACAAGTACCATTCTCCTGGCAACCGCCAAACCCAGACTCGTCCATCAGATTGCCAGATGGAGAAGCGTGATTCGTCACTCCAGAGAACGCGTCTCCACTGCTCTAGAGTCCAGTGGCGGCGTGCTTTACACCACTGCATCCGACACTTTGCATTGCACTTGGTGATGTATGGCTTGGATGCAGCTGTTCGGCCATGGAAACCCATTCCATGAAGCTCTCTACGCACTGTTCCTGTGCTAATCTGAAGGCCACATGAACTTTGGAGGTCTGTAGCGATTGACTCTGCAGAAAGTTGGCGACCTCTGCGCACTATGCGCCTCAGCATCCGCTGACCCCGCTCTGTCATTTTACGTGGCCTGAGTTGCTGTCATTCCCAATTGCTTCCACTTTGTTATAATACCACTGACAGTTGACTGTGGAATATTTAGTAGCGAGGAAATTTCACGACTGGACTTGCGGCCCATTCTTTCACAAATGTTTGTAGAAGTAGTCTGCATGCCTAGGTGCTTCATTTTATACACCTGTGGCCATGGAAGTGATTGGAACACCTGAATTCAATTATTTGGATGGGTGAGCGAATACTTTTGGCAATATAGTGTATCTAATCTATTCTAAACATGACGTGCACACAGAATAAAAGATAGTTTAACTCGTTAAGCAGTCAGCACCTCGTTGAAAATAGCCTTCTTAATCAGCAGATTAAAAATAAATGGCATACCTAGCATTAAAAAGCATATATTTTTTTGATGAGCAAAATTAACATGGTCACCTTGAAAAAGCCTGCACAGCGGAAAAATAACATACAAGCACACACAGATTTAAAGATGACTCAAATGTGAAAACATCCATAGGGACTTCAAACGTTTGGAAATCTGATTCCCGTGCCACCACCGAAGTGATTTCATTACTACTTTGCTGAAGAAGCACGTGCAGCCAGAAGTGAAATGAAACTATGTATCTGCTCCAGAAATCCTCTTTTTTAAATAATATTTGTATTATTAATTCTATTTAAAAAAATGTAACATTAATATGACAATACTTTAAGCGCAGCCTCTGTAAAAATATAAAGCCAAATGTAAATGTGTAAAATTTTGAATAGTTTAATGGGGGGAAATATTAACCGACTAGTAAATCCAGTGTCGACTAGCAGCAGCATCAGAAACATTTAGTCGACTAGTCTCGTACATCCCTACTCAAGAGGACTGTTTATTTATAGGGTTTATTGTGTTGTTCATTTACACATCACAAAACACATCTCCTTTCATCTCCCTCATCAAACAACTACTTTAATGTGCCAGGTTTGTTTTTTTACAAGAAGCTTTAAAAACATTTATTCATCTGAAAGTCTGCATCCATTAACAGTGAACTTGCATGTTCTAATAGATGGAGTGGGCATACATTTATTAACTATTATACCACAGGGCTGTTGAATACTTGATTCTGATTGGTTGACAGACCTTTTAAGGTGTGCAATTACTTTTCAGTAATGCACAGCTATGAAGTAGTTCCAGGTCTTGGCCACAAAACAGTTCCATACCACTTCGCCACATTTTTTTCAAAGAGCCATACAGGCTACCACATCAAAATAACCAAATAAAACAAAGATACTGGCTAAGTAAGTCATATAAATATGACAAACTATTTCAATAATATCTGAAAAAAAAAATAATAAAAAAAAAATCTGTGGAACACACCCTTGCTCTCTCTCGCTCTCCCACACTCTCAAACAGCTAGGGTTAGAGTGACACATACATACACACATACATAGACACTCACGAGCAAGACACAGAACCTTGACTTAATGAACACAACAGTTTTGCAACTAAAAAGCAACATACAAATATAGTGACGGTACCACCTTGATAATAAGAAGTGTAAACGAACAGCTTGGCAATTTGAAGCAATGTTACTGACAAACACAGCTGACGAAAGCCATGGCAAACACAGGTAATCACACACGCATGTATTGATAACCATGGTCTAAGCAGAATAATTGACTCTGGACCATTGAATTATATGAATTGAATTATGAATTAAAAAATAATGTTCACCCAAATTGCATCACCACCTTGGGTGTGCATAATTAATCAATAATTCAACGGGCTGTCGTCTGTTATTCTTTAAATATTTAATGTCACATAAACATTATAAACAGTTAATTATGGTCCTTAAGTCTTATTCCAAAAGTGCTAATATTTAGTTTAACAGAATGAGGATGTTTCACTGTTTGTATCAACCCGCTTGTCTGTACACAGCATTCCAGACTGTCAGTCTGTGCATTGCTTGGTGACACACAAAGGTTGATCCTGACCTGCACTGACTTTGTCACTATTTTTGTTAGTGGAGCAAAAATAGACAAAATAAAAATGTAAGTTACTTAATGTCAACTTCTTGTTTATAGAACTGCTGTATAAAAGCAATTTCAAACTCACAATCATGCTATTGTACTGAATATCACCATGGCTGTTGACCTGTGCTGAAATTTAATTCAACAGCCCTCGCTTGTGTGATATTGCTTAATCAACTACTATTTGGTGTCACTTTGATGTCGTACCTGTCTAATGCAGCAGATCCAAGGCGCTGTTTGATGATGTCACTAGTCAAAAGAAGAGTGGGACCTGGGAACACATATATAAGCACATAAAAACACAAAATAGTGATTGTCGGCAATATATTTAACTCAATATCCTAATGAAACTTTCTCTCCTACTGTACGCCTGATTATCCTTTTAATTTTTGATTATATAATGTATATGGCCATGTCCTAAAAGCCTTTCTCTGCCCTTGTGGTCCTTCTCCGAGTCCAGACTTTACTAATGTATTGCAGCATGGACTGTCGTGTAGTAGTCCATTGTGAAGTCTGCACCAGTACAGACAAAATGCTGCATTGGAGACATTTTCAAAGGACACTGAATCATAAAATGACAAATGGGACACCTATGGTCTCGTGGACTTAACGGACATGCGTACATGACAGCATCAAGACTACAAGTCCATTATGTGTGCCATTTGTGACAGGGGCCTTTGATCCTCACCGATAGCCAGGAGTGCATGCTGAAGTTCCAGTGTGAAAGCAGTCAGAGGGACCTCTTCTGATACTGGGAGCACAGTGACGGTGGAAAGATTTGAGGCAGGGTTCCCTGCATCCCATTTACTTCCCGGGGTGTGCAGAGCCAGACTGCGAGCTTAAGCAACAAAGGTAAATGTTAAAATACCACCAGATACACAGAAGTTTTTATGCATCAGCCAGGCTCATCTGTAGCCTGGAAACCTCTGCCTCGGATGGAGCAGTTAAAGACTGAACACTGATAGTTGTTTTCACACACACCTGTCAAAGGTCCATTAACCTGCTGGAGGATCTTCTGTCCGAGCAGGTGAATAAGCCTTGTGACTACCTAATGAGATTAAATAAACGGATCATAATGCATGTTAAGAGACCGAAGGAACTCTTATCAGTCTGTAAAGCAGATGCAGTGCAGTTGACGTGCCTGTGGGAATTTCCTCTTAATGGAACTGAGAGCTCCCTCGGGTAGTTTAGCTAGTTCTGAGTCTCGAACAGCGTGAACAGTAGTTGCTCTGTTCTGATGGGTCAGAGCTTCCACCTGTATTCTCACACGCACACACACGATAATAAATGTAAACACAATGCAATGATTGACTCTGAAGCTTGCTTAGGTACAACAATTAGCATTATAAAGAATAAGGTACTGTACATATTGCCTGATTTAAAAAAATAAAAAGTGAGGAACGAAGACATTATTCCTTCAATTGCACATAAGAGAAAAAATCTGCACTAATACAACTCTAATATCAAGAACAAAAATTGAGTCAATCTATGACGTAGATGGAGGCTAAATCTGGATCTTCAAATCAGGCCTTCATTCACATCACTCAGTGGCATGAATAACACACCATCCCTGCTCTCCAGTGCACGTAACCATGGCATCGGCATGGCCAGGTATTCTTAGCAGCACAGAAATTACCACGGGTATGAAGAGTAATGAATAACAAGATTGTGGGATCTCTCTGGAAATACATTTATCTAAATAAGCAAGTCTGCCATCTCTGAAGCACACCTGTGGTACGGATTTGTAAGAATACATCAATGCCAGTGGTATGCAGTGGCATTGATGTATTCTTGATGTATTCTTTAACAGCACATATATTGAGCAAAGTTACTATAGCAAGTAATCAATTATATGTAATAAAGAATAAAAATGGATTAAATGCCCAAAAACAAGATCCCTGTGTTATTTTAGCAAAAGAGAGGTAATAGGGGGTAATGAACAGTAGGCAAAAATGGGCAGGAATAATGATGTTATAAGATAGGGCTTGGCAATATGGATTTTTTTCAGCCACCCCAGTCAGGCCAGCAGTTCAGATTTTGACTTTACCTGACATCAATTTCACTGCCCACAAAAAAATGAAGGCTTTGAAAGCAAATATGACATTATTAGTTTAGTTTTCTTTGTAAAAAAAGAAAAAAAAAAAAAAAGAAAGCTATAATATTACTCAATTATAAATTCGACTAAACACAATTTTTTAAAAACAATGGTATACATGACAAAACAATACTAATGCTTCAAAAGCTATCACAAGTCTTTCTCACAAATTTAACCAGCTATAGATAATGTTACCTTGGGGATGTATTTAAATTAGCACAATTCAAAAATTTGAATGTCTGCAAGGCATAAAAGCACATGTACATTATCGACAAACATTAAATATAGTGAAAACTCAGTATTGGCCCAATCAACAGTTTTCCTGACTAACCACTGTGTGCTAACATGATGATTCTAATTGCCGTTGGACTGTTTTCTAGTTCCGGTCTCATAAGAAGCAATGAAAAAACTACCAATACAATTTTAAGTGTTAGCTGGAGAACAAATGAGTTCAGGCTCAACTTGTGCTGTTGTAGGCTTAAACTTTGACAGGGGAGGTACTGTCTCTCTAAAGAATCGGCACTATGGAGCCACATGCCTTTTATTTTTTTACTATTTTTACAAATGTAATACACTAAACATCACATTATCCACAAAGAACATTAGCCGATGCGAGTGAAAACACTGGAGACTGGAAAACGGAAACAGGCTTTTATTATGAATCATGGAACACTTCCACATCCAGGAAAAGGGTGAATAGAACAAGAGACAGTGCTGTCAATTGGCCTCGTTATTACATTTTTTTTTATTTTTGTCTGTTGATCATGATTTCAATATTTAGTCAGATTTATTAATTTTAGTACATTCTAGTTGAGGAAAGCAACATTTTAGATGACATTAACGTGCAAAATGACTAAAACCTGTAAAACTGTAACCAACCAAACGTTTACCAATTACTGAAAACTGAAATATGTATAATCACTTAAGTATCATGATATCTGCAGGTATGAAGGAATGAAATTTAATACTTTTATATAAAGATTTAAGACCACTTTCACAATGAAAAAAATGGTTTAAAATACATTAAATAATAAAATTATCAGGTCAATACAAAACCACTTAGGCTACTTGGATGTCTCTGGAAATGTTATTATATTATATTGTGCATTTATGCGTTTTCTTTTTTAAATAATATAATACATAATTTTTAAAATGTTCATTATTCATTATGAATGCATTACCTAATGTTGACATATGTAACTTTTACTGTCTATATGTATTAGTATACGTATGTAGAACATTAAAACTCTAAATGAATTCATTATGAATGCATTACCTAATGTTAACTGGTTTTAACCAGTCAGAGAACTCAATTTTTTCGAACCCAGCGCATTCCATACTGCTATAACAGATCTGTTAGCATGCAAATTAGTTACCAAAGTTGCCAAAGTTGCCACCAACCAATCAAAACACACGTTTGCTGTTTTAAGCATCTCCTCTTTTCACGCCCCAAAATGTAAGGCCTATGAATATTTAAAACTTCTTGTATTTTATTGAAGATATTTAAGACTCTTTATGGCCTTAGAAATTAAAAAGTGAATTTAATACTTTGTCTTTTTAAGTACCCATGGGTACTCTGTGTATATTAAAGGTTTACCAACATAAACAACATGAGAAAACAGCCCTGAAAGCCTGAATGCTTGAAATAATAGTATTAGCTACATTTTAGAATTTACTGTGTTGTGAATTCTACACATATTTATTATACAGTACTGTAACTATTTATAAAAGCAATAAGGCACTTAAGGCTGTGCTTTACTGTAAATATTTTAGGCACTACGATGCTCATCATGCCTTCCATGAACAGGTAACAAATGCAGGTAAAAAAAAATAAAAATAAAGGCAGGAATAAGATTGCAATGACAGCAAAGTGGTCTATTCCAGTACATGTCATGCATGTGCAAAAGCTCACCACTCCAATGAGATCTCCTCTGCCATACTCTCCCGTCAGCTCCTTTTTCCCATCCTCCTTCCTGATGACGGAACGCAGGCGTCCACTAAGCACTATAAAAGTACTGTCAGACTTATCACCCTGCCTGAGAAAGAGAAAGAGAGAGAGAGAGAGAGAGAGAGAGAGAGAGAGAGAGAGGATCGTGTGTCATAGAAGATTTATGAGATGCTGAGAGAGCTAATCTGTTTTAGCCAGAGGCCTGAAAAGAGGAAGTCGCCAAGTTTATTCAATTGTATTCTGTCCAAAACTCTCACAGAGGAATCACTGGAGTAAAAGGAGAAAAATATCATAATACACAGTTTATCTGCAATCTATTCTCAGCTGAGCCAAGAACACAGCATGGAGGACATTTAATACTAATACATAGTAATCAAGGTACTGTGTTTAACCTAAAAACAAAAAAGAAAAACAAAAAGAAAGAGGCAATGAGAAAAGAGAGCGGGTGAAATATGGAGAAGATGTAAGTGGTAAATATCAGAGCAAATGAAATAGACCTGTAGACAGCTCTGCCCGCCTCCACAGCCATCCAGTCAAGGGCAAAGTCAATCTGTCTGACGAAAGATGACATCCTTCTTACGACGGTATGAGCAACGTTCAGCACCACTGTGGGCTCAGCTCGCATGATCCTGAGACAACACACACATACAGTATATATGTGTGTATATAGAAGAATGAGTCAATGCATCTGCTGGAGAGCCTACCTGTCAATGTGAACAAGGGCTTCAATTAATAAGACCCTAAATTACACTTAAGATACTCAGATTTTTATTCAAGGCATTTGAAATGTCAGACAGAAATACTGATTACAATGCACACATTTCTGCAAATTTCTTCTGTGTTTTCTGTACAGCTGGTCACGACAATAGTTGTTTGTTTTTTTTGCATGCCAATCTATTATTGTATGAACTTTTTCAGATAAACTCGCCTCTAAACAACAGAAAAACTAAACGAACTATGACTGGATGCTTTAAATGTCGGTCAGTCAGACTGTTTCTGTCTAAGTGGGCAGTTCTTGGTCAGAATATGCTACGAAGTGGACCAGACTATATGCAGATGTCAAAAGACTGGCTATGTGAGACTAGGAAAACGGTCATGTAAATTGTTAGAGCAATACACTGAACATCTTTCAACATTATAAGTGGATTCCAAGGAAAAGTGCAGAACACAACCCTTTAAAGTGAGTGTTTGTTTGTGGCCTACTCATAGAAATGTGTTTTAGAGATGGACAGGAAGCTGCAGTCACGGTGCGCCCGCACAGTAAAGATGAGTGGTTCGCCTGTCAGCACGGCCAGCTGACCCACCAGCTCTCCTGGGCGAGCCACGAACAGACACGTATCCTCCTCCCTGTCGATCATCCGCTGGTATACATGCAGCGTGCCTGAGATCACAAACTGCACACTCACTTCCTAAAGGACACACATCCACAGAGTCAAAACAGTCATTCGGTCAGGGTAATGCATTACAAAGAAGAAATCCAAAGACACAGCACTGTCCAGATACATTCATGTTCTATTGGAATAAGCCCACTCAGAATCCACACATTTTTTGTGCTGATTGTGGGTGAAAATCAGCAGAAATCTGTGGATTGGAAGCAAAATATGGTTAAATAACTTAAACATAGCAGAGAGTACAACAATGGTAGCAAATGGAAGCATTTTCAAATTATACAAAATATCTAATAAATAAACATACAAGAGGAAGGGGATGTGCAGAATTTGTGAATGATCGGTATTAAAATTCTAGTCTGGCCTAGTGATCTTATTAGCTTCAATCATGTCCCATAATGTTTTTAGAAAGCAAACAAACATCCATGTTTGATAACAAGATCAGTATGCAAACATTCAAACGGTGTATCAAAACCCAATGAGCTGCCTACCTAGACAGTATTTTTGGGCATCACCGGCATGTTCCTCACACAAGGACTGTCTGAAATTCTAGATATCAAATAATACTACCTTCTAAAATACTTTATTTTGGCAATATCACATACATGCTTACTAGTGATGTCATTAAATATTGATATATCGATTACTGATCGACATGTTATTTTATCGATATATTGTTGTGGCATCGATATATTAAAATTAGTTGACATTTAAATAAGAAGCCTAATTTGCATGCTTTCCAATTCACTCAGTTGGCCTTCTGTTAAACAGTCTGGGGTAATAGCGTTTGGTGACCACAAAAGGGTGATATAACTTTCCTGAAGCCGGTTGCAGGTAGGACAGGCACAGATATCGCGCGCACGCACACGCACACACACACACACACACACACACACACACACACACACAGGACGAGCTGATGCGGTGCAGCAGATGGCAGTCCAAAGTTACAAAGGTTTTGGTACTTTCATAATGAACTAAGTGACGATGAGTTTTCAGGTTAGTGTATGAAACTGGTGTAACTGTACAAACTGAATATTTAGAAAAGGTGATGTTTATTATACAATTTATCTATATGTAGCCTTGAATAGGTCTTTCATTCATGTTGTCAAACCACAAAATGACATACTTGTAACTGAAAATACTTTGTGTAGGCTATATGAAAAATACAATATACATCCAGTGATGACTAGAGTACATAATCTTTGTCCTTTGATAATGATTTGGGTCGAATTTAATTGAAAACTATGCGAGATGGGCTCCGTGGTGCTCCTTTAATTTACCCTGTCGCTCACACTTTACCAAAGTTGTGTTGAGAAATATGTTTAATAAGTCAAAGAATATTGTGCAATGAGCAGCCCTATTTATATCTGAAAAATAACCCGATATATAATCGATAATCATCGGGACAATCTTCCAATTATCAATGCGTGAAAAAGGCATCGATCCCAAGCTATGCTTACATAATCCTGTTTATGAAGTTGCCTCATGCAAAGCATCACAAATCAAACACCTATGAGGTTCCAACTCTGGTGGGATGATGTCTTTGTAAAAAGGTTCCCAGTTAGGCAGCATATGGTCAAACAACTCACTAGGGTTTGAGACACAGTCACTGTTCAAGATGTCTCACCTGATCTCCTTGGCGAGCTACAATAGATCCAGCCTTAACCTGATGCAGTGTCACCCTGCCCTCCAGCAAACTGGGGTCCTAAACACACACAGCACAAATAAAAATATTCAAAAAGATTTTGCATTTAAATAATACATTAAACATGAATATATTTCCAAGTGTTGGAGGTGTATATTGACCTGCAGCTGAAAAATACCCAGCAAGTCTTTCTTGGCAGCCTGGAATATGGCTCCTATTTTACTGGGGGGCACATCAGAGCATGGCGCATTGTCCGTGTAATGAATCACAGTGGATGGAGCTTGCTGCATGGTCACACTCTTCTTCAGAATGGACTGAAGAAAATATAAACGTGAATGAAAAATGATCTGAAATGTTCAAAACTCTAGAGATATTAGAAGGAACTGAAAGAGATGAAATGGAGGGTGAGAAACCTTGTAAATTACAGGACTGGATGGAGGATCGTCTATGGTGACTCGGGCCCGTTCGTAAGCCATGTTCAGGTCGTTTCCTGCCACCCCTGCATAGGTGGGGTTTAGGTAATAGAATTAGGTAATACATGGTAAATAACATCACACTGCACATAATTCAGATTTTTTTTTCCAAATCCGATCTTTAGGATTGACTGTCGGCACTGTTATTGTGCAAGAGACAGTTTATTCAGGGAGTGTAGTTCATTTCTGGGTATATATACATTGGTTGCTTAAGCTATAATGTAAGAACCTGCACAGTGCCAAGAGACTTTATTCTACAATAACTAAGATTTCAAGCTGCAAGTATGGTAAGACAGAAGTTTGCAGATGGAAACATATGTCTGACATCATGTGGCATATGAGATTTTAAGCAATGGAGGAGGCATTACTGAATTTAACCCATAAAAAGAATAGTTCACCCAAAAAATGAAAATTCTCTCATCATTTACTACACCTCATGCCATCCCAGATGTGTATGACTTTCTTTCTTCTGCAGAACACAAAGATTTTAGAAGAATAACTCAGCTCTGTAGGCCCAATTTAAGTAAATGGTGACCGAAAATTTGAAGCTCCAAAAAGCACACAAAGACAAAATAAAAAAATCCATAAGACTCCAGTGGTTTAATCCATGTCTTTTGAAGCAATCTAATCAATTTTGGGTGATAACAGACCAAAATCTAACTTTTTCACTGTACATCTTGCTATTACATTCTCTATGCACATTCATGCTTTCAAGCTCGATAACACATCCTAGTGCTTGACGTATGCACAGAGCACTAGATGGCACTAGGAAGTGTGATCGAGCTTGAAATCATGATCACCAAGGAGACTACTGATGTCATTTTTATGGTGAAAAAGGAGTTATATTTTAGTCTGTTCTCACTCAAAATCAATTTGATTGCTTCAGAAGACATGGATTAAACCACTGGAGTAGTATGGATTCATTTTATGCTGTCTTTATGTGCTTTTTGGAGCTTCAAAGTTTTGGTCACCATTCACTTGCATTATATGGACCTACAGAGCTGACATATTCTTCTAAAATCTTTGTTTGTGTTCTGCAGACGAAAGTCATACACATCTGGGATGGCATGAGGGGGAGTTAATGATGAGAGAATTTTCATTTTTGGTGAACTATTGCTTTAATATTCTTGAATTAAGCTCTGACAGCCCAGATTATAACTCATTTCTAAAAAAAGTATTTTTATTTAATTTTAAACCCCATACGAATGTGGCTTGAATGAGTTTTGTAAAAACTCTCTATTTTTTTTTTTTTTTTGTTGATCAGAGAAACAAATATGTTTTGGGCTGCCTGTTTGAAGAAAGCCTTGGTTACTGAAAAGCAGAATCTGTGTGAGTGGAGAGGAAGATGGTGGATGATCTATCAGACAGCGTGGTGTTACCTGTGCTCTCAACAGGCATTGAGACTGAGCGAGACCTGCGCACAACTGAGGATGCGTTTTCATATGAACTAGCTTGCCCTCCATCTGAGTGATGAGAAATTTATATCACTCTCAAAACAGCCATGCATGACCAAAATTCTTAAATTCTTTTGTATTTGTTTGGAAATAATACTGTAGCTGAATGAAGAAATGAAGTGATGTGTTTGTGCTGTGCACCCGAGTCTGTAAAGTGCTCTCCAGAGCTGTGCAGGTGCTCGTCTTCTGATGTTGTCTGAAAGTGGGGCTTGCGCGGGACTCTAATGGGACTCCCCTCAGCGAGCACACTGTTGACTGTGAAAAGCGGTACTGCTTGTCTGTCCTACACACACACACACACACACACACACACACACACGTCATTAGACACACAATCATCTAGCACTGGCACACAGAAATCAATTTTACTAGTCTAAGCAAAAGCCATACTGCTATACTGAAAGATAGAATTTCTTACTTCTTAATTGCTCATGAAGTGATGCAAATTTTTGTGTTCTATTAATTTATTAAATTCATATAAATGACCTGAATACACCACTTCAGTGATGAACATGTTTTCATTTTATGAATGAAATTTCATTTTGACATTTCTTTGGCAAGGTATGTTATCATTTATTTGAAAGAAGTGGAGCAGTTTTGTTTTAAAATAGTATTATAAAATAGTATTAACCTTTTAAAAAACTTCTGTCTGCAAAATCAGATGGGCAGTATAATCAACAAACATGAAGCTGTTTTGTTATTTTTCAAGAAAACCATAAAACAGGAATATTACATTAAAGTTAGGACCCTGTGAACCTTCATGACTGTGTGTCAACATCAGTAAGTCTCTTAAAAATATCAGAGATTTTGATCTTTTTATGACATGGCAAAGTTGGTTGAGGTTGTTAAATGGTATAACCCCAAGAAAACATGATATTCATGATTCAAAGGTCATATTTGTACAAAATATTTGTGTATACGTTCACATTCAAGGTATTCAAGGTAATTCGTGGAAACTATTCAAGAAAAATAAATTATAGCTAGTGCCTTCAGTCGATTAAATTTTTTTAATCGCGATTAATCACAGAAATTTGACACTATATACAGTTGAAGTCACAGTTCACATACACCTTAGCCAAATACATTTAAACTCAGTTTTTCACAATTCCTGACATTTAATCGTGAAAACATTCCCCATCTTAGGTCAGTTAGGATCACTATATTTTAAGAATGTGAAATGTCAGAATAATAGTAGAGAGAATGATTTATTTCAGCTTTTATTTCTTTCATCACATTCCCAGTGGGTCAGAAGTTTACATACACTTTGTTAGTATTTGGTAGCATTGCCTTTAAATTGTTTGTACTTGAGTCAAACATTTTGGGTAGCCTTCCACAAGCTTCTCACAATAAGCTGCTAGAATTTTGGCCCATTCCTCCAGACAGAACTGGTGTAATGGAGTCAGGTTTGTAGGTCTTCTTGCTCACACAGGCTTTGTGATGGCCACTCCAAAACCTTGACTTTGTTGTCCACAAGCCATTTTGCCATAACTTTGGTGGTATGCTTGGGCTCATTGTCCATTTGGAAGACCCATTTGTGACCAAGCTTTAACTTCATGGCTGATGTCTTGCGATGTTGCTTCAATATATCCACATAATTTTCCTTCCTCATGATGCCATCTATTTTGTGAAGTGCACCAGTCCCTCCTGCAGCAAAGCACCCCCACAACATGATACTGCCACCCCATGCTTCACGGTTGGGATGGTGTTCTTCAGCTTGCAAGCCTCACCCTTTTTCCTCCAAACATAACGATGGTCATTATGCCCAAACAGTTTGATTTTTGTTTCATCAGACCAGAGGACATTTCTCCAAAAACTAAGATCTTTGTACCCATGTGCACTTGCAAACTGTAGTCTGGCTTTTTTATGGTGGTTTTGGAGCAGTGGCTTCTTCCTTGCTGAGCAGCCTTTCAGGTTATGTCGATATAGGGCTCATTTGTCTGTGGATATAGATACTGTTTCCTCCAGTATCTTCACAAGGTCCTTTGCTGTTGTTCTGGGATTGATTTGCACTTTTCACACCAAACTACATTCATCTCTAGGAGACAGAATGTGTCTCCTTCCTGAGCGGTATGATGGCTGCGTGGTCCCATGGTGTTTATACTTGCGTACTATTGTTTGTACAGATGAACGTGGTACTTTCAGGCATTTGGAAATTGCTCCAAGGATAAACCAGACTTGTGGAGGTCCACAATATTTTTTGTTGATTTTTGTTGATTTCTTGGCTGATTTCTTTTGATTTTCCCATGATGTCAAGCAAAGAGACATTGAGTTTGAAAGTAGGCCTTAAAATACATCCACAGGTACACCTCCAATTCAATACACCTCCTATCAGAAGCTTATTGGCTAATTATCTAAAGGCTTGATATAATTTTCTGGAATTTTCCAAGCTGCTTAAAGGCACAGTTAACTTAGTGTATGTAAACTTCTGACCCACTGTCAGAAATTGTGATATAGTCAATTAAAAGTGAAACAATCTGTCTGTAAACAATTGTTGGAAAAATGACTTGTGTCCTGCACAAAGTAGATTTTCTTTGCCAAAACTACAGTTTGCTAATATGAAATCTGTGGAGTGGTTAAAAAATGAGTTTTAATGACTTAGTGTATGTAAACTTCTGACTTCAACTGTATGATTGGTGTGCTTCTGTGGTAATAAAAATGTGCATTTAGGCTGAAAAATACTTGATTTCTATCACAAGTCCCATCTGGGCTTGTTTTGTATGTACATCAAATAGCGCTAAGAGCTCCTTTCTCCATAATTTTATCACTGACAGGGAAACGCTGTCAGATTCTTTTATTTACTGAGATAACAACCTCCCCAGCTCTATCATAGGAGAGAGCATAACAGTCAACTAGTGGGTTACGACAGTACCGCCCATAGAATGACTATGGGACTGCCGCGTTATGCTGTTTTATGCTAAGCTTGTAGGCTCCTCTGGGTAGAAGGGCTCGGGCGCTGTTGTGTGTCTGTTTGTGGCATGTGTGTCAGTGTAATGACTCCCGGCGGACACATTACAATGGTTCCGCCCTTCACACCAGTGTTTATGCTGTATTAATGGTAAATGCGTTAATCGCTATTAAAAAAAATTAACGCATTAAGCTTTCAAAATTAAATCGCATGTGGGTCATTCCTGGTATTCGGTGCCTTTTGTGCCCCTGGTAAATATCATGATCTTATTGCCTTTAAATATTGAATTCTAGCAATTTTAAAGTTGTATTTTACATAAATAACACCATTTAAACTTTAAGCATATTAAAGTTGATAAAAAAAATTTTTTTAAACATTTTAAACCACCAAATATCAAAATTTTTCATATGTCCCCAGGCTTGTGTATCCTATTTTCATGATGAATACAAGACTTACTAGGAGTGATTTTTTCACATTTTTCAAATTGTTGGGTATATCAGTAACACTTCTCTCTTATGTATAGATTTTTTAAATTATTAAATTTATTGTAAAAATTATAATAAAGTTTTTAAGCGTGTCTCTAATATTGTCCACTCTGTTATTTTCGACAACTGTCTCTTTAAATGGAAGCTGGAAAAATGAAATGACATCATATCATAAAGCTAACATCACTTCCTTGGAGGGAAAACAACCTGAAGGCAAGTGATACCCTCTATTATTTCAATTGTCTTTTTTTATCTTTCCAATCTGATGTGGTCAACCTTAATAAGTCCACTATGTTAAGGGAACTATGAAAAAAGTCAGTATTAGTTCATATTTTTTAAATAAACATTTCAAAATCCATTCGATTCTTTATTTGATAAACCTTCTATGGCTGGTTTTAGCTTTTAAGAGGACAAAGGCCCATACATTTAAATCATAAGTCTTTCAAACTGTTGTTCATTTGTCCCTAACAGGGTGGACATTTTTGGTCCTTCATTTCATTTATTTTGTTTCATAAATGCTTAAATATATTTACCTGAGCTTGACCAAAATCATTTTTCAAATCTCCCTATCATTATTACACAAGAAGTGATTTTAAAAACGGTGTTTGATTTTCTAAACATTATGATTTCCAAAAGGCACTGAATACCAGGAATGACCCATGTGTTCACGCATTAATATTGACAGCCCTAATTATAAAATTCACTTAATGGTTATATCACTCATTTTCAGGGTTATTAAATCAACTTTTGTTGAAATGGTATAAACGTTTTCCAAAGCTGTATGAAACCAACATGGCTACAAAGAGTGCACTTTCAAGACTACTTGATAAATGCATTTTTAGATTTTTACTAGAATTTTCCTTTTCATCATCCTCATTTGTCACTGACCTTGGTTCATTTTTACAATCGTTTGTGCTTTTTCAGAACAAACACAACCCAATTCAGCTGATCAAAAGTGAGTGTAGTGTTCTGTTAACACGTAACTTTGCCTGTTGTTGAGACTAAGTTGTTTTTTTAGTAGAAGGGAGAGCCAATTTCACAGCACAAGCCAAAGGTTCTCCTTAAATCAAAACAGAAAACAACTCCCTTGTCCTGTCTATGCTGCTGAGATGACAAAAGAGGCTGATGTAATGAGATGACATGTGTATGTAGGTTTGTGCTGTGCCATGCATTGGAGGTTGATGGGAGATTTTAACCCCAGAGGGCATTAAAGCCTGTCCTTTAAAGGAGAGCTGAGGTCTTATGATCCATGTCATTCAACCGGACTGAGTTTTATGGCTCAACTGCAGGAGTGATTATGCCACATTATGGTGGTTAATGTAGCATGAAATAACACAGAGTGTGTGTAAAAAAATAAAAACATTTTTAAGTGATTGAGTGTGTGCATGTGTACGTGTGATCTTAAAAGTAATAATTCTGAGATGCATGCATACTCTCTCTAACCTGATTGAAAAGCTCGGTCGTCAGCCCCAGGTAGTGGTGAAGTGCTAGGAAAGTGACTCTCTGCAGACGCACCATGATTATCTAAACAGCCAAAGACAGACAAAGAAACAAAACAGATGGTTATGACAAACAGACTCGTCCGTATTTAATTTCTTAATGCACATTCCTGTTCGTACTGTGTACAGTTCAGAAGTGCACGTTATTTCAAGAATAACGTGTACGCATACAAAGAAATGTATACAAAAATAAAACGAATAATGAATACAAAAAAGTGTTTGTCTGTGTAATCTTACATCAAAATCTAATAACTTGCTCCGCCTCTGAAACAACTTTACTTTTTTGGTGACGTCACCAATCCCTCTTGCATTTCAACCACTCCCCTCCACCCACATGGGCTTCATTGTTGTATGTAACGCACACTTTTTACGATCCAAACAGTTGCTAATGGATAGAAAAAACTACATTTTTTCACGCTGAATATCCTGTTTCCCTCAGAAATATCTGTAATGGGTTGTGAATGGCATTTCATGTTGACTTAAACCTGTGTCTATTCACGTTTACACATTAACATCAATTCATTAATCAGCATCTTCGCTTACCCTAATGAATGACAGTGTGAGCTATGCCAATATCGGTTAGCCAATCATAACAGAATACATTTACATAAAGAGGTACAGTAACAAAAACAGTCTGTTTAATTGTAATACTGTTTTCAAACTGAAAGCGAAAATGCTACATCATGCAGCACAATAACAGCCAATCAGAACACATTTCATGCATAATATATAGTTATATGGAGCAGGATTTTGAACCAATGAGATTTCAATGTGGACGGGGCTACCAAGTGTTACCGGTCACAGCTGATTAGAACAAAAACTCAGATTAATATGAAAGAGCTTTTATGGCTTCATCAAATCGCCCCTGGTTAGAACATTGTGTAAGGCACAGAAAGAGGATGGGAAATAAATGAGGAAAGTCACTAAATGATGACTGTTTTGGCACAAGAAACCTTGACTAACATCATAAGTCGACATCAGTAAAAAAGTAAAATATGGCCCCTTTAAATACAGAATTGCTGATGTTCAGTAAGACTGAGGTCACAGTGATGCAGACTCCATATGTACCTGTATGACTCTCACTAGAGTCTCAGGGTATTTCTCAAACACAGACTGGAAAGCTGAGGCAGGCAGACGCAATATGGTAGACCTGACCGCTGCACGTGCCGACACAGTCTTATAAGGAGCAGGATAACCCTGGAGAATGAAGGCAGGGAGAGGAAGGATCAAGCATTAATCTCTTTGCACTGGAACTGGATAAGCAGTCAAAAAGAGACAAGAGAATGTACCGTGATGATGTCTAGAATGCTGAGCAGACTGTGAACACTGTCCCCAGGCAACACGTCCTTCACCACAGGATCTGTGCCATCCTTAAAAATAAAAAAGGCACTTCTTTTCAAGAGTGACTTTCACACATAGTACCCATTAAGTAACCTGAGGTTAAGTTTCTCGATCAAAGCATGATGGTGATGTTCATGATTCAATTATTGCAGGGTTCATATCTATAACCTTTCAGGCAGCATCCCAGACGTACTAAGCTACAACACCCTGCTTTAAACCAATCGTCACTATTTCATTACTTCAACAAAGTTTAGGGCTATGTATGTTCAGAATAGCAATACAGCACACTATCACATTACTCTGACATTTCTGCAGTATGTATAATGTGCACACTGCACAGTATGCACATTTTCTTTATGCATGGAATACCAGATGATCTAGCACATTTGTAAATCTCAAATGGGAATTATGTGGCTCATCCTTACAGGCTCGTGGATGCAAAGCTCTAGTCTTCCGTCCTGAACCACATAGATGCTTTCATCGTCATCTCCCGGCCTAAACAGCCCCTCTCCTTCCTGCAGCTCCACAAAAACCATGTGCCGACACAGCTCCAGGAACAAGGGCTTCTCAAAATGACCTAGTACCCTGAAATCCATTGACACAAGATAAGGGTTTGACATACTTACAAATTCATGCTTCAACATAAGTTTCACCATGAGATGGGACAATTGTCAATTTCACGGTGAATTATTGAGTGGTCATTATACAAAATATCTGACTGCAAAATAGTGCTATTGACTCTGAATTAAATATTCAACAGAACTGTTTAATAAGAGACATTTAGTATGTATACAGTGGCAAGAAAAATTATGTGAACCCTTTCTGCACTAACTGGTCATAAAATGTGATCTCATCTTCATTAAAGTAACAAGTATAGACAAATAAAATGTGCTTAAGCTAACAATACACAAACAATTATAATCTTTCGTGTCTTTATTGAACACATCCTGTTAAACATTCACAGTGCTATGGATAAAGTAAGTGAACACATGGATTTAATAACCAGCCGATCCTCCTTCAGCAGCAATAACTTCAACCAAGCGTTTCCAGTAGCTGGGATTAGACCTGCACAACATTAAGAAGGAATTTTGGACCATTCTTCCTTACAGAACTGCTTCAGCTAAGCCATATTCTTAGGATGACTGGCGTGAACGGCTCTCTTGAGGTCATTCCACAGCATCTCTATTGAGTTAAGATCTGGACTCTGACTGGGCCACTCCAAAAGGTCGATTTTTTTTGGAAGCCATTCCACAGTGGATTTATTAAACGTTTAGGGTCATTGTCCTGCTGCATCACCCAACTTCTACTTAGCTTCAGCTGGTGCACAGCCACCCAGAAATTATCCTGTAGGATGTCTTGATGAACTTGTGAATTAATTTTTCCCTCGATGATGGCAAGCGGTCCACGCCCCGAAGCAGCACAACAGCCCCAAATCATGATGCTCCCTCCACCGTACTTCACAGATAGGATGATGTTTTCATGTTCTTATGTGGTGCCCATATGTAGTGCGTTTTCTTCCCAAACAATTCAACCATAGTTTCATCAGTCCACAAAACATTTTCCCAGTAGCATTGCAGAGTGTCAAGGTGGTCTTTGGCAAACTTCAGGCATGCAACAATGTTGTGTGGAAAGCAGCGACTTCCTTCGTAGTGTCCTGCCATGGACACCATGCCTGTTTAATGTTTTCTGTACAGTAGACTCAAGAACAGAGATGTTAACCAGTTCCAATGATTCCTTCAAGTCTTTAGCTGTCACTCTAGGTTTTTTTTTTTTTTTACCTCATTGAGCATTCTGTGGTGTGCCCTTTGAGTCATCTTGGCTGGACAGCCACTTCTAGGGAGAGAATCCACAGTACTAAATCATCTTCATTTATAGACAATTTGTCTAACTGTGGACAGATGAATATTTATGTTCTTTGAGATAACTTTGTTACCCTTTCCAGCTTTATGTGAAGCAACAATTCTTGATCATAGGTCTTCAGAGATCTCTTTTTTGCAAGGCATGGTCCATGTCAGCAGATGCTTCTTGTTAATAGCAAACTCAAAATGTTTGAGTGCTTTTTATAAGTCAAAGTAGCTCTAACCCACACATCCAATCTCGTTTCGTTATTTGGATGCCAGGCTTGTCAAGTCCTCACTCTAATTAGCTTTTGTTGACTCATTAGGGTCACATACATTTTCCAACCTACACTGTGAATGTTTGAATGATGTATTCAATATGTACAAGAACAATACAATAATTTGTGTTATTAGTTAAAATAGATTGTGTTTGTTTATTACTGTAACTCAGATGAAGATCAAACCAGATTTTAAGATACATTTATACATAAATGCAGGTAATTACAAAGAGTTCAAATACTCTTTCTTGCCACTGTATATACTGTATTATACTGTATTTACCTAACATTCTTGAGCATGTAGAGAACCTCTGAGGGCAGGTTTGAGCTCTGGACATCAAACTCAGTAAGATCCGCCTCCAAGAGTGAGGGAGGTGGCTCTTTGGGCTGTAGAGTGGGTGGCTCCTTCCTAATCCGCAGGATCCTTTATGACATCATAGCAGGAATAAAACATGAAGCTTTGACTGGAAAACTCAAAACTAAATTACTGACACAGATTTAGAAATAACCAGAAATAGTGCATAATCTAGTTACCTTTGCCCTTAAATTGTGCATGAGAGAGACAGTGGTAAAAGAGAGGGCAACGAGGTGGCGTGTACTATAAATCCGGTGGTGAACATGAGAATCTAAAGAGAAAACAAACCTGCGAGCTATACTCAGAACTTTAGGCCTCTTTCGAGAGCGCTGTTTAGACACTGAAGCGGAGGAAGGTGTGGAGGACAAGGTCTGGACCTGAGAGATGGAAATAGAAAAACCAAGGGAGGAAGGAGAACGTAAAAAAATTAACAGGTTAGTCATGTGCCATTTGACACACTCTATGCTGCTCTCCAGTGGAGGCAGGGTAAAATGACATTAGAAAATGCACATTTTAATTAAACTGATATAAATGAATGTTTGATCACTGTGGAGCAAATCTCTACAGAGTCAGAACAACTGGCTGTTTATCTTGGAAATGGAGAACAAATCTGAACTCTGAATGTGACAATTAAAAGTTGAAAACAGGCTACAAATCACACCAGGCAAGCACATGAGTTGCATTGAGCTATGATTCACCTTTCTCATGATTTTCCTGCCATAGAAGAGCACTTTATCTCTCTTCCTGAAGCGATACCGAGGGACACCAGCTTGCTGACCTGGAAACACAAACACACAGAACTGCTGTAACCAAAAATGCCAAATAACCCACTGGCCGCATTATCACATGCTTGGGAGATGTTTCATTAACATACCATAGCCTGATTCTTGCAAACTGTAGGCATTTAAAAGGTTGATAATTTTAACAGGTAAGGTCGGGCAAGGAGGCGGCAGGAACCGGCTGAACAGTCAAAGTAATATTTAATGTAAACTTAAACAAAAAGACACAAACACAAATGCACACACTGCAGCTGCGTGTGGCTCTCTCTCCTGAACTGCCGCATCCGGCTGCATTTATCCCTCTCTTCGGCTGATTAGCCCGATTGGGGGCCGGGCGTGCGTAGTCACGGCCCGGCCCTGCCCTCCTCCTCGTCACGCTCCTCCTCATTTGCCTCAGGCCGGGGAACCCCTTCCATAACGTACATCCCCCCCTTTTCCACCATCAGGCCAAACAGTTCTCGTTGTTCCGTGCCAGTCCTGGCCAGCTGGTGCGGTTAAGTTTTTTTTTCCACTGTGGTGCGGTGTAATCAGGAGAATGTATGAAACAGATCCATCTGTTGGCGGCGGCGTGAGAGGTAAACATTGGAGCTATTGCGCTATGGAGGATGATTGCATATTACAGTTTTTAGGACTGCTTTTTTTGTCCCATGACTAAAAAATTATTTGTATTGTATTATTTATTTGTATAAGTATTATATGAAAATAGTATATGAGAATATATTGATACATTGTGTTTTAATGAGCCCTCCCTGACAAAAAAGGCATGTCGAAAAATTATTTTACTTTTATTTACTTCACCCAAATATTAGTGAACCTGGCAAGCCAGACACAACTAAAAGCAGCTAATGATATGATCCCTTTAACACTGATGAAGTTATTATTAAGTTCAAGAACTACAGCTTAAAAAAAAAAAAAAAAAAAAAAACAGTAAATAGTTCTTTAGACTTTCCTTACAATACGAAAAACTATATCCAACTCTATAGTTGGAAAGTGTTTAAAAGTGTGAAACTCCAAGCATCTATTTATGGACACAGAAGTTAAACTTACTTGCTAGTTTGTATCTGCGGTACAGGAGAAGCACAGAGATTCCTATCAGAAACACAGACACCACTGCCCCGATCAATACACCCGTCAGCTGCAACAGACAACAATTACAGTCATGTAAGATAAAGGAATTTATCTGATTTTACTGGCAGACTGAAAGATCTAGATGAAAAATAACATTAATTTCACTTTCATTAAAAACAAGTTATCAAAAATAGAACTAATTTTAAATCTAAAAGAGTTTGCGACATGGGTTTACTCCAAAAAGTATCATAAACCTCTGTTACTTGTTACATAATGTGTGATACTTGATCTGGGTCAGTCCAAACTCTTTTCCCCCTGCACAAAAATCTGCATGGGAAACTGATGTGGGAAGAGAGACTTTCAGAGTAATTCTGGGAATACAGCAGTGAGTTTCTGTACCATGGTGGTCTGCATCCTCTCCTCCACAAAGTGCTGCAGCCGGGAACGAATATCATTTGTAATAGCCTGTGGAAATACACATCAAAATACATACAGTGAGACACACAAACACACACAGTTTAAGGAATCCAATTAAAAAAATAGTGTAAATAAAAAAATTTTAAGTTCTGCACTACTAGCGAACTGAATTGCAAAAACACTTTCAAACAGGTTTCCCGAACAATCCCCCAATTTTCCATTGGCCGCACAAACTGATGGGTCAGAGTCGAGAACAGTCGCGTTGGTTGAGCCAAGTTACTTTGTCAGACTGGTCAGTATGCTCAAACAAACAGAGCAATGTTTTGATAGCGCCACAAAGCCACAGTGTTAACACTATTTTGGGACATAACAACCAACTCAAGAATGGCTTTTATAGTTGTTTCTGCATATTTACCTAGAGCTAGGATGGGAGAAAGTATTTAAACATAGAAAGAACTACACACTTTAAAGATAAAAACCCAACCCTCCTGGATATGATCCTCTTTTATATTTGTACTTATAATTCATTTATATTTGTTCCACAGACCATTACAAGTTGAAAGAAACCCCACGACTGATGTGGGTTTACTTTGAAATCATCATGTATATGTTTCTAGTACAAACCTAATTAAAGAGCCCATATTATGCTCTTAAGGTTCATAATTTTATTTTGGGGGTCTACTAGAATAGGTTTACATGCTTTAATGTTCATAAAACACATAATTTTCCTCAGACTGTACATTGCTGCAGCACCTCTTTTCACCCTCTGTCTGAAACGCTCCGTTTTAGCTCCTGTCTCTTTAAAGCCCCCCTTTCCAAAAAAGCCCAGTCTGCTCTGATTGGTCAGCTGGCCCAGTCTATTGTGATTGGTCAACCGCTTAGAGTGTGTGTCGGAAATGTAATGCCCCTTACCATAACCGAGTTTCAGCTCCTGAGGCTTCCTGAGCAGCGCATTCCTGAGGCGGGCATTATACAAATGTGTTACATAGTGACGTAGCTATGTCACAGAAGTAATGGCTGGACTGCAAACCAGGCGTTTCAGGCAGTTCAGAAGCAGTGTTTTCTGTGAGAGAGAGTAACTCCCTTTGGCGTGAACTTTGTGCTTTGTAGCTTTGCAGAACTTTTACATGCACAAACAGCTATATTACACACTAAAGGAAACGTAAAATCCCCAAATGCATAATAGGGCCTCTCTAACTGAAACTCAAAGGGGCCAGTGCTTGTTCAGTTTCCTTCCTCTCAGCACAAAAACACAAACAGTGCTTCCTTTCACAAAAATAGAGGAGTAATGTGACAACATAGACCTGTCTGCTCAACAACTAATGCAGAGAGTCCTTATTAAGAAATGTCAATTCTGCACAGCACAAGCAAATTCTGACAGGGTCCACTATGATGCAATAAAGTTAGACATAAAGATCGGGACATACCGTCAACTTTTTTAAAAACAGGTAGTGGATAGAACACAAAGAATCCACTTGAAAATTAAAGTCATAACGACAAGGCCCAGGAAGGCAACTACAACAAAAAGGACATTCATTTCAAAAAGACACTGCAATCCCTTAATATTCTGCACTGCTTTTGTAATTTCATTCCACATATTCTTAGATTTGTATTTATTATTTGTTATACTTATATATTGTTATTACTCTTATATTAGGCATATTTGCAGTTTATAATGTTGAATATTTTCTTTTTACATATTTCTTAGGTCTTTCATTAATTTACAACTTTTTATAAACTTGTTTAGTTATCTATTAATATATATTTACATTTAACACAACAACCTGTACAATCATTACAATAAAATGCTTCACTTAGCCTAAACTTAAGATGTTTAGATGATACTTACAGGATACATACACTGGTCTCCATTCTCATTTTCCCCCATTTCTAAAAAGACATAAATCAATTAATTGATAGAGAAAGCATCGTTTATTGACATTTCAATAGTAGCATATCTCTATTCTGACAATAAGTTTACATGCCTCTGAGAGTTAATCTGAACTGCAACACTTCTCATCTACCAGGTGCTAAACAAATAAGCTTCTGTTGATTTGTTCTTAACAAGCCTTGTCAAACCATTTAAATAGGTAGGCTTATGAAATTTCCAGTTTAATGTGACCTAATGTTTATGCTGTCAGATACTGAAGCAGTGGTGACTAGTCTATTGGGCGTTTCAGTTACTGTATTTAATATGTAAACAACCACGTCAGCTAGTACAAACACTTGAATTCTGCTTCAGGTGTAAACCATCTGCACATATATACAAATAAAACATGTATATCTTTTAAAAACGCAAATGAAAACTGAAATAGCAGGTGTTTATAAATGACAGAGCAATTTGCTATTTAGCTAGCAAACTAGCTCGAGTTGCACTTACTGTTTTAAGACAGCGAAATAGAGGACCGACCCTCAAATAATCCAGTTTTAAAGAGTTAATTTATCCCACAGCTACTCGCGGGGCCACTTTCTTGTAAAATGAACGCACATTTCACTGCATCGCATAATTTGGCAGCTCATTTTTCGCACCATGAAATCAAATCTGTGCTGTATTGCCTAGCCAGTCATTCGCGTGGCAGTGTTCTGCATTTCCATTGGTTACAATCGACATCAAATAGCCAATCAGAGTCGTTGTTGTTGACTGTTCATTGACGTTTGTTGACAGGAGGGAAGGTTGAGATTTCTAAAAGTTCTTTGGAATTCACTAATAGAAAATATTAACTGGAAAAAAGTATGGCTTCTACCATACAAATTATGTATCATTCCCCAATAAAGTCAGAGACGTAAACCTTAAAATCTTACATAGAATAAACCCTACTAATAACAAGATGACATTGTAGAAATTTAGTATTCACAGTCAGCCATGATTACTTTAATCAATGAGTGAAAGTGTCAAATAACAGGACGGTTAATGAGATTAAGCGTATTCGGCTGGTCATGTGATTATAACATGGCAGCCCCCATGTGCGGACCCTCTCCATTTAGAATAAAACAGCTTTTATAAGGTTACTGATATGACTGGAGATTTTATTTTAATGTGAGTGGTCATGATTTCCTACATATATTGCAAAATTACTATTGCCTATTTTAATGAGGGAAAAATTACTGAGCACCTTTAATTTGAATTGCATCATTTGTAAAGTGAATCTTGAGTCAGCAGACCATCTTTTTTAAAAATGTCACCTTACTTCAAAATTTTGGGTTGAACTGACCAGATTTTTTGCCTTAAAAACTAGACAAGCATTCACTTTAACATTAAGTGATGTAATATGTTACTTTTCTCATCATAATCATAATATAGAATATATAGTTAATGTAATAATATTATTAGCAAAATATTTTATTCATAAATATACGTTCTCATCAACTGTACCCAAGTTTACTTTTCTTTTTTCTTCTTTTTTTTCTTTTTTTGCAAGACTTATTTAATATTGACTCTCAGAACACTGAACAACAAAAAAAGTGTCAAAATTGTCAAACTGTATGACGAATTATTAAATTTGTCTTAATTCATTTGTAATTCTATTACCTTTTTTATTAGTTATTTATCCTTTTCCTTTGGTTATTTATTTTCTTTCTGTTTTAACATCATCCAATGTTATTATTTTCAGTATTGTAAGAAATTATTGTTTTTTGTATTTGTATGATTCTGTAAACCTGAATCTTTGCAATAAAAAAAAACTAAAGACGCTTCCGCTATGAAAGTGTGTACTGTAACCATAAAAACAGACAGAAAAAAACATTTCTAGAAGTTAATAGTTTGACCAAAATGACCAAACTCAATCTAATAAACTACTTTTTCATAAGAATTTTATTTGTTCGCAGACTGTTTTATACATACTGACATTCTCAAGAGTAGTTATTAAAAAACAAAATATAAATGTCTTTTGACATCAGTAACATACATAATTGTAGTTGTAGTTGTGCTTTGTTTTTCTCATGGGGTAGAATTGCAGACAAATTAAATATCTCATTTCACACGGTTTACAAGTTGGTCCCACTGAGTCTGTAGCTTATCAAACGAAGGTGACCTATCAAAACCAGGGACATAAGTGACTCACATTTAAATACTAAAACTTGCATGAACAAGCAAGACAGGCATCTTATATTCACAAATGTGCTTTTTAAATTAAAACAAAAACAACCCAACCTCCACCGATATACCAGATGATCAAAAGTCCCAATGTGAATACATGTAACAAAAGCAGTTTATTGATATATGTATACATTAGGCATCTTTAAAAAAAAAAATTTGCTTTACAATAAATTCCAAGCAAGCTTTGCCCCATACCCTCCTCTCCTTTAAAGTCCAGTTCTACTTATTGAGATATTTGGCCACTGAATGGTACGCAAGCAGGATCTCCTTGTCTTTTGGACAGGTGAATTTGAACACGTCCTCCTTGTATGCTTTTTCCAAGTATTTTGTCAGGCCTTTTAGCTCTGCAGGGATCTCAAAACCACGATACTTCTTACACACCACCTATGGAGTAAAGGTAATGTTTAGACCTATAATGTCTAAACTATACATTACTATATTTGAACTACTTGGCTCAAAGTACAATGATCATCTTAAGGAGCATCAGTGTAGAACTGTTTGCACTAATAGTACAGAGCAGTACACTGAATTATAGTAGAAGATGTAGTTCAGCACAACAAAGTCTTAATTTTGCTGCATTTGTCATCTGAATGGAGAAAAGTGTACGAACCTTGACAATGTGCAGTTTTGGTAGCAAGTTGCAGTCGGCAAGAGTGAATGAGTTTCCGTCCAGGTAGAGTCTTGTGGATTGGGCTGCATCTGGATGCTGGTCCAGTTCATGAGTAAGAGGAGTCAACAGGTATTGATCCAGCTTCATCAAGCTCTTTAGAAATTTCTTCTCCAACACTGAGAGGTACAAAACCATCAAGGTGCTGATTTTACATTGCATTCCCTGCTTTAAAAAAAAAAAAAAAAAAAAAAAAAAAAAGACCAGCTTTTTGCTGGTTTGGTGCTGGTCTAGCAATTGGGCTAGCACAACCATGCTTTTTACCAGCAAAACCTAGCTGGTGAAGCTTGTTGTCCAGAATGGTCCTTCTGATGAAGCTTGTTAAGATTTTTAAAAGCCTGGTGCAGACACCAGCATCCAAAACACAACATAACAGCAGAGCTGATCAATAAAGTGTCTATCTATCAATCTGTTTATATTTAATAATGCAAGTAATTCAAACAATATTTCACATGCAAGTGCTTTAAAGGGGTCCTGACATGATAAATCAACATGTTCTTGATCCTGTTATATATAAGAGATCAATGTACAATAAAAAAAGATACTTTAAGTTTCAGAACTCAAAACTTCCTCCTCACCGCAAAAAGAGCATTTGTTGAAACCAAGCTGCCAAAATGACTCATTCTCTACTTCCTCCACATTGTGATGTTACACTGTGGTATAAAGTACATTTGCATCTGACCCCCTCCACAACAACACATCAATGCCTACTTTATCACTTCCGTAGGCTGCCCAGTAGCAGTGAGCAGTGAGATGGCAATGAGAGAGCAGGTCAGTCAAGAGCAGAGAGACAATCATAAAAGCAGGCGTTTACAGTCAAGTCTTAAAGGAGAAGCAGCCACAAAAAACGAGCGTTTCTTACAGAGGGTCAGAATGAGGGTGGAAAATGTTAATGTTTTACAATATATGACTGTTCCTTGTGCAAAAAAAAAAAAAAAAAAAAAAAAAAAAGAAAGAACTACTAATATTATAAGTGAACCTCAAGGAATATATTAAAATAATTTGAAAAAATAAAAAAAGGCATGTCATGCCTTTAAGCCTTGAAGCTATTTTTAAGGTTCTGTGCTCTCTTATCAGTAACAGACTTCTGTTTACTTGCAAAAAATTAACACCAGAGAAATTACTCTTACTGTCATTAAGGCCAGGATTGGGATTTTTGATGTATGCTGAGAATTTGTGAAAGATGTCATCTCCAGCTGTGTTAGACTCCTTATAGCGGCAACATAACTTGGGAAACCTGCATCGAAAAATGGTGGCGGAAATATTTAGTGTGTCATACATGCATAACATAATTTATTGTTTTTTCGTAATGGCTTTGATTGGCAGGGGAACACATTTTGGCATTTAATTTTTGTATAAACTGTAAAATACACTTTCTTTTAGGATATCTTTTCTAATCTGGACCTCACAACAAACTACTTGAAGTTAGTCTCTGGTCTTGGTATGAGCGCAAACTCACTGCGGGGGAGCGAGGGTCTCTTCCAGAAACTCTTCGATCTTGTTGGTGTCAGTGCGGACCTCTCCATTATAGATGAGGAAGGGGGGCTGAGAGCCTGGAGCCAGGTCCTTTAGTACCTCTGGAGCTCTTGAAAGAAAGAAAACAATAAATAACCAGATCAGATTTTGAATATCAATATGTATTTGGTCATTCTTAGGACTTAGACTTTTGGATGGAGTACGGTTTGACAGACAACTAAAGGCAAAGGAACCAAAAGGCTCAAATTTATTAAGAGAACTATAACTATATACATTAGGATTTTTTTTTCTAACTGGAGAAACTGATCCATGATACTTCAAATAACCATTTTTAGGTACCTATATTCCTCTAAGATCGTTGTTGTCAGAATACCCTAGAGGAAGGTTTATTGCTCAGAAGTTACCCTTTCATAAGAGTCATGTTTTATTTAAGTATCAGCACTTTCTCAGATGTTTCTCCTATAGTTCCCTAGGAACAGTATAAATGGACACAAATGTTGACATACAGTAAGAGTATAGAGCTATAAATGAATATAGATAGCATAACTCATAGGTCTTGGAAGAACTGGATGACAAATTTTTGGGTCTTATTAAAATTTCTGAATTTTGATCGCAGACTTTGGTATCATGGCAAATCTGAGTACAATTTGAGACATTGTTGAGATCTCTCAGACGGAACTCTATATGGAAGACACTGTGGGAGATTACTAAGGTCTTTTTGTCAGGAGAAAAATCTGTCTCCACTTGCACTTCATTTAACCTCATAGCTGTCTATGAAAAAACACCTGAGATGTTAAAGAGATTGTTCTGGAACTAATCTAAATTATCAGTGTAAACATCAACCCCCACAGAATATATCTCCACCCATGCAGAATAAACTGTAGGTGCAGAAGTATTGTGTCCTGATGTTGACATCTCTCACCTCTTCATGTCCACTGTGGTAAGGGTGAAGTTTGCCCCTTTCAGCCAGAGAATCATGAAAAGCCGCTGACAAAATGGGCAGTTACCAACACTCTCACCATCATCACTTGCCTGGAGAAAACATTCAGTTACTAAACCTTAGTTAATGCATCCATTTAATGCAATAATTCAATGATAGACCTACATGGAACTTGTACCTGAAAAGTACTGACATAGTGACAGATGTTTTAGAGATCCTATCATTAGTACTAAATTCAGTTTGACCAGTTTGAGGCCACAAATAAACATGTTTTTTCAGACGATCAACAGGATAATGTCATAGGAATGATCGGAAGTACAAACATGTTGAGCAAGGGTTAGATCACAAATCTTTTATCTTTAAGAAATCATTTAAAGCAAACATCAATAAGAAGAGTAAGTAAGTAGAATACATTGACTAAACGTTGATAAAATGTTCTGACCTTGACAAAAAGTTCAATCTTTGGTGCTTCTGCCATTTCTCCTCCTTCTCTCTATTGCTGTCTCAGTCCCCAAAGATCGCTCACTGGCCCAGGAGGATAAGGTCAGTTTACATCAGTCCACCTCAGAGGCACCTGCGTATCCACTTCAGCACGAGTTCACACCTGGATCTGTCTGCTTCAACTATTTCTGTTGTCAAGGATTAATCTGTATCGACTAGACACTAGCACCTTGTTTCTCTCCCAATTGCAGTATCTATTACTTCCATTCAGAACTAAAACTCCCACCACACCCCATTGGTCTTGGGTGTTCGGAATACCATCCCACAGGCTGAACCTGTCCAACCTGTATCTTCCTTCATTCTCAGCGGCTTTAGTCACAGTGAGTTTCTTTCCAAAACTGTCTCACTCCCATAATCCTTTGCCATTAATACAACTAGACAGTCAATGGTGGCACTGTGTCTTAAATTCACTTTTTGTCTTTATAATTTACAATTAAAAAGAGTAGGGAGAGGGAGAGGAGGGCTAGTTGTCACACAGGAATGTTGTCAAAAGGTCTATATCTCATTAACTTTATGGTCCAATAACATGCATGTGTGTTTTCTCTAACAGCGTTTTTGTATGTTGGTTTCAAATACCTAGTTCATAATTTTTGCAAATTCTAACCTCCAAACTAAAATTCAAATATTATATTTTTGTGATAGATTTTGAGTAAACAAGTGAACGTAATAAAACCACACTGGCATATAGTCAGGTAAGGTACAAATACGTATATAATGAAGGTAGATTTTAACTCAGGTTTAACTGTGTTTAACTATTTTTCATAAATGTAAGGTCACAATTTATTGGGCTATGTTGTCATGTGTGTTTTACAGAAATTGTATACAATTTATTAATTATCTATGAAATCTATGTATCTTTTTTGTAGCCAAGACTTTAAAGGAATATTCCGGGTTCAACACTAGTTAAGGTCAATCGACAGCATTTGTGGTATAATGTTGATTACCACAAAAAATAATTTTGAGTCATCCGTCCTTTTCTTTAAAAAAAGCAAAAATTGAGGTTACAGTGAGGCACTTACAATGGAATTGAATGCGGACAATTTTTGGAGAGTTTAAAGACAGAAATGTGAAGCTTATAATTTTATAAAAGTACTTATATTAATTCTTCTGTTAAAACTCATGTATTATTTGAACTGTAAAGTTGTTTAAATTGTCATTTTTACAGTCATTTAAGAGTTTGTTGACATTACATCATCATGGCAACCAAGTTGTAAAATTGACTATAACTGTACACAGAAAAGGTTAGTAAGCGATGTTATGACACTTAAATGATGTTAACCCGCATATTGGTTATGTCATGTGGCTATACTTATGAAACAGTGAGAATAATTTTTTTTTTTTTTCTCCCCAATTTGGAATGCCCAATTCCCAATGCGCTCTAAGTCCTCATGGTGGCGTAGTGACTCGTCTCAATCCGGGTGGTGGAGGACGAATCTCAGTTGCCTCCGCATCTGAGACCGTCAATCCGCACAATTTATCACGTGGCTTGTTGAGCGTGTTACCGCAGAGACATAGCGCGTGTGGAGGCATCACACTATTATCCACGGCATCCAAGCACAACTCACCACGTGCCCCACCGAGAGCGAGAACCACATTATAGCGACCACGAGGAGGTTACCCCATGTGACTCTACCCTCCCTAGCAACCGGGCCAATTTGGTTGCTTAGGAGACCTGGCTAGAGTCACTCAGCATGCCCTGTATTCGAACTCACGACTCCAGGGGTGGTAGTCAGCGTCTTTACTCGCTGAGCTACCCAGGCCCCCGAAACAGTGAGTATTTTAACGTTTTATGGACTGGATGAATTCACTTCCATTGTCAGTGCCTCACTGGAACACTCACTTTTTTTTTTTTTTTTTTTAAGAAAAGGAGGGGCAAGTCAATATAATTTTTTGTGGTAATCAATATTATGATGACACAAATGCTGTCGATTTAGCTTTACTTGTATTGAACCAAGAATATTCCTTTAAGGTATGTGCCTATATAGAAATTTAATTCACTGAAATAAACAGTCACAACAAGCCCCAGTCTCTCCTACTTTACAAAAAAAATTTTTTTTAAAAACCTAGAAATTAAATATATGCTCATTTATAACATGTAAAAATTGATTCCTGCGCACAAAATACACTATTCTGAGGAGTTTTATACTATCAGTGCCGTAATGTTACTTAAAATTCCTAAAGCATTGATCAGTGTTGATGAACTTGCTTTACAGACTGTTCCTTGATTTGGAATTTCTATGACAGTCAGGATGCTCCAATGAATAAAGAGTTGGAAGAGAGCGAATCATTACAGCAATGAGGTGTGACGTCTAAACAATCTATATTCTGACATCTAAACTCTGCCATTTACATGACAAATCATGATACCTATTGTTGTTTTAATTTCTCATGTATGTTGTAACCACACCAACAGATTTGTTTTTAATCTAGGAGGTTTGGAGTCTAAACCCTTACAAATAATTACCATGGTAATTACAGAGCCACCAGGGGCGATTCTAGGATTTCAGTCTTAGGGGAGGCTCAGCCCCAATGACACTAGATGTGCACATTTAATGTATTTCTCTCTTAAGCACAAATAGTGTTTTTTGTTTTTACATCATTCAAGATAGCCATTTTATATTCATTCAGAATATTGTCATTTTCTATAACAAACACACTTATAAAGTTATTTTTAAAAAACTGAAACCGATAAATTCAGATTTGTTCACTTATTTGTTTAGGTAGCCATTTTTAAATCACACTTGTACGCCAGTAGGTGGCAACAAATGAAAGTCTTTTATGTGTTTTGAGTCATTAAACCATTGATAAAGCACAGAGATGTTCATGACAGAAACAAGTCTAATTAAACTTTATTTAAATTGGTGTCTCTACTACGAGACTTTAGCAGTGTTTAAACATCATACGTATTTCCCCGCAAATGACAACAAAGCATATAATTTTGTGAACTGCTGTCCAAGACCATCAAGGTATACAAAAAAGACAATATTATTAGCCTAAAAGTAATTATAGGTTTTAATTATGACCTGATGTCCTAAACGAACAACATCCCTCCTCCTCTCCTTCAGTCGGTCAGCAGATGCTGATCCTCGCTTGTTCACGAATCAAATGAGGAAATGGGGTGGATTTGTTCAGTGGGTCAAACCAATGATATGCTTCTTCACAGCCCACACTCCAATGCTATTGGCTCACGCTACAGTCAGTCTTTACAGGTGGGAAATGTCTCATGCTTTAAACAAGTGCAACGTTGTGGCTGCAGCTGTGTAAAACACTTGCGTGCTGATCGCAAAGTCACAGATTTTTAGGGGGGCTGAGATGGATTTTAGTGGGGCCGAAGCCCTCCCAAAAAGGATCTAGTAATGCCTATGGAGTCCACCCAACTACCATAGTTATTTCAGTTATTGTAACTGCAACTAAACTGTGGAGATTTGGTGTCAACCACCATTGTTATCAAAAAGAAGCATGAAACTGACTGAAAGATTCTGAAAGCTTCCAACACAAAATCATACAAAATAGCAAACTCGTAAAATACGTACAAATTGTCATGAGATCGGGTTGAGGCCTTTTCTTATGCTGTTTGAGGGAGATCCCATATTCATTTTAAGTGTAATGGTTTATATACTAATTTATGCTTTTAGAGTGGTGACAGTAACTGTAACAATGGTATTTGAGCAGATACAATGTTTGCATAGTAACATTTTTATAAATGACCTTTCTCATCACTTATTCAGCATCTTCAAAGCTCCAAACAGGCATAATCTGTTGTGGTGGATGCAATGTACCTAAAGGGATAGTTCAAACAAAAAGGAGAATTATGTCATAATTTTCTCACCTTCATGTTCTTCTGTGGAACTCAGAAGGAGATATCTGGTTAAGCAGAATCAATCACCATTCCCTTCATTTACATACTTTAAAAATGAATGACTGAGACTTAACATTCTGCATAACATCTCCTTTTTGTGTTACACATAGAAAAGAAAGTCATATTAGTTTGGATGACAGTGAGTTATTTATGGAAAATGAAATTTCTCTCATTATCCCTCATGCCCAGGGTTGGGAGGGTTACTTTTGAAATGTATTCCACTACAGATTACAGAATATAAATTCTATAAAATGTAATTTGTAACATGTTATGTTAGATTACTCAAGGTCAGTAACATATTCTAAATACTTTGGATTACTTCTTCAGCACTGGTAGATTTTTTTTAACTTGTTTTGACTATAAAAACTCTGCCAGTACAGTAAGATAAAAAATAAAAAAAATACATATGTTAAAAATACATTCTCTGAAAAACCTAAATATCTTATGCAGTGTTGTTTCTAAAACAAGATGAATCAAACTGATCTTGTTTTAAGGATTTTTGTTTATTTTTACAGGTAAACAATACAAAAATTATTATCAAGAATATGATTTTTTGCCCTAATATCAAAGACCTTACTAAAAAAAAGAAATTATGATACAACGTGAATTTTCTTGATAAGAAAAAAAAAAGATCGTTCTGTAATGATTAAGACAATGTATTTACATGCATTCTATAAGTATGCAGGGTACCTTTAAGACACTGACCATCTCATTTTCATATGGTGTGCTGTGTGATTAGAGAGTTACTCAGTTTGTGTGCAGGTGCAGGAGGGTGATGACCGATATGCTCTCCCTGACCTTTATTATACTTTATGTTTTGTGATGCTAATGGTTTGTTAATTTTCTCATTGCTGTTTGGCTCTGTGATTTGTCGGACTATAGAAGAATATTTCAGCTCTGTAGGTCGATACAATGCAAGTGAATGGTGGCCTGAACTTTGAAGGTCCAAAAAGCACACAAAGGGAGCATCAAAGTAATACACAATGACAACAGTAGTTAAAATCCATGTCTTCAGAACTGATATGATAGGTGTGACTGAGAAACAGATCAATATTTAAGACCTTTTTGCTATATTCTCCTCCCTGCCCAGTAGGTGGTGATATGCATGAAGAATGTGAATTGCCAAAAACAAAAAGTGTGGAAGTGAAAGTGGAGATTTATAGTAATAAAGGACTTAAATATTGATCTGTTTCTCAGTCACACCTATCATATTGCGTCTGAATATATGGATTTAACCACTGGAGTCAATTCTTGCTACTTTTTTGCAGCCTTTATATGCTTTTTGAACCTTCAAAGTTCTGGCCACCATTCACTTGCATTGTATGGAACTACAGGGCTGAGATATTTTATAAATATCTTCTTTTGTGTTCAGCAAAAGAAAGAAAGTCATACACATGTGAGATGGCATGAGGGTGAGTAAATGATGAGTGAATTTTAATTTTTGGGTGAACTATCACTTTAAGGAATCCATTGGTTTGTATGATTCATTCATGGAGTGAGAAGTGCGCTCCAATGAGTAATATGTGCACTGATGACACTTATAACTTAATTTTAATCCCTCCAATATATATAAAACAAAACATTTCTGGGAAGAGTGTCTTGTCAACACAAGATCTATAACAACGAGAATTCTAGGGTATTTTGTGTTCGTTTCCATTTGAAAAAGAAGAATCTAGTGCCATGTAGCGTTCGGATTGGATTAAATGTCTGTAACACTGAGATACATGTTGCACGTGCACTTTGGTCTCGCGTGTAACTTCCAAGATGTCAGATGAAAACACATGACCTCCAAGTGTGTGCCACACATTTAAGAAATATTCTGTTGCCTATATATCATGAAAGCAGAAAAATTATTATTAATATTAATGCTTCAATAAATGCTGAGGTCACCTAAATACAACAGCAAAAATATTATTAAATAATATTAAAATATAAATAAATAGTATATTAAAAAGTTTCTAGCAGTTTTTGAAATGTGTGAGCATATTTAACACATTTCAAGGAGTTCATGTGATTACATCTTCACAGAATAATTAAGCATAATGTTGCTCATATTAATGGGCCAAAAGACTTGATGGTTTTGCTGGACATTTAAAGTTTGCTATTGATGAGACAGGCTCAGACTTGACTGAATTTCCCTTGGGTTATTTTTGGGTATGCTGGTAACACCACCAGGCTTCTTCTAAGAAACTTTTAGCAAAGGAAAAGGGGGAAAAAACATGCTAGTCAGATCTGGTCTGTTCAGCATGGCTATGTTGCAACTTTTACTTTATTTTATTTTTCATTCTGTCAATCACATGCCTGCATGTTGTTCCAAATGCACATGACTTTTGTTCCTCTGTGGAACAGAAAAGTAGATTTCTCTTTCATTGCATCTTTTTTCCATACATTGAAAGTGAATGTGACAGAGTCTAACATTCTGCCTTACAAAGAAAATCATATGGGTTTGGAACAACATGAGGGTGAGTGAATAATGACAGAATTTTTCATTTTGGGTGAAGTATTCATTTAAAGATTAAGAAGAGTACCTTTGTTTCACAATTGCATCTCTTCGTCTCTATTTCTAAGAAATATTTTGCAACAAAAAGCGCACTGTGCAAATGTCAAATAAAAAAAAGCCCCTCTCTGTGCTCACAAGTGATTTCCTTCATGTTTTCATTTTATATTTCTAATTTCTTTGTCATTTATGTTTTATTTCTTGGGCTTCAGTCAAATAAACAGTTTTGCAACAGTCTACACATTTCATTTCTCTAGTTCAAGACAGGCACAAGATGGAAAAAATGAAAGTGTGAGAGAAAAGCAAACCGTTTTAATTACACACTTCCTCTTACCATAGAAATTCAGTATCCTCAATGCCACAGAGCTCACTTGGTGTAACCGCATACATTGTGCAAGAGACAGTGATACATGCACTGATACATAAAGAACTGCAAGAGATGATGTGCGTTCTGTACATATTTCTTAATCATCCAGCTCTTAAAGCCAAATCAGTTCTCTGCAAGTTTAAAGGATATAATGGCATCCAACTTACCAATGGTTTATGAGAAGGTATGTTGTAATAATATTGACTGACAACACATCATGTTCAATAATCATCTATTTATTAGTTGTGGTATGTCAATGAGGTGTTATGTTGATGTTTAATTGTCAGGAGCGCTGAAAAGTGGTGGGGAAAGGGCAAGAAGTGTCAAAGTGGAAGGAGAAAATAAACTAAAAGAAACCTTAGCAAGAAGCTGATGATTCCTTCCTGATTCAGTCACTTCGCATATCTCTCAGTCATTAAATGACAGGGTAGGCCTCCACATTTCCTCCATATCACTTTTCTTTCAAGGCACACAACAGCTGAGGTCTGCCACACTCCTCAAAGACCCAGGTAAGAAATCTGCCTTTGATCTACACAAAAACATACCTTTGACCTTAGCTTCTGCATTTTGCTGTAGGTCTTTTTAAAGATCTGTTTTTCTTTGCCCAGCTGAGACATTATCAGCATTTGTTTCTGCCATCTTTTAATACTTCTTTTTATAACATTGCTCAAGTATAAAGCATATGCTCTGCAGCTTACTGTCATAGAAACATAACAATTGAAAACTTAAGCCTCAGCGCAAAATCTTTTGTTCTCATTTGTTAGAATTTGATGTATCATCCTTTATAAAATTAATAGGTCCTGGATGCTGAGTGGTAAATATAGCATTCCAGTCGTGTTAAAATACATGATATATTAGTAAATTGATGCTTTAAGGAAAAGTGTGTCCTTAAAGCTGATGTGTGTAATTTCTGCAGAATTGCAAAAAGAATCAGTTTTCAAACAGATTCTAGTAAAACGTCTTTCATTGGTTATGCAAACAGATAGTCCCGCCCCAAATTCACACCTTTGGTTAAGCCAGTGCTGCTGTGTCGGTTTGGACGGGCCACTCAAACAAACAGAGGAATGTTTTGATTGCACCACAGAGCCACAATGTTACACTTTTATGTTAAATCAACCTACAAATGGTTTACTTATAGTTGACTCTGCATATTTAATTGCTTTCAAGAGCACCTGGGAAGCCTCTATGTCCAAGTTAGCCGTTATTACGACATGTCACGGATTCAAGTCAGAAACAAAATACGGAAGGAGCCAAATAAAGAAAATACACAATGAACGACAGCAAAAGCTCTTTTTTCTGTTGTACCAGTATATAAGCATAAGCGAATAGACCTGCAGCACGTTTACACAACCTACCCTGTATTTGGTTCATTAATGCATGTTATCTTACAAATGATTAATTAATTTACATATATCAAAGCATAAAGGGTGAGTCATTAGCTTAACATTAAGTCTGCCATACATAACAAAAGAATATTATTGAAATAAAGTACTGAAATTTGTAGATGTTACAATACTCACTGTTTCAAAAGTATAGTCATATAACATCAACAGTATGTGTGTTAACATGATTTTAGTGTGATAAAATCTCTTACTAACCTTGTCTGTGTAAAGTTATAGCCAATTTTACAACTTCAGTGCCATGACGATGTAATGCTAACAAACACTAAAGCTAAAACATCTGTAAAAACGATGATTTAAACAACTTTACAGCTCAAATAATACATGAGTATTAACAGAAAAATGTATGTAAGTGCTTTTATAAAATTATAAGCTTCACATTTCTGCCTTTAAACCCTCCAAAAATTGCCTCCCTTCAATTCCATTGTACTGTAAATGCCTCACTGGAATACAGATTTTTGCTTTTTTTAAAGAAAAGGATGGACAAGTCAAAATAATTTTTTTGTAGTAATCAACATTATGCCACAAATGCTGTCAATTAAGCTTAACTTGTATTGAACCGGAATACATTTCTTTAAATTGGCATATGAGAACAAATTTACATAGAAACAATTTTATAATAGTTTTATTATGTAGTATTCTTATTGCTCAATTAAAGTCCATCCACAGCTAAATTTTTATGAAAACAATATTTAAAAAGGAGGAAATATGTTTAAAAAGGCTCTTTTAGAAAATCTGCCACAAATGCCACACAGAACAAGGGACGTTGGCAAGGCTTTTAGCAAAGAAAGAAAAGAAAAACTCTCAAGATGTGTAAGTGCTCATTTACACAGTACTTGCATGTCATTACAATTTCTTAAGTGAGAGAGAGAGAGAGAGAGAGAGAGAGAGAGAGAGAGAGAGAGATTGTGCTTGAGTGAAGACTCTCAGTACACTCTTATCATGTGAGGAAGGAAGAAAATGACATCGATTCAGACTTTGCAACAGACTTTGCACAACCAATGAAAAAAATCCTAATTTTGACAACGTGTTTTCAAAACAAAATAACAAATTAACACCCTCTCCTGATACTTTCACAGCAAGCTAATGGGTCCCACTAGAAGACGTATGTCAAGTTGGACTCTCCTCACTTTATTCCTGACCATCATCTTTACGTACATTTTTATGGTTAATCAAAAAAATCAAAATGGCATCAGTGGATTGCTCAAGAAAAACATCACCATCCTATTGTGGCACTGGCCATATGGCACCCGGTACAACCTAACAGGGGATGTATGTCTGAAGGACTATGGCATCTCTGGATGTTCATTAGAAGACAATCGCACATTCTACGAAAGCGCCAACCTGGTGGTATTTCATCACTTTGAGCTGAAGTTGCAAAGACAGCACCTGCCATTGGCTCTCCCTCGCCCTGCCACTCAAAAATGGGTGTGGCTCTCTTTGGAAGCACCACCAAACAACGGAGACCTGTCGGCATTCAAAAACCTTTTCAACCTGACCATGTCATATCATCCTCAAGCTGACATCACTGTGCCTTATGGGAAGTTGTTACCCAAGGAGAAACCAGGTCTAGACTTTGTTATACCAAATAACAAGAGTTATGAAGCTTGTTGGGTGGTCAGTAACTTCCAGAGACATCACAAAAGGAGCACTGTGTTCCAGGAGCTAAAGAAGAACCTTAACGTGCAATCGTATGGCCTTTTCGCCAAAAAGCAACTACCGAAGGAGATGCTGCTCCCCACAATATCAAGCTGTTATTTCTACCTAGCCTTTGAAAACACAGAGTCTCCACACTATATCACAGAGAAGCTCTGGAGAAATGCCTTCCAGGCTGGGACCGTACCTGTGGTGCTGGGGCCGCCACGCAGAGACTATGAAGCTGTGGCACCTCCTAAATCCTTCATCCATGTGGATGACTTCAAGTCCATTAAGGCTCTGGCCAAGTATCTCAGAGACTTAACTAAAGATCCAGAGAAGTATAATGCTTATTTCACATGGCGACAAAACTATACAGTCAAGCTGTATACAGACTGGAGAGAAAGACTGTGCAATATCTGCCCAATATATAGACAATTTCCAACTCAAAAGGTTTATGAGGATTTAAGAGCTTGGACCAAATGGTAACATATAAAGAATACTTTTGTTTAAAAATACATAAAAAACATTATAATGTTGTTTCCTGTGTTTAAAGGTAAAATATGTAATTTCTACACCATAGAGAATGACAAAAATGATGACTGTTTTCAAACACGTTTTCCCAAACTTGCCTTCTGTCTGCCATTGGTCAAACATAGCACCCACCCTAACCAGCACGCCATTGGTTGAGGCAATGTTGTTATGTCGGGCTGGTTGAGATGCTCAAACCGAAACAATCTGTGTTTCTCAATGCTAAGAATGCAGAGAACAAACTTGCATTCTAATGAAGACCCCGTCTTGCCAAAATACCTCGGAAGAACGAACTCAGAAAGACAGGAGGACGTACGATGCATCTATTGCAAGCTTTGAGATGTGCTGCGATCTTCCTGTTGCACAATTGTCCATTGCAGCACATCTGTAACCAGTGAGAGAATTACTGCCATTTGCACACACCAGTGAGGTTTTGCAGGACTAGTGACATGTTAAAAGAATAAAGTCTGTTAACACTTGTTTCCTCCATGTGTTTATTACTTAATCCCCCCAAAAAACAAATGTTGGAGTAGGACAAATCTCATATGCTGTCAGACATGTGCAAGTCTACAGCAGGAAACTCTTGAGGGAAAAAACAACCATTAATGTCCTTTGTCTGTCACCATAGTGCCACTATGATTTCTAGGACTTCAAATGGGTTCTTGCCCTCAAGTCATCATGCAATGCATACTCGATATTCAGCATGATCAAGAACACATCTTGGTAATTTTATACATTCTCTGTACTTGCGTTCTTGAGTATTGGAATTGAACGAGTCCATGAGAACACTTAAGAACACACATTGAGAAACACCCAATGTTTTGAAAGTGCCACAGAGCTGCAGTGTTTACACTTTAAGGGGAAATCAACATACAAATGGCTTACTTTCAGCCATCTCCGCACTGGAATAGGAAAAAAAAAAAAAAACACCTTTAACATTTTTCAGTCTGCACTTTACAGGTTGTGGTTTTGTTTAGAATTCAGCAGCAGGACCAGAGACTATTAAGCCTAAAATGTACTACTTTTATTAAAATGAGAGAAACTGGAACACCCAATATGATGGGTGTAGAAAACAAAATCCCACCTTACAGGTAAAATAGCCAATTACCTTTTAGATACAATGTCTGTCAGTGAACTCAAGAACGTGCACACTCTTTATCTGGAACAACTTGAATTTTTTTTTTTTTTTTGCCTGATCGGAGCTAAAGCAGCACAATTTATGATACAGTTGTTGTCAGATTTTAGTGCTGATTTTAAATGTTCTTTGAACATAATCTTTACCGTTTGAGATTTCGGTCTTTCCCCATTCAAGTAGATGGGAGCTGTAGCTATAAGAAAATAGCTGCCCAGGAGTGTTCCCAAAATGGCCACCAAATGAACTTACTTGCCTCAAAAGGGAGTTTGAGCAGATCTATTTTTATTATAGAATATATTTAAAGCATGGAGCAGTGGTGTGCACCTGTGCATGCAAAGAAACCGGTTTTAGAGTTCAAATCTATGTAGCTGAGGCCCTTGTGCCAAACTGAAACCATAATGTGCAAAACCCATTTCCTCCCCAACAACAAGCTTGTATAAGTCCTCTATAATAGAGACCTTGAAGGATGTGAAATTTCTTTTTTTAAAGACAAAAAAAAAAAAAAAAAAAAAAAAAAAAATAAAACATTGTTTAATTGCACCAGTTCAAAGGAGGCCAAAACAAGATTTGAAGTGATGGACAATGGAATGGTTTAATAGCTACACAGATACTGGACGTGTTGGTTGCAAGAAAGAGCAGCATCTCAATAAATTATCAAACATGGCTTTCATTTACATTGCATAGGGATGGGAGCATGAATTAGACACCGAAAGATCAGAAAGATAAGGCACATAACCTCCAAAGAGGCTTTCAAACTGAACTTAACTGGCAGCAAATTTTATCTACATCACCCTGATAAAAAATAAAGTATAATATTAATTGTAGATGGGAGGACAGTGCAGCACTTAGAGAAAAGAACAATGACTGATGTTCTTTGTGGGCCATCTGAAAAAGGTTTCCTCCAAACGATTAAAAAAAAAAAAAAAACTTTAAAGATTAGGTAATTGGCAATTCAAACTTGGCTTAGACAGAATACATGAAACCTTGAATTTGCTTCCAGTTCACAACAAAAAGGTGATTTGAGCAGTTACAAAGAATGGGAGCATATAAAATAACTTGGGAAATATTGAACTATAGAGACAAACATATGTACATTAAAACTAGAACATGAGCAAAAGAGTAACAAGTCATTAAAACTACTATAAAATCATTTTTGAACCTATGATTTCATGTGCAAATGCATTAGTTCAACAAACATCCATTATTCAAATGATCACCAATGACAATTAGTCTCCCAAGGCACATTATGGAAGAACAGAGACAGCTAGATGCAATGTTACATAAACATTAAAATCATATGACTGGTTTGATCCACAGCTTGGCTCAGATCACTTCTATAAACAAATTCAACTTCATCAGGCACCTGTAAGTTATATTCCCTCTCTGACCCAGTGAATTTGTGCCACAGGTTTTCTGCCAAGCTGTTGGACTGGCAGGGATGCAGAGAGTGGCAGCTGGTCAGATTAGCTGGTGAGGTGACCCACCAGTCCAGAGTGCAGGGCATTTTTAAAGACCTCTGATCGGTGGAGGGGTGGCATGTATAGGGCAGGGGCTAATCCAGGATGGGCTGGTCCAGGATAGCCTTGCCCTGGGAGGCCTGTGCCAACCATGTGGGGTGGAGGTGGTGGGCTCTGCTCATAATACGGACTTTCGATACATTCGTCATCATAGGGCAATGCTAGGCGCTTCCCCTTTTGTCTGCGATTGCAGAACCACACACGTACTACCTAGAGAAAAAGTATACAATTCAGATCAAACTAGTTCTAGAAGCACTTATGTGATCAAGCAGAAAGGCATGCTTACATCTCTCTCTAGGCCTAGATCGTCAGATATGTGCGTTATCTCCAGAGTGTTGGGCTTGGGGCACTTCACAAAGTACGACTCCAGAGCAGAACGAACAGTGCCTTCCAAACTGGTTCTCCTCTTTCTTTTCCTTGTGTCAACAAAAACCCGCTCAATCTTGTACATCTGGAAGATCTCATGAAAAATTGGTGATTACACTCAGAATAAATATTGATGTGACTGCAGGTTCGACAAGAGGCAATGGCTATGTTCAGAATAGCATACAAAATTTCTGCAGTGTATATATAGCCTACAATGCGCAAATTATACACATACAATAACCAGATGATAAAAACTACATTTACCAAATGTGCAGTATGCAACCAGAGCACATTGCATAGAATACACTTTTCCTACAAGGAAATGTGCAACTTGACCTTCCATTTCCAGTATGACCCCTGAACTGAAAGCAACGGTGATTAGCATCTAGAATATTATTTCATTAGACTGACAAAAGTTAGGACACTAACAAACTTTGAATTAAAATTCAAAATAACTACTTTAAGATAACTAGATGGAACTCAATTACACATGAAGTCATATGCCAAGGCAGTTACCGCAGTAATGACAGAACGCATTCTTGTGCTTTAGCGCTTTCTTTTATATATAAATGCAGTGCAGCAAATACCCAGTTTTCCTGACCAATCATTGGCCAGCATCATGATTCTGAATGCCAATGAACTTTTCTGGTTCCAGTCTCCAAAAGAAGCAATGTCAAAACTCCTGAAATGAGCGATCCAGATAAGACAACCACCACCACCATTTTAAGTGTTAGGCCACGTTCACACTTATTTGGTTTCATTTGAAAAAGCATTAAATTTCACTACGTTTTGCCCTTCCATCCACACCGAGATGGCGTTTTTGTCCAGTGAAAACTGAGCTTTTCGAAAACACTCTCCCAAGTTGATAAATTTGAAAATGCTGCATTCACTTTGCAGTGTGGACAGGTAAATTTGATATGTATTTTTTGTTGTTGTGATGCAGTCATGTAATCCATTCAACCCAAAACAGTCAAGATCGCAGCACATATTGAAGCAGCATTGTTGAGCCTGCTATTCACTTTGATAGTGTGGTTAAAGATAAATGTTACTTTGTAAAATCTTCACATTGCAGTTCTTCAAAGGCGATGGGAAGTTTACTTGGAATTACTGTCTGGCAGCAGAACACGAGGACAATTGCAGGACTTTCAGACCATACATGGAAATGACGCAGGGTAAAGCTTCTTGCATTTTTTTTTTTTCTCCTCGCATGCGCAGTAAGGGAATTTAAGCATTTGCATGTTTCAGTGTGGACTAGCAACTTTTGGAAAATGTTTGAAAACGGCACTGTGGATGAAGAGCATTTCGAAACCACTAAAACTGATCCGGATTAATGTGGACGTAGCCTTAGTCTGGCGTAAAAATGAGCTAGGCTCAACTTGCAGTTGTTGGCGGTCATAACTCGAAATAGTTAATGATATCGATGTAACTAACCTCAGGTCATGGCTAAATGTCATCTACCCACTCAGGTAAGGCACTGTCAAAAGACAGTTATCATACTTCGAAAGTATCGGTACAAAAGAACCGTGTCCTTTTATTTGGCATTTAACAAATTTAATATGCTAAACATCACATTATCCGCTAAAACATACACTGATGCAAGTGAAAACACTGAAGACCGGAAAAAGAAAACAGGCTTCCATTATGAATTATGGAACAAATTTACGTTCAGGAAAAAGGTGAATAACAGAATGCATGTGTCTCAAGATGCGTTTTTAAACAGTTGAAGTTCTTTTTAACTTGATGTCTCAAAAAAAAAAAAAAAAGCTGCAAAAACAGGGAGACACATTGCTGTGGCCAGTGTCCGTCTAGCGTGTGTCAACAGAAAAACAATTGAGAATCTGTGCAGACAGAAGCAAAAACGTTTGGTGTAAATGTCCTGTAACACCGTAAACTCTTGCTTTAAAAGTTTATCGTTGCATTCTACTTTTAAATGCCATTTAAAAATAGGCAGTATACAGTATATACTGCACAGTATGGAGTAAAATGTACACTTAGCATATTAAAGGGATAGTTCACCCAAAAATTTAAATTCTATAGTTACTCTCCCTCATGCCATTCCAAATGTCCTTCTACTAAAAATCTTCATTTGTGTTCTGCAGAAGAATATTTCAGCTCTGTAGGTCAATGCAAATGAATGGTGGCCAGACCTTTTAAGCTAAAAAAAATAAATAATAAAAAAAAAAAATCCATACAACTCCAGTGGTTAACTCGGTCTTTAGAAGTTATATAATAGGTGAGAAAAAGGTCAATATTTAAGTCTCTTTTTTTTACTATAAATCTCTACTTTCAGAATGCGAAAGATTTATAGTAAAAAAGGACTTGTTTCTCACCTACACTTATTTTATCATAACTACAATTCCGCTTCTAAAGACATAGATTTAACCACTGGAGGAATAAGGATAAAGTTTTTGTTTTGTTTTTATTTTTTGGAGTTTCAAAAGGTCTGGCCACCATTTACTTGCATTGACCTACAGAGCGGAGACATTCTTAAAAAAAAAAAAAAAAAAAAAAAAACTTTTGCGTTCTGCAGAAGAAAGTCATATACATCTGGGATGGCATAAGGGTGATTTAAATGGAGAGAATTTTCATTTTTGGGTGAATTATCCCTTTCGATTCCTAACATAGCCAGCGCGTCAATCTTTGAAGTAAACAGAACTTAAATCAATGGCAGTGGTTGTCAGTTTCGAGCGCCCCCTAGTGGGACTAATGAGAATTTAGTATACTTACATCCTGGGGATTTTCAGAATTCTCTGCCTCGTTCAGCCATCTCTGCAGCAGTGGCTTCAGTTTGCACATATTCTTGAAACTCAGTTGGAGAGCCTCAAAGCGGCAGATAGTTGTCTGACTGAACATTTTTCCTAGACAAAAAAAAAAAAAAAAAAAGTTCCACCATCTTTCACATAAATTACATATAGAGTGGTTTTAGAAACTTCCAACTCACCATACAAGTTTCCCAAAGCGAGTCCCACGTCCGCCTGTGTGAAGCCCAACGTGATGCGCTTGTGTTTTAACTCTTTAGCAAACTGCTCCAAGTCTTCTGTGGTCAGGTTCTCCTATTAAAAAAAAAAAGCACAACAATTAATAAAACTCAAACAACACTATATTTTAATTAAACACTTAATTATGACTGAAATATCACCTCCTCCTCAGAATCACTGCACCCTCCACTGGAGGAGCCGCTGCTCCTAGCGGTGGTTTGAGCCTGACCCGTGGGGATGTTTTGCGTAGGGCCTCCGCTGAAAAATCCCGGGCTACTAAAGTCATTCCCAGGCGGAGATGGAGACAGAGAAGGAGATGATGCCGTTGGAGTCGGGGGAGCTTGAGTAATATTAGCGGGGGGCGTCATATGAGACAGGCCGTGCCAAAAGTTCGGGTTCCAGGGTGTGGAGTAATACACCCCGGTGGCCACAGATGATGCGCCCGCGGAATGATGATATTGTGATTGAGGCTTGTCTTCATTGGCGTAGCCCTCAACATCCTTCTCGGTTTTTACCTGAGCGTGCATCTTGATTTGTTCCCTGGTTTCAGCGATAGGCGGGCTAATGTTTTCCGGCTGGGTGGCTGTGGTGACCCCAGCCACCTGGCCGGTGAACTCGGGTGCCGCAAACGGGTACCAGTGTTTGGGCTGCGTAAAATCGCTACCTTGCAAATCACTCGCCTTAAAATCGCCTCCAACCCCAGAAAAAGGGAAGAAACTTTGTGGTGGCGCAGGGCTGATTCCACTGAAATGGGTTTTGTTGAAAAGCATGCTTGGGTCCTGAAGCATACCGTGCGCGAACTGTAAAGACGCACCACCAAGTCCATCCAGGCCCGGGACTTGATGGTACATGGCCCTGTTGACCTCGTAGGTTCGGCTGTTGCAGTCTGCGCCTGCCGGGCTCTGGGATCGGTCCGTCATCTTGCTGGACAAATCTCTTCACACTTCAGGCAATAAAACCTACAGCTTGATAATCAATAAAAGGACATAAATAGTTCCATTCCAGTAGCCTATGTCCTTACAAAAAGCACCAAACTTAAGAGTAAATAGTTGCCACAAGACCCTAAAAGTCCCAGTGTCCTTCTCACTTAGTGCACATCAGCCTGTAAAGGAATGTACACAATCGTCTTTGATACAAGTGAGTGATGGCCATCAATTGAAATGGGGCAACAACAGCAGCTCACCAACACCCACCTCACAAAACAGCTTCTAAAGCTCAACTCTGGGCCTGTCCCACGCAGGTTTTCCTAATCAATTTGAGTTGGAGGCAGGAGTCTTAACTATCTCCTCACCCATTGGACGCCTGAGACAATAAGCCACAGCTGACAGTGAATTTGTGAATGAACTTGGTTTTCTCATTGGGTAAAAGGGCATGTTTGGGAATATGGGGTGCGTCTCTACAACATACATGTTTGCATTTGCCAAAAGTTCACAAATCAAAAAATCAAAATAAATCCATAAGGTGTTACTTTTAAAGACAACCCACCTGTTTAGAACATCCACAGCATATATGAGATGGTGGTTGAGTCCAACATGAGTATTTACAATGCAAATAGTGCTAGCGTGGCTACATATTCATAGCGTGCGTGTTTTATATTCATGCCACATTAAGTAAACGTTGTTTCAGGAATATGCACTTAACGAGTTGTTCTTGATATTGAAATTCTTGACATCCGTGGGAAAATAACCATTTGAGTAAAAAGTGAACAAGTTCCCATATAGCATTGTACGTCTCTGAGATCACAATCTAATTAACATCTGCTTAACGTCTTAAAAAGATCAGAATTACAAACTTTTTAAATCATAAACGTCTCCAAGACATCTGCTGAATGTCTTATTGACATCTGAGCCACACTTATTTATAGACGTATTGCATATGTTCAAACAACGTTAAAAATACGTCTTCGAATGGATGTCTTGGTGAAGAACATGAACTATCAGGGTTCTAATTCAAGTTCTAATGCATTTTAAATGTTTATAAAATAACAGAATGCTAGTCAAGGAGGACGTGCTAATCGTTTGTGGCCAATGCTAATTTGTTTCTTGGTAAATGAGTGTTGTAAACAAAACAAAAAAACAGTTTAAAATCGGTCAAACGTGTATTCTTCGAACATTATACTGTTTTAAGGCCTAAAATGTATGTTTTGTGCTGTTTCGTTTGGCTAACAGTGACACATAAAAGGTGACATGTTTGTCTTTGATATCGCAGCTCTTGCAGATAAGCAATTGGATTACAAGCGTCACATCTCCCACCTTCACGCTGCTGGTTGTATCACTGTCACTGATAGGTCCTATACATGCAAGAGTGTTCTGAAAATAAACATAATAATGAGAATGATAATATTGTAAGAACTTCAGTTCACTCCGTTTTCATCCTATAGAAATTAACCTGCACAATTCTACAGTTCGTAACAACGTGACTTTAGTCAAATCAGTTCAGTTTATCAAATACACATTTTACTTTATAAAATGTAGCCTATATTAATATCTATAGTCCATTAATAATCATAAAAAAATAAATAAATAATAAAATAGCCTATGAAGTGGCGCAAATACTAGTAGCCTAAGTTTAGTTCATCCACTCAAAGTTTTCGGCCTTTTTTTCCATTACTAGTTGTTTACAGTTTTGAGTTCTTAACAGACGCATCTATACAGCTGTGCACCCCCCGAGCCGATCGGTGCAGATTGCTGCAGGAAGACGCGCAACAGGAAAGTGGATGGGGGAGGTATTGTGCAAGAAGATCCCGGGGCACCCCGCGGCTTCCAGATCCAGAGTTGTGATGGCCGGCCATTAGCTGCCTTTCAGCATTGAACAATACGTCGCAACCCTTTGATTCCCCCCCTAGCCCCCTACCCCTCTTCATCTGAAACAAACACTGGTTAAAGTTTCTGTCCTGCGTTATTCCAAAGTCTTACAGAATTAACCAGAACAAATATATGGGAGTCTGTCTACAGAAGATGTTAAGAAGAGACGTTAAGGGGTGAAGTAGTTACTTAAGTATTATATGCACATACAGTGGCCCACATTTAATCCATACTTACAATTATGTATGAATGTCTTTGCATTATATAACATTTTAAAGAAGAGATATAAAAAAATGGGTCAATGACGTCAGGCTCATTTTTGTCCAGATCTATTCAAAAATACATCACAAAAGCAATTCACAAAGAACAATTAGGCTAATGAAATGCAGCTCTTCTTTAATGAGCATACACTCATACATGAGTTCAAAATCATACATACATGCATTCATGCATACATACATATATACATACATTCTTGAAAAAAGAAATGTTGGCATGAGTGGAGCAGAACAATAGTTTATTAGTTGTTTAAAAAATGAGCAGTAAAACAAATTTATTTTAATATTTGAAAAACTTTTGTCCACCCAATTACAGCCATGTTGTGTAGCCAACATGTAGGTAGCAATGTTGTTGTCATTTAACAAAAAAACAAACAAACAAACAAAAAAAAACCAAGCAAACCATTAACCCCTTTATACCCTTAAGACTGTTTGTGAATGTAAAAAAAAAAAAATAAATAATTAAGTTGTCATTGATGCAGTGAGATCCAGCAGATGGAAATGACTTCAATAAATCAGATGATTTGTAGCAGGAATTACAACTTTAATTTGTAAAAAAAAAAAAATTAATAAAAGAATCAAAAATGAAATAATGAATACTGAGATAACACAGAAAATAAATGTTTTTTTTATAAATGTTAAGTAGATATATCTTAAGGATATATCTAAGGACTAAATCCTGGAATAAACCTAACAACACAAAGTCTTGTCTTTGTCTAATGAACTAAGTAAGTAAATGGAAAAGAGTTAAAGTACAGAGATGAGTTGAGACCTCAAAGTTGGAGATCAGATGCGAAGAGCTAGAGAGCTGAGGTGTTAGTCTGACACCCAGATATTCGTTAAGGTCTTTATACCCTCTTGAGACTGTTCCAGCAGGCATTTCCTTTTTAGGTACAGAAAGTTCTGCACAATCATTTTTAACCCGAAGTGTACACTCGTACATTTATTTATGCAAGCTACTCGTAAATGTACTCAGCGAAATGTTGTGTAATAGGTCTATGTCTGTACGATTTCTGCACATTTCTTAGAACAATAACAGTCATGAATTATGCTCTCTCATTCCAGCTCTGAAGCCTCATGAAGTCAAAAGTGTAACAAACTCATATACTAGAGGACCAAATGAATACATTTGTACACATGCATGCATTTAGATCTCACAGGTACATTGGATACATAAGGAATCAAGCATGAATATAATGATAGTTTATACAGTGATGATATAAATTAATATAAAACTGAGTACATAAATGTGAATATATGCATATGACTGCATAGCTTCTGATTATGTTGATTTCAAGCATAATATCAATAAGCAAAAATATAAAATATAGAACAGACTCTAGCCACATGCATCAGTCATCTTAAATATAAATTATTTATATTAATATTAAATATTTTGACATTTCTATGAAAAGGCACATTTTGTTTAGTTCATTTGGTGAAAACCTCTTAATATTCTTGATTCAAAAATTCATCATATTTGTTAAAAAAAAAAAAAAAAGTGTTTATACCTTGACAAATATGTTTGAAAACTTATTTGAAATAACTCGTATTAAAGATGCAAGAAAATAATTGAATACCTTTTACTTTATGGTACACCACATTATTTTTATTTATTTATTTATTTATTTTAGAAATAAAATGAATGTCTTTCAATAATTTGTGAAACCAACATGGAGTCAAACATTACATTTCTACAAAATTGAAAAAATTTCTAATTTGTATTATCTCGGACAAACTTATTTGTCAATGACCCATAGCACAAACATGATTTTTAAGCAAAACATTTCACAAAAATACTAATAGTTATCTCAAATAAAAATAAGAATAATTGTTGACTCAAATTAAGCTTTATTTTTTACTATTGTTACTAGTTTTAATTAAATATCATTACTCTCTAAACCCTAAAGTTGTCATTAATTAAAACAATCAAGTAGTCCTAATTAAACATTACTTGAAACGTAAGCGCAGCGTAGTTCTAGCAGGAAGACTAGCAGCTGTACATCATCGCACCATTAGCTAGGTAACTCCTAGCCAATCACATGTAAGTCATTGCTGTATAAGTCTGCTCACAATCTATCACATTGCTGTTTCAGTGTGCTAACATGGCAACCTCCACCACCCCACCACCACCGGTTGAGTCCCGTCCAGCATGGGGGTAGGCTCCTCGCCCCTGCCTCCTATCTCCAGCAGGATATGACGGTTCCGAGTACAACTTCTTTGGACCGCCACACGGAGCTAACGCCAAAGAGAGACATTACATTTCTGTTTTATATTCATCAAATAAATGTCATCTCAAGTTTCACTCAAGTCTGCGAGTCTTCCTGATAGAAATGTCACATTTTGGAGTCATAACTCAAATATATATGTTCTTTAAACGTTGGCTTCGTGTACAACTAACTCAAAATGATCAAGTACGAAATTGCGGCTGTCAGGAATACCCATAAGCCCTTGCACTTGAATAAATTATGTATGTTTGGTCAAGACGAGAACTTATGGAGAAATATAATAGCTGTTATTAAAAAATAATATATTTTTTAATTCTTATATGATTTAAATTATTAAATAAGAACGATAATTTAAATTACAGATGAGTTAAGTTTACTTGTAACTAGTAAACTGTACTTAATTAAGTTCACTTTACTTGAGCCAAATAAGTATGTTTACTTAGAAAAAGCATGCAAATTGCATTAAAAAGTCTAAGTAAGGTCAATTAATTAGATTTTACAGCATGTGGTTACTCTGTTAGGACAACTAGAAGGGAACTGACGTCATACATCCACTAAAAACCACCTTGAGACAAGTTGTATATAACCATGCATCCTACTTTGATTCCCATGTTTAATCCCTCTGATGCCTCACCACCCACTCAGGGCATCACACACACCCACCAGCACCATCAGTGGAAGCACAGCTAACTCAAATCTTGAACAATCAACCCCCTGCCTTCAAACACACTCTGGCAGACCAGGAGCTATAGGTCACAACTGAGGTCTCCATCTCTCCTGGTTACAAAGCCAAGGAAAGGAAACACAGGAGGCCTTAGGGGCCAGTCAAAAGTTTTAAAAGACATCAAACCACTGCTGCAGGCATTGTGTTGGCCCATGGACTTGGGTGGGGATTGTTATGTAAAGTGCAGACAGAGGAGGAGAAAGTGGAAAGAGATGACACTGGCCCATAGGGTGTGCAGTGAGGGATGGCTGAAACAGGATTAGGCCAAACACATTCCCAGGTGGCTTTTTTTCTTCTTCAGGCTCTACGTAGATGGCTTATATACTGTAGCATCTTGAGAGGAGTCTAAATAAGAAGAAATAAGCTAAACATGTTTCTTGAGTTAACTTTATCTAAGTAAAGATTCAATTAATTTAAGCACGGTGATCATTATCGCACAATAAACCCTGACAACGTGATCAGGACCCCAGTGTGGTGATGTGAAGGAAATCGGTTGCTTATAATGGTCAGTTATAAAGTTTAGCAGTAATTATATGAACATATTTGATAATTTTACAGTAACTGTCTCTGGTTGCATGGTATGAAGTAATAGCTTGCCCCATCATGGTTTACATTTGATGCATTCTGAAACATTTCAGGAGTTTATATCTTGGGTTGCATCAGCCTCTTACAATGACCTATTATAGAATTGGGAACCAAGTGTTATTTTTTTTTAAATGGACAACAGTAAAGGATGTATATGTTTCTGGTAACGGATATCCAGTGCAAGTTGCAATGCTGATTATGAGGCGTAGATTAAAATCTAAGGAGGAAATAAACAAGCTTAACAGAAGAGCATTTCACAAATGCTATTGCATACATCTATACACTGACCTTATGGTAATAACATAATAAAAATACATATTTTGGTAACAAATGCCAATTAAAAGATTAATCATTAACTTAATCAACCAACTCAGTTGTTTTTTGATCTCAGTTTCACACACAATAACATGACATCCAGACTATTAGATACAGTATAAATGAATAATATATATCAATACCAAAACAGATAAATTAATTGGACATGTTTACTATTTGAGATTATAAAATGTTCCAAATTATTCTGGGTTAACATGGACCATCAGTCCATACCAACACAAATGCTTACTTTCAATATAGCAAAAGAGGGACATACATCATATAACAAATTCTGAAATTCATCTAAAAGTTTCATTACAAGAGTTATGCAGATAATTAATTTTTAATGAAGAAAAAAAAGAATTTTCACAAGACTCTTGGACCCCACCATAAATCAGAAGTATCCCATGCATATATTCCATTCCCACTTTTCAGTGCGAGTGTCCTTGTACATGGATGGAAGGCAGCAGTACACAAACAAGAATAAAAAATACAGTACAAATGCCAGTATTTTGTCTCTTATTGAATGTATTGAATATAATTAAGAATGTGATTCTATTTTATGAAAGTCTAGACCACACAAACAGTATCTTTCCTTTAAAATAGTTAATATGAAACATGTTTTGGTAGACTATAAAGATGCCTATTCAAAATACTTTAAAACTTAAAAAAGTTTAATCACAGATACATGAATTAAGCATTTTATTAACCTTAATGTTTAATTTATGCTTAATTCCTTATAATGTACATTCTCAAAAGATTATTGAATTCAGTTTGATGTTAATGTGTCATAAAATTGAAATGCGTAATTCTATAAAATATTTTTTGGGTGTATAAAATAGGTCCTCCAAGGTTTAGTATCTGATAAACAGGTATGTGATCTCTCTTCCCTCTGCCCCATTTACTTTATACAACCTGTCTGATGGCCTTTTGATTGCTTTTGACACCCTGCAGATGACCACGGCCTCTCTCTCTATCTTGATCTTGTGGCCTATGGTCGCCTTCCTCATCATTCACATTTACAATGGCTTTTAATGGCTCTCCCCCCCACAGGCACCTCAGTGAGACTGGATCTGTGATGACTCCTTCTGAACCACACCTTATGGAGCAGTTAAGTGGCCCATTGCAGAAAAGGGGCTTAACTGGGGGAGGTAGTCTCTGCTATTGCCACATTCAATTGAGGTGACTAAGTTGGAGAGGACAAACAAATATTTAAGCTATGGCTACTTTCTTAAAGCAAACTTATCTTAAATTTGGCCTGGATCGAGTGTTAATAGAAATTCAGCATTGACAGGTGTGTCAAGGGACTAACTTAAATCTGCAATTTGAACTAGACTAAAGGTCAAACATACACTTTTGAATATGAAATTCAGTGATATTCATGTAGTTGATACAACCCTATCCTATTGATTTTTGAACAACTTGAACAGTTACTGCCGGGATGATTTCATGCATCAAAACATGAATTCTGGTCATCCATTTCATGAAAAGCTTTATGTAAAAAATATAAACATTACACTTACTGTAAAACAAAATCTACTCATTGCAAAATTATGTATTGTGTTTATTAAACAACTTTAATGTTATGGTCAGATAACCTATTTCTACTAGTATCAGAAATATTGTTTTGCATTATCGCCATGTCAGAAAATAGCTCAGAAAATAGCTCAGAAACATAAAATAAAAGCTATTTGATAGTTTAAACTTGTGTATTTATTTACACTAAAGTGACTTGAGCACAGTAGCCTTAATGTCTCTGTTTCAAACTATGTAGTATTACATTCCCTGACACAACAAAGCCATGATATCATTAGATAAAATGGATTGATATTTACTGAGGGACAAGAAGACAAAAATAAGATATCGTAGGGAGAATATGGAGTGGGGGAGAAATAAGACTACATTTTTCATTGAAGGGCATACAAAATGAGAAAATGTACAGAAATAAAGTGACAAACTGGAAATTGAACAGAAAATCAGCAGTAATAAAAGACAATAAGAAAATAGTATAAAGATAAGTAAATGTGTGATAGATCACTGTGTATTGTTATGCATAATAATCACACTACAAATCACCCGTAAAGAGGTACTTTGGGAGACAGCTTTGCCCAAAAGATGAACACTGATTAAAATAAAGATTTCAACATGACCCTAAACGAGGAATAATTTTAAAAGTGGCGTAACATGAAAAGCTAGTGTGACAAAACATCATATGTGGTGTAAAGAAACCGCATTAAAAGTTTCAGAGCGGTTTGAGTTTTAAGAATGACAGTTCATATAGGGTGAATCTGAAAAAAAGACCACCAACCACTGCTGTCTTTCGCTTTATATGATCAATAATTCACACATGTATATACATACACTGATCAGCCACAACATTAAAACCACCTGCATAATAGTGTATAGGTTCCTTTTGTACTGCCAAAACAGCACCAACCCGCAATTCAGAATAGCATTCTGAGATGATATTCTTCTCATCACAATTTTACAGAGTGGTTATCTGAGTTACTGTAAACTTTGTCAGTTCGAACCACTCTGGCCATTCTCTGTTGACCTCTCTCATCAACAAGGCATTTCCATCCACAGAACTGCCGCTCACTGGATGTTTTATGTTTTTGGCACCATTCAGAGTAAATTCTAGAGACTGTTGTGTGTGAAAATCCCAGGAGATCAGCAGTTACAGAAATACTCAAACCAGCCCATTTGGCACCAATGGAGAAAAAAATTTGATCTCAAAGATTTGAAGAAGCATGATTGTTGGAGCCAGACAGACTGGTTTGAGTATTTCTGTAACTGCTGATCACCTGGGATTTTCACACACAACAGTCTCTAGAATTTACTCAGCAGTAAATAAGCAGCAGTTCTGTGGACGGAAATGCCTTGTTGATGAGAGAGGTCAACAGAGAATGGCCAGACTGGTTCGAACTCACAAAGTCTACAGTAACTCAGATAACCGCTCTGTATAATTGTGGTGAGAAGAATATCATCTCAGAATGCTATTCTGAAATGCGGGTTGGCGCTGTTTTGGCGGCACAAGGGGGACCTACACAATATTAGGCAGGTGGTTTTAATATTGGGCTGATTGGTGTATAATCTATTCTTCAGTATCTTTAGAGTGTAAATGTATTATATGTTTTCAGTTTGTTCTGAGGGGCTGGCTGAATGAAGGGTGTCAACTGAGATGTTCGAGAAAGAAAAGAGTCATACATGTTTTTTTGCATGTGTTATATATAGTATATGTGTGGTTCAACAGATGGAGCTTCACCCTACAGAAGAATGCTTTTGGTGTGTTAAGCCTATTCTAAAAGTATCCAGGTGTGTGTGTCCGTGTCCAGGTCACTTGTGATTCCTCTGGGAGTGCAAGGTGGAGTCATCAAATAGAGGGTTTTTCACCTCCATCTCTCCAGTCTACAGAGAAAACAAAAAAGTGAAAATTAGCCTTAACACATTGGTTTTCATGGTTCTGGTTCCCCAGGCAGTATTTAACAATAACGTATTTCTACACTACTAGTATTGGTCGGCTAAACAGATAGTCCCACCCCCCAAACTAACAGCATTGATTGAGCCAACATTACCATGGTGGAATGGTCGGAATGCTCAAACAAACAGAGCAATGTTTTGATTGACCCACAGAGCCAGTGTTTATACATTTTGGGGAAATCAGTCCTTGAATAACTTATATTTGTCTCCGCATATTACGCTGTGATAGGAGAAAGTTTTTAAAAAAATCCACAGGCCACATTTAAAGCCTTTAAAGGGATAGTTCACAGAAAATTTTAAATTCTCTCATTTACTCACCCTCACGCCATCCCAGATGTATTTGACTTTCTTCTGCTGAACACAAATTAAGATTGTTAGAAGAATACAATGCAAGTGAATGGATACCAAAAGTTTGAAGGTCCAAAGGCATAAATAGGCAGCACAAAAGTAATTCAGTAGTGATATATTATGTGTGGGTGAGAAACAGGTCAACATTAAAGTCATTTTTTACTATCAGTCTCCACTTTCACTTTTACATTCTTCTTCCATTGTTTTTGGCGATTCAAATTCTTTCTGCATATCACACCTACTGGGCATGAAGGAGAATTTGAAGTAAAAAAGGACTTAAATATTGATCTGTTTCTCAACCACATTTATCATATTGCTTCTGAAGATATGGATTTAACCTCTGGAGTCATTTACATAACCTTTATGCTGCTTGTATGTGCTTCTTGGAGCTTCAAAGTTTTGGTACCCATTAACTTGCATTGTAAGGACCAACAGAGCTGAAATTTTTGCTGAGTGTTCAGCAAAAGAAAGAAAGTCATGCACAACTGGGATGGCATGAGGGTGAGTAAACGATGAGAGAATGTTAATTTTTGGGTGAACTGTCCCTTTAAGTTTTATGTGTGGGAAACTGGCTCTGCATCCAGAAACAGCAGTGTGTCTTATAAAAACCTGTGATGGACAGTTTATTTATAAATTAGGTGACAAAAGTTGGGGGGAGGTTACACAGTAAAATATTGTTGTCTACTCACCGGTGCCAAGCCAGGGCACTCATACACTGTGAAATCACCCTCTTCAGTCTCTTCGTCTGATGTGGCCCCAGACTCTGAGACTTTAGGTTTGGCTTCGTGCCTGCATTCAAAACAAAAAATAAAAACATTAGACACATGAATGTCTGTCTATATTTGTTATCACAAATAACACACTTTGTGATAGTTATGCAAAAATTAGTAAATGCATCACTTCCATAGTGCTACAGTTATTTGAGACCAGAAGGTTAAGATTTGAAATTTGACTTTCAGTATGGTCCGTAACATACACAGTGCCTAATTATATTGATTGTGTATACATGTGTGTATGTGTTTATAAAAATGGAAGCGAATATGAGGGAAGGAAATGAATCAAGGAACACTATGTATTTTTATCTTCATATTGTTAGTCAACACTGTGCAACATACGGCAAAGTGACTTTTGTAACAATAAAATGCACAAATAATGTTGATGGCAATTACCGGGACAGTTAGCTAAGTGTACATAACTACCGCAATAACTGTGAATAATCATTCAATTCTATTTCTACTAAAGTAATACATAAATAAGCATTATGCTTACTTCTCCATTGAGAGCATCTGTTGTTTCTGATGCTGATAGTGATACATCTGAGCACTGTGAGCTAGTGTTTTATCCCCAGACTAAAACAAAGAAAGTGAACAAATATGGAAGAGACAGAGCGAGAGCGAGAGAGAGAGAGAGAGAGAGAGAGAGTGTCAGACTCCTTGTCTCATACAGTCTAATACACACGCAGTGCTGGGCGGATTACTTATGAATTGTAATCAGGTACTGATTACAAATTACATGACAAAAATGCAATCAGTAACGAAACCATAGTTTACATTTTTGGTGTAATCTAATCTGATTACTTTTGGATTACTTTCAACCTAATTCTATTTTATTTTATGTCACTTGCATTTGAGTAGGATAATCATTTTAACATAAAAGTACAAAGAGGAAGAAAAAGTATTCCATTCTTTATTACTCATTTTTAGTTCATTAATATAAAGAGCCTCACAAAAAGACATTTTTCGAAAAATGCATTAAACATTACATGAATGAAATAAACATTAAATCTAACAGCAATGACAGTGCATGGCCAAAGTATATAATTCAAAACTCTGAGACATCAAGTTAATTTTAAGTGCCTACAACAATAGCAGCATTACGAACAATGACCATAAAATCAACAGCAACGATATTGCCTAGGTCAAAGCTTTCATCTAAAAACACTGAAACACGGCAACAGTAGAGTGATGGGCTTTGTTCCATATTGCTGCACATTTTGCAGTTGAACTATTGTATACACTGCAGGCAGGACCCTTAGCGATGGCATCCACTACGTCATCTGAAGCAATTAAGTCCAATGCGTGAGCTGCACACCATTGGTGAGGTAGTAATAAATAATAAAACATATCTAGTTCATTTTAAGTGCATACAACAATAGAAACATTACATGAACAAGCAGTAATGAACCTGAAATAAACAGCAATGACATTGCTAGGTCAAAGCTAACAGCTCAGAACTCAGACACACTTACTTTTAACCCTTACTACTTAGTAATAGTCCATCACCTATTCCTTAGCTGAGGTGCATATCTTACTGGGCAGTGGTGGCTCAGCAGTTAAGGCTCTGGGTTACTGATCAGAAGGTCAGGGGTTCCAGCCCCAGCACCGCCAAGATGCCACTGTTGGGCCCTTGAGCAAGGCCCTTGACCCTATCTGCTCCAGGGGCGCCGTAACATGGCTGACCCTGCACTCTGACCCCAGCTTAGCTGGGATATGTGAAAAAAAAAGAATTTCACTGTATATGTGCAAATGTATAATGTGTGATAAATAAATAAAATTATAAAAAAAAATAAAAATAAAAATTATACTGTTGTAATGTAATGTAGACTATTGCACTTTGGGGTAAGAATATGATGACATTGATGTGAAAATGATCAATAAATTATCAACAATTTACTGTCATTGCCAAGGGGCCTGGGTAGCTCAGTGAGTATTAACGATGACTACCACCCCTGGAGTCGCATGTTTGAACCCAGGGTGTGCTGAGTGACTCCAGTCAGGTCTTCTAAGCAACCAAATTGGCCCGGTTGCTAGGGAGAGTCACATGGGGTGACCTCCTCGTGGTCACGATTAGTGGTTCCCGCTCTCAATGGGGCGCGTGGTAAGTTGTGTGTGGAACGAGGAGAGTAGCATGAGTCTCCACATGCTGTGAGTCTCCACGGTGTCATGCACAGCGAGCCACGTGATAAAATGCGCGGATTGACTGTCTCAGAAGCGGAGGCAACTGAGACTTGTCCTCCACCACCCGGACTGAGGTGAGTAACCGCGCCACCACAAGGACCTACTAAGTAGTGGGAATTGGGCATTCCAAATTGGGAGAAAAGGGGATAAAAATAAATAAATAAATAAATACAAAAAAATAAAAATAAAATAAAAAATAAACAATTTACTGCCATTGCCTTGTTAATATGTAATAATGTAATCCATAAAAAAGTAACTAGTCTGATTACGAGTATTTTAAAATGTAATTTAATCCAAATACAAGCACTTGGTTTTTGTAATCTGATTACATAATCCGGATTATGTGTAATCCATTACCACCCAGCACAGTACACACGCCACACACATACACATTCAAACATCTTAAAGCTTAAAGCATAAAGTAAATTTAATTACATTACATTAAACATTATAGGAAGTACTGCTGTAATGGTTACTTTGTGTTGGTTATATTTTACATAAACTCGCAATAACATGAGAGTTGCTTACAGAGGTATGGCTATTATTGGGACCCGCTGCATTAAACGCAGGGTAATCGACCTTCTGTGCCAAAATGTTTTCTCTCTGTAACCTGCAAGAGAGCGAGAGAGAGAGAGAGAGAGATTGAGAGAGAGAGAGAGAGCAAACTTTACAAAAATACTCAAACCAGCCCATCTGACACCAACAATAATGCCACGGTCCAAATCACTGAGATCACAGATCCTCATTCTGATGGTTGATGAGAACATTAACTGAGGCTCCTGACCCATATCTCCATGATTTTATGCACTGCACTGCTGCCACACAATTGGCTGATTAGATAATCACATGGATGATTGTTGGAGCCAAACAGGCTGGTTTGAGTATTTCTGTAACTGCTGATCTCCCGGGAATTTCACACACAACAGTCACTAGAATTTACTCTGAATGGTGCCAAAAACAAAAAACATCCAGTGAGTGGCAGTTCTCTGACAGAAATGCCTTGTTAATGAGAGTGTCAACAGAGAATGTTCAGACTGGTTCGAACTGACAAAGTCTACAGTAACTCAGATAACCGCTCTGTACAATTGTGGTGAGAAGAACAGAGACTGATTGCTTCCGTCTCATCATGTAATCCCAGACTGACTCGATGTTCAGTGGGGGTCTCTGTGAGGCCATGCCATCTGTTGCAGTGCTCCCTGTTCTTCTATTCTATTCTATTCGTAAAAGGAATGTTTGGGAGTCTAAAATGTATATTACCAACTGACACACTACAGATAAAGATATAAATAACCATCTTAAGACAAATGTTTTTGTTAAACATCTTATGTGCCTAAGACTTTTGCACAGTACTGTGTATGTATGTTTGTACAGGTGCTGGTCATATAATTAGAATATCATCAAAAAGTTGATTTATTTCACTAATTCCATTCATAATGTGAAACTTGTATATTATATTCATTCATTACACACAGACTGATATATTTCAAATGTTTGTTTCTTTTAATTTTGATGATTATAACTGACAACTAAGGAAAATCCCAAATTCAGTATCTCAGAAAATTAGAATATTGTGAAAAGGTTCAATATTGAAGACACCTGGTGCCACACTCTAATCAGCTAATTAACTCAAAACACCTGCAAAGGCCTTTAAATGGTCTCTCAGTCTAGTTCTGTATGCTACACAATCATGGGGAAGACTGCTGACTTGACAGTTGTCCAAAAGACGACCATTGACACGTTGCACAAGGAGGGCAAGACACAAAAGATCATTGCAAAAGAGGCTGGCTGTTCACAGAGCTCTGTGTCCAAGCACATTAATAGAGAGGTGAAGGGAAGGAAAAGATGTGGTAGAAAAAAGTGTACAAGCAATAGGGATAACCACACCCTGGAGAGGATTGTGAAACAAAACCCATTCAAAAATGTGGGGGAGAACCACTACGCACAGACGTATGCAAGACATGGGTTTCAGCTGTCGCATTCCTTGTGTCAAGCCACTCTTGAACAACAGACAGCGTCTGAAGCGTCTCGCCTGGGCTAAAGACAAAAAGGACTGGACTGCTGCTGAGTGGTCCAAAGTTATGTTCTCTGATTAAAGTAAATTTTGCATTTCCTTTGGAAATCAGGGTCCCAGAGTCTGGAGGAAGAGAGGAGAGGCACACAATCCACGTTGCTTGAGGTCCAGTGTAAAGTTTCCACAGTCAGTGATGGTTTAGGGTGCCATGTCATCTGCTGGTGTTGGTCCACTGTGTTTTCTGAGGTCCAAGGTCAACGCAGCCGTATACCAGGAAGTTTTAGAGCACTTCATGCTTCCTGCTGCTGACCAACTTTATGGAGATGCAGATTTCATTTTCCAACAGGACTTGGCACCTGCACACAGTGCCAAAGCAACCAGTATCTGGTTTAAGGACCATGGTATCCCTGTTCTTAATTGGCCAGCAAACTCGCCTGACCTTAACCCCATAGAAAATCTATGGGGTATTGTGAAGAGGAAGATGCGATATGCCAGACCCAACAATGCAGAAGAGCTGAAGGCCACTATCAGAGCAACCTGGGCTCTCATGACACCTGAGCAGTGCCACAGACTGATCGACTCCATGCCACGCCGCATTGCTGCAGTAATTCAGGCAAAAGGAGCCCCAACTAAGTATTGAGTGCTGTACATGCTCATACTTTTCATGTTCATACTTTTCAGTTGGCCAAGATTTCTAAAAATCCTTTCTTTGTATTGGTCTTAAGTAATATTCTAATTTTCTGAGATACTGAATTTGGGATTTTCCTTAGTTGTCAGTTATAATCATCAAAATTAAATAAACATTTGAAATATATCAGTCTGTGTGTAATGAATGAATATAATATACAAGTTTCACTTTTTGAATGGAATTAGTGAAATAAATCAACTTTTTGATGATATTCTAATTATATGACCAGCACCTGTATATATATATATGTATATATATATATATATGTGTATATATATATGTATATATATGTATATATGTATGTGTATATATATGTATGTATATATATATATATTTGTGTGTATATATATGTATATATATATATATATATATATATATATATATATATGTATGTGTATATATATGTATGTATATATATATATATATATATATGTATATATGTATGTATATATATATATATATATATATATATATATATATATGTGTGTATATATATATATATATATATATATATATATATATATATATATATATATTTTGTGTGTGTATGTATGTATATATATATACATACATACACACACAAATATATATATATATATATATACACACATACATACATACATACATTATTTATTTATATATATATATATATATATATATATATATATATATATATATATATATATATATATATATTTTTTTTTTTTTTTTTTTTTTAACCAAGACAAAAGAAAACAAATTAAAAGAAAACAAAAATACAAAGCATGATGATCAGGACCTAAACATGAAACGAATATCTTGCATTACCCTGAGGAGGCTGCCTGTACATTATCCCACTTACTACACAGCTTCTTACCAAATAAATAGACATGAAATAAAGTCGTTTAAAATATTTTATTACGTGAGAAGAAAGGGACAGCGGGACAACGGTCGATAATACAGTTTAGTGGTCACTGCCAAGATTGACCAATTAGAAGCAAGTATTCAAGAGAGCTGTGTAATAATTTTATACAATGAGTAATTAAGTGTTGCAAAGGAGTTTGTACAGGGAGTTTGTCGTCAACACAAAGGTTCATGGTTCAATCTAAGTTAAAAGGACCAGATAGGAATCTCATATTACAATTAACTAAAAGCAGATTTATCTTACCTGACCCAGCAGACAGCAGCGAGGATGATAGCTATGGTTCCCATAATAACGCATAAAGATATCATCACTGCTCCAAGTGAAACCAACACATACACAATGAGAAGAGAAAGGACACAGACAGGAGAAATTATGAGGAGGGCAGTCAAAAGAAGAATTTTATGCTTTATCAAAACAAATCTTTTCTTCTGAGGTTGGACAAACTCCCTCACATCTGCAGGGTTTTGGAGACACACACTCAAAGGCACTTTCATGAGAGGACAACATGAGCATAGAGCATCTAAATTGGTTTGATACAGGCCAGAGAGGTTCACAGTGTCCTTAGATTTGAGCACAAGCAAATTGTTAATGATAAAATATCATGTGATACATCTGCAGTTATAATGGCACCTTTGTGGGTAATGTGGGACAGCAAATCACACTTAAATACGGTGAAATGACATTAACATTTTTGCATTGAAAGAGAACACTTTGTGTTTGCCGAATGTGTCATGACATTGGATATCTGTGTTCACCAAAAACCAAAAAATCCTTAAGAGTTGTATTAAATGAAAAGAGTGGTATAGAACTCTTAGTAAACATGGGAATGCTGTGTTTAAAGGTGGAGAGAAAGGGCTAGCAAGCGGACGTGTTCCCACAGTGACAGATTTCCATTTGTATGTCAGATACCATCAGCATTCACAAAGAACAATATCTTGCGGATGAAATATTTTAGAGCAGAGCATAAACAGAAAAATGTATATCCTCTATAAAAATTATCATTACTTTCTTACTATTTTACATTACTTTCAATGCTTGGAAATAACAATTTAACATTTCCCTGATAATTTCAGGTTTTTGGGAACCCTGAAATGGCTAAACCTACATAAAACCATTAATGAAGAACCTAAATATCAATACATCATCATGCACAGAAAATGTGCATGACACAGAATGTCTCAGTATTTCATTGTGACACCTCCAGTTTTCATTTTACTTCCCCAGTTGAATAAATGTGTTATTTTGTATTCAAATAACTTGGCCTACTTCTCAAGGACCTGATCAACAGATCTTTTAGACTCTCACTAACACGTCAATTATAACTAGATACTGTTTAGAAATAAAATCTGTTTTTGCATTTGTTCATCTTGCGAATTCACAAACCCTCTCTATCTCAGTCTTTTGGTCCATTCTTTGAGATGTGAAAGAAACAGAGGGTGGAATATGATATAAAAGCTATTTTAGTGCTTTAATAAAAGCTGACCTAATTTTCTGGCATTCAGTGTCACATCCATCTTTACAATCAAAGTCAGCAGCGAGGCTTGGGTAAATCTGCTTATGATGTAATTACATTTGAGTTCTGACAGATGTTGTTACATCAATATAATTTAAGTTCTAAAGATGACGTGAAACTCTGAAAACAAGATACATACAGATTAGCAAGGTGTCTCTGGAGGGGTGGGGGTTGACGTTCGGCCCATGACGGTTGGAGGAGTCTGTGTGTGGTTGGGGAGGTTTAGGGGTCGGATGTGTTGGCGTTGAAGGGCCACTGGTTGTTGGTTCTAAAGCCGTGGTGTGGGACAGACTCTTCTGTCTGGAGTCTGACCGTGTTTGTGTAGAAGATTGTGAGGGAGAACCTAAGTGGTAGAGAATAACAAGAATAAATGGATCTCTAACAAATCTGAGGGACACAAGAATCTCTGTCTTTATTTTTGCATTTTTGGTCTTCTTTATTTTGAGGTCCACTTATAATAGCAAAACTGTGCTAAAACAGACATAATTGTGCTTTTCCATGACCATTTTCCACCCTTTCTACCATTAGAATTAAGCAGGCACTATCTTGCTAATGTACCATTAAAATATATTTGTTAACAATCTCTTTGCATATAAGAGCTTACTTACAGGCTGCGGGTTTGCTGTCGGGCCTCTTTTAAGTCAAAATATCAATGGAAATGAGCTCTCTCATGATATGACCCCTTTACATTTTTTGTGTTCAAGTAAAATTATACTGTTAGTTCCCTAATGTTACTTTTCTTTGTTTTTGTTTGTAGCGCTTTTCACTTTCTGTTACATGACTCCAAGGGTCTAAAGACAAAATATCAAGTCAGGAGTAATTGGTGTCATTTTGGAGACAGACCTTAGTTTCAGTAGTACCAGCAGTAACTAAATCAGCCTACTAAAATATCAAACATAGAGTGAGAATTAGATGTCTTGTATCTAGGCAAGACTTTGAAAACTTGTTCATGCCTACATCACCAGTAGGGTGGACTACTACAATGGACTTATCACCGGCCTTCCCATAGCTACAGCTCATTTAGAATGCTGCTGCCAGAATACTGACCCAAATAAAAAAAACCTGAGCATTTCATTTAGCTATTATGCCACCTGAAACTGGAACCAGCTTCCAGAAAAGGCAAGATGTGCTTCAACAGCAGCCACATTCAAATACAGACTGAAAACACATCTGTTTAGCTGAGTATTTACTAACTGAGCACTGTGCTGCACTCACTGATTGTACTGTATACTTTTATTTGTGTATTCTTTTCCTTTTTAAAATTTTTTTTTTAATTCAGTTTAATATTGTGTGTGAAATGTGCTATATAAATAAACTTGCCTTGCCTTTTCGGCTGCATATACTTTAGAAATATATACTGTTGTTTGTCATGTCGATAAAGCACACTAAATTCAAACTGAAACTAGCAGAATGAGATGGGCAGGTATGGAGGAAAGAAGGTCAAACAGGGTTTGCTATGAATCATTTCTGTTTTACCGCAGTACTACGTCAACCATAATCACACGGATATTATAAGCAGACAGCTCAAACCTGGTTGCTTGACTTCTGACATTTGCTGCTTGGAAATGACAGAGGACAGATAGTCGATTTCTTCATCAACATCAGGAAGAGAAATCTCTTTACCTGAGGAAACAAAGACAATTTGATATGGTTATGATATCCATACAAAAAAGTACTGTGGTGGTATTATGGCACAGTGTTTATATAAGAAGGTACTTTGATAAATACCATGGTATTCACATACCATGGAATTTACATGGTTCTGGTCGACTAGGAATGCCAAGTGTAAGTTTTATGCATATTTTCTTTTTATGCAACAGCACTGAGGCAAAAAAGCCATATCACAAGTAAACATGGCGATGTGTTTCTTTGGGATATATGAATGCTAAGCCCAGCCCAACAATTAGAAAACTGATAAATACACAACAAATAAATAGGAGATATATAATAAGTGAGACTCCAATACAGGACACAACACAAGCTTGTGTGCATCCAGGGCGCTTCAATGTAACTAGAGTGCATGGAGACACAACAAAAGAGCATAACGGGAAGATTATTGTTGCTGTGCAACATGTAGTTCATGGCATCCAACAGTTTTTGCTTCTGCAACAATTTATTAAAGCAATCCAGTGTCTGTGAAACACTCTATTATAAAGAATCGGCAACAGGCTACCCAAGGATTTATTGCTGCAGCCCGGAAATTTCCAAACAGGGGTAGTAACTCCAAAAGAGGGTGGGAAAACTTCAGAAGGGGGCGGCACTAAGTGTCTTACAAATGCTCCCAAACATCCGATTTAAGCTGCTTTTCCTGTGGATGAGTGTTGTAGATCGAATTCCTATGTTCACGTTCAGTCCGCGATACCTGGCCAAGCACCACACCTAACCATGGTAACAGGTAGACACAAGCTCAAGAGATTTTCACATTTATGCCTGCATCAAAAAATATCAGAGGTAGAAAGATATTCTGTTTTTTCTGATTAACTGGTGCCAACAGTTGCCTTTAGGAACTATCGGTTATCTGCAAAAATGTATGCCGATAGGTAAATAGTTTTTGTTTTGTTTTTTATTCCTCTGTGGCCAGTACTATTTTGATTAGATAATCAAGCGTTCTTAATTGAAGAAAAATGTTACTATATGGAAACGTGCCCCGTCAGCACATACATCGTGTCTCCAATTTCAAATCTTGTGAATAAAAATAAACCTTATTCTTCATTAAACCTCATTTGGTAAATAAATAAATAAATAAATAAATAATATATACAGTTGAAGTCAGAAGTTTACATACACTTAGGTTGAAGTCATTAAAAATCTTTTTTTAACCACTCCACAGATTTCATATTAGCAAACTATAGTTTTGGCAAGTCGTTTAGGACATCTACTTTGTGCATGACACAAGTAATTTTTCCAACAATTGTTTACAGACAGATTGTTTCACTTTTAATTGACTATATCACAATTCTAGTGGGTTAGAAGTTTACATACACTAAGTTAACTGTGCCTTTAAGCAGCTTGGAAAATTACAGAAAATGATGTCAAACCTTTAGACAATTAGCTTCTGATAGACTAATTGGCTAATTGGAGTCAATCTGAGGTGTACCTGTGGATGTATTTTAAGGCCTACCTTCAAACTCAGTGCCTCTTTGCTTGACATCATGGGAAAATCAAAAGAAATCAGCCTCAGAAATAAAATTGTGGACCTCCACAAGCCTGGCTCATCCTTGGGAGCAATTTCCCTGTTCATCTGTACAAACAATAGTACCCAAGTATAAACACCATGGGACCACGCAGCCATCATACCGCTCAGGAAGGAGACATACTCTGTCTCATAGAGATGAATGTAGTTTGGTGCGAAAAGTGCAAATCAATCCCAGAACAACAGAAAAGGACCTTGTGAAGATGCTGGAAGAAACAGGTAGACAAGTATCTATATCCACAGTAAAACGAGTCCTATATCGACATAACCTAAAAGGCTGCTCAGCAAGGAAGAAGCCACTGCTCCAAAACCACCATAAAAAAGCCAGACTACAGTTTACAAGTGCACATGGGGACAAAGATCGTACTTTTTGGAGAAATGTCCTCTGGTCTGATGAAATATAGAATTTTTGTCGGTTTTTAACCGTTTATTCTACATTCTTACGGCTGAATTAACGCTGACATTTTTATTCGCAGATAATAGTGAAACCTTATAATTGCAACATCCCGGGTCGACCAATATGTTTTTCTTTTCAACGATGCTGATACTGATATTTAGAAAACACGGTGGCCGATGGCTGATATTATTCTGATAAACAGTAATATACTTTTTTAATTGTTGAAATAAAATGATCACATATTTTACACAATTACATAAAATATTCAAAAATATTTTAAACCAAAAATCTGCATTATCCAATAACATGACTGTTGGTACATTTTGTAACTGACACTAAATGGAATGACCCAATTTTGTTAATCAGCAAATCAGGCATAGTTATCGGCCGATACTGATGATCTCCGAAGAACCAAATATTGCTCACTACTCCATGATACTTAAAAATTACCAAGGAATTACCATGGCACATGTCCAAACAACAAGACATTATCATTGTACTATGTCCTAAACACATGATAATCCTATAGTACGTTTTTGTTGATGTATTATCGGATTTCAAAAGAGGTTTACAGAAATTCTTTGAGATTTAGCGTGTGAGGCATTGGGCAGTGTGTGTGTGCCCTGAGAGAGTAAGAGTGTGCCAGGGTGTTGTTTGTTTGACACGCTCTAAAAAGAAAACAAAGGCAGCACATGGTTTAATGGTACGGTTGGCCAGACAGTAAACTGCATTCCAAGACAATGGAAGATATTCCCTTGGTAACCAGCCTGAGTGTGTGTGTGGCCATTGAGAAGGGGTGTGTGATCTCTCATTACCTCTTTATCAGGGTTGGGAGGGTTACTTTTTAAATGCATTCCACTACAGATTACAGAATACATGCTGTAAAATGTAATTTGTAATGTATTCCGTTAGATTACTCAAGGTCAGTAACGTATTCTAAATACTTTGGATTACTTCTTCAGCACTGGTGGATTTTTTCACTTGTTTTGACTATAAAAACTCTGCCAGTACAGTAAGACAAAATACACATGCTAAAAATACATTCTCTGAAAAACCTAAATATCTTATGCAGTGTTGTTTCTAAAACAAGATAAATCAAATTGATCTTGTTTTAAGGATTTTTAGATATTTTTACAGGAAAACAATACAAAAATGATTATCAAGAATAAAATTTTTGCCCTAATATCAAAGGTCTGACTAGAAAAAAGAAATTATGATCCAACATGAATTTTCTTGATAAAAAAATATGATCGTGCCTGGTAACGTGCATGTAAAATGGCTAGAAATAGCATTTTAGCTTAGCGTAAAGCTGACAATTTACACAAGGTTTATTTCTATTTCTGCTGCTCCAAACTTACTTCTCTGTCTGCTCGTATGAATGTAACACATCATAAGGAAGTGTTCACCGCTGTTCAAATGCACTTTGGATCGCATCATTTATATATATAAATGTTTTCCATCTGAAAGGACTAAATATTAAATCAAACAAATGACAATAAAATGCAAAGTAATCTCTTCAGTAATCAAAATACTTTTTGAATGTAACTGTATTCTGATTACCAGTGATTTAAATTGTAACTGTAGTGGAATACAGTTACTAATATTTTGTATTTTAAATACGTAATCCTGTTACATGTATTCCGTTACTCCCCAACCCTGCTCTTTACACACTCTCTACACTGGAACAAAACACAAACAAGATATGGACTTTTTTGGGAATTCCTGTAATTGTGAATGACGAATCAGATTTTTGAAATGATACATTCCAACGTACAGTTCGAAATAACTTCCATTAGCATTGTTAATTTTACAATGGCAACAAAATAATATATAATATACAATAAATATTTTTTATATAACTCCAAGCCCAGTGTTGTCTGCTGTTCCTTTAAATATTTTTTCAGCCTGGGGGTTTAACACATCCTGTAGGTAACACCTATCGATATGTTATCTGCTCTGGGGATGTGTGAGGTGTTGCATGCAGCACAGAGCTTGTGCATACAAAGTGCTGTTGCAAAAACTGATATTTTCATACTAGCAAACTTCATTTATGAAGTCTTCTGGTCTTCAGTGGAGCACAAGAACAAATTTTAAGAGTTTTGACGCTTCTCTGTTTTCCGTACAATGAAAGCGCAGGGTGACTGAGGGCTTACATCTCCTTTTCCACAGACGAAAGCAAGTCATACAGATTTAAAATAAACATGAAGGTGAGTAAATGAGAGAATTGAAATATTTGACAGTTTAACCATCCCTTTAAGCCTTGCTTTAGCTCTTTATCAACACTAAAGTAGCGACAGACCTGAGCTACAGAAAAGTGAAAGTTTTTATTGTCATGGTATAGGTTTAGTCTACAGAGGATTGGCCATCTGCCTCCTGGAACAAGCTTGATGTGATACAACAGCACATATCACTGTCTGCTTTGTTGCTTTCTAAACACCCTCACAGTCCAGGCTGTGTGTCCTCCACAGCAGGTGTCAAAGGAGGCGGGTCAACCATCTGCACTTTTTGAGGAGGGTTAATGGAACTGACAAGTGGACCTGTAAAAGTGTGTTCAGTACAGCCTGACTGAAGACTGATTGCATACCTCGGGGTCTTTAGTGACCCAGGACCTCATTGCACCCCCTGTGACTCCAATTTTTTTGGAGTTATGTGCACACCTCTTTAGTATTTCTCAACCTTTCTCTTCTGAATAGTGTTTAAAAAAAGGCAACATTTTAACTGCTTAATAACAAAAAGTGAATACGGTCATTAAAGACCCAACATATGTAATAGTGCTGTTGTTTTCGCTTCCATAAATCATATTTTTTGGATTATTTAATATCTATATAAGTTAACTATCACAGGATATCAGTTACTTTGTCTATTACAAGACAAATGACTACTATATCACGTTGATATTCTGTGTAACAAATTGGTGCGAAATCGGTATTCCATATGCTTGTACACATACATATTATACGTGTTATTTGTTACTAAATGTGGGGCTTGATTTGCATCTGACATTGGTATTTGACCAAGAAGCAACGTGGAAGTAAACTATAGCAAGTGTAACACATGGACAATATGATTTGCCTGTTGTCATTTGGGTACACTACTGAAATTATGTAAATTCTATTTAGACTCAAAAAGTGCCTGAGAAAATACATGTATAGCTTATGTGTAGTTTATGTGTAGCTTATGTGTTATGTGTAGCTCAATAAGTGTTTGACAGCCAGTTAGACGCTGTGTCAAGTTAAAAAGACACCTGCGTACTGTTCTATTTGTGACGCTGTGTTTAGAAAGAACATTTTCAGTCTGAGCGGCCCCAAAATATGGTTTGATTCATACAAGAAGATTAGACTAGTTCCGCAGTTTATGCAACTTCATTTGTACACTATTACCGTAAATTACTCAAAAGATTATAAAATCAAATGATTATGTGCCATTCTTTTCTTTTATGAAATATGAGCAAAATTAAAAAAAGGAGGAAGGAAGAATAATATTTTATATAAGCTTATATTACATTGCCCATCTTATTTCAGTCTACCATATCCAAACTTCATTCGTGGTGCTTGCTGAAGCAAGCATCACTATTACTATTGCTCATTTTAGGAATCTGAACAAACCCTTTAGCCTAACTATGACTGTACCTAGGAAAAGGCTTTTAAAACCTGTTGGATTTACCAGTTTTCTGCAGAAATTGCTCACACAAATAAACAAACACAGTCTGCTTAAACAAATAACACAAAAATAATATATTACAATAAAATTAACTAACCAGATACAAAAGTTCCGGTAGCCATCGAAAACCCCAATATTCCTCCAGCTATTTTGGAAAAAGTAATTACAGATTCATAATTTACATCCCTTTCAATGCTGATACAAATATGGGGCATTTTACTCATTGTACCTTTGGAAAAACAGTGTGCCCTACATGACTGGTATACGTGTTGTGAATAGTGCCAATAATGAGCAACAATATTCAGGACCAACACATGCTAGTTAACATGAGATTTGGACATGATTATGCTGCCATCTAGTGGTGACTTTTCTAAGCACACATCAGAGTGCTAATATCAACACTGCAACACACCAAACCAGCCAGAATCTAAAAAATGACACTGATTTTGTGTGATTCACAGACACATATGTAAGCTAGCTATAACCCCTAAATACTACCTTCAGACCATTTCAGTCATTACGATGATACGTCCAGTCATGTTAGTGTTTAATTTGGGCAGGTGTTTGACTGAGGTCTTGGTCTCTGACATCTCTCTCACACATCCAATCAGTGACGTGAGAATGAGACTGCTGACCTAGAAAGACGGATGATGATTAGTCAGAGGCCCTCCGGTTTAAATGATGACTTAACTACACCACCCAACCTCTTTTCGCACATCAGCCCTCAACCAATCTGACCCAAATTCAAAGGCTGGACAATTCAGGCTCGGATTTCAAGAGCATTACCATGTTAAAAAAATCTATACAAACTGACTTGGAAAAAATCCATATTAATTTGACTGTTCTCAGTTTTCAGTCAAGTCAGTTTACTGACATTTTCTCTAGCTTCATAAAACAGTTGAACCTTGACTTAATTTATGCCAGAGTGATCTGATTATGTTCGCTTGTTTACAAGTGCAATAACAAATCTACTATATGATGAAAGCAAAAAATAACTTATGAATTCACAAAATGTATACTAATTTAAGAGGGTTTGAAACTAGGAGTTTGAAACCAACATACACAATCTCTGCTAGAGGAAACACATTTGCGCAAATTGGACTTTTGTCTCCAAATAGCTACTGAGATATAGCCCTTGAGACCACTTTCTTGTGTGACAACTAGCCCCGGTCTTCCCTTAAATGGATATGGTCAACACCTGACACACATTACAAGTTAACAAAGAATTCATTGGCCTACAAGAGAATGGGAATTTAGATATGATAAATACAACAATTTCATAGAGAAAAATATAGCCTATACAAACAATACTGACAATGTATAATTACGGGCTACGTAAATGCAATGTATTGTGCAAAAGATGAACAGGTTAAGCAGCAGGTTATTTCTTAGAGTACAGTTAATGCTGTTCACTCATAACAGTAACGCAAAGAGACTCAAGATACAGGAATGTTTGCTCAGTAAACTCTTTAACAGTAAGTTCCACCTTAGTCTAACATACACTATCACTCTGATAGCGCTCTTTGAAACTTCCTTTAAAGGAATAGTTGACCTAAAAAAAAAAAAATTAAAAAAATCTGTCATTATTTACTCACCATTGTGTTGTTCCAAACCCGCATGACAGTCTTTCTTATGTTGAACACAAAATGAGATGTTAGATGAAATGTTAGCCTCTGTCAATATTTACTTTCATTGCATCTTTTTTCCTTACAATGGAAGTAAATGGTGACTTAAGGCCAAAGTATACTTCGATTGTCTGCGTTTCTGATCGTAAAATGCACAGTATGTGTGACGCAAAATTCTTCCTCAGCACAGTCCGCGAGGACTGTCTGCCCGTGGCCCAGATTCTAGACACGCGGACAGTCCTCATCTATGCAATTTGTCGGCACATGTGCCTTACGTTAACTGTAGTTAAATAGTATCACAAAGCAGTGATCGACCAGGCACGATCCGTTACGGAACGCAGGAAAACTAACATTCTGGCATTAACATGGGGCATTTTACTAATTTTACTGTCATATATGACTGGTTTATGTATAGTAAATATATGTACCAATAAAGAGCAACGTTATTTAGGACCAATATATGCCAGATAACATGAGATTTGGATATGATTATACTGCCATCTAGTGGTGACTTTGCCAAGTGCCTCGGACAGTGAATTTATTTTTTCACCTGTTTTTGACACAGTCGAGTACTGATATCAAAAAACACTGGAAAGACACATCAAAATAGACAGAATCTAAAAAAGTACACTGATTATGTGCAATTTACAGACACACGTAAGCTAGCTATAACCAGGCCTTGAGGCTAACATTCTGCCTAACATCTCCAACATTGACTTTCTTTTTTCACCAAGGTAAAGCTATCTATCTGGATAACATAGATGAGGTTTTGTCGAAACTGTGAGAATGATTTGAAGGGATCAGTTAGTATGGGTTGAAAATGATAAACATATCAAAAGTATGCCATAATTTTTCAGCAAAAAATGTGCTGTTGAATTTATAGCTGTCATGGAGTTACATTATAATTGTACAATATTCCAGCTATTATAGAAAATTTAAAAAATAAGATATTATTTGCTGCATTTTTTATTTATTTAATTTATTATTTTTTTGGGTAAAGAAAACAATGTTTAATAAAATATATAAATAAAAATCTAAATGATCAGTATTTAAATATAAATTAGCCTATCAAGGGGTCAGAAAAATTATTGGCAGGGCAGTACAAAACTGAATTACTCATTTAAAGGGAAAGTTCCCCCGAAAATGAAATCTACTCAGTTAACTCACCCTCATATGACTTATTTTCTTCTGTGGAACACAGAGATTTAAGGCAGAATGACAGCCTCAGTCACCATTCACTTTTCTGGTATGAAAAAAAAAAAGATGCAATGAAAAGTAAATGGTGACTGAGGCTGTCATTCTGCATAACATCTCCTTTTGTGTTCCACAGAAGAAAGTCTTCAAGAGAGTGAGTAAATGATGACAGAATTTTCATTTTTGGGTGAACTATCCCTTTAACAGCCACAAAAAAGTAGCTTTGAAAAAAAATAAAAAATAAAACAATATTGCACTATTGCAATGGATTAGAAAAGATTGATTCTTTTTGCTAGGGCAGTGCTCGCATGGAATTACATTAAACCCAAGGACGCATAGACAGATGCGATCATGCTTACACTCCAACTGATTAAATTCAGTCATGTGCCTTTTCCACATGAGGGGAGAGAGACAGATGAGTGCAGAAGTAAGAGCCAGCTGACCGCAGGATCTACGTCTAGGCATCACCATCAGTATCATGTCCTCTTTTATGATGGCATTAGTCACTGGCAGAAGTCCAGACAGAGCACTGTTAATGAACGCACAGCATTGGCCTCCAAAAACAGCCATGTTTCGCCTGACTCACAGTATGCCGATGCACGAGAACCAAAGCACAGTGCCAAGCCAGACAACAGATGCGAAATAAAACGTGACACTGCACCCAGACCGATCATCACTCATAATGCTTATTTATACAATGCCACGGCATCAACGTGATTGTGTGAGGAGTATCTATGAATCTGAGTTTTAGTTTCAGGAGCATCTGTGTGTGGGTTTTTTGTTGAACTTGATAAAGTGGGCGTGAAAAGTCTTCATACCGTGGAGGTGGTGTTGGGGATGGTGTCTCCTGTGGGCAACACAATGTCCCACTTCATCTTCCTCCAATGGGGAGAGGCAAGGGCCACAGTGGGAGGAGCCAGGCTTGCAGAAGTGCCGCCCCATTCGAGCACAGTCTATGTGGTCGGGGCACTTGTTTGCTAGGGAAAAAAAAAAGAAATGAAACTGTTAAAAGAATAAGAGAGAGCAGGATTAGAAGATATACTCAAAAACTTTCGTAAGAATCTATCAGCATACAAGGGATTGAATACGCCAACCTTATGGCCAGAAACACTGTTCATACAAGTACACGTACACAGACGTGAGCACTTAGCCAATGCATTGCCAACGTGAGACCGGTTGAAGGTGAGTTCTTGTGTTACTGTGGCGGTAACAACTTCAGTGCTCAAGGGGGGCGATAGTGTTACCTTCAAAAGTCAGTGCCATGACACTGCATGTGCTATAATTCAGGGAAGATGTTATAAATATATTGACTTTAACTTGCTCGGCAATATTCTCTTCAAACGGTTGCGTCGCCATGATAACGGTTGACGTGAAAGAGAAAACTCACTGTAGAAGCGGTCAGTTCACACTAATGTACGCTTTAGCGCCCCTTGTGGCGATGTTGAGAATGCTAATGCGGTCCAACACATTCTGAACTGCAACAACGCACAAAATCGATCTTACATGGCTAGAAGCATCCGAGTTCAGGTACTTGAATATGTTTCAGCCTTAAGTATTAAACTTTATCGCACAACTTGTTTCTCATCATTTGATTGATGAAGAGATGTGCTACTTAGTTTCTATGCAGACTTACGATTTTCACCTGGATGAAAAAACCCCACTTTTGCCTGTGAACAAGCACCTAGCAACAATCCAGTACACCTTCGCAACCATATAGCAAAGCACTAAACACACTAAAAAACACCTTAGCTACAATATAGCAACACCCTGGCAACCACCGACAACACTTTAGTGTCATGGTGGCAAGTTTTGCTCCGCAAGTTGCACTCACATTTTCTTCAGAGAAAGTAAAAATATATCTACATGCCTGCATCTAACCATTTACATTTTCAAGTGTCTTAAAGCATAAATGGTCACATGTAATGACACATGTTAGGAATGATGTGTTTGAATGTCGATTTGCCTTTAAATCATTATGCATTAGTTCGCCGGGTGTTAATGGCTGCTGAAGGAAATGTTGTTCCTAAAAGTGTTATTAAATTGCATAATTTCCACTGAAGCCCCACCTGCATTCACTTACCCATGATGGTTCTGTTATTGGTTTTGTTGTTTCTGCAGGAACAGACTATCAGTATGTGCTTTTGGACATTCATAATAATGTTTATGTTTTTTAGAATTATGACGCAGATCCAAACTACACATTAAGCAGTAAGCAGACAAAAAATAAATAAATGTTCTTGGTCAACCTTGTCTCATAGAATCTTGCTTGCATACCTACATTTTTGCAACATAATTTTTACGTGGCTCATTGTAGGTATCATGGCAGTTACCTGTTAAAATGAACACTAGAGGCGCAACAACAAACTCAACTGATAGATCGTAGCACTTGATGCAGGAGTCAACATCTCAAAGGAGTCAAAAGTGCCATAAAAGCACAACAAAATTACGTGGTTGCATTTTTCATTTCACATTTGCTTTTTATGACACCACTGGTTAGGTTTAAGTTTTTTTTTTTTTTTTACTTTAAAACATTTTGCCTCGGAAATGCCTCGTTATGTGTAATGAACCAAATAATATCATTTTGCAAAAATGTAGCCACACCAAAGTCACATAATTTTTATTAGATCATACTGTTCTTGGTATCAAATGTACAGAAAAAAGTACAACCTGTACAACATTTCTAAAATGCCTCTTCATAATTTAAACAATGTGCTGGGTTGAATACAAGTTAAGCTCTGTGACTTCTTTGACATGCTGTCGAACACCACAGAAAACTGTAGTAAAAATACATAAATAAAAAATCATGTTGACAGTAATGCACTTACAATAAAAGACTATAGGGAAAGGCAATGCACTGGAATAAATGTTAAAACACAAACCATTTTAGAGATATAGCCACAAATCAAAATATTATGCATGTTAATGTGATAAAGTGATAAATCACTTACTAACCTAATTATTGAAATAAATTTATATAACCTATAGTTGCATTATATGTTTTAACTATTGTCATGACCATGTAAAGCCGGTAAATATGTAACTTTCGCATAATACATGCAAGGATACCAGAAGGGAACATGATGTAAAAAAACACATCATAGATACTGTCAATAGAGCGTAACCTGCATTGAACATTCCTTGTAGCCCAAAGACATCCTTCTTTTTCAAGAAATGATAATTGAAGTACCTAATGACATCAGTGCTGAACAATTCAATGTGCCTCATATCCTTGAATGACTCTCAGTTGCTTGAGTAAATCAGTGGATCATTATTTTAAAAAAATTCTGCAATTTGGGGTTCATCGGGGTTTGATCATGCCATTGAGTCCATAATCATAATCACTATGTGTATCTCTCTTATATTTAATTTTCTCCTATGTAGTTCTCTCAGCATCTTTTGTAAATCCCTCAATTTTCATTCTAATTCTCTCAGTGGGGGGTACAGAAGGAAATTGGGTCAGCAGCAGGTTTGTGCGTGTGCTGTGACGGCGCTTGTGGATCATACCTGGTATTTCATTGTGAATGAAGGCAGCTTAGGACACAAACTACTGGGGGGGGGGTTCAGGTGTGAGAGACACAATGATGGGGAATGGTCCAGGTTCAATATGTTAAGCTCAACTAACAGCATTTATGGCTTAAAGTTTATTACCACAACATTTTTTTTTCTTTATTTAAAAAAGAAAAAGAAAAAAATATCATTTAAAATAAGGCACTTACAATGGAAGTGACTGGGGCGAGTTCAGAAACGTTAAAATAAGTGGTTTCGATTAAACACATTAATTCAGTGTGATTAATTATCTAAAAAAAATAACACATTAAAAAAATTAACGCAATTATTCAAGTCCCTTGACCGTAATAAGGAATAATTCTACCATCGGAACAATTCAAGTTTGAAGCACCACCTGATTTCTCTAGGGGGCAGTAAGCGAAACTCTAGCTGTATAGACCATTTCAAGAATGTAAACAAAAACAAATGAATTAGAACGGTCCAAACGTATTTCTGGATCCTTTCAACGAAGTTTCTTTTTCAAGGGAAGTCAGTCCACTCAGCGACCATTTTTGGAACGCTCTTGGGCAGTTTGGGCAGCTATTTTTCTATGTAAACAAGCGTCATAAAGCAGATCCTATCTACTTGAATGGAGAAAGACTGAAATCTCCAAAATGGTTGGTCAAGATTACGATAAAAGAACATATTTCAAATAAGCAGTAAAATTGTACTGGTCCGAGGCACGTGTGGCACCGGCTTCACTCGAGTGGCCCGACCACGACGCATGCTCCAATCCCCGGCGTCGCATCTAACTCGCGCCTGGGGCTGCGGGTCCGGCGATGCATCTAACTCGCAATGGACCCTTACCGCTCCATTCCTGGACCCGCGAAAACGCCAGCAGGTAGAAACCGGTCTCCCCGAGGACAGGCGCGCTTTGTGTTTAAAGGCAGCGGTGATAAGACTGTATTTTATTTTTTGGACTGTTCCAATTTCTTCCATTCATTTTAATAGAAGTGGCATATCTCTGCTAAATGGTCTCTGTTTTGACAAGCAGGAAATGTTCACAGAACAGTGACGTCACCAATGAACAGCACAAGATGAGAACACGTACTTGCGTTCAAAAACAGCTTGGAGCACGAATCCGAATGTTTTCAAATTACATGAAAAGTGCTAGAGCGAACTAAAAACAGTCTGTTTATGACACAACAAAACCAAAGTGAGACGCTCCAAAAGCATTCGTCTGATGCAGGTGTATATTGACGCGTCCTTAGATAATCCCTTCTAATCAGGGGCGTAGGAACCATTACGTCCACCTCGCTTTTAGAAATAACAAAATAAATTTTAAGAAATGCATCATAAATAGACCTTTTTATTATATACCTCTGGGACTTTGTAAACAGTATATCTTATAAGACAAACTTGTGTACTTTGTTCTATAGCTACATAAGCACACAACTGGATTCTGATCTGTTGTGTAATAAGAACATATTTTCAAGTTTAGTTACATTGATGCTTTGCTTTTAAGTGTCACATCTTTGCTATTCACATGTCTCACCGTGGGCGATGTGTTTCCAGGCAACAATACTTTCTTAAAAGAGCAGTATTGAGACAGTAAGTGTTCTGTCAATGCAAACTCCAAGGTTACCAAGGATAGAAAAGGAATTCACAGTTTAACAAAAACATACGACAATATAATATGCCACATTTCATGTTCACTAAATAATAATCACCACCCAATATCCATTGATATCTGCTTATTACTAGTCATAGACCTCCATCCCTTCATTAGTATTCATTAAATGTTACCAGATTGCTTTTAAATCTGGACAAGTTATGAGAACTGAGATTAACTGACTCATGAAGTGTGAGCATGTGTGTGTGTGTATATGTGAGAGATGCACGTTCCTCTAAACATCCAACTGCGCCGCCCACCTCCAGCCGGTCATGAACATTAATTTACACAACCGTCCACAAGCTCAAGCTGCGTCTGCAAATCAGGAGGGACTTTGGATGCAACGGGCACCACGTTTGCTTCTAATGCTGCAGCTAATCTCTACTGGAGAACATTATCTTTTACCGGTTTCTCAAATACTTTATCAAAAAGTCATATTCAATTAATAGCTTGGAGCAGTTGGTGCATTCCCTGGGAATCAAACCAATCACCTTCCCAAGTTATAGAACCATAAACCACCAGTTGAAATACATGAACTACTTGCTTATTTTGCGTTTAGCTGATGTTTTTATCCAAAGTTTCTCAATCTCTTGGAATAGCCTGAGGTTAAGTGCCCTGCTAGAGGGCACAATAGCGATAGTTCATGGATCATGCGTAGTGAGATTTTAACCTGCAACCCTTTAGTTATTAGACCAGATTATTAATAACCTGGCTATAAAATCCCATTTCTTGCAGGTCACTTGACCTCTATTACCATTCCTATTCATCCCCTGTGGTTTCACATTCAGTTCACAGGACTATGTGTCTGGAACTGTCGTTGGAGGAGATGCTTTGATCTGCACATCTAAACATACATGACACAACTCTGATCAAATTAAAACCTGACAGATGACTTATAATTATATTTTAGCTCTCTGAAATCATATATGGATACATCAACAAATTTGCATAATTAAATGGAGACATGCAGAGCTTTAAAAGCAAGGCAAGTGTACTAGTCAAAGGGTCTAGGGGCAGGGGTAAAACTTGAATTTCCATTTGGCCTATGACATAAGGGGTAAATAAAAACCCATAGACCCATAGCTAATTTCTAGCCCTAGAAACTACATAGCAACATGATAAAATCTAAGAACACCTTAGTAACAGCATAGCAATGTCATAGCAACCACCTCCAACTTCATCACGACAGAAAGTTTTGCATGGGCAAGCACCTTTCAGCATTCTTCAGAAAACATAAAAATGTAGTTTTTGTGACATTATCTAACATCAGTGACACATTGATATTGAAAGAATGCGTATGTGAAAGAACCACACCAGTTTAAACATTTAAACCTGTTTTAAAAAAGGCTGTGCCAATTTGTGCATTGTTCATGCATCTGAAATAAGAAATGAAAGTGGCTGTAGACACCTTGTTCTGCCCATTTTTGTGACTTTTGAGACTTTACAAGCTCCCTGAAATGCAAAACACATGAATAGGTCAGATCTGCCTCATGAGAGCGTGAGGAAACAGATTTGTCAAAACAAGAAAATGGCATGCAATTACATATCACGGATCAGCATATCATAAAGCTGGATGAAAAATGAATATTCTAACCATCTGTTGCTGGCTTATAAATCATTAACTGAGCCATGAGAAGGAAGGAAGCCAACATCAGCACAGCATTACAGCACTCTGGAACAGGGACACACTTACGGGGTGTTTAAGGTGGCGATTTACTTCGTGAGGTAGGATAGGAATCATGAGGGGTGACAAATGTTACAAAATCTGTTGCGAAGAAGTGATGTGGTGCAAATCTTTTCAAGTGGATAATAATTGGGCATTTCTGATGTTGTGTTGAGAGATTCTATGAACAGGAAATTGTGGAAGGATAAGGGGAAACTCCCATTGTGTGGATTTCCTGTTGCTTCACTTAAAACCAAAGCAAAGTGCCAGCTCTTTTGACTGATTAAATTGGATTTGCAAATCCATGGCTTCATATACACAAACTTCTCATTCTAAACACTTATTTTCAGTATTATTAAAGGGACAGTTCACCTAACTATTCTTTTAAACAAAATGCTAAATCCACCAGTATTCCTTTCAAGAAAAATGACATTATATGCACATCAAGCAAGACAGATCTGAAATATCAAGATAAGAACCAGAGAAGGCTTGTGCATAACCAAATACGCCCACATTCTCATCTAACAACCCTTTTCTGAAGATCTTTTATAATGTTAAAAATTATTCTGTGAAAACACTCCAAGATACTCAATATGTTAACCTGTTAAAACAGGTTCCAGATTACATTCATTTGGCTCTTTCTCACTCTCATTACTTATTAACTTTATGAGAATGGGCTGTCATTCCTGCTGCTACAGAAACCACACCTTCCACCAAATGGCCACTTCTTTCTTGGGCGCTAATGTGATTACAACTGGATCGCACTGAACGTTACCATGATAAGCAATGACATTTTATTTTACAGAAACTTCGTGGACATGGGAGTATGGAAAATATATGTTTTATAATGACTGTACTTGTGACAATACATTCAAATATGCAATAAAATGATTACACAATACAAAGAATTAAAAACAAAAGCCTTGAAACCATGTTATATATATATTTTTTTTTTATCATTCAGTTTTTACTTCTTTTCTTGGGAGATTAAAAGCATCGAGAGGGATATTTTTCTCAATTTCTATATCAAAAACACGTAGAAAAAAGAAACTTCAAACAAAAAGGGTACTTATATCTCCCCTCTTCTTGTCTCCTTATACTCATTTCAACCCCAATCATGTATTCATGTCAGTTATAAGTCTTTCACCATAATGATTACATATTTTCACATCTTTATAGTTTTTGGCATTGCATGGTTGCTCCTTGCTGAGGAAAGTTCAAAGAATAATATTTCCAATAGGCAATGTTACCAATGTTATTGTTGCACAACAATTTTTTTTTTGTTGCTACAGTCAAAGCCTCCAACCAGATTTTACAAATCCTTCATTCGATTGTTGCCGAGTTGTCATTTAAAAGGTGCAGTAAGGGCACGGAGAAAGAATCAAATCCATCCTGGAAAAATCCCAGGGTGAAAAATATGTATATTCCCTGCTTGAGAGATTTTATATTCGCCGAATATCTGCTAAGTTCAGGTCTCTATTTAAATTTCCTACAGCTTTGGAGGAAGCTGCTTGGTTAGGTGATTAAAGTATAGATGATTTATCTAATGAAGGATCAAAAAACCACATTCATATTGGATCCGATTATTAACTGGTAGTCATGTAATGTCAACAATTCCTTAGTTAATTTTTGAAAAAATTATTAATTAATAATAGTTAGGGCATAAATACATACACAAGCTACTTTTTTCCCTTGTATGCTAGTGCAACAAAACGTAATCTTCCTAACATGTCAGAACCTGTTCTGTATATAAAGTCATTTTATACATTTCATAAATATAGAGACACCTTTAGTTTTTGTACCATCTCCTGAGGCAATGCCAGCTTATATTGTTTGTCCTGCAATCTTGATGTATCATCTGGTCTCAGAAGGTGGGTCTCCTGTAGTAGAGCAATGTCAAAATTGTTCCTTTGCAAGTCTAATACCTTGGTCCATTTGAATAGGGAATTAAGTCCTCTGACATCAATAGACATAACATTGTGCCTATCCATGATCGCACACTCTTTAACCAATCTAGCCATGAATGTGCCAGGTTACTGTTTTATGAGTATATGGCATATGTTTCAGGTGTGTCACTCTTCCCATTACTACAGTGTTTGTTTTTTTTGTTTGTTTTTTGGACACAATAACATGATAACACCATAGACTTTTGGAAATGCCCTTTTTGGCACTTTGGAGTTCTTTAAGTATATAACTTGGTTCATGAATACGGTAATCATTCAGCACCATTGTATACATCAAAGAACCATGGTATTACCATCTGATATAATCACATTACCATGGTAGCACTGCAAAATGTTTTTATAAAGGTAGTTTCTATTTATTAAAAGAGCTTCTATTAATGAAATTATTTTTTTATCTATTAGTCACTCACTGAGCACTTTATAAGGAACACTATGGTCCTAATAAAGTGCCCGACGTGGTCTTCTGCTGTTGTAGCCCATCCGCCTTCAATGTGTTGTGCATTCTGAGATGCTATTCTGCTCACTACAATTGTACAAAGGGGTTATCTGAGTTACCGTAGTCTTTCTGTCAGCTCGAACCAGTCTGGATATTCACCGTTGACCTCTCTCATCAAAAAGATGTTTCCATCCGCAGAACTGCCGCTCACTGGATATTTTTTGGTTTTGGCACCATTCTGAGAAAACTCTAGAGACTGATGTGCATGAAAATCCCAGGAGATCAGCAGTTACAAAAAATACTCAAACCAGCAAGACTGGTACCAACAATCATGCCACGGTCTAAATCACTGTCTGAGATCAAATGTTTCCCCATTCTGATGATTCTGAAGCTCCTGACCTGTATTGCATGATTTTTTGCACTGCACTAATGCCACGATTGGCTGATTAGGTAATATCATGAATAAGTAGGTGTACAGGTGTTTGTAATAAAGTGTTAGGTGAGTGTATCACAAAAAAAAAAAAAAAAAAAAAAAAAGGATGTTTGAAGGTTGTTCAGTTCACTTAATTAAAATGTACTAAAGAAACACAATTCTAGAACATTGTCACAATTTGATTTCATTACGTTCTGTCCAATTAAATTTGTAAAAGGGAAGTTTACTTAATACATTTGAGTTTGGACTACATTAATATTTTTTGTAGCATTGATTTGATGAAGCATGGGATTTCTATTTCCCAGCATGCTTTGCATGGGTCTGGATGGGGCGAACAAATATTGAAATTAAGTGTTATTTTTTGCATATTTGAGCGAGATAAGAATTGGAGGAGATTTGTTAATGTTTAATGTTCTGTTATTGGTATTTAAAAAGAGTGTCGGTTATGCTTGAGTTTTGGGGGTTAACATTGTGGTGAAGATTGGCGCTTATGCTATAGGTTGAGGATGGACATTCACTTAAGTAATTCAATTAAGTATGGGTAATGACTTCCTTTGAATGTACCCCTCCCCCCAAAACCTGATGTTTTCCAAAGTGTCCTTAAAAATCATCTGTTAGATCTCCTACATTATTATTATTACTATTATTTAAATGAATATGTGTAGGAGAGATACAGAAAGTGTAGTAGGCAGGGTTCCACTCTTCATTTGCAAAGAATAACTGATAGTTGGTTGTAGGATCATTTGAATACATTAGTTCAGCAGCAGGCTTGTGATCGGCTAAGCACAAAAAAGCAGGAAAATGTACCGAGAAAAGTGGGGGACAGAGAACAGTCTCTTCATTGTGTGGCTAGTATTATTTCTGCATTGTGCATTTATAACAAAGTTTTTACTTAGTGCGGTCTGCCAAAACGTAATGTCCATTTTTATTACATCTGTAACTCAAGTTCATTTCCCGATCTAAACGGGGGAAGACTTGTCTAAACTGAACATTTTCTAATGTCTGCACTGTATCTGCAGGGTTTTATGATTATACATACAAGTGGTTCGATATACTGGCAATGAGTACTTATGATGAATTTCACGATTTCACTGCAAATATCACGTCAGTAACGCGGTAAGTGCAGCGTTACAATAGCTATATTTAACCTGCAAACAACTTATCAAATCAAAGCCATTTTATTTCTGACCATTTTATTTCTCTTGATGAATTAAAATAAACCTGTCTTACATGAATGAAGTCCTGACGGCCATAACTAGGAGCCTCTGTCTCGCGCGTTCTCAACTAAGTGTGTGCGTGATGCAGAAGCAGCTGTTAAGTTTGAGGGAGTGAAGTTGTTCCAAGGAAAGGTAGAATGGCACTTGTTTGTAAGAAAAATGCTGACAGAGAATGCACCGGACAGGACAATTGTCAATACCATATTGGGGGGGGGGGGGAAGCACTGCCTGAAACTTCACTTGGTGTAGAACAGTCTGGAATAATATGAAACAATGCAACAGTCCCCTCTATGCAGCCTGAACTTGTTTAAAATGTTGAATCTTTGTGACAACTGCACTAAAAACAATCTTTACAGAATTATGCTCACATCTTTCAATAGCCACATTCAGACAACTGAATCAGAGAGTGCTTCACAATGAAAACTGCCCTTCTGGGCCAGCAGGTTTCTCGAATAGGTTTTTCTTGCATTCTGTACAGTACGGAATGAACCTGCAAGAGTCCCGGCTGATCTCAATGTACCTTCCTTAACCAAGTTGGCAACCTGAGTGTGTACTTAGTGTGTGAAGACTTAAGGGTGGATGTTTGTTGAGTGTTACTGAACATCCAAGGATATGTTTGGGTTTTAGTGTGCATATTTAAACATGTATGCCATGTTTGGTTGCGTCTTAACCACGCAAGAAGGACCTGCTTTGAGCAAGCATATAGCAGTATAGCCTTGCTTGGCAGAAAAGTGAGTAATAGAGCACAACAGTAGGGTTCCAAAAGTAAAAATCCTACCAATTTTCTTCACAGAGGAATTCATTTTTAATGATAACGTATAAATCTTTCTAGACAGAACTACCATGAGCTCCAAGGTTGTTAAGCAATGATATGGTTCTGTAGAAGCCACCAGTCAGTGTGATTTAATTCATTTTTTAAAAATTCAAGAACTACCCTTCCCATAATTCTGAAGAGAGATCCACCAATCAGAGGAGTCACTGTTGGAAACGTGATAGCAGTGACCACCCACCCCTTAAAGCACTGCAAATGACAAAATAGAGTCTCCCTGTTCTCTCATACTACTAAAATATTTGTATGTATTTGAATATTCTGCAATAAGCCTAAAATATATTGTTTTCAAACTTAAAATCAATTATTACAAGTCATTACTTTTATATTTTACTGTGCTTTTTCTATTACATAATTTTCAATGCTTTCTGAAATGAGTACTATGAGTACTATATACAAATTAACACCCATTTGAGTAGTTCATTCCATACTAAAATAATTATGGTACACATCCTTTGTCCTTTTGCCTAATTTTCAAACACTTTTTAGCTTCAAATCAAATGTTGTAATGTTGTAATGATTCATTTTGAAGCTAGCTGGTTTGTTTATGGCTTGGAACTCTTTACTGAAGTTTTTTAAATGCCTTTGAAAAAGTGTAAAGGAAAAATTGATTCGGAACCAAGGCCACTTAAAAAGTGGGAGCTTTATTTAGCTGCAGCTGTTCCATTCTCACGCTGTGGTTTATATGCAGTACGTGACCTTATTCAGCTCTTTGGTACAGAGATAAGCCACCGCTCTCAATGAGCAGTCTGCTAACCATCATTGTGGCCATAATAAGCAGAGACCCTCACGTCCCCTGAGAGACCAAGCGCAAGGTCCAATTCCACACAGTTGCCACAGCAACGCAGCTAACCTTTTCTCAATCCACTCCATCACCTCAGAAGAGAGGGATGCAACACTTAGACACCTCACACTTCTTATGTAAGTGCATTACAAAGCAAGCTGTGGCCAGAACAGCAACGTAATGGAAAAAAATTGGTCCCTCCCTTCAGAAACAGCAGGATTCCTTTCTTTTATCTCTCTTACTTTACACATTGAGGATTAGTTTTAAGGTGCCATTTTAAGATTTAAATTTCCAGATTGGAATGCTATATTGCACAAACTAAAAGGCCTATTTTCCACCCTAACACTTGATTACATCAAAGAATCTTTAAAACATAATGTTGAAAACTGAGCCCTTGGTCTACTGCTAGAATCAATGAATGACAAGGGGGATTAATAGAGCAAAAGAGGGCAGAGGACATAGCCTTATGTTACCTCAAACTTGATATATATAATTATAAAACATTTCCGTGTTCTGAGTGAGTTGTGTGACTGTAGGCCAAGTTAAAAAACACATAACTAAATACAGCTAGGTTGGGAAAAGATTAACCCAGTGGTTCTGAACTAGTTTTGTTTCAGGGCCCAGAAAACACTGACATTGACTAATATACCCATGAATATATGCAAAATTACTAAGCTGAATAGGAAAACGTCTCTGTTACACATGTACCCTCAGTTCCCTGAGATGTAGGGAACGAGACATTGCGTCAGCTGACGCTATGGGAAATTCATTCTCCAACAACTTATTGAAGCCCTTATGCCATAACGCCAATCCACTGACTGGCAATGGTGTTTGAACCCCGTCCACTCAGGCGCCGTCAATAAGCCTATATAAGCGAGTGCTCAAACACCATTTCTTCAGAATTTTCTTACTGAGAGATGAAGCGCGTATCTCTCATCCCTCGAAAACTCAGAGTCATTAGTGTGGCCATCTTACGCAATGTCTCGTTCCCTACATCTCAGGGAACCGAGGTTACATGTGTAACAGAGATGTTCCCTTTCTATTACAGTTCACTCACATTGCGTCAGCTGTCAGCTATGGGGAATGAGTTCTATCATGCCACACTACATGACGTAACATGAAACCCCGCAGAGGGGTGCACCCAATAAAAATACTCACAGGGCAACACGGCCCGCGTGGGGCGTCACTAGAAATATAACTTAGGTGAATGAATGAATGAGTGATTAACCCCTACAAGGTCAGACCGGGAGGGAGTTAATCTAATTATAGGGAAAATATGTGTATATATACAAAACCAACAATATGATAAACCCTTTCACAACAGCCAGTTGGGAAGGAAAGACTTATAAGAAGTGCTTGTGACTTCTGCGGCAAAATCTAACAATCAGCCAGTCAATAGGCGGTTGCATTTGCGATACAAACCCCTTTCACAACAGCCAGTTGGGAAGGAGGGGCTTTATATGAAGTGCCTGTTACCAACTGGACAGAATATTTTACAAAGGCCAGCCAATCGGCAGCTGCGTTTGTGATAGCAACCCTTTTCACAACAGCCAGTTGGGAAGGAGGGGCTTATATGAAGTTCTTGTTGCTTATTGGACAAAATCATTTACAACGGCCAATGGCGGTTGTCTTTCACGACTTATAGCTCGTAGCTATTAAAATAGATAGAGGGGAGCTCAAGCTCGCCTGTAAAATGACTCTCTTAGAAAGTGAGAACCCATGAAGAGAGAGAGAACCTTTTGTGCGTCTTCCATAACATACAAAGAGCTGATCTGACAGTCTGAACTGGAATGAATGCTCCATGTAAATGTTTAATGCCTGAACAGGGCATACAAGTGCATTGTATGCTCCTCGTCCATATTAAACGGAGGGGGAAAGAAAGCTTGTAAATGCACTACTTGAGCTCTAAAGTGTGTGGGCAGCACTTTAGGCACATAACCTTTTCTGGGCTTGAGGGTTGCTTTTTGAAAGCTCTGATACAAAGCACTAGCCTGTATAATAGTGTTCATGATGAAGGAGCTAACACTGGCACTGTTGGCGAGTTCCGTTCAATGGCTGAACGTACAGGTTCCGAAGCTCCAGTTTGGGATGCCAAATCACGCCCTGCGCTTGAGAGAGGAGATTCCTCCTCAGTTCTATTTTCCAAGGCTGCCCATCCAGTAACTCTAACATCTCCAGAAACCATAGCAGAATGGGTCATTTTGACACAAATCAGAATTATTGTTTCCTTGTCCCCTCTGACTTTGCAAATGATAGAGTGGAAGAGGCATACTGGGGAAATGCATACTTGTGTTTTGGCGGCCAAACGGGGTTTGTGACATGGAGTACCATAGAGGACAATGTGTTGTTCCTGCAGAGGTGAACAGCTCGACTTCCGCTTTCCTGAACACTTCCCAAATCATCATTATTTTTGGGGGGTTCAGTCTCCCGCCCCAGTCATCGTTACCTGGCGTGATCGAATTCTGCCCTGGTGATTTATGTATGCTACTACTGTTGTCCAAATGAATCAGCACATGATGATTCATTACGTCAGAAAGAAAAGCCTCCATGGCTAGAAAGACAGCTAGTAGCTCCAGGTGGCTGATTTGCCCATTTGGCACCCGTTCAAGTGCCAAAACGCCAGATGTCCGTTGCAAAGAGCACCCCAACCTGTGTTTGATGCATCTGTAGTCACCACCTTCTGCCTGAGAATCTGACTCAATTCAAATGTCACAGATGCAAAAAGGCCGGAGGCCACCGTCTTTCTGCGTTTTGATGAGAAAATAACGGCTGTGACATTCTCTCTGCGCACCACAGGAGGAATGACCCCTACTGCATCTCTCGCAAGAAGATTTACTACCTTGGAGCGCAGAATGGGCATATCCTCCAGTAACGTGGAGAATAGAATGCAGTTGAAGTGAGGCGGCCGAGTCATGAACCAGAATGTATAACCGCACACTACCTTTTTTTTTATTTTATTTATTTTTTTTACACACTGAGAAATGCTTGGTAACGTGTGCCACGCGACCGCATAATGCGCGGGTGGGCACCGAGTTTTGCACGTGTTGAGGGGATCTGCCGTTTATAAGACGGGAGCATTTTGCGTGGAGTGTGGGTTGATTTTTCTCTGAGATGGTTATCACGGTGAGTGAGTTTGGTTGGAAAGGAAGAAAGAGCATTTTTAAAATGTTTTTAAAAATATTTTTAAAAATATGCCTGAGAATGGCAGCCCCTCCAATCTGGGTGTGCGTCAGGTCTCAGTATGCTCCGTATGAACCTCAGGGAAGAACGACACTGCTTTCTGAACCACAGTCTTTTGACGGTGGACGGTGAGCAGGAATCATTCATTCAGACCAGAATTTCCGGATCGACAGGAGGCACCCACTCAAGGCCAAGCTCCTCGACGACCCACGCAATGACGCGGAGTAACTCGTATCAATGCCGTGTGCGTGCTCCTCACCATTGTGAGGGAAGGGACAGCAACATCATCAGCCTGACATGACCATTTGCCCATGTCAGACACTGCGAGTGACATGGCATCATCCCCATCATCAGATCTGCGGATGTGATAAGACCTTGTGCTCCAACGGAGGTTGAATCATTCCTAAGAACAAGGGGGATCCTCGAGCAGAGCATCGAGACTCATGTCCGTCTCTATGAAAGTTGATTCTGCATGGGCACAGACCAGACAGCGAATACAGTTCTCATGCCTGTCTGATGCCTAGAGCGGGATGTGCAACTCGAAAAGGGAACACTTGCGAAACGACATCTTCAAAAAGAAGTGTACACAAGCAGCTCATTTATGATATCCTCCATGGAGGAACAACAATGTATATACAGTATATAAAAAGCATGGCAATAAAGGATACAAGTCTCCGCTGAGGCGCTGCAGATACAGTTAAAATGCTGAGGTGTCTGCGGTGAGCGCGGGAAATTCCTCGCTGGAACACTTGCAGGGGGAGGTTCAGTCAACTGATGTACGCTGGCAGTAAAAGCGACGAGTCATCTTGCTCGCGTCCAAATCAAGAATCCATCCACTGAATGCGTGTCTTTCGATGGCGAATCCGAGTTGAAAGGGCGTTCAAGATGAGAGGTGTAGTTCAGTCTTGAAGGAAGACAATTCTGAAGAAATTGTGTTTGACCACTCGCTTATATAGGCTTATTGACAGTGCCTGGGTGGGTGGGGTTCAAACACCATTGCCAAACAGCAGATTGGCGTTATGACACAAGGGCTTCAATAGGTTGTTGGAGAAGGAATTTCCCATTGCATCAGCTGATGCAATGTGAATGAACTGTAATCGAAAGAGAACTGACTTTTATAGTTTTATAGTTTGAGTTTTTGTTTTCTAAATTGTTGAATTTAAGATGATTTTGTGCTCTCGGCAGCCAATAATTCCAACAAAACCCTGATAATTTGAGTAATTCGAACAAACCCCTAACCCTAAGTATTGAACTTCAGTGTGCAACTCATTCCACACCGTTTGTGCTATGGATATGAATAATACCTAAAATCATGTGGCTTGTTGAGAAGGTGTGTTATAACTTTTGCTAGAAACGATTTGACTTACGATTTTTGCCTGCCAGACGATAAATCGGGTAAAAACATCCCAAAGACTTCAATTAAAAGAGCAGCCCAGGCCACATCAAGGGACAAGAAATTTATAGGAAATTAGAGGTGGGCTCTTTTGATTTGACTGGGGCAGTAAGCTCCTTGCAACACCCACAACACCTTAGCATCGTGGCGGCAACTTTTGCATGGGAAATCACCACTGACATTTTCCTCACAAAACGTTAAAAACATTGGTCACGTGACGCCATGCAAGAAGCAGACGTGTGAGCGACGAGCTCTGTGCACTTTGCTAAATTTTTTATTATTTTCATGTTATAATCTGGTGAAATTTGATACACCCAGTTACACATTTGCTCTTTGAGGCAAAACATGGCAAAGAAGTAAAAATCCTCGGGCTCTGGAGACATTAAAAGACACTTACGTGTTCAGGATGAAAGCTCCGACAGGACTCGATTTGGATGGCGGGGTGGGAGAAGTGATCCAGCGTCAGATGTCCAACATGTCGGTGATGTTGACGAAGGTTCTTGCTGACTTGGAGGATCTCCCTGTAATACGTCGATCGATTATGGCGATGGAAATAAAATTATCTGAGTTAGTTACAAGAGTGACTGATGTTGAGAGACGAATCGATTGTCTGGAGTCTTCGGAGAGGGAATTAACCGCTAATCCGCCCGCGACCAAAGTTGATTTGGAACATCTCCTTGAAAAGCTTGAAGATCTTGAGAATAGAAGCCGCAGGAATAACGTTCGAATTGTTGGAATTCCTGAGCATGAGGAGGGCAGAGATATGGTGAAATTCCTAGACGAGCTTTTCCCAAGTCTGCTCGACATAACAGGCCATAAACTGGAAATCGAGGGAGCTCACAGAGTCCCAGCTCACAGATTTGCTGAGGGAGATAGGTCCCGATCAATCCTGGCCAGATTTCTGAGATCATCCGATAAAGAACTTGTGTTGTGCTAGGCGAGGAGCAAAGGGAAGCTTTCTTGGAAGAACTATAATATTTTCTTGCTCCCGGACTTTGCGAGTTCGACAAGAGAGAAACGCGATCGGTTTAAGGAATGTAAGAAACTCTTACATCAGTGAAAGATCACTTTTGCTCTGATGTTTCCGGCCAAACTGAGAATAGAAACGAAGGACGGTCGCAAAGTATTTACATGTCCCAATCAGGAATCAATGTGTGAGTAAACCATTGGGTGTTTCTCATGTGAGTGGGTCGACTCGCTGTACTTACTCTGGCTTTTGAGGAAGCTGGGCATCATTTTGGTTTCTTTTTTCTTTTTGTGTTGGCTCTGCCGGGCGGCTGGAGTTTGTTTTGTGAATAACACTTTTCCTTAAAGAAACGTTTGCATTGACGAAAGATTACTTTGGCCGGGAACTTCAATGCAAGTTTGACAGTGGACACTACGGATGACCGCAAAATATCTACATGCTCACACAAAGGATGTCTTTTATAAAGTTGATGGATTGTGTAAGTCATGGTATATACTTTATGCGGCCTCCGAGTGAATTGACTCGACCATCCGGAGACCGGGATGCCGGTTTTGTTTCTTTTTGTATTGGTTCCGCCTAGAGGCTGGAGCTTGCTCTATTGAATAACACTCCTTTGGAACAGCTGTGGATTAATCTGTTCGTTCTTCGTGCTTATTCCTCCTGCTGGCTGGAGTTTGTTTTGTTGAGTATTTTTACGGGACATTGGAATGATTACGTCATCCGCTGAACTCATAACAGCCGGCTCACTAAACATTCGTTTGTCTGTCCGAGGAATCTGAACGGTTTTATATCAGCTGGAATTTGTTTTGTGGAAGATCACACCTTTGAGACAGTTCTGTGAATGAATCTACACGTTCTTTGTGTTCATTCTTCCTATTGGCTGGGGTTTATTTTACAAAGTATTTTCTGTTATGTAATTTTGCCTCACAAACTTGTGAGGCAAAATTGAGCAATCCGATGGCAAAGCTGTCGTGGGGGCTCGTGAGCGTTCATGAACCTTTTGAGTTTGAGTTTTGAGTCGTCGGTTGGCGCTTTCATGCGTGGGGTTAATGCGCACGTTTTTTTTTTCTGTTCGTTTTGTTCGGGGGGAAGTTCGGGGTTTGATTGTTTCACTAAGGGGAATGTGGTCTGTATAATTTTGTTTTTGACACACAATTTATTTTTTCTACTATATCAAAATGTCAAATGTTAATATGAGTGTTCTATCTCTCTCCACATGGAATGTGAATGGATTGGGGCACCCCATAAAAAGAAGGAAGGTTATTACTTTTCTTAAACATAAGAAATATGATATAGTGTTTCTTCAAGAAACACATCTCTCCCGCAGGAAGCTGAAAAATTTGGGAAGATATGGGGTGGACATGTTTTTGTTTAGTGCTGGCTCAAGTAAAAGCAAGGGAGTCATTATATTGATTAATAAACATTTACAATTCAAATGTCTCAAACAGACTAAAGATAAATTAGGGAGAGTCATTATTGTTTTAGCTGAAATTCAAGGGCAAAGGTTGATTTTGGCTAATATTTACACACCTAACGCTAATGATCTGGGCTTTTTTATAGATCTTGAAGGGATGCTGCAAACCGCTGGCACCCCTCATGATATAATATTGGGAGGAGACTTTAATCTTTTGATGGACTCAGTCATTGATCATAGTGAAGCAAATGTGTATAAACCCCCTAGAGCAACATTGATGCTTCACAGGATGTGTAAAAATCTTGGTCTTACAGATATTTGGAGACTTTTGAACCCATCTGGTAGGGACTATAAATTTTTTTCATCAGTCCATAAGATTTTTTTATATATATATCCAAATCCCTCATTTCATCTGTTGTTGATTGCTCAATTGGAAATATCTTAGTCTCAGATCACGCCCTGGTGAGTTTAGAGGTGTTGCCATATACAGAGAAAAAGAAATCATATAGTTGGCACCTTAATGTGTCCCTTTTGCAAAATCCTGATTTCCAACAAATGTTAAAGACTGAAATCAATGTTTATATGGAGACCAACTGGTCCTCAGTATCCTCTGTGGGCATGGCTTGGGAGGCACTTAAGGGGGTTCTTAGGGGTCGGATCATACAGTATGCCTCATTCACCAAAAAATCCAAAGCACAAGAAATTGGAGTTGGAAGGAAATATTAAAAGTGCCGAGTTGAAGCGCCGAATGTCATCTGATGGCCTCAGAGAATTGACCCGATTGAAATATAGATATAATACTATTTTGTCGTGGAAAGTGGAGTTTTGGTTATTCAGGCCAAGACAGTCATACTTTGAGTCGGGGGACAAAGCAGGAAAACTTTTGGCTAGATATATTAAGCAGAGAGTGTCTTTTTCTACCATTCCCTCAGTGAAATCTGCGGGTGGTGAAATATTTACCTCGGCCATTGATATTAATAATGCTTTTAAAGAATTCTACTTTGATCTCTATAGTTCCACATCTTCATCTACTGATGAAGATATTAGGAACTTTGTGGAACCATTAGATCTTCCTAAACTTACGACTGAGCAAAAAAATTATCTTGATTCTGAGATAACCTTGGAGGAGCTTGATGAGGTAATTAAGGCCTTGCCTACAGGCAAGGCTCCGGGGCCTGACGGCTTTTCCTCTGAGTTTTTCAAATCTTATGCTACAGAACCGGCTCCACTTTTGTTAGAAGTTTATATGGAATCATTAAAGAATGGAAAGCTTCCTCCAACCATGACACAAGCCCGGATCAGTCTGATTCTTAAAAAGGACAAAGCTCCAAGCGAGTGTAAAAGTTACTGCCCAATTTCCCTGATCCAGTTAAATGTAAAAATGTTGTCAAAAATTCTGGCTAATCGATTAAGTAAAGTTATGACATCACTTATACATATAGATCAGGTGGGGTTTATTCAAGGCCGTAGCTCTTCTGATAATATTAGGCGTCTCATCAATATTATGTGGTCAGTAGCGAATGATCAATCTCCGGTCGCTGCCATCACACTTGACACCGAAAAGGCGTTTGATATGGTAGAATGGGATTATCTTTTTAAGATTTTGGAAATGTATGGGATCGGGAGTACATTTATTGGTTGGATTAAGTTATTTTTTAGACACCCTGTAGCAGCGGTACAAACAAACGTGTTAATTTCAGATTATTTTCCTCTGGATAGGGGCACCCAGCAGGGTTGCCCTCTTTCCCCATTATTGTTCTGTCTTGCCCTGGAACCATTAGCAGCCGCGATAAGAAAGGAGGATGATTTTCCAGGGGTGATTGCGGGAGGTGTGGTACATAAGCTTCTGCTTTACGCAGATGATATTTTATTATTCGTCTCCGACCCTACTAGATCTTTGCCTTGCCTCCACAGAATTATTAACTCCTTTTCCAAGTTCTCAGGATACAAAGTCAATTGGTCTAAATTCGAAGCATTGGCTTTGACAGCGTACTGTCCAGTAACGGCCTTCCAGCCGGGTGCCTTCCAGTGGCCCAAACCGGGAATTAAGTATTTGGGAATTTTATTCCCAGAAAATTTGTCTGATTTAGTCAGAGTTAATTTTGATCCCTTAATAAAAAAATTTTAGAATGATGTGGACAGGTGGGCTTCATTACACTTATCGATGATTTGGAAGGTAAATGTTATTAAAATGAATTGTATTCCAAAATTCAACTACCTGCTACAGTCTCTCCCTGTAGATGTCCCCTTCTCTTATTTCAAGCAATTTGATAGCGAAGTCCTTCATTTAGAATGGTAAGCGTCCCATGTTAAATTTCAATAAGTTACATAGGCCTACCCAAGATTTTGTTTTGTTCAACATTTTGGCATTCCCAGATCTCAGTTTTATAAGTATTTACAGCTGCGCCACCTACTCTGCACTGTTTTTGGGAGTGGCACGCACCCGCACCCCCCCAGTGCGGCAGATACTCTGGGAGTGGTGATTGCTGCTTTTGGGAAGGGTCATGAGGCATCAGTGTATTACTCCCTGCTAATTCAGAGTCTGGGGGACGGAACTTTGAATTCTCTCAAAAAATTATTGACATTGGAGGAGGGGGTGTGGGGTAGGATCCTAATAAATGTCATGTCTGCATCTAGAGATGCAAGGGTTCGCCTTATGCAATTTAAGATTTTACATTGATTTTATTGGACCCCCTCCAGATTGTATAGGCTTGGTCTTAAAGACACACCCACCTGCTGGCGATGTCAATCAGAGGTTGGAGACATAACTCATGTCTTTTGGGGGTGTGTTGAGATCCAGGAGTTCTGGTTGAATGTTCAGAGTCTTATATGTGATGTATTGGACACTCGGCTTTCACTTTGCCCCAGACTCTGTATTTTGGGTGATGGGGTGGTCATCAACGTTGAGAATCGGCACATAAAGAGTTGGGTCCTAACGAGCGTCATGATCGCCAGACAGGTTATTTTAAGGGGTTGGAGGTCGGTTGGAGTGCCCTCATTTCATGAGTGGTGCTCGGAGACGGGGAGGGTGGCGGCCTTTGAGGAAGGGATGTACAGAAGGCTGGGAAATCTGGAGTTATTTGATAGGAAATGGGGCAGATATTAGGCCTTTTTGGAAGGCTTTCGGGGAGGGGTAGTGGAGAGGGACCTCTAGTTTTAAATATGTGTGTGCAATTTGATTGTTTTTTGAAAATATGCTTTTTATTTATTTTATTTATGTGTGTGTGTGCTTGTTTTGTGTTTTTTTTTTTTTTTTTTTTTATAAATATTTATGTGTTTGTGTTGGGTTGGGGTGTTCGGGGGGAAGGGTTTAATTGTACATAATTTGATTCCGCATTTTCTGTGATATTTATTTAATTTGTTGAATGGAATCAATAAAAATTGTTAATAACAAAAAAAAAAACAAATGTAAAAAACTAGTTGTTTTGTTCTTCTGTGCATAAACAGGCTTGATTATTAAGACAGGCTTTGAGCACCATCTGTGAAATTGCTGCATTGCTAGCAGCTCTAAACACAGGTCTTTCTTTCTCAGTGAAATATAAATCTACTCTGGCGATCAGATAATCAACCACCTGAGGGGAGTTCAAACTGAAAGTGGAAGCTCTTTTCAGAGGTTACACGATAGGGAACAACAAACAATCCACTTTACAATGGAAAACATGCATAAACGCATGCAAACACCACTGGAAGATGAGATAAGAGAGAGCGAAAGAGAGAAAAACAAAGAGTGGGACACAATCCCTACTTCCAGTCAGCCTTAGGGCATGTCAAGTACACTTTAGGGCACCATGTCAGTCAGAGGTGGAAAGTAATGAATTACAACTACTCTTGTACTTTTTCAAATTTTTCTACTTTAAATATAAATAAATAAATAATAGTACTTTTACTTAAGTTGATTAAAAATGAAGTATTCAACTTCGCTACAGTTATTTTTCATATATATAATATTTCTGAAGTTTTGGGATGAAGACATTTTTAACTAAAACACACTGTGCGCGGCACGATGGAAGCCCGCAGGGCACAACATCATGAGCACAGCAGCTTACATAAACTGCCACCAGTGTCTTCTCTTCACTATACAAGAACTGTAATACTGTGATTTTCTGCAGATTTCATTTTATTCTGGAAAGGAGCCATTCATTCAGGTACGAGGGAACCGTCTGAACACGTTTAACCACTGATCAAACTTCACTTGTTTTTAAGGTAGGCAATGTTTTAACTGTGTCAAACATTAAAACAATGTAGTTTGACATATACAGTTGCAATCGAAATTATTCAACCCCCCCAAGACAGTAAGGATTTACAAAGGTAAGCTTTTCTGATGACCCAGAATTTGTAAACTTTACATCTATATCAGTTGAGTGACACATTCAAAGTCATTGTGTGAATATATAACCTAATATTTGTAAATAGCAGGATTTTTTTTAAATACAGCCATGTCATAATTATTCAACCCCTATTGCATGTAGCTGTTTCTTAAATATGTAAGGCTACACAAGTAATTGTTTTAAAACAAAATTAAGTCATCAATTTGCAATGGCACTTATATAAGTTTTAAAATTTAAGTTTAGCGTTGCAAGCAAAAATGTATTTCTAAGCAAAAAATGCAATTAAATATAAGCTGTCTCAAAAGAGGAGAGTATTTCATTACACAAGAAAGGTCATGGCTAAAAGTACATTTCCAAGGCACTTCAATTTCCAATAGACAAAGTTGGCAGCACCATTCATACATTTTTTAAATATGGTACAACAGCAACCTTCTTGGGGTGTGGAAGAAAGCAAAACTTCACCAAGGGAAATGTTGACTCCAGTTGACTGAATATTCAAGAAGTAATTAGGAAAGACCTGTGGAGTCCTGGAAGGTTTTATAGACGTATGACACTAAACTGAAAATGAGTTTTAGACCCATGGGTCAGCAGTACGTCTGGAGTAAGATGACAAGGTGATAACAAGAACGACACCATCCCCACAGTCAAGCATGGAGGTGTGTTATGGGGGTGTTTTGCAGCTGCAGGAAACGGCTATCCTGACTATGTGACTGACACCATGGATTCTTTCAGGTATCAGGCCATTTTGGCAGTGTGTAAATTGAAGCTTGGTGATCACTGGACTTTCCAGCAAGACAATAACACCAAGGTTACATCCAAGTTGTCCAAAATCTGTCATTAAATGGCCCTTTCAGTCCATCATTAAAATCCCATTGCAAACCTTTGCTGGGATTTCACACAGAAACCAAAGAATGTCAATGAGCTGGAAGCTTTTGCTCATGAGAAATGTGTAAACATTCTAATAGAGAGGTGTCCGAAGCCTGAGAACACTCACCTGAAACATTTATTTGCTGTTATTAAGGATAAAGGATGCTCCACAAATGATTGACTTTGGGGGTTGAATATTTTTGGCATGACATTTGTGGAGAGAATTATTTATTTTTTATTTTAAAATTTGGGTAAACTGAACTCTTTGTTCTCAAAATCACTCAAATGTGTATTAAAAACTTACTTTGACTGTTTACTGAGGTTTAAGTTGATGTGTTTTAATTCACATCATCAGAATGTATTGCTGGTCAGGGGGGTTGAATAATTTTGATTGCAACTGTATGTGGGGACATCTTGATTACTTGCTACTATATGTCTAAAACAAACTTTTTAAATACCTTAGAAAGATACAATGCCAATAGTGTCGGAAATTAACGGGGACTCGAAAATATCCCCGAAATTCTAAATATGGAGGCAAATAATGCCCATGCAACGAGTTCCCGTGTTTTATTAATAATATCTGATATAGTTACAATTACATACATTGCGATCTTCTTTTAAATTTCAATGAACATTTTTTTTTCCTGCCATCCGCTTCTATCAATCCGCATCAGTTCGTTATTGTACTCCCACGTTAAATTCCATAACTGTTCGCCCTTCGTTAAAAATAAACTGTCCTAGCGGGTGACACTCTCGCTCACGGTGCTGTACTGTACTTCCCTGTGCTGCTGTTTATCTGTCTGAAAAGCCTCATCCGCTAGAGGCCAAAAGTGCACAAGGGATGGCTGTTATATAAAGAAGGTATGAGAAATCACAAAACATAATGTAACCAAATGCTACAATTTACTTAATAATATCTCAATATGTTAAATAATCATAATGTTATTATCACAACTGTAATACAATAATACATATACAGAACAACCACTTTTAGTGTTTGAATCAATCATATCTCTCACTAAACGCTGTGTGAAATGTTTATTTTTGCCTTATTTTATTCAGCTGGCATGTAGGAGTTGATAACATTTTGCTTAATAATCTCATTCCATATCTGGAATTGCTGCAATATCATAGAAGATACATTTCCTCCACTATGATATTGCATTATATTATTTTTGTACAGTATGTTAACTTAGCCAAAATACTTGGACATACGTGACTGAGAATAATCCTGAAATAGCAATGTGTTTCAGTCACAATGCACATTATGTAGTTTAGAGACGGTTTAGAGACATTTAGAATGTTACAAATTGCTATTTCATTGAAATAAATGTTGTATTTTTAAATGTTCTGCTTGTCCAAGAATACTCTTGCAGCAATGCAGGTCTTTGGCATTTAAAAACTGCTAGTTTTGGACCTGTGAGGAGTCTGTTTCTCAAACTAGAGACTGTGATTTATTTGTCTTTTTGTTGTGCATCTGGGCGTCCACTTCCCCCTCTATCCTGGTTAGAGATTATTTTTTCAAAACAGTAATGCATGGAAAAGCCTTAATCTCTCTAAAACAATAGACTTCAGAATTTAGGAGAAATGTGTTTCTTTTTGCCTATTTTTAAAACCAAATTTTGACTTGCAAGTGCAAAGCAACTTGTAAGAACTCAATACCTCAGCAAATGGGGAAAAAACCCACTGTATTGTGATTTCCGCATGGTAGCGCAACCATTTTCATTTGTTCTAATAATAAGAAAATTGTCTTGAGTACCAAATTAGCACTTTAGAATGCTTTTTAAGGAATAGGTGACACAGTATATGTTTGCCATCACAGTTAAAGAAAAAAATTGAATAAATATCACTTAAAACCTTTATTTCAAACTGTAATAATAATTTGCAATCAATGATTTTGACAGTATTTTTGATCAATTTAATACATCAATTTCTTTCAAGAACAAAAATGTCTGTGTTCTAAAAATGGAAGCGTATATACTTTATATAATATAATTTTCATAAAGTAACTTGTAACCTAATTACTTGAGTAGTTTTTCAGCAAACTACTCATTTACTCTTACTTGAGTCACACTATTTCTCAGTATTTCTACTTGTACTCAAGTGAATTATTTCTTCAGTAGCAGTACTTTTACTTAAGTAAAAAATCTGTACTCTTTCCACCACTGATGTCAGTAAGGAAAGATTAAGCTTGCTCCCAAATCTGAACTTTTATGTCCAGAAACAGCGCATATGTTATTTGTGGTTGGATGGACAGGTCTTCTTTTTAATTGACCTTATCAAAATACTAGTAATATGGGCTTATGCAATGTATAAACACTTTAAAAAAAAAAAACTCAACAGTGTAAAAAATATTGTTGTTTTAACAAAGTGTTTGTGCTGCCTTAAAATTTTAAGTTGTTTCAATTTAAGAGGGAAAGTTGTTTAAACAAATGTAACATTAAAGTTGTCTTTTTTAAGTAAACTTGACTTTCTTCAATCAACTTCATTCTAATTCAGTTCAAATTAAATACAGAAGTTCAATGACTTATATTACCATTTATTATCACTGATGGTAAGCATAGAAGTAGTTAGGGCTATCCAATTGTAAGAGGTAAAATAAACTGCTATTTGGCTGCAAATGGTCAGTTGATGATCAGAGACCAATGTATGATTCCTCTAGCACATTCAGACTTAAGCTTGTCAATGAGACTCGCATGAGCCTCAACACTTTACACGCAAATTACAATGACGGTGACATCATGTCAATTTTACAACATTGTTGCCATGACGAAAAACCCTAAAACCTTTCAAATGCCTGTAAAAATGACAATTTAAACAACTATACAGCTCAAATAATTCACGAGTTATAACAGAAGAATTAATGTAAGTGCTTTTATAAAATTATAAGCTTCACATTTCTGCCTTTAAACCCTCCAAAATTTGGCCCCATTCACTTCCATTCTAAGTGCCTCATGATAAATTTGATTTTTGCTTTTTTTTTAAAGAAAAGGATGGACAGGTCGAAATTATTTTTTGTGGTAATCAACATGATGCCACAAATGCTGTCGATTGAGCTTAACTTGTAATGAACCCAGAATATTTCAGCTAGAATCTATTTGATACAATTGGCCATTCCCTATGTTTGATACAGCTCTCTACCGTCTACAGTCACAGTAAATTTTGATATAATCACTGTTTCAAGTTTTGGAGTTTCTTCACATTCATTATTGTTAAAGCTGTGATTTTCCTCACTGAAAATCACCTAGCCTAATATTAGCGACACGTTCAACAACACTTGCCTGTTCAGACAATGATTAAAGATATCTGACAGCTACAGGCACGAAAACCCATAACTAGATAGGTCAAGAATAGAACATAATGAAATATATCAAATGTTAAATCAAATAAAAAACAATGAAATTGACTACAGGATTAGAAACGTCAGGCATTTGTGCCTGACATTTAGCTCTGGTTAATTTCTGACTTTGCTGTATGAATTCTGATGAAAAATGCAGTTCTGTACAAAACTATTCGTTTTCTTCTTAATCGTTCTTGTTTGATGACAGCTGCTGTATAAAAATATACAAATATATAAAGTTAGGAATGCTGAGCATGCATTTGTAAGTCAAGTAGAAAGCTATAACGAGAGATTGCGATGTGCCAGAGTCCATCTGTAGTAATTCCCACAGGAGTCTGAGAGAGAAGCTCAGATAGATAATCTATGTTTTCAGCACTTACATCCCACAGTCCATAGCTCACAAAGCCAACAATGAAACTCGTAATACAGTGGCATATATCAAAGACTGACACAAAAACCCTAGAACAAAGTGAGAAAAACGCATACGGACTTCCGTCAATATTTCCAACAAATGAGATCATATGGCAACTTGTATTGCAGTCTCCTTAGGATGAATTGTTTATGTTATAACATTTGTTATTGGCTTTGGATCAGTGTAAGAATTTTTTTTTTCTCAATATTTTGAGCCCTGTAATTGATTTTCAGGGGCATTTTGCAACTTCACAAGGGCCTATTTTTTAAAACATATACAGACATATGGGGCCTAGGTAGCTCAGCAAGTAAAGACACTGATTACCACCCCTGGAGTCGCAAGTTTGAATCCAGGGCGTGCTGAGTGACAGTCAGGTTTCCTAAGCAAACAATTGGCCCGGTTGCTAGGGTGGGTAGAGTCACGTTGGGTTAATCTCTTCATGGCCGCTATAATGTGGTTCTCGCTCTCGGTGGGGCGCGTGGTGAGTTGTGCGTGGATGCCGCGGAGAATAGCGTGAGCTTCCACATGCACTACGTCTCCGCGGTAACGCGCTCAACAAGCCACGTGATAACAGGAGCGGAATGACTGTCTCAGATACGGAGGCAACTGAGATTCATCCTCCGCCACCTGGATTGAGGCGAGTCACTACGCCACCACAAGGACTTAGAGTGCATTGGGAATTGGGCATTCCAAATTGGGGAGAAAAAGGGGAGAATAATAATAATACAAAAGAAAAGAATATCTCAGCTCTGAAGGTCCTCACAATGCAAGTTAATGCTGGCCAAAAAAAATAAAAACATATACAAACAAACCATGCTGTAAAATTAGGTAAAATACATAACTGAACAAAATATAGTTTGAATTCTAAACCAACAATTAGGCTTAAAACACCCACGTTATAAACATCTAGTCACTTTCAGAGGCATTTTAGCCCAGAGCCCCGGATAATAACTCTTCATTTGATGGATAAAGAGATGTAAATGGGAAATGTATGACCCCAAAACAAAGCATATATTGGTTTAACAGCTCTTAAATAAGAGAGTAAGGATCACTGGATAAGTAGGGAAAATCATAACAAGGAAACACCATTCCTTTTTCTATTTCTCCTTGTTTGTTCCTCCTCCACTTGTGCCACTGGATTAGGGTTTACATAGACTCAGCCTACATCCTGTTGCTTCTAATTGCCAAAAATGAACATATCCAAGACCACAAAAGAGTAATACAAGACAAAACACCAGTCAAAACTAAAGCAATTTATAACTATAAACTTAGAACTTCTGTTTAAATTCACCTTCGTCTTTGGAAAAAAATCCTTTTCAATCACTTTAAATGTTTTCACACCAAATATTATGCATTATATATATATATATATATATATATATATATATATATATATATATATATATATGATTCCAGATGGAAAAGTAGCATATATTGAGCTCACAGAAGCTTCAATAAAATGCTGTTACTACCATATGTCAGATAAACACTTTTACCTGGCATACTCGCACTGGACGCAGCGAGGATTACGCAGATCAAGACCCCGGGCAGGAGGAGAGAGACCCGGGCTCGCCTTGCGATCCGGCTCGAAGAAAACAACATACTTCACTGTGCTTCTCAAGTCCAGACCAACAGATAAAAGCTTCGGGGTGTCATTCCCCCATTTGTTTAGGACGAATTGAGTGAGACAAACCGGCCCGAATAAAGATGAGAGAGAGAGAGAGTCAACCCAAGATAAGTGTTTGCCTGTCTGAAACAGGCGATGTTAAGCCGCTGTTCGTGTGGTACAGTGCTAAAGATAGATGACAGAGATTGCGGTTGGGAAGGTGGGAAAGAGGAGGAGTATAGCAAACCCTGTTAACAGAGTAGAGAGATTAGAGAGAGGAGGCTTGAAGCAGCGTGGAGGATAAGGTCGTGACGCAGTGACGCTGACGTGGATGTTTGTTCTCTCAGATGAGAGAACATATTCTACGTACAAATAACAAAATAAAATATGTTTCATAAAATAATGCATAATGTATTTTTCTTTCTTTCATTTATTAAATGTATTTCGTTTATATTTATTGGCTATAATTGGCTTTTTAGCCCAATTAAAAAGTAAAACAATTATGAAACAAAACAATTCATGAAATAACAAAAATGTAAATGGTAACACACAAAAAAATATATAAAACCATTGTTTCGTTTTTAACAAATATTGTAATAAATGTTTAGATTTAGCTATAAAATTTAAAACACATAGGACAGCTTGACCTCAATAAAAATGTGACAATTTAAGAATACAGTTCAATCTTTTGGTTTAAATCTACATTCATTATGTAGTGTATGCTAGTGCTGTTTTAATGTCTTTAATGTCTGTCTGTTTGTCTGTCTGTCTGAATATTAAGTGAATGCTGTTCTTCATTACTTATCTACTCATTAACCCAGTATTGTGTCTTAAAAATCAAGCTTCCAGACAGAATCAGAGCAAAGGTGATACAAAGTAGGGTTTATTGCTACAGTACCACTGCAAGCAACCCACTGTGACTAAGGCTTCAGTTGTGTTCATAAGTATTAAGTACCACAGCCAAATCGATCAACTCAAGTTGCAAGGTCTCTGTAGAAACCAGTATGAAATTATTCACCTGAAATTATTAATTCTAGTAGAACGTTGTGCTGTTACTGAAACATATGCCAAAACATTATGACCACTCACAGGTGCAGCGAATAATGCTGAGCATCTCCTAACAAGGTCACATATCAAGGTCTGGGTAGATTAGATGGTAAGCGAACAATAAGTTCTCGTAGTCAACGTGTTGATTGCAGGAGGAATGGGCAGGAGTAAAGGCCTGAGCGACTTTGACAAGGGCCAAATTATATGGCAAGATGACTGGGTCAGAGCATCTCTGAAACGGCAAGGCTTATGAGGTTCTCTCGGTGAGCAGCGGTGAGTACCTATTGACAGTGGTCCGAGGAGGGACAAACCACAAACCCTCGACAGGGTGTGGGTACCCAAGGCACATCGATGCAGGAGGGCAATGAAGGCTACCCTGTCTGGTCTGAGCTGACAGAAGGTCTACTGTGGCACAAGTCACAGAAAATGTTAATGATGGTTACAGGAGGAATGTGTCACAACACACAGTGCATCACACCCTGCTGCGTATGGGGTCGCGTAGCCCTAGACTGGTCAGAGTGCCCATGATGACCCCTGTCCACCGTCGAACACCACCTACAATGGTGTTGTAACTGGACCTTGGAGCAGTGGAAGAAAGTCGCCTGGTCCAGTGAGTCCCATTTTCTTTTGCATCACATGGACGGCCGTGTATGTGTGCACTGTTTACCTGGGGAAGTGATGGCACCGGGATGCACTGTGTTAAGACGACAAGCCGGTGGAGGGAGTGTGATGCACTGAGCAATGTTCTGCTGGGAAACCCTGGGACTGGCCATTCATGTGGACGTCAATTTGACACGTGCCACCTACCTAAACATCATTACAGACTAGGTACACCCCTTTATGGCAATGGTATTCCCTGATGGCAGTGGCCTCTTTCATCAGGATAATGCGCCCTGCCACACAGCACACATTGTTCTGAAATGGTTTGAGGAACATGATGAAGAGTTCAAGGTGTTGCCCTGGCCTCTAAATTCCCCAGAACTCAATCCAATTGAGCATCTGTGGGATGTGTTGGATCTGCTGCTAATGTCTTGGTGCCAGATACCACAGGACACCTTCAGGGGTCTTGTTGAGTCCATGCCTCGGCGGGTTGGTGCTGTTTTGGTAGCATGCGTTGGACCAACAGCATATTAGGCAGGTGGTCATAATGTTTTGGCTCATCTGTGTATATACAGTATATATTCATTCTAAAAAAAGAAACACAGTGAACAAAAAATTACAATATAAACCTCTAAAAATGTCAATACAATAAAAAAATGAAAAAGTAAAATAAAACAATAACATTCTGTCTAACAAGGTTTTTTTGTTGCACTTTTAGTTATTTTTCTTTTGCGCATATAGTTATTTTCTTTCGCACATATAGGATTGTTTCTTTTGCAAACATAGTATTTTTATTTTTTTTATTTTTTTGGCACATACAGTGTTTTTCTCTTGCACACAGATTCCTGGAAGCGGATCCCTACTCATTTGCCCTCCAGTCTTTGAAGTCCATGGCCCGGTCTGTTGTATAGGCTACTGCCAACAAACAGCCCGATGTCCTTGCCTGAGAGCTGATAGAGATATTAAACAGATATGGACCTTCTTCACAATAGCTCTATCTTTAATATTTGACGGGAATGACAACGTGGCAGTAAGGGATAGACTTGCAGTTTAAAGTGTTTTGGATTGTTCCACTGATGAAACATTAAAAAAAAAGTATTTTTCAAGAAATTTCAGTTGATAAATAACTCCAGAAAGCACGAGTTGTGGAAAATGAGATGTAATCTAGAGCCTATATACAGCTTTATACAGTGCATGCCATCGAAAAGACCATAAGTCTATCCCTCACAGCTTTGTTTTCATTCACTTCAAAAATGATTTATGGTGCTACAGTGAATAAGGCCTGTCAAACACTAATTACCACTGATAAACAAACTTTATGCCGTATTTAGAGACGTTAAACCTCAGAGACAAGCTCAGGTGATATCAAATGTAACATTGATGGTGAGACTTGCAAGTGTTTTGAGAGCTAGATATAGATACCTCAGTACTGAGGGACCTCCTCGAAATGTCTGGACAACATGACAGGGGTCTGGACAGCAGGAATTTACTCAGAAGAGGAAGTGTCACTGCAAACCAAAAAGATTAAAGACAATAAGGAAATGAACTTCCCATTGAGGTTAAACAAAATTTAACATGCTATTTACCACTCACCTCTGGATTTGCCCAGGCCTGGCACAGAAGGACCGATAAGAGGCAAAGTTGAGCCCATGGCCTTTGTTGTTGTGCATCCTCTCTTGGCAAGTTTTGGTAGTGCCAACTATGGAAGAAGAAATTTGATCAACATTTAACATCAGATTTTTATTTTAAAACAGGAGAATTGTGTGCGGAAAAAAATAGCATAATTTTTAGTAAAGGGATAACTCATAATTTTGAATTCCACCTTTTATACTCATAGCTTTAAGATAATCTTTAAACAACTAATTCACCAATGACAGCTTTAACTAATGTGACAACTTTAATCAATCATGTAAACTGTCCTCATGAACAGTGTAAATTTAAACCAATTTAAAATACTGAATTGAATACACAGTTGTGTAACACAAATGAGACATCAAAATATCCAAAGCCAGTTTCTCACCTTTTGCTCTGGTTCTCTTCTTTTAATGAAGTCCACAAATTCGAGTTTAGGCATGTGTGGGTTTTCACCTCTCTCAGCTAAATTGATAACACAAAGCCAATTTAGAAGGTAACGTTTGATTAAAAACTAAGTCCTGCACACACACAAATATGAAATCCTTACCTGAACTTCTGAGAGTGGAAAAATCCCTATCTCTCTGACTAATTGGTCCTCTGAAAGTACAGTTTTTTAAAATATATTTTTAATAGATAATAGGTTTTAATAGATGAATATGTAAGCCTTATTATGCTGTCTGTGTGAGTAGAGTGATCTGCTACTGTACCTGATGGGCTCATTAGGCACTCTGAGGTTCTGCGAGCCATCAGACTTCTTCCAGAAATCCAAGTTTGATGCAAGGAAAATCATCATCACAATATTTCATTCACAATAACTTCATAATTCATCACAATGAAAAAATTCGGAATATGTTACCATGCGCAGTTATTAACAAACTGTTAATTTTTCTCAAAAACACTCCTCTCCAATGAATTAAAAATAAATAAAAAAATTGTCATAAAACAATATACCGTATGTACAAAAAAATTGTGAATAATTCTATAACTCTAACAAGTAGACATAAGGAGTAGGGATATAACTTCCCGAACATTTCTTCAGCATCACAAAAACAGCTCTTAAAAAGTCACTCTTAAAATCTCAATATACAATACAAGCAATAGAACATTTCATCACTCTGGCCCTTAACCCCTTATGAGTTGTTCGGGGTTTTATTTTACCCATTTTCATTTTGTTTCTTTAATAATAATGGTATCTTTCATCTGAGTAGTCCAAAACGTAGTTACTTTTCCTACGTTTACCCTCTGAACACACAAAAGCCCATCATAGGAAATGAATGGGAAAGACTACAACACAGAGCAATTTTTTTTATTATTTGTCAAATAAAAATCATTAAATCAGACACAATGCAGAACAAAATCACACATAAATGAAGGGGTGAGACTATAATACATACACAATGCAGAAAACACACGCACGCACGCATGCACACACATAAACATGCTATTAGTGAGGACATCTCATAGACTTCCATTGATTTCATTTCAGGCTAATAATATTTTCGATTTCCCAACTCTACCCCTAAACCTTGAGGAGGTGGAACATTGTCACTCTATGACCATGTTTTACATGGATGGCTTTAGCACAGTTGTCTCTGTGTTAACATCAGTATTTCCCGCTGAACGTGTCAACGGCGGAGAATACAGTGGCCACTTTCTCATCTGAAACTCACATGTGGTGCGAGGAGATTTATAGTTAAAAAGGACTTACTGTAAATATTGATCTGTTTCTTACCCACACCTATCATACTGCGTCTGAAGAAATGGATTCAACCACTGGAGTCACATGGATTACTTTTATGCTGTCTTTTTTGTGATTTTTGTAGCCTCAAAGGTCTGGCCAGCATTAACTTGCATTGTGAGGACCTTCAGAGCTGAGATATTCTTTTTTTTTGTATTATTATTATTATTATTCTCCCCTTTTTCTCCCCAATTTGGAATGCCCAATTCCCAATGCACTCTAAGTTCTCTTGGTGGTGTAGTGACTCGCCTCAATCCGGGTGGTGGAGGACGAATCTCAGTTGCCTCCGCGTCTGAGACCGTCAATCCATGCATCTTATCATGTGGCTTGTTGAGCGCATTACCGTGGAGACGTAGCGCGTGTGGAGGCTTCACGCTATTCTCCGCAGCATCCACACACAACTCACCACATGCGCCACCGAGAGCAAGAACCACATTATAGCGACCACAAGGAGGTTATCCCATGTGACTCTACCCTCCCTAGCAACTGGGCCTATTTGGTTGCTTAGGAGACCTGGCTGGAGTCACTCAGCATGCCCTGGATTCAAACTCGTGGCTCCAGGGGTGGTAGTCAGTGTCTTTTTTTTTTTTACCCGCTGAACTACCCAGATCAGAGATATTCTTCTTAAAATCTTAATTATTGTTCAGCAGAAGAAAGAATGTCATACACATCTGAGATGGCATGATGGTGAGTATATAATGAGAGAATTTTCATTTTTGGGTGAAATATGCCTTTAACACAGCATCCTAAATACACAGCATGTATGGCTAGATACACTGAAAACTAGCGAAACGCCACGCAACCAAAGTGAGACACTCCAAAAGCATCTGTCTGATGCATGAGTACATAGACCAACAATTAAAAATAGCTCAGACGAAAGTAGGCCATAATATGGTTTGAATTTTAAGCCACTTTTTGTGTTGTAGAAATGCTTAACTTGTCTTCTGACACAATATGTAATGAATTATATATTATAACTTTAATTTTAATGATTATATACTTATAATATCTTTATTTTGGGGACTTTCTCAATAAATATATTGACATTTGCAATTAAATGCAATTAATTCGATTAATCGGCACATCATGTAATTAATCAGATTAAAATTTTAAATCAATTAACAGCACTAGTTATTATAAGACACATTATTCAGTGAAAGTGGAGTGCGTGGATCTCGTCTCTGATGGACACACATTACACGGAAGAAATGTTCAGTTTTAATTTCAAGCACTTTTAAAAAAAACAAGCCGACTTAAAGGTGCACTAAGTAACTTTTGTCTTTGTGTCATCTTTGACTTGCACTGACACTTAGCGGCTTGGAAGCAGAATCTTTTAAAATCAATAGTTTTCAGTTTCAGATGCCATTGTAGAAATGTAGTATTCACAGTCAGCCATGATTAATTTAATCAATGAGTGAAAGTGTCAAATAATAGGATGGTTACTGAGATTAAGCAAGTAGTATTCGGCTGGTCATGTGATTCAAACATGGCAGCCCCCATGTGCGGATAATGTAGAATAAAACAGCTTTTATAAGGTTACAGATGTGACAGGAGTCTTCATTTTTATGTGAGTGGTCGTGATTTCCTACATATGTTCCAAAATAAGGTATTCCAATTCTTACATTTCTAAAAGCTACATTTAAGCACTTTAAGGACCTTGTGCAAACCCTAGTAAAAGTAGAAATAGCACATACCTCAGTAAGGATCCTCTTTGAAATATCAGGGCTAGGATGAGGAAGTCTGGATGGTGGCAACCTGCACAGAAGAGGAGGAGCCACTGCAAACAAGAGAGATTCAAGACAAGGAGGAAATTTACATCAAGTGAAACTCTGAATGAAAACTTTCAATGGGCTACTACGATATCTAACAAAGTAAGGTTAGACAAAATTGAACGTTTTTGTGCTGCATGAGAGATACAGTAAATGTGGAGCTCAGCCCACTCACCTGTGGACGGGTCCAGAGTTGGGGCAGAAAGCCCGGTAGGGGGCACAGGTGAGGCCGCTCTTAAAAAGCGCCCCCTGTTGGCGACTTTTGGTCGTGTCAACTGTAAATCACAAATATGACTGCAGTGCCGAAGATTTCCCTCAGATATAGCACAATTTTAACATTCGGAGCAGTGGAATTTATTTATTTATTTATTTTTTTGCGAGAAAAATGTCTGTACTACTTTAAGTTAACGTTTAAGTCGTATTTTAAATAACAAATTGTAACTTAATAAAGCTAGCAACCAAACCTATTTCACCCATAATGATGTGACAGATTTACAACAGCATGTTAAATTGCGTAAAACATCCTCAGTTTAATAAAACAAACGCAAGAAGTTGAGTCAGATTAAAATATCACTCACCTTTTGCCCGGAGTCTCTTATTGGAGATTTGCCACTTCTCTCATCTAAATTGATAACAAAAAGACGCTTTAAAGTGTAATGTTCGATCAAAAAGCAAGTCCTGCATTCACGCGATAATAAATTTATCGTGAATATATGAAATATTTACCTGTACATCTGAGAATGGAGGTTTGTTTAACTCCCAGACAAATCAATCCACTGAAAGTAGAGTTTGAAAAACATTTTAATGGAAAATATTAACTTTTGTTTTCTGTGTACAAGCAGATTTTATTGTACCTGATAGGTTCATGAGGCACTATAGGGTAGTGCGAACCATATAATTTCCTGGACCACTTCCAGATATCCATTGCAATTATAATTCTAATGAACAGCAACGTGAAAAATCAGCGTTAGAGAAAATTTTTAAATCATAACAAGTACCAGTGTGTGTGTTTTTTAATCTCCACTCCAGGGATATAAAATAATGATTTATATGAATGATTTATATCATATATATATTTAAGGCACTTGTGAAAAATGTTGCATAGTGAGGATGTCTTCAAATATAATGACATAAATAGTTTTCATTGATCACTTAATGTCATACAAAGTCCAGTAAATCAATAATCAGTGTGACCTTTAAAACGGCACCAATTCTCCTAGATACACCTGGACACAGTTTTTCTTGGTTGTTGGCAGACAGGATGTTCCAAGCTTCTTGGAGAATTCGCCACAGTTCTTCTATCTATTTAGGGTGTCTCAACTGCTTCTGTCTCTTTATGTAATCTCAGACAGACATGATGTTTAGTGGGGGACTTTGTGGGGGCCATGACATCTGTTGCAGGGCTCCCTGTTCTTCTATTCTAATCTTTTCTATTTGCAAAAGTAATGTTTGGGACTCTAACATTTATATTTCCTATTGACACACTAAAGCTGAAGATATAAATAACCATCTTAAGGCAAATGCTTTTGTGAAACATCTTATGTGCATAAGACTTTTGCACAGTACTGTGTGTGTGTGTTTGTGTGTGTGTATATATATATATAGAATAATGTTTAAAAGTAAACAGAAAACAAATGAGTTCATAACTTGATTTAATGGCAAGTCCTGATCATTCTTTCATTAATCGTTACAAAAACAGCTCTTAAAAAGACTCTTAAAATCTCATTTTGTCTAACTCTTATGACACACATTATCTATGGCATCTTAATTAATGTATAGAAAATAACTTAAGAAATAAATAAAAATCCCATCTGATCTGTATTATGCCCCCACTTTAAAGTGAATCAGTCATAAGCCCTTGAGAGTTACACAGATTGACATCATTATGAGAACAGCCATAAATAACAGTGCAAGGTGTCAAACCAAGTTAAGACTTGAAGTGAAAACTTTTGGGACTGATAAAACAATTACCCGCGGTCTTCAATGCTAAAGTGATAGATCATCTGAAATAGTAACACAGCCTAACAGATCCCTCATATTTGACTGAGTATAAAGGCTGAGCTATGTGTGAATCATACATGGCATTGAAAGTAAAATAACAAAAGCAATATATTTACAATGTTCTTTGGTGATTTTTAGCAGAAAGCCAGATAAAGTGATATGTAGACAACACTGAATCTAGTGTAAGCAATAAAGTGTGTCTTTACATTGTGATGGCAATCATATATATGGGGAAGTGGGGGCGTACAGTAAATAAAATATTGCAAATTTATGATCAAATCTAGATATATAAGAGATTAACAGTCATCATCACCCCACCAAGTAAACCACAAAGTCACAGTATACATGAAATGTATTTGTAATCACTCAAGACCATTATGTAAATATCACTACGTAACATTTCTGATGGTTTGATGTGTTGTGCATCCTGGGACCTCGTGACAGGAGTTGGGGAATGTGAAAATGTGCTAAATTAAGAGGTAACTGTTATATCCATAATCTTTTAAAATGCACACACACAAAGATTTAGTATTGGCACATGATGAAATGCACACATTCCATGACATAATGATAAAGGCCACCTCATACCGCCTCTACGTACACATGCAAACATGTTCAAGTCATTTGTCTTTGATTTCCCTGATTTTTATCTGTAAATACTGTGTGTATATATATATATACCTGTATATATACACATGTATATATATATACATATATATATATATATCCTGTATTTCACTGTATATTTATACAGAGAGAGAGAGAGAGAGAGAGAGAGAGAGAGATAGAAATTTTAACCTATTTCAGGTATTTTGGTCCATCTCCCTCATTTAAACATCTTCTGTGATATAATGACTACAACACTGTTTTGGTCATAGGAGCCCTGTATTAAGGCTGTCCTAAAGACTTCAAGCCACTTAGATATGAGGAAGAGAACCAATTCTTCTCACTTGTTTTTTCCACTGAGGACCATTGAAAAGAATCCATTGCAAATACCACAATAAAGAGACAGAGTTTTGCATGTCTTGCCCTCTCACTCTATGCAGATCAATCCGGTTCAAACTCTGAACTACACAAGGTGAGGCCATCTTTAATATAAAAAGGGGGAAGAGAGAGTTTGAATATCCGGTTTCTGCATTCTGTGAAGGGAATCATGGTCATGGGCTGGTCCCACTGTCAGGGGCTGCTCTCGAGGTTTTTCTGTGAAGAGGTGCAGGTCTCCTGGTTGTCCCCTGTTGAGGATGCGGATTCTCTCCCATCAATATCCGTCTCTGTGGCTGCCTCGCTTTGCTCAAGCACCAGCTGGATGGTAGTGCTCTCCACTTCCCCCTCTGCAAACTCTCCATCCTTAGCCAGACGGAATTTAATGTTCAATTTCTCTGTTTTTTCTACAAGAAAATCACAAAGAAATAAAATCAAAGATCACAAGAAATGACCTTTCAGTCGATGTCTGTTAGCAGAAATTCATATGTAAAATTTACATTCTCTACTAGGAAAATAGAGCAAAATATTAATGACATAATCTCTTGCTTAGGGGTGTACAAACATATCTGACTAATAAAATGATTTCTAAAATGAAGGGACGTTCACTCATTCAGCGATCTGCAGTGGCAAATTGACCAGAAGTCATTCCTTTTTCAATGAGAGTTGGCGATTCCCAGCAACATGTCGAGAGATCCCTCAAAAATGAGGAAAGTTTTACTTTATAGGAAGTAGCAAATCATGGTTTGGAGGTGTGTCTTCAACTAAATGGTACCTTTCCGCAGTCGTTTCTCTTTGGCCAGCAAAAGGACGTCCACACTGTGATGTTCCTCTAGAGCGGCAGTAAGTGTAGCTCCATCATTACTGAAGAGGAACACCAGAGGAATGGTGATGTCATCTGTAGAGTCTCCATCTCCAACCATCTGAAACAGTGGAGTCTCGGCACTGCTGCTGCCCTCTCTGTGATCTGTGAAAACATTAAAATCCAAACGATCCAAAGTCTTTATTTCTATTTCAAGTGAAAGCATAGAAACGCTTTCAGGGTGACAGAGAGCAATGAAGATTAGGACTGGAAACCATATTTATTTACTTAAATCTAGTCACATGGTTATAATCAATATATTTATAAATATTACACAATAGACTATTTACTGTAATTCATGTTTATCACAGTTCAGCTCACCTATGAAGATGACTCCAATGGCTCCGGCTTCCTGTAGGCGGCGAGCTTTAGCAGCAAACATGCAGTCTCCTCTCAATGCCAGCGCTATGTGTCCCTGCATCTCTACTGCATTCTCAATGGACCCACATGCTGTATATGGAACACTCCTCATAATACTGCCTTTCAACTAAGAGAAGAAAAAAAAGAGAGAGATATGAGGAAAAAGAAAACAAAAATTATTTAATAAATTAATTAACAATGTGCCCTGCAACTAGACAGAACAGTTTCTGCAAGCTGCTCACCCCGTGCTCTTGTTTGGTAAGGTCCATTCCAAACTTTGCTGGTCCAGCTGTAAGGACCGTTCTACCCAAAAATGGAGGAGAAATGAGCTGCACAATCAGTGGCACCACTTCCGCATGCTCAGGGGTTTGGCTCACCTCAGCAACCAGCTTTAATTTGTAAACACCTTTCTGAGTGTTCTGTGGAAGGAGAGACACATAAATGAATGGATGTACAGAGGAAATAATAAATGACAGATATCCAACAGCTGGTCCAACGCAACAAAGTTAAGTAAATGTAAACTTAAGGGCTGTTTCACCTGTGCTGCTGAGCCTAAACTGGCAGAGGCCAGCTCAGTAAGGGGTGTTAGAGAGATGCCCATGCTCTTCAGAAACTCCACTGGCTCCAGGCCTGTGTCATGAAGAGGCAGTTTAATCCCCCTGTGTGAAAGAAAGGTGTGTTGTAGTAAATAGTCATTTAGGGTGAATTTTACTTTTTGATCAAAATTGTTAAGAAATGTTCGGGTCATATTCCGCCCCGAAATTAAATCAAAGACTATTTTGAGAATTTTAAAATGTTTCGCATTCTGAAATTTGCATTGTGACAATTAAGCCAATTTATCATGCTAATATTTAATAAGCCTAATAGTTAATGGCCTTCTGCATTAAAACAATTAATAAATAATTATGTTTATACATCATGGTAGTATTTGTTTAATTTATGCTGATTTTAAACAACAACAAAAAAAAACCACTGTGTCCAGCCAAGGTGATTTCATTATTACAGTAAAGGTTTTTTTTCATTAAAAGTACAGAGAATTTAGGAGGAAATGTCAGCCCAGATGTGTATGACTTTTTTTCTTCTGCAGAATACAAACAACAATTTTTAGAAGAATGTCTAAGCTCTGAAGGTTCATACAACCCAAGTGAATGGTGAACAGCACTTTAAAGCTCCAAAAAGCACAGACAGTCATAGTAAAAGTAATCCATACAACTCCAGTGGTTTAATATATGTCTTCTGAAGTGATGCAATCACTTTGGGTGAGAAACAGATCAATATTTAATTTTTAATAAATTATTTTTTACTATAAATCTCCACTTTCACTTTCAGAATGTGAAAGTAAAAGTGGAGTTGTATAGTAAAAAAGGACTTAAATATGTATCCGTTTCTCACCCACACCTATTATATTGCTTCTGAAGACATATATTTAACCACTGGAGTCACATGGATTACTTTTATGCTGCCTTTGTGATTTCTGGAGCTATCTGGTCAACATTCACTTGCATTGTATGGATCTACAGAGATATTCTTCTAAAAATCTTTGTTTGTGTTTAGCAGAAGAAAGAAAGTCAAACACATCTGGGACGGCATGAAAGTGAGTAAATGATGAGAGAATTTTCATTTTTGGGTGAACTATCCCTTTAGGTATCAAGGTCATAAAACATATATTCTTTATGCACAAAATATATTTCGTATTTTTTTATTTTCATTTTGTGGTGAAATATGACCTGAATACAGTATTAATGAGATTAAAGCAACTTACAGTACATTTATATCAGTACATTTTCTACCTTGAGTCTCTTGTCTTTTACAGGCTGCCCACTTATACCATACTGCATTAGACAAATCGGTTTGTAGGCAACCCGATTAGTCTTCACTTGAAGGTAAACCTATATCACATATAGACCCACCTGACAGGTGAGTTCTGGTGGAGTCTGCCCACACCGGTGAGGTATTTGTAACTGTCCCTGATAGTTTTGGCAAAGGTGGGGTTGTTGGGAAACAGGGTCTGAGCACTGGGGCAGGAGTATGAAAACAAATCGTCCGCATGAGATCCTTGAGGTTCCTAAAAAGATGCAAAAAGGTGTCATTTAGAAATGATCACATTGTGGAAATATAGGTCTTTGAAACTGAAGTCAAATGACTGATGCAAATCTGAGAAACATCCAATCATATAGAGAGTTATTATGGATCCAAAAGCAGTATTTCAAAAGTCCCGTTTAGTTGGCAGGACAAGATGATTTCGGGTTCCTGTTTGAGAACTCTCACCGTGTTGTTGCTATGGCAGGGGGGCTGGTTCGTGGACAGAGATACAGGAAGCAAGTGAGCTTCAGTAGTGAAAATATAGTCATCAATGTTTATAGGCAACTGGCTCTTCTCTGAGAACAGCAGGTAGAGGTACTTAAACATCTCGGCCAGGAAGAAGGAATCCATCCTTGAAACAAACACAAAAATACTTTTACTATGAGCTCAAGCAACATTTCAAATTGATTCGGGAAAGAAATTCAAAGCTGAGAATGGCTGGCTTGTGTCTCAGTCCTCAAGCAAATGTTGACATAATTCCTAAAGGCATCACTTCCAAGGCACTTTTCCACCATCAGGCCGAACGGTAAATGTTGGCAAATAATGCCATGCAGTACAAATCCGGACACGTTTCCGATTTATTTTTTCATTGTGGTGCAGCGAAATGAGTATTAGAATTAACTGACTGGGCAAGTGACCAGCCCTGATTCGCCACATCACTAAAGCCGTTTAAACCAGCACAGTTCTCTGTCCTAAGTACGGTAAGCTAACTGTGCTGAGAAATGCATACCATACCGAACCATGTGCAAGTGTAAATGCAACTGAAACTGTCACACAGCGTGCTCAGAACCGTTCAGCCCGACTAAGAAAAAATATTGTTGTTTTTACCCCTGATTTCTGAGTTTCAGCCTCTCTCTTACCTGTCTTCATGCATTCCTGTCCTCACATCTTGTACTGCCGCGAAACCACAGGGGACCCGCGCATGAGCGTTCAGCTTCTCCACTATAGACTGGCCCACTTTCAAGTAGTACGGATCACCTGTGGCCTGGAAATGAGATGGTAAAATTGACTGAGTACAGACAAAACATAAAGACAGTCAAAGTCAATCTTGACCCTCAGAGGGTCACATTTACTTACTTTATAAAGGAAATATGTGCTCTCAGCAAACTCTGGTCTTAAAGGGTGCTGCCCCCAGTGAACTCTGAACTCTGAGGTAAAGGCCTGTAAGACATCAGATAATTTGAAGTCATAGGCGAATGGAGGATTAGGATTGAGAAATCTTGAAATATTAGGCCGTTTCAGTTTTAGGTGATAGTGTAGATGCAGTCTGTCTATGAATCACCTCAGGGAGGAAATTGTGCTGTTTGGTCACTTGGTACAACATCTCATGTGTCTCAATGGCAGGTTTCAAATCTCCCCTTAGAACCTGAATGTGTTTAGACACAAAGTTCAAATTCAATTCAAAACTGAGTGTGCTTTTTCTCTCTTTCAATTTCTTGATGCAACATGGTATAGTAAGAAACCTGTAATCCAGGAAAGAAGGCGAGCAAGGAATCCATCCAGCTGTGCACGTTCACGGTGGGGTTGTGCATGTGCACGTTGAGCAGCAGAGGAGGCTGGCTGATGTACTTCATAATGGCACTGTAGTGCTGTCACAATAGACAAAAACACAAATCATGTGTACTAGAAATTTATTTAAAATGAGTTTAAGTGATTAATGGAGGTTTCAGATTTTTAGCAGAACAGCATAAGAGAATATAGAGCTCTTACTGTGTTGAATCTCTCAAGGTACACCTTGTCTCCAAGAAGAATATATGCTTTCATCAAGTATTCATAATAAGAGTCTATTCCAGCACCAACACCACTATCTGTAATAATAAACAGAGAAGACTTTGATGTGAAAATAATCTCTTTGAGAATCGTAGACAGATTTGAGGTGGTGAAGATCCCGTTGCTCAACTGGTGCAGAATGGCGCTATCAAGACCAAGGTCATGGGATCAATTCTCAAGAAGCAATGGATAAAAGCATCTGTCAAATGAATAAATGAATGTAAATGACTGTGAAGTTTATTTTACAACCATATACTCTAAATTAAGTAATGCTGTCAGTCGATTAAAAAAAATGTTTTGCAACTAATCGCATAATTGTTCATGGTTAATCGCAATTAATCGCAGAATTTGAAAGTGCTGTAAATTCGCACTATGTATACTGTACTTATTTTTGTGTCAAATTGGATTTAGTTCCTTGTTAGGAAGGAAAACAAAAAAATTATGTAACAATATAATGCTTTATTAACATTTTCCAAACAAAGCCTTCCACAGTATAAAGATAGAAATGCACTAAAATAGCACCAAACCAGCTGAAAACACATCTGTTCCACGAGCACTTAACCAATCCACAATAATTGCACTTACTATTGAACTTAACTTGCACTTTCTGCACACACACACACAAAAATACTTCTTTCTCTTTCAGTCTCTTTCTTCTGCGCTAGCACCTATACTACTCCAGCCATCTTGAGAGCTTGGCAGTATAACACTGTAGATGTTGTTGAACTTTGTATGATAAATTGCTTGCTCATTTGTTCAATGTTCCTCATTTGTAAGTTGCTTTGGATAAAAGCGTCTGCTAAATGACTAAATGGAAATGTAATACAAGTAACATTAAACATTTCCCAAATTCTAAGTGGGAGGTTGACTAATTGAAAGAACTAGTCTTTCCACAGGTTGCATATTCATTGCTATGCAAAATAAATCTCTTAAACCCTCACCCTCCACAATATTATTCAGCCAGCAGGCTGTGGCTATCCACTTTTTATATGGAATTAACATAATTCACGTCAGGGTGTCAAGGTGCCGCTTTGAACTCCACATGAAAAGCGCTGCAGAATTCTGCTTTTAGTGATGGCACTGCTCATGATATGATACATCCGAATTGTCCGGTAATCATTAGCTGACGGTTTGAAAAAATCCGCGGCAACGGGTTCAAAATGAAAATTCTTTTAAATTTGACCGGACCGTCAACGGACCTGCCAAAGGAGAACTCCATTAGCCACTGCAGCGGTCCCTCATCAGTGCCTTGTATTGTGTGTTTTGCCATTTTGGTGATAGTTAAGACTTGACATGCTTCTGTGGTAATTAAATTGCACCCTACAGAGGCTTCAAAGTACTTTATGTCTGTCACATGTCACATCTGGGTGTGTTTTGAACAACAAATAGCATTAAGAGGCCCTTTCCCCGTCACATAATCACTGACACGGAATTGCTGTTGTGTGTGTGTGTTTGTGTAATGTCCCCTGACACATTGCAAAGGTTCCACCCTAAACCAACCAGTGTTCAGAACTCACACAGAGGAAAATAAAATGTCAGAATGTCAAATTGGTAAATGCGTTAATCGTGTTTAAGAAAAAAATACAACATTTAAACATTTTAAATTAATCGCATGTGTTAACGCGTTCATTTTTATAGCTCTAATATGAAGTGAATGTTTGTCATAATTATTCAGAGTCTCACCCCTGCGAACCCAGTCTCCACTGTGGATGTTGATAACTGTACCAACGAGGTCACTTCCTCTTTGCCTCTTCTCCCAGAGGACATCCAGAGCTTTCCGAGCATGTTCCTGTGGTGGATTACAGGAAAAATCGCATAGATCACTGTTTGAGTCTTGATTTGTTGACGT